>NC_030677.2:93311999-94511999 GCF_000004195.4 Xenopus tropicalis
AAGGAGACATATTGGATAAATAGAAGAAACCCTAATGTTGTAGGCAATTATGAATAATATATGGGGTTGGTTTCACTTTGGGCTAAAAATGAATCCTTTCTGTAAAAATGGCCCCTTTATAGGAGCTCCCAATAGATCCTATCAGTTCTCTGCCCCTGTTTCAAATGAAGCGTGGGTGTGTCCTAACGGTCCCTGCCAGAAGCACAGCTGAAGGGGGATAGCCAGTCACAACCTTGCACTCACACAAGCAAAGACAGGCTTCAGTTCCCTATCAGGTCAGCCTAGCCTATCCTACAGTGCATTGTACTGAGAGCCAACAGCTCCCCTGCACATCCAGAGAATTCAGCCAGCAGGATGTGGAACAGATGGGTGGGACCGAAATACAACACAACTACAGAAGTATAATTCACCGGTACATTCTTAATTTTTAGATGATATGTCTCCTTTAAAAAGTGATACTGACATGAAAAAACTACTTTTCAAATTATGAATCTACATAAAAAGTTACCTATAGGTCATGTTGATATTTTTTCACTCTTAGGGCTGGTTTTGTATGTAATTGTTGCTTGAAACCTGACTGTTTTGCCAACCTGACTGTCCCTTCTCAGCCTGTCAGTTATAGCTTCTAATGCTAACAGCCTACTGCTGCACAAATATGGCAGCCCCCTCATAGAAGAACAGGGAGGATCAGAAAATGAATGGAAAAGCATCAGCAAATACTTTTATGGCAAAATTATAAAGCTCATGCAAAGACAATGTTATTATAGATGTAAAAAAGGTTTCATTTCTGTTGTCAGTATCTCTTTAAAAACTAATGACAATTAATAATAATATAATATTATATATATATATATATAGCAAACATGTAGTTTGTCAAAGTTATCAAAGGCTGGTGTGTCGCAACTGAAATGTCAGTACAATGCGTGTCACATTAGGCTACTATATTGGTACTAGTTTCTTAACCTCTAGATACCATGGTGGTGCAGGATGGTAAGTGGTAAAAATAATGCTTAACCATGTGCCTTCCCTGTAGGCTCTGGCACGCTGCTCAGAAATGTAGGCGGAATACTGTGCCTTAATGGGCTTTTGTTGCAACTATTTGACACTGTATATTTGACAACCTTCTGAAAACTCCAGAGTGTGCCGCATTCAACTCAGGTTAACTCAGGTTATATAATTATATATATATATATTTTTTTTTTTTTATTATTTTTTTTTTTAATCCACAACAAAAGAGAAAGTTGACATCCCACAATACTCTATTTACATTATTGTCAGTGAAAAAGTATTTTCAGGATAATAGTTGCCCACGGTAGAGCAGATCTTCATATGTGCCTTCACTCTTAAACTACTATAACAATCAAACCTGGCAAGCTGTGCAAATGCAAGAAAACTAACTGCAATTTAGCTACATATTTTCTGTGACAGGTAACCCTAAAATGAATAAGGAGTCATATTGCAGACCATACCTTGGTTTTCTGCACGTTTCACCAGAACAGCTTTTATAGGTTTGGCTGGCACATCCTGGATAGGAAGTCTCTTGAACCCAGACACCAGTTCTAGGCCATTTTGGTATCTTTCCCCTATCTCACTACCAGACCCCCCCATTTCACTGCCAGTCTCTTTCCTCTTGCTGTAATATCCACGTGCCTCACTGCTAGAGTCAATCACATCGCTGCCACTCTCTCTTCTCCTGGACCGTCTTCCTGTCTCACTGCCCGAACTAACTGTTTCTCTTCCTACTTTCCTCTTTGCATAATCTACCCCTTCACTACCAACAGTTCTTCCCCTTCGATGTCTGGTATGACGAGATGAGTGACTGAAAGACCCCTGGGAGCTGCGGCCGCTAGATGAATCTCCTTCATAGCCTCTTGCTGTGTCCTCAGGAGGTTCCTGATTTGAGCTTTCATATCTCCCTCTCCATGGTAAAGGGGAATCTGACCCATCATCCTTTTCTCTTCTTGAGGTATCTGAGAAGACAGGGTCTGAGGATTTTTGGGTATGGGAGGAATAAGTAGAAGCTGGATGCATGGAGTTGCTGACAGGAATCTGAATCTTTCGTGGCCGTTTCACAGTCTGTAATGGTGAAAGAAAGTGTTGATTTCCTAATTGTTGTAATAGAACAAAGGGGGGGGGGGGGAATGATTGTGATAAAAGCTTCCTAAACACTTTAAAGGGCCGCTCTCCTCTGCAATTTTTAGCTAGCGCATGTCGTCTTTTTCCTAAACCACTGCAAAAGAAAAATCTCTCAAGAAAATGAATAACTTATTTAAACAGCTGGAAGATGCTACTGACATTAACAAAAGATTATCAGGATTTCAGTTGGCAGGGTTTGAGTGACACAGCTGAAAGAGATGCAAGTAAATTTTTTTAATTTACACCACTACTGACCTAGTGGAATTAGGGGAAATGGATGTAAGCAACTGTTGAAAATCAATACACAGCTTAAAATTACACCATTTTTTACGCTGTGATGTCTGGTGGTGTGTAGTCTATTTGGTTGCATTTTTTTTTCTTTAAACACTACATGATAAATAGGCCCCTTAGTGCACCTATACAGGCTGCCTTGCTGTAAGACATGAGTCCCATGGGAGAATAGGTCTAGATAAAAATAATTTCCCTTTTTGTAGCAAGGAGATCTTCAATAGATCGCTGCCTGCTTTAGACAGGCACAGGGGGGGGGCACCTAGATGCCGTCCTGCTGACCCCTAACTTGCACGTCATTAGTAAAGAATCTGGAGGCACAGCCTGCAACAGGGCCCTGTAAAGCTTGGCTTGGCTACGCCTCCCGGGGCAAGAAGCTAAGCGACACTTAGGAGCAAGAGAGTCCTAACTGAGTACTAATTACACCACTTAGCACTCAATGCCACAAGGTAAAGTAAATGACCCTAGTGCCTTTTATCACATAATAGACAACAGAGATATGTGCTATTTTTTGGCTGTAGTGGTGATTTTAGTCTTTTTACTGAGAAATCTCAAGGTAATATAGCCAGTAATTAAGGCACTATGGGCAAATTTACTTTACACAGGTTTAGTACTAAAATACAAAAGGAAGGGGACATAGATGTGCAGCTGCTATACAGGTAATACCAATTATTTACAGCACATTATGGAATCACACCTTTCCCTTAATGACATGTGGCATTTTGTTGTGATGACAAAAAGCCAGAAATCCCTTGCCATTGTGGATGCAGAGAAGTCACTGCATATAAAACGTTTCACATTGCATAGTCATGTGAAAATGTACATAGTTTCACACAATTATGCAATCTGAGTGTATTCCCTGAAGTGATTCTCAGCACTTACTATGGCACAGAATTTCTGAAGTTTGTAAATGCAACAAACACTTGAGTCAAACAGCCATGTATGTCATTGCCCTTACAGACTAAATGTGGACAATGCTTAATCATACTCCTGCAGTGGAAATTAATAAATAATTTTAAAATAAAGAATCAGTAACACCAAAAATAAAAATGCTTAATTTGACCTGACATTTGTATTTCTTAACATATTATTTCTATCCTGTCCATGCTTTCAGGCTTTTAATGCAGCATGCTTATTATCATGTTTAGTATCAGTTCTGCGGTTTTTAGCCAACTTTTATTGCTGTCTAAACAAAGCCCATCCCATTCTGTCTGGGGTGTGTGCTCCCTCAAAGATCACAAGACCAGAAATAATGCAGCTCTAACTGTACACTTCCATCATTTGGTGATACTTGGTTATGAATCTAATGTCACACAAGGCTGTTTCTTCACTGCTTAAATATGCAGGCAGAGAAACTGCTGATCCAATTAGATCAGCATCCATATGCTCCTTGAATTAAGTATACCCACAGGCACTGTGCCAGCCTTTAAGCATACAGAGTACCTTGGACATTATCCCAATTCAGATTTAATTACTCCTTACCAGAGGCAAAACAATTAATTAATGTTTAAATGATTTTTAGTAGACATAAGGTAAGGAGATCCAAATTATGGAAAGACCCTCTTATCCAGAATAACTAGGACCTTTTCCAAACAACAGGTCCCATACCTGTACTAGCATTTCATTGCATTTTAAAATTATTGCTTACCACATTTGCAGTCTTAGCACATGATTTTAGTGTTTGGATGGCAAATGAGGATGACACATTTTCCATTGAAACGCCATTAACCATGACAATGCGATCTCGTGTCCTGCAACCAATATAAAGGTAATAGGTATAAAAATGCAATATCTAACAAATTGAATATATTTGCACAGGTAAAACTCTTTTATAGCAGTAGAGTTTTAGAGTTAGAATTACTTACTGAAGTCTACCATCAGCTGGTCCACCACGAATAACATCTGAAACAATAACAGAATTGTCTCCATCTGTTCCTAATGGACGGTCTCTTCCTCCAGAGATTGCAATACCAAAACCTCTGCGAGGGTCCTAAGGATAAACAGATAGCATGTTATTTAGGCTCTCCAAAACCCTTTCCAACACCACATAGAATAAAACACTAGCATAGTATTTAGTAAACTTTGTGTGAACCTTTTTTTATTGAACACAAAAAAAGCATGCAAAAAACATCCCACAGAAAACAAAACAACCAGTACTTATTATTATATTCAGAGCCATAATAAAAAATATAAAAAATGCATGTGCTGAGTGTTAAAAGGGATAGCTTATTTTGAGAGTTCTGCTCATCAAAGACTTTTAAGCAATCTGCAAGCCCACATTAGAATCTATAATATTATTCAAAAGCCTATACATTAGTGTCTCACACCTAGTTTTCATGGGTCATGGGCAAGAACCACTGTAATATACCTACACCTCATGCGTTGGTGGCAGATCCAGGGTTTCCTTGGACCCCTACATCAGCCTGTTCCCCCACACATTTAAGAAGAAGGGCTTTTGAGGCTAAGGTATCTGAAGAAGCACAGTATCCATATTACAACTAAAACTGCATTCCTTAAGATTGCCCTCCATGTTGTCCTTAACCACTTGACAACATCCAAAACTACATCACTTTAGACTATTGAAGTAAACACACTTGGGGCCTGGGACTGGCCTATTGAGACCAGCTGGCAGAGGAACTGAAACATGACCAAACTTGGCTCTGTGAGTGTGGTTATTGGCTAGACCCAAAATAAATGGAAATCTGATGAATTCACTTCCCACGGCTTTCACAGAAACACATCATAGCCCATACGGACAGAAACACAGCTCTCCCATGCAATTTGGCAGGTTGGGGGTGGGTTAGGAATGGGCACAACATGTGTAACCCAAACTGAAACAGCATGTTGCAGAACTACTTATGCCTCCTCCCAAAAAACTGATCCACAGGACAGCCCCAATAATTTAGAACTCTTAATGAGATGATAAAGCCCTTTACAATAATACCCCTCTGTTTTTCTCAGTACCAATTTCAAAATACTCTCCTTCACACTCCCTACACTCTTCTTCTGACCATTTTCATTTTCAAGATTTATTCAAGCTCCTGACTGTTTTTGCAATTGCTGCAATGACTCTTTCCTCAAAACTCTTACTAAAGAACCTATTTAAAGAAGCCTATGTGATGTACCCTGTATTATAAGATATCAACATACCATACATAATACTGATAAAACATTTTCAACAGCTTTGTATCAGTTGTACTGCAACCCACTCTTCTTTTTCGCTTATATCCCTTGTTTCTATTTGAATCTGCAAAACATATTGCAGCCACAAACTGACCTCTGGAATGCCACTGTACCTCTAATCACTCAGCCTGCCTGACTGCAAGTTTTATATTTCAGCTTGATATTGACAAAAGAGCATCATAATTTCACACATGGTATTTCTTCCATTTTGAGGTTTCCGTAATGCCCCAGGGCTCAGAACCTGTCCAAAGTCTGTCCTCCAACCTGATATTTACAAACTACAAAAGCAGCCACTCCTACAACAGCACTACACTTTTCTTTTCTCTACCCTCCTCTGATTTTCTTTCTCTCCCACATTTCTTAGCCTTCAGAGCCCACTATATGATAATTGTGCAGCTCTGTATTAGCTTACATTACATGCCAGACAACAAAATTTGTAACATATTTCAATAATGAATAGTTAGCAGGACAACAAGCTACATGACATTAGTCTGATTAAATTAACTGTTCGCTTATTTACTGTATATCCAATGTATACCAGATTTGCCTAGGCTCATGCCATTAGTCAAGTAGTAATAGTAGTCTAAAGCTGGATAACTTACCCGGATTAGTGTCACAGTGTACTGTTCCCATATTGTCATTTCCTCCATATCTGACACCTGGCAATAGAAAATTATTGTAAAAACATCACAAAAGAGATTTAAAGGGGTGGTTCACCTTTAAGTTATAGAATGGGCAATTATAAACAACTTTTCAATCAATCTTTATTATTTTTTTTATAGTTTTTTAATTATTTTCCTTCTTCTTTTGACTCTTTCCAACATTCAAATTAGGGTCACTGACCCTAGCAGCCAATAAACCATTGCTCCATGAGCAATTTTAATTGTTACTTTTTATCACTCATTTTTCAATTCAGGTCCTCTCCTATTGATATACATGGCTTACATGCAGACCACTCCATGATATTCAATGCCAATGTTATTAAAACAACAAAAGTAAAAAAATATAGGAAGGCTGGTATTTTTTCCTAGAAAATGTGGCAACCCTACCAATGATACATATTGTAGTGTGTGGTTACAACTGAGTCAAAGCAAAAGTAGTATGCTACAGTAAGATACATCTGATGATATCTATCACCTCATATTTTTATGAGACAAACTCTCAACAAAACTTGTGTGCCACTAAGTTAAACAAAGGAATAATGTCCAAAACAAACAATATTTTTTTTATATAAATTTTTGAACTAACTATGCATGGAGTATTCTTTTTACAGCACAACCAATAGCTTTTCGACTCTAAGATCTTTTGACCTTTGGATTTTTTCAATTCAAGAACCCCTTAACTTATGATATGTCTATAGAAATGCAGGTGACTCCCTGTGTTTTCCTTTCAAGTGCAAAGAAAATGATAAACAGCCAGCAGTGTAAAATTTTACCATAACCTCCCTTAGAGTAATGGAGATAATAAGCTCTTGTATGCATCTACCACTGTAAGCAAGGACATTAATTGGCACGATCCTATTGGTGGTCCTACTGTCTCTATCACTCTTAATATATTTTTGTCAAATGACTACATAAGTATGTGATAATGCTGGTAACAGCTGTGTATGTGTGATAAGGCATAAGTTGAAAGACTAAACTGGTTGCAGGTGTTTCCAGTGCCCTCTTGATACTATGTATGGTTCTCTCCACAGGGAAGGCACCAGCTGGTTCAGGAAGGCATGATTTTTATTCAATACCCAAACCTACATGTTTCCTGAAACTGGATAGAAAGGTTTTCTAGGAATAAACCCTGGCCTTGATTGATAGTTTCCATAAAAGCAAAAAACCTGCTGTACTCTAATGTTCAGAGATTCTCTGCCTTCTAAAAAGCTTCAGTGATATGGGAGCGACATTGTGTAGTTTTGCAAACACCACTAAGACTGATAAGGCATGTGTTGTATACAACTGAACAACATAAGAAATCTACAATTGCAACTGAGGGGTTTGTGGTCCCTATTTTCTGGCTGGCCCTGGGTAAATGCCCCTGTTGCACACTTATTAATGCAACACTGATATAATACATAAGAAGTTTTACAAAGTGTGTTGAGAAATGGGAGGAAGCATCCCTCTAAAATTGCCAATTGATAGAATTGGGGCAGATCAAACCTTTATAAATAAAGGTTTGATCTATAAATTTATAAGTTTTAAATGTATAAATTTATAAGTTTTAAATTTATAAATGTATAAGTCTATAAGTTTTGATCTATAAATATAGATTTATAAAACCTTTATAAATAAAGCCATGGATTAAATAATAGGAGAAACAAAGATGAAAAAACTATGCAATTTTGTACATATATTGTTACAAAAATTAGGTTTATAACACCTGAATTTGCCCTCTAGTACAATTTTAATTCTAACTTTAATACTAATGCTTTATTATTAACTGTTGTCAGGCAAATTTTTTTTTAGTTCTTAACATCCACACATGTAAGAACAGTCAATTTATTACAAATTATTTTGTAAAACAATTAGAATATTTAGCAATAATAAAGAATAATAAATAATAAAAAAACAAACAGCTTAATTTCCAAGTCACTAATTTTTCAATACCAGTACCAGTTTTTGTATAGTGTATGGTGCTCTCATCTGAGCATAGTAGGCAAAATGAGGGTGGGGAGGTGGATGGGAATATGGCAGGGAGGATTTATATGTCCTGTCTTTCACATTTCGTATGGCTCGTCTCCTCCTAGCCCCATGCCTAGTTTAAAATATCCAAACTTCTCACCATCCTGTCATCCAAAACAGCTGTGCCATTATTGTGGTGCAGCCTGCCCCTGGCAAAGCCTAAAGACAACAGCAAGAACCTAAAGACAACAGAAAAATCAGCCCAATCCTGCTGCAGCACATGGTACAAATATTATCCCTGAGATAAGGCTCTTAAAATTCCTCACCTTCAGCTTTTTGACTAGTTTTGTAAAATCATTTTTAAACATATTTGGGACAAATAATACGTATGACCACTGTGGAGTCATCCCCTTGAAATTATCTGTCTGGACAAACAGACAAATAATTTGAAAATCCATATACTGATCCTTAAAGGCCTTATAATGATTTCTCAGAACAGTTTATATGTCACCATAACTTCAATCTGTCAAACTTGGTCATATGCAGATTTACCTGGATCTGATTTTCTTACCATAGATGAAGTGCAGGTAGGACTCATATACATTTGTTCTGAAAGATGATTAAAAGTTCTACGGAACAGGGACCTCCATCCTCTTATCTCTTTGACACTTAGCTCTGGGGAATGTTTAACCCTTTAGGTGGCACATAACATATAATCTATGTTCTGTGGATAAAAGTACCCAAGTGCTATAGATTGTAGATTCTACATTTTGCAGAACTTCCAGGTTTTCAGGTATTTCATCAAAACCGCCAATTTTGGAAAAGCATTGCAACTGGAGTTTGGAGTAGAAAGGCATTTCGAATTTTGAATTCACCAAAATGTATGGTTTTGGGCGGTAAACTTATTTTTTTGTGTTTTAACCCCACAAAACTGGAGTAAATGTTTTTGAATTTTCAGTAGCTAAAGTGATCTTCTGGGCAATTTGTATACACTAACTTCTTTTTGGGGTCTCTAAATGCCAGATTTTGTGATCCTATGCACAATGGGTATAAAACTGTTCAGTGGACCCTTGGATTTCATGTTTTTGATATTTTTTTCTTGGTACCTAATGTTATGTGGGAAATATGATGCTTGAAAGTGGAAGCTTTGAGGCGATTTTTTAGAATTTTCATAATTTTTTAAAAAAAACTACTAAATTCAGAAAAGCATTGCTGTTTAGAGACATGAGGCTTTTCAAATATAGTTCAGTTGTAGTTAGAGTTCTAAATCCTGTCCCAGAAGTGGACATACACAAAAACTCAGGCAGATTTGGAAAGCTCAGGTTTTCCTGAGTAAATGCCCATAAAATGAGAGCGCACAGAATTATTACAAAACGTCTGGCACTGAGGGGAACCGAAATGTGAAATTCTGCTGGCATTTAAAGTAGGGGGTTCACCGAATCCCGGATTCGGTTCGGGATTCAGGGCGAATCCAGGCTTTTTTTGAAGGATTCGGTTTCTGACGAATCCACGGTCCTGACCAAACAGAATCCTAATTAGCATAAATTAGCATATGCTAATTTGCATTCAGAAAGGCTTAAATGGTCGGGGGGGATTTTTTTCTTACCCCTTCTGGTCCTAATTAGCATATGCTAATTAGGATTCGATTCAGGATTTGGCAGAATCCGTCAGGGTGGGTTTGGGGGTTCAGCCGAACCCAAAAATTGGGTTCAGTACATCCCTCATTTAAAGGGTTAATGCAACTGTACTTTGGATTTATTAGTATTTTATTACCACACTTTGTATTTATTTGTATTTATTGATGACCCCTTGTTCATTTCTATTAATTAATTGTAGCACTATATGAATAAAAATATACATACAAACATGACAACTGACACTGTGAAAACAGCATTTAGGAACTGCAATTTGCTGGAGGATGTTGTAAAATATCACAAATATAACTAGCAATTGTGTTATCTTATATAAAGTTTCACTGTCAGGTCTCAGGTTTTCAGAACATCTACCTAAACTATATACACATATGATTTGTTCTGCTATTTCACGCTAATTAAAATCAGGCTCAGGAGTCCTACCACCAGGGTCAGGTCTCCTCTATATGCTGTCATCTGCCTCCATGCTCCATCCTACACCTTGACACTAAGATTACACGTTTAGGGATAGGGTTCGGGAGAGCATTATTGTGAGGAGGAAAGAGGACTGCAGAAGGGCTGACAGCAAAGTTAGGATGGATAAGGCCTGAGGTGCACATGCTCTAATAACCAGAACCTGCAAAGTGAAAGTCGTGTGTGGGTTAATCTAATTGTCATAGGATGTCCTCATACGTACACTATCCAGTACATTCATTGCTGTCAATTCTGTAAGTGATAACAGTTTCTCTTATAATACAGTTCCAAATTTTCCCATCTACCTTCCACGTTATCCAAAGAAGGTGGCAACCTCGTTTACAGAGCTTATCTGAGGAAGAAAAATAACCTAAACATAAATCCGAATTATTTGATTAAAATGGAGTCTATACAAGATGAACTTTCTGTAATTCTGAACCTTCTGGATAATGGGTTTCCAGATAACAGATCCCATAACTGTATAATACAGGTATCGGACCCCTTATCCGGAAACCCATTATCCAGAAAGTTCCGAATTACAGAAAGGCCATCTCCCATAGACTCCATATTAATATAATAATTTACATTTTTAAAAATGATTTCCCTTTTCTCTGTAATAATAAAACAGTACCTTGTACTTGATCCCAACTAAGATATAATTAATCCTTATTGGAGCCAAAACAAGCCTATTGGGTTTAATTACTGTTTAAATAATTTTATTAGCAGACTTAAGGTAGGAGATCCGCATTACAGAAAGACCCCTTATCCGGAAAACCCCAGGTCCCACGTATTCTGGTTAACGGGTCCCATACCTGTACACAAAATGTATTTGAAATTAAAACTCCTGTAATCTTTCAAGACATGTTGCCTATTAACCATCTTTTGCTTAACCTAATCTTACAATATATGAGGTGTGTATCTGTTTTGGACAGATAATGCACTGCTCATAATTTATAAAATGTATTATTCATTTTGTTTTCCATCAAGCTTTATAATAACCAACAATTTTTATAATAACCACTGAATTATATGCTTATAAAATAATTTTTTAAATTATAGAAAAAGCCATCAATTGTGTACCCTTCACCACTTTACTATACAATGATTTAAGTATTCTACAGTTGCTGGCGCATTATAAAATGTACTTTATAATATATAATCAAATTTAAGGACTATATGTATACGTATACGTATATATACACACACTAGCAGTATATAACAGATGTATGTAACAAGAAGTATGGCTTTTAACCAATTCGTTTTTTTTTTCAATGACCAAATTATGTCCTTGTTTTGTACTATCAACATTAATAATAATACATCAATAATTACAGAAGAGTGTAATAGACTGCTTCCTTTTCTATATTTCAAACTTCATGCTTTTGCCAGCAGTAAATGATCTACAAAATACTGCTTTCTCTTTCCATTATAATTGCTTACAGAATTTAGGAGGGGTTCGTCCTTTAACAGCCCCAGGCATTGTTCACCTTGTGTACCTGGCAGGTGTAAAATTACAGTCAGCTTACCTGGAACCGCACGGCCATACCTGGCTTGAAGACAAGCAGGAAGATTGAGGAAAGGGTTACAGTGATCTGGGTGAGAGGGAAGTGACTAGGAAATGGCTAGTAAAAAAAAGCGATAGCTAAGGGAAAGACGGGGGTGGGCTGAATACAGATTCACCTGTGCCTTCCTGTTGTAAACTCCACCCTCAATCAAACAGGAAGGTACACGGCATAGACAGGAATGGAGGGGAGAGGCAGGTATAGAGAGAATGGGGAGGAGGGATGGAGTAATAAGGACTAGAGAATGAATACAAGTTACAGTATTTAAATGTTTTAGTATTTCAACACTGCACATGTTGAAACAGCTAGCTCTAATAAGGATACTTTTTCTAATTAAATTACCAGGACACTGCTAAATATAAGATATACAGACAACAGAAGGGCAAAAAAAAAAAATTATAAAACTAAGAAGGTACATACTGCAGTATCATAGTATTTATCAATCCAAACATCCTTTTAGTTTTATATTCAGGATAGTAAAAGCACTATATATAAATGCAAATTGCACTAATTATGTGTGATAAACCTATACTTACATGTAACAGGCTGATATACATTATGCTTGAGGGCCAGATACTGGCAATAAATGACAGTGAACACTGAATGTTTAAGATGGTGTAAAACATTAAGATGGCAATGTGGTGTGTATTTGATTACTTTTTTTTTTTTTTAAATAACTTAATAGACCAGTGGTTCTAAAGCTCGCAGAAATCCGCAACCCTTTAATACAGTTCCTCATGTTGTGGTGCCCCCAACCATAAAATTATACCTAAGATCATTGGAAATATATGTTTTCCTATGGTCTTATGTGACCCATGTGAAAGGGTTGTTCGACCCCCAGGTTGAGAACCACTGCTTTAGACAAAGGACATCCTCTCCTCTTTTGTATGCATAACAGTAGGAATTCTGAGAATAAAAACAAGTTTCACTCTTAAAATTTTCATTTTCATAGAATATCCTTTAGTTTGAAGCTCATGTCTGCATTTCCCCTTCTCTGCAAATGGGGATCAGCAAACCCTGCTTGTTTTACTGAATCACAGAATTTAACAGGGGATTTAATTATTATTTTTAGATCTTCTGTTTGGGTCCATTGATTTCTACAAGTATTTATGTCAGCAAAGATAATGTTATTTTTCCTATATATCTGTAAAAATGGTTTTGAATTTGTACGTAAACCTTTACAAACCACAGCTATGAACAAATTACTTTTGATTGCTTCTTTAAAGTTTAAAGTACAAAGATATTAGAAACAACACAAACTCACCCTCTACCTCCCTGGCTGGTTTGACGGGTTATGATAAATTCTGTCAAACATTCTACCGAAACTCACCCTGCAGGCATAAAAGGGACACAGCTTTCCTAATTCCTGCAGTAAAGATAGAACTGCAAGGAACACTTGAAAGGGTGTGTACCACTGATGTAGTGCATGCCATATCTGCAGAATGTAAATGGCATATGAGCATATATAAAACTGGTGTTATGTGTGTACAATACAGCAGTAATTTTTTTAAAACTTTTTTTGGGTGTGTGAATGGACACAACATACTAGCAGTACCCAAACAAATATACATATATCATATAATAAAGCTTGAGACCAGCTACACTCACTGTAAACACCCTTGGTTTGGCACATTGCTGTACTTGTATAAATAGAGGGATTGGTGATGTGTAAATCTATTTGCTAACTTTCATGTTTGCTTAAGGAAGGTGTGAATATAAAAGAAATTTAAAATGGCTACACAGTACAATAAGTGCCTGGCATGATAAAAACATATGCATGTGCCACTGATCTGTCAAAAGAGCATATAATAAAACATTTTTGTTTTTTATCAACATCATATCATAAATCAAGATAAAATGAGTGAAGCACTGACATTAAAAAAAAAGCTTTTTGTAGGATCTGGCATAAAAACCTAAAATTTAAATTAAACAAGTATAAATTTAGTCGACCTGGACAGTCATCCCTCCCCCCATACCTCTTAATCTTCTCTCTGAAGCGATCGTTCACACTGAGCATGTGGCTTTGAAACCAGTTCCACAATGGCATGTTCAGTGTGGGGGGCTGCTTTAGATAGAACTGGAACAAGATGGCGCCCACTAAACCTGCTGCACTACTTTGCATATTGGCAACAGGTAGAGCAAAGTGGCTGTACTAGGCACACTGGTGCAGTTCAGGAGGGGGAAAGACTCTCTAGGGACACTATCATAAATCACCAATTATTTTTATCATCCTTATGTTATGTTACATTTATTGATAGGCAATTTCATTACTGAACGGAGAACTAAACCTTAAAAATGAATATAGCTAGAAATGACATTTTATATACTGAACGTACTGCACCAGCCTAACATTTCAGCATCTCAATATCAGCAATGAGCCAGGTATTTACAGTTGTCACAGGCGTTCACTTTCTTGGAAAGTGTCTATGATGCTCACATGCTCAGGGTGCTCTGAGCAGCTGTAGAGAATGTGACCTTAGGGGTCATTACAAATTATCAAGCAGAAAATTAGGTTGGCCTGTAATATAAGCTGATGCTACAGGGCTGTTTATTAAACTCTGATGCTAACTGCACTGGTTTCAGAGCTACCATGTAATATGAATCTGAATAAATTACTCATCTGCCATATATTATTACTCGTATATTATGCATATACAGTATATTGTGTGTCAGTCTCTAAACTCAGGTAAGTGACAGCAGCACAGAGGATGTGCAGTAATCTAGCAGAAAAGAAGATGGGGAGCTACTGGGGGCATCTTTATTGGCGCAAATCTTCGCTGCTAAAGGGCTGTGGTTGCCTTGGGCTGGTACAGAAGCTAAAACATAATGTACAACATTTCTAGCCTACTTCTTTAGATAAGCTTTAGTTCTCCTTTAAATACACATTTTACTCCAGCAGAATAATGTGCATACACCAACATGCTTGTCTGATTTTGCATCCCTTGGCAAAAGGGGTGTTTATAATGAACAAGCAGTGGCACTCATTCATTATGCACATACATGTGTCACAACATGGCAGCCTGCACGAGGACCTCCCTCCTGGTGTATGTAGCCTAGTGTTGGCAGGGGCTATATTTTCAAGAAAAACTATTGTTTCCCCCAACTGGAGTGCAGGGTCTATTAGCCTGCACCTCCGGTGGGGGAAACAATCTGTGGGTTATAGGTATCCTTTAACTACAACTAACTGAGAATTAGCTGCTTGCACCTAAAGCAGATAAGGTGACATTTGGCAAAACAGTTTCTGTGATCATTCTGTGCTGGGAATGCCATGTGGTGCATTCCAAAGCATATAGGAATTGGTCCAACTCATTCATATGGCATTTTTGCATGATTCGTGCTCCCTGCAATGCAGAGGTGTGCAACAGCCCTTTGCCAGTACTAATCTTGTGAGATAAAATTTTTTCAGTTTCAGCAATTATGGTTCTTGCCACCAAAGAAAAAATATCAGGATCCCTATATTTTTCTTTCATTTCTATTAATTACATTCACATCTAGCAACAGTTTTACCTGCCAGGTTGGTAATATAATGGCCTGGTGAGCAATATAATGGCCTGGTGGCAACTAAAAATCAAATATCAAAAATAAACAATTTGCAGTGATTGTATCAACTGCAAACTGTTGTATTCTAAGATCTGTTGCAGTTAGCCTCTTTTTATTTTTTTGTTCTGCAGCTGTCCAGTTTCAGCAACAATCTGGTTGTTGTGGTCTCACCCTAGCAACCAGCCAGTGGTTTGAATAATAGACTGGAAGATGAGAGGGCCTAAATGAAATGGTATGAAACAAAAAGTAACAACAACTTAGTTTCACAGACCAACAGATTTTTGGAAGCTATTGTCAGTGACCCCAGCAGCAAGACAGTGTTTTAAACTGTAAACTGAAAATAGGCATAATAGCTAAAATAAATAAATAAAAAGTGAAGATCAATTGAAGAGTCATGTCCTCTTCTAATTGTGATCTGATGCAAAAATCAGTTACAAGGTTAAACTGCTGCTAAGCTGTAGCCTTGTTGCATTTTGCACCTACTTCAGCCACAGTAACAGAACAGGTTACTAGTATAATAATAACTCATTATTTGTGATTTTTAATATAAGCCCCTTTTCATAATGCAGCTCCAGGTGGGACTATAAAAATTGTATTACTGTTAAAATCACAAGTAATAATAGCTCATAACCTAGAATGACAGCCAGCTATGTGAAGCCAGTAACTATGTAAGTCGAGGGAGGAGGGGTGCAAGGGACCGGGAAAAGTGCATATTCTACAAGCGAGGGTAAAGGTGAAAGCAGGTCAAGCAAGCAAGGGGGTGTGCAAACGCTACGATTAAAGCAGGACTTTAATCCTGGAAAACGGGAATTATGAGTGAAGAGAATGTATGTTTGACCGAACACGAGTGGAAAAGTTGAAGAGAAAGAACATGAATGAGTATTGTACCATGAGAGACCAGAGAAAAATGATGGCAATGTATACAGAGATATGAAAACAGCCAACGTATTAACATCTGCCCCTTCCCCCTAAGCGCTTCGTACCTGCTGAGGGTCTCCCCTCTCTTTCTCTCACTCTCCAAGGTGCGCTCGCCACAGGTGTCTCCTGCGCCGCTGCATTTCCTGGTGCGACTCTCAGCAGCCGTAACTATGTCATCGAGAGAGAGAGAGAGGAGGGAGACTCTCGCTTAACCTCTCCTTTGCCGGACACATTCCGTTGGGTCGTTCTGCATACAATAGAGGGCACACCCATTAACATTGAGTTGAGCTTTTACTAGGTTTTCCGCCACCCAGGTGACTAGCAAAGGGAAGGGTTATTACAGGCAATTATTTAAAACGAACTGCTTAAGGGTTAGTGATTTTAACATTTTAATCAAATGTAACTGTAGCTAAGTTAATGTAAAAAAAAAGCAATCCAGAATATCATATAAATAAAGCTAGAGTAAAAGCAAAGCATAGGCATTGGTCTTAACTTTTGGTCTGTAAGACTGAATAATAAAAAAAAAAAAAAAATGGTGTTCTGGTGGTCTCTGACACTAATTCCAAAAGCCACAAGATTAAAAGGTTGATTTTTTTTAATGTTTCTGTTATTGTATTCGAAAGGCTTTCACTGTGTGTCTTACACATTGTGAAGGCCTTTTAGTTCTTCTCACCATAACCATGATATTCAGAAGCCATGTTCCTATATCCTGCGCTCATGAAATTTAACTACATCAAAACAGACTGTCTAAAAGTTTGGATATATGGCCCTAAATTATTAGGCTCTATCTGTGCTATTAAACCATCTCAGGGTCCCAGGCTAGTTATTACAATCACTAGGAGGGGGCGGGGTGCATTAAAAAATTTCCTTCTTGAAACGTGACCCACAGGGGGAGCACTAGTGCATAGTATCCAACATGGCTGCTCCATAGCAGAGCTCCTCACCAACTGAGCACCAAATCAGGGGGTTCCCATATATATCAGAAGGCAGACACAATTTAAATTGGTGCATTCAATCTCATACATCAGGTGGAACTGATTGATACAGACAGAGACGGAGTGCCATACACCTTTCCTGTTGTCCCATCTTGGTAGCCAGATCCAACAGGCCAGGAATACTCTCTTGGCATTTGAATGACAAATCTTCGAAACCCCCATAAGGACCATTTTTCTGCCCAATCATTCTGGAACCCAAGCATATATCAGACTACAGGGGGAGGAGACAAAGTCACAAACAGGCTGTTGTCTAAACTGTACTAGCAGCAAGGTACAAAATCTGTGTAGTCAATGGACAGGCAAAAGGGTCAGTACAGGAAGCAGACGTCAAGGTCAGGCAGAGGTCAAAACACAGGAACCAACAAGAAAACACACCCAGAAACTAGAAAAATGAACCTACGTTTGGGTAGTGAAAAAAATGGGCAAGGCACCTTTAACCTTTAAATTAATTTCACTTCGCGTGTAATGATGTCAGGTGCCGTGTCAAAATAAAACGATGCACGCTCCAGAACTTGAAGCGCCAGAGGAAAGAGGTGGGCATCCCTGTCTCGAGACTACCAGGCATTTTTACACTGACCCTATACAACAAGACCCACTAGAGGATCTACCACCAGCTTCTTTGACTTTGCAATCCAACAAAGATCCAGATCTTCTACAAATATTCCACATCTACAAATATTCCACATCTACAAATATTCCACATCTACAAATATTCCACATCATAGGTTTCCTATTTAAACTTTACAAAAATTGCAACTAATACCTCGGGACCAGCAGTCTCCAATTCCGTCTCAGAGTTCCTCAGGATCTCCTTCCTTGACCCCATTGTGGAATTGTCAAAAAACACCCACTACTTCACTTGCACTGGGACCATCTCCAAAACCTGACTGATAAACAAACTGGGGGGGGTGGGACTGGTTGTGCCGGGCCCTCTCCAAAGATTTTTCTGATATGTAATTGAATTGTACAAACAACACAAAGAATAAAGGCACTTGAATCAAAACTCCACAAAACAGTTATACAAGACCAATTGACCCCATCTTCAGCTTTAAAATTATTCATCCGATAGCTACAAAAAGATCTAAATTTTCTTACATCTTAGTCAATTGAAAAACTATTATGATGGACAAGCCACAAATATAATGCCCATATAAAATATTATGCCCAAAAAAAAGGCAAATTTTTAGCTAGAAAACTAAACCAACCTATAAATCACACTCCTTTAGGTTAATGCCACACGAGGCGTAGGGGAGATACTTTCGGCAAGCGTAAAAGCGCTTGCTGAAAATTCCACCCTACGCCTCCTACATGTGCCTGCACCCAAATGAATGAGATACGCTCGGGTGCAGGCACATGTAGCCGATATACGCATGAAAACGCGAGACTTTGCATTATCTTGCATTTTCATGCGTATATCGGCTACATGTGCCTGCACCCGAGCGTATCTCATTAATTCGGATGAAGGCACATGTAGGAGGCGTAGGGCGGAATTTTCAGCAAGCGCTTTTCTACAATCCATATTAAAACAGGAGATCTCACTAGTAATCATCAGAAAATTCTTTAAGAAGTCACTAAATATTATTCTACTCTAAACCAAACACCAATCCTATAACAGTATCAAATAAACTGTTCTCCCACACTTGACAAATATGTTTAATTCTACCAGATCTGCAGAGATATGTAATATGGATTTTAGGAAAATCCAACTAACCTTTTTACCAAAACCAAAAAAGGACCTTTCCAACTACTCAAATTATAGACCGATGTCCATTATGAATATTGATATTAAACTTTTATCTAAGATTTAACAGATCAGATAAATTCCTTCCTGACCTGGCTTAGATCAAACAGGCTTTGTTCCTAAGAGACAGACCTTAAACAATATTTTACACTCAACAAAACAACAAGGGATGCTGTTGTCTATAGATATAAATATAGATTATTTATTTTATTCTATACAAATGGGGTTTTTGACCCCACTTTATAACAGTATTAAAAACTATTTTTTCATTCCCCACAAACAGTACTTAAATAGGATTCACATATGGCTGACCCTATTAAGTTAGAGAGGGGTACCAGTCAAAAGTGCCCCCACTCACTAATTTTATTTGTTTTAGCCATTGAACCCATAGGTGAACTCATCAGACACGACTTAAAACATTTTAGGTTTTCAAATAGGCCAAAAAAACACAAACAATGACATACAATATACTGATGACATTCCTATGAACTTTCTCCCCAGTTTGACTTCTAGACAGCTTTAGGAAAATCTCTGGATTAGGTATAAACCATACTAAATCAGAAGCCATAAATATTACCCTACCCCCCATACTGTTAAACTGCTGCAATTGATAGCAAACCTAAAAAATCCACTACTTAGGAGTTAATATTCCCAATCACATCTCCAAACTATATAAACACAATTACCCACAACTGTGGAAAATAGAAAAAGAGATGCTACGGTCTTTCCAGGATCCATGCCTTTAAAATTACCCTTTTACCAAAAATACTATCCCTGTTCAGAACATTACCTACTTCTATTCCAGATCTAGCCATACAAAGGGAAGTGTTTCAGTTTATATGGGCAGATAAATATCCCAGAGTCCCGCTTCAAACATAATACAAGGCTAATAGACATGGTGGTCTGGGAATCTCTCATTTACACTATTATTATGTGGCAGCCCAACTGGCCGTCCTTACTTATTTACATACATGCTTTAAAGCCTCCTAAATGGGTTACCATTCTATAATGGTACGAGTATAAGCCGATCCGAATATAAGCTGAGGTACCTAATTTTACCTAAGAAAACTGGAAACTTATTGACTCGAGTATAAGCCTAGGGTGGGAAATGCAGCCGCTACTGCTAAGTTTCAATAATCAAATTATTTAATAAGAGGACACTCAAATGGACTAATTAGTGTAAATCACCGGCGCTTGTTACATGGATACATTCTCTGGCCATCTAACAGCATTAAGCTGCTAATGTAACTGACCAGTTGGCACAGGACTAATTCTACTTTATGGAGCCACAGGGGCCATCATCAACTGGACAGATGTAGACAAAAAAGAGATGTGGTCAAGTGATCTATATAGATGAGCAATTCGTTTTAACTGGGTCTCCATACTTGTTAGAGTCCACTGCTTCTGTTACTTTATAAATCACTTTTAGCTGTAAAATTGAAAGATGGTTTTAGCCCATAGGAAACAATGGAGAAGAAGCCAGCGATGGAAAGGAGGCCAAAGCCGAGCATGCACAATGTTGTCCCATTGCTCTCCAAGCAGTGCCAGTTGCAGAATCAAAGCAACCTTTAACAAGATATTTTCCCATGAAGCTTTCCATTCTTACTTACCAAAGACATTACCTATCTGAAGTTACACTGACATAACTGCTACTGCGCCGAACATGCATGCACGGCACGTCGTCAAGATGAGGGGGGGGGGTTGCGCGCGCCGTGCCGTTCCTGAATGTTCGGTGCAGTAGCAGTTGTGTCAGTGTAACTTCAGATAGCTAGTCATGCAAAGCCTATGTTACATAATATAAAATGATGTAAGTCCACTTTGCTGTTTCTTAGTGCGCGTGCAGTGCGTGCATGTTCGGCGCTGGGGGGGGGATGCGCGCGCCGTGCCTGACGTGTGGCTTTTGTGCGAGCGTGCATGCTCAGCGCCGGCTGCGCCGGTAGGACATGTAAGTGCATTTACTATTTGCCTCGAGTATAAGCCGAGGATTCCTTTTTTAGCACATTTTGAGTGCTGGAAAACTCGGCTTATACTCAAGTATATACGGTAGTTATTAATATATGTTGACAGATTTATGTAGCTCACTGCACTCGTTCCCATGCATTGCTAACTGGCAACACTGAAAGTAGAAAAGTATGTGAAGGTTCAGTTATGGTTTATAAAAACATTTTAAAAGTCTTTAATACAATTAAACAGTGTTTTCCAGCGTAATTCTATAAAAACATTCATATGGTATGTAAATTGTAATGTAACAATTGATGTAATGTATCTATTTGTCCAATTAGATATGGCTGTGTGGTTATTGTAATTGTATTGTAATTGGAGTTAACTGGTGCCAGCTTGCCTTTAAAAGGAAGGGGAAATCAGAATCATAACCTGAAATGCGTAGGGAGCTGCTATACAGGTTTTCACAAGGAGCAGCAACAAGTTGACCCACCTTCCTTCACTGTTTTTTTTTTTTTTTTTTTTTTAAAGGTTTTTATTTTATTTTCTTAACATCATATATGACAATACATTGGAATATATAGCACTATGACCAGTGACAATGGGAAAGCTAGGTACATTTTAAACCAGTGTAGCATGGACATTCCTGAACGGGGCCTTACAGTTGTTAGGGAGTCCATTAGTTCCTGAGTCTCAAAGTTATATAGTGGGGTTTGCCTCAGATTTAGCCTCTATCCAGGGTTCCCATACATTATCGAATTTATTGGGACAGTCCTGGGCAATGTACGTTAGTTTACTGGGAGACCCACCTTCCTTCGCTGTTGCTGAGGATACGAAAGGAAACTGTAATTCCTTCAGCCAAAAAGACCAGGAGGACTGCAAAAGTTCAAAAATACTGGTGCCTAGTGGAAGAAAAGGGCTCATATATGGGCTACAATAGCAGGACTCAAGATGAACACTGATAACTATGCTAATTAATGTCCACATGCTATGGAAACAAATTGAACTGTTACCTGCACACTGGGAAAAGGCTATTTGTCTGTTTTTATATTACGCTGGAGAACAGTGTTTTATTGAATAAAATACTTTTTAAATGTTTTTATAAATCCTTATAGGTGCTTGCCACATATTTTCTTTTTTTGGCTGAGCTGCCTGAGATAAAAACTTCTTCTTTATTTAAATAACGTATCATGGGTGGAATTTGAATATAAAGACAGCGCTGGAAACAATACAGACTTGCATACCTCATTTAAGTTTGGAATGAAATTATTTAAGAACACATATTTGTGCAGTTATGCAGGCAAACAAAACACATTATTTAATTTTGATAGGCAAAATTTTCCACCAGGTATGAACTACCAAAGAGTCAATGGCTCCAATATATTCTGCACAGAAAAAGTTGTCATGAAAAAAAAGCCTCTTTGGAAAAAGTTGCCCATAGACTACAATGTATTTTGTGCAGAAAAAGTTACAGTAGAAAAAGGCACTGTAAAAAATGCCAATTTCATGAATTATTTGGCCAACCAAAACAGGATAGATTCACTCATCACTATTTGTGACATCTCTAGTGCCTTTTTTCATCCTCGTAATATGATGTGTTTTCTAAGTTGCCAATGTGCCCTCCTCCTGGATCTGTTATAACTGTATGAAGCAATAAAGCACATCAGCAAATTGCATTCAATATTTCCATTAAGATGTATTGATGATTTTTATCACAGTTCTGTTGAACTAAATTGAATTAGATGCATGATAATATAGCTAGCACTCCAATCTATAATCTTTCCTTATAATCGAAAATTCATTCTATGTAACTGGCATGCATTGTTAAAATTCAACTCACATCTTACTGCAAAGTATGTTAAAGGGGATGTTCACCTTTAGGTTCATTTTTAGTATGTAATAGAATGGGCTAGTGAGGCTTTAAAGAAGTATACACCTTTTTCACACGGGCAGCATCAATAGAATTTATGCTGAAAATGTATTTTGCCTATTCTCTTACTGTAAAAAATACAGATTTTTTATTCTTAAAAGAACAGATAATTGCTTTGTTTTTACAATTACTGTGAATTAAGCTGAGTAAGTTAAAATAAAAATAATAAGCTCTCCATTAACAGTCCTCCTAGATTGATGCCACAATGCTTCCAGGTGCAGGCAAGGTAGGAGGCTGGTGCCAATTCTCCGCCTGTGTTTTTCTGCAGGCTGAGAATCAGCTCTGTGTGGCATCAGACTTACCTCCTTTGTTGCAGCTTACAGATAATCACTGACTAACTATAAACTACCTCTGACTACTGGGGGGTCCTGATTCAGGATGCCTCTGTAAAGGACCAAAGTTATATAAATGGATTTCATTTTTTCATCTTAAACCATTAAAACTTTGTAATAAATGTATATTGGAAAGTTAATTTAGATTTCCGAGTTTTATTTTATTAGAATTATATATTTTTTTAAGTTTTATTCTTTGGGTTTCAAACTTCTTTAAATAAAAAGTGACCAAACCAAAACAAATCACCGTAACTGAGAAGTCCTTTGTATAATGAGTGTTTCTGTTTTTCATTTACATAAATTGAAAAAAAATAAATTTTAGTAGTGTGGGGGCCAACCAGAAACCTGCAGGACCCTTGGGTTTACCCATGGGTCGGGTGGGGTTGATTATCCATCAAGTCGCAAGTCACTAATACAAGTCCACCCAAATACCACCCTTATTATATAATAGAAACCTGCTTAACTGCTGAGTTTGTCTCAGGATAGACCTGAGGGGCTGATTTCTCAATCACGTGGGACTAGAGAAAAATCCTCTAGGATAGCTTTTGAGATCCAGTATGGATCAACATAAACAAATTGCAACGGTCCTACGAAAACGTTGGCATTTTTTGTGTGGTGCATATCCACAGATTAAAGAATTTGCCTTGCCTCCACTTGTTTCACATAGAAAGGGTAGGATCATAGCCTCTAAACTGGTCACTTCATCTGTTCCAAAAAGAGATTGTGAGGGTACCAAAAATTATTTGGTTACTCACAGTGTGGCATGTATCCTTGTTTTGACTGAAAACAATGCAAATATGTGATGCAAGGGAAAATATTTCAACATCCCACTACTGGGGAGAATTTTGAGTTAATGGGACATTTTACATGTTTGTCCCAATGTGTGGTATATTCTATAATTTGCCCCTGCAAAAAGATATATGTGGGAGAAACAATACAGAAGGTAAAATCCTGAATTTCATAGCATAGGTCCATGATTAATGTTGGGAATGTTACCATTATCGATACTCTTTAACGAACAGAGTCATACCCCTGATCAACTTAGATTTACCATGTTGGAGACAGTGCCCTCATTAAGAAGGTAAGGGAATCGAGAGTTCAAACTCAAGCAAAGGGTGGTATGGTGGATTAAGAGATTAAATTATCTATCAACTCCTTCTCTTAACCTTCAAAGCCCTCCATTCCTCTGCTCCTCACTACATCTCTTCCCTTGTGTCTCCGTACGTTCCTGGCCGACTCCTTCGTTCCTCACAGAGCAATCATTTGGTTGCACCCCCCACCACTACTGCTGTTTCCCGCCTTAAACCTTTCTGCCTTGCCGCCCCTTACATTTGGAATGCCCTCCCTGATTTCCTCTGGAGAGAATCCTCCCCCAGTCTTTTTAAAACCAAACTAAAAGACTACCTTTTGGAGCACTCACCCAGCACCTGATCTGGGAAATAGCACTTATATTGTAATTTCACCCACTGTGACCTACAGCACTTATATTTGCCTATTTGTATCTGTAAGTTACCCTCCCATATAGATTGTAAGCTCTACGGGGCAGGGACCTCCATCCTCTTGTGTCTTTGACTCTTAACTTATTGCAACTGTATCTTGTATTTATTTGTATTTATTGTTATACTTTGTATTTATCTATTATCTTATTAACCCCCTGTTTGTATTAATGTATTCTACTGTACAGTGCTGCGTACATAAGTAGCGCTTTATAAATAAAAATATACTGTACATACATACATACATACAAATTACCTTCATCCCAGTGGTTTAATAAGGATTATAATTTAGATTTCTTCTCAGTGTTGGATTCAGACCTGACCTTCCCCGGCAGTCCGTTCCTCCCCATATGCGTTAACCTTATGCAACGTCGGATGGGGGCCCCTGCGGGGGGGTAAGGGGGACGTGGCCGGCGGGGGCACCCACAGGGGTTGTAAAAATTTTCAAGCAAAAAATTAGGCTGGGCTGTAATTTAAGTGGATTCTACATGGCTAATTATTAAATTCTGATGTTAATTGCACTAGTTTCAGAGTTGCCATGTAGTAATTATCTATATTAATTACTAATCAGCCTTATCTTGTGGCATTTATATTCTGTATATACAGTATATTGTGCGTCAGTCAGCCTCTAAGCTCAGTAACTTAATGAAGATGGGGAGCTACTGGGAGCATCTTTGAAGGTCAGATCTTCCCTGCTAAAGCGCTGTGGTTGCCAAGAGCCGGTACAAAAGCCCAAAAACATAATGTACAGCATTTTTAGCCTAATTCTTTAGTTAAGCTTTAGTTCTCCATTAAGCCTATTGTCAGTTGGGCAGTCTGATCAGCAGGCACCATACATGGGCCTATTAACTGCCTACATCGAGCTCCCCACAGTCCACCAGAGTCAAAATCTGCTGGTTTCTATTTGTATCTATGGAATTTGGGAGGGCATATTAATCAATATGTAAGAGCAGGAGTTCATCCTTTGATAAATACACATTTATAAATCACATAGAAGTTAACGCTGCAGAATTTCAGTCTGGAAAACTATGGCAAGGTCTAGTTCTATTCATAGAAAAATATGCCCCTTAGTCTGTAGGGGCAGAATGTGCAATTTTTCCCTTGTACACAAGTACCCCTAGGTCTTTTTTCATCAATGAGTTGCCTGTATATTAAGATTATAAATGGCTTGCATATTTTTAGAACCTAGGTTTACATTTATCAGCACTGAATTTTATACTCCACTTATGTGCCCAGATTGTCAGTTTGTCCAGATCCCTCTACAAAGATGATGCATCTTGATAGAATTGGTCTGCATAGTTTTGTGTCATCAGTCAACACAGCTGCATGTACTGTATATTGCTTATAATGCCAACACCCAGGTCTTTAATCAACAGATAAAATAAAAGTGGACCCAATATGGAACCTTGCAGCTCCATACTAAGAAACCTACTCCAAGCAGCTTATGTACCATTGATAACGATCTGTACATTGCACATTCTTTAGCCAGGCTTCTATATATATTGGCACTATATCAAATGCTTTAGCAAAATCCAAGTATATTACATCTACTGCCAACCCACAGTTCAAGTTCCTACTTACATAAAAGGCAATTGAATGTCTGACACAACCTAAAGTATGCTTCACAATACAATGCTGATTATTACTTATAATGCCATTCTCCAGAACATAATCCTAATAATAATCCCCTTATCAAATTTTCCAACTGTGGCAGAACTGCATGCTGTATACTGCTCATTGGTAAGCAGAATGGGAAGTACCAATGGTGGTGTTGGGGAAGGTTTGTCGGGCTCTATGTACATTGTTGCTTTTAAATAACTTGTCCGCAGATGTCAAATTGCATAACTGCAAACTGCATAACAGTGAATTTATGCATATGAATGTTAAAGGACAATGATAGGTTAATAAAAATTAATAGTAAGTCTAAAGGCATTCTTTTTAAGTACTTACTGCATATCTAAATTCCCAGATCCCTGCTTGCTTCTCTGAGATATGGTGCTGGCAGCCTACAGCAGTGTGAAGAATACAGTGACATCACTGAAATCTCTCTCCCCTTCCTGTAGGCTGCCAGCGGCAGCCTTCCTTTTCTCTGAGCATGTGTGTAACTTGATCCTGTCTCCTGCTCTGAGCTACACATGCCAACCAGCCAATCAGAAGCGGATCTGGCAGAGGGGAGGGGGGGAGGGAATGAAACACATGTGCAGTATGAAGCAAGGAGGGGAAGGAAGGGAGAATACCTTTTTAGAGATGGCTGCCTGTTCTAGAAAATGTGAAGTAAGTGTGACTGAGTAAATATTTGATTAGGTGAGCCAAAAGTGTGGCATTTTTACTAAACAATAGGAGGACTATTGGGCAGTATGCTTTATAAATTTTGACTTACATTCTCCTTTAACCAAATATATATTGTTTGCGAGAGGTTAAATGAATAATAGGAAGAAAAGCCCTTAGGCTGCACAAACATAGTCAACGGGAAGTACAACATGTAAACGTGTTCATTTTATTGTTTATTAGGACCAAACCAGGTTAGAAATTATTTCTGTCAGCATCAAGATTTTTGTAAATATCATAGACCAAAGCAGCTGAGGATTTCTTTTTTTTTTAGCAATGCAATTTTTATTATATTTTATTTTATATATATTTTACTTATAATAATATATGTGCAAACAGTACATATCCAAAAATAGGAAAGAGCATTACATTTGTAGAAAAGGTTGATACATTGTGACATTCTACTTGAAATAAAACTCTTATGGCACTTAATCAAACCTGTGTGTGTCTGTTTGGACTGCAAGCAATGTTCTGCTGTCGGGTAAGATTAGTATTGAGGTAAAGGTGGCTTGCGGCCTATACTGGTTTACATATTCTTTTTTGCAATAACAGGAAAGGGGGGAACAACTGAATAAACAGGGGATAGATAGGGGGTAGGGGAGAATCATGTCTGGTAATAAACTCTTATGCACAGGGGAAGTTAGAAGGGAGTAGTAATAAGTTGTCACATGTGCTGAGATATACTAGGAATAAAGTTTTCAGTAGACCTATAGTTTGGCTACACATGGAATAATGAAGTATTTTATAGATGTACACAAGTAGGCATTTAGCCAAGGGCCCCACCGTGTTTATCTGGGCAGCCCCTTCTTGCGTAAATAGGTTTGTGAGTCACTTGCCTTCTGTTTGTCGAGGGCAGCTATGACTCTTTCCCCTGAGTTGTCCTGTGAAATGGATAGATTTGTGAATAGAGGCCTTGAGTTTATATCTGTGGACCTGCCAGAGATGAACCC
The DNA here is from genome assembly GCF_000004195.4 of Xenopus tropicalis. Taxonomy (NCBI): domain Eukaryota; kingdom Metazoa; phylum Chordata; class Amphibia; order Anura; family Pipidae; genus Xenopus; species Xenopus tropicalis. The sequence continues at coordinate 93,340,054 of NC_030677.2, forward strand.
AGACTGGTTCGGGGCAATAATAAAGAAGAACTCAAGAGAGGCGTCTAGCTAGTACTTTGGCAAATATTTTAACATCACAGTTTATAAGGGATATTGGTCTATATGAGGCGCATAGTGTAGGGTCATTCCCAGGTTTCAATATAAGAATTATTAGCAATTGATTTGCAAAGAGGGGCAGAGAGGAGCACTTGCAGAATGCGTTAAATAGTTTGGATAACCATGAAGCTAAAAAAGAGTTGTATTTTTTTGTACTATTCCATTAAGAGCCCATCCAAACCTGGGGTTTTTCCTGATCAGTTTTAAGTTTTAAGAGTAAGTTTTGTGTTGTACAGTTCAGAGTAAAACATCATTACTTTAACCTGGGAGTGTTAAGATATGCCCATCGCCATCTTAGATATCTGGTATTATGGTAGTCTGTGAGGGGTCTCTGGCCATCAAAGCTAATAATTTACCTGATTTTCTTTCTGTACCCCCTCCCTAAATTTGAAATGCAAAAATAAAGAATATATAAAAAATAATTTACCTGATTTGTCCCCAGTTTCTAGTAGGTTTGCCTTAACCAACTCAGTTTATGCTGTTAGAAGTTTGGTTTGGGAGGTTAGCCAAGCAGTACGAGTATTCTCATTTGGGTTTGTGGTATATAGATTTCATTTTGGGATTCTGTTTTTTAGCCATTGCATATCTGTAAGATATCTGTCCTGGCAGGTGGAGGACAACACTGCAAATATGACTGCTCTGTGCATATTTCATCAACTACATGTTACATCAACATTAGATATAGTAAGCTGTTGAGGGAAGAAGGGGGGTGGGGTAAACATCAAAACAGTCCCAACACCTACCTTATCCACTACAACTGTGGTAGTGAATTTACACCCATAACATTAACTGATAATATTTTAGGTGGTGTCCTAAAAGTACAGAGAGAAAACAATTACTTGGTAGTGACAGTCAAGTGTCCCGTGCTTGTAGGACAGTGGACCCTTGCCAGATGTGAAGCCCATTAGGGTGCCATAACAAGTAAATGACCCAACAGCTAGTGGGGTGGGGATCTCCAGGCTCTAGCTTCCAGCTATGTGATAACCTGCTCTGGTCTTGTGAAGAAATGTGCTTGGTATTCTTCTTTTACACGTAATTTGGCTGGAAACATAACATAGGGTAACTTGCAAGAGCAGACACATTTTTGCCTCTACAAATTGCAAAGTCAGGGTAGATGGAGACTTTATCATTCTCATGAACTATTTCTTGATTTTTGCGGGCCTCTGCCAGCACCTTGTCGTAATCTCTGTAGTTCAACAGGCGTGCTATAAGCGGGCCAGACAGGGATCATCTGGGCATGCTCCACTATAAAGGCCCCTCTGCCCAGTTGTTGTTTCTGAGCCAGTTCTCAACAAAAGGTTCAGGGGAGTTGCACCCTTTCTGACAGGAGAAGCAACCTAATGTTGTTCCTGCGGAGTCTGCTTTCCATATCATCAGCATTAGCCTAAAGGGCTTGGATTTTTTGCACCATTTCAGAGATATTATTTGGTATGGAAGCTGCAATGTCCTCCAAAGCACTTATAATATGCCTCTTGCTTCTGTAGTGCATCCCTTATCTTTTGCATGTTGTGTTTAAGCAAGGCAAATTCAGATTTTTTTTTTTTTTTTTAAATGTTTTTATTTTCCTTTTTTACAAACAAATAAAACAGATATAAGAAAGGGGGAGAGAAAAGGGGGGAAAAAGAGAGGAGAAGAAGGGTTGGTAGGGAGTTTGCACATTTTGCTCGCATTGGGGTTAGTGAGACTTAAGGGGTTAATCTGGTAAGTTCGGGGTGTCTGCTGTTGTAGGCAGGGGGTCCCCTTCCACATCCAGCCATGGTTGCCATACTTTCTCAAACTTTGCTGGGCATCCTCTGGCAAGGTATGTCAATTTAATGGAGGGTAGGGCTCCGTTAATGAGCTTGATCCATTGCTTTTTTTGGGGGGGTTTGGGTCCCATCCAGCGCAGAATAATACATTTCCGAGCATAGTAGAGCAGGGATCGGGCAAATTGTCTAGAGGCAATGCTTCCTACTTGGTCCTCCAGGATGCCGAGTAAGCAGGCGTATGGTGAGAGGAGGGGAGGATAGGCCAGGTGGCTTGACATATGTGTGGTGATGTCTATCCAGAAATCCTGGATCCTAGGGCAGTTCCAGATCATATGTAGAAAGTTTGCTTGGTCTGTTTGACATCTATGGCACTTGTCAGTTTCTCTGCGGCCAATTTCCTTTAGCCTGACCGGAGTAAAGTAGATCTGCATCAAAAATTTGTATTGAATTAGCCTATCCCTTGAGGATATCAAAAAGTTGTATAGATTCTCTGTTACCTCCTCCCATTGTTCCTCTGTTAAGTCGCCCAGCATTGACCTCCATTTGAGATAGGTTCTGTGGAAGGGGGCCTGCGAAGCTGAGTTCAATAGGGAGTAGAGCCTAGACACCAGCTTGGGGGGGCATTCCTGGGTCAACAAGTTTTCTATGGGGTAATTCTCATAGACTAGGGATGTTTGGCAAATTCAGATTTTAGATCATCAGTTTCACAGATGGTAATGACGTGGTTATTACTGATAAGTGCCATAAGCTCTGAGAGGGTAGGCTAAGATGCTTGTTCATGTATGTCTGTTTCTGGGATACGGGATGATGAATGCACAGAGGAGTCATGTGGAAAAGCCAGGGGTGGGCTGGGACAGCCACTCACCTGAGAAGTTGGGTTATCCAGGGGGTCTCTGGCATTTCTGCCCAGCTTTTGTGCTGCTGTATTCTGCTGGTTCTGGTTTGGCTTGAGACCCATGATGTGCGCTGTTCTGGTGCACTAGTGGCGGCACCATCTTGGGAGCCAAAAGTGAAGGATGTGGCTCCATGTCTCCCTATATGCATGCAGGCTGGTGTACCAGAAGCCTAATACACTAGCTCAGTGCTGTCCAACTTTTGTGGTACCGATGGCTGTAATTTGTGTGGCCTACATGGTGGAGGGCCACTAATGGAAGCCAGTTTTGACCACTCCCCTTTTTAAACCACACCCATGTTACCGCAAGAGCTTTTAAGACCATACCCACACTAATGGTAGTAGCGCAGCAAAAACCCAAATGGTTGGTGCTCACTATAGGGTTATCATCCTTCATTTGTATGTGAAAGAATTATATTATCTCATATTAAGACACACCCTTAAATCCATATGGCTTCTCCTCCCCTATGGATAGCACAGCAACCCCCAGCATATAATTACACACCTTAGGGACCATATAATGACTATTTCCAAGCTTCCAGAACAAACCCCTGCCAGGTTCACCTCCCACAGGCAGCATAGGGCAGGCAGAGTACGACACATACAGGCAGCATAGGGCAGGCAGAGTATGTACACACAGACAGGGTAGGGCAGGCAGAGTATGGCACATACAGGCAGCATAGGGCAGGCAGAGTATGTACACACAGACAGGGTAGGGCAGGCAGAGTATGGCACATACAGGCAGCATAGGACAGGAAGAGTATAGCACACATGGGCAGCATAGGACAGGAAGAGTATGGCACACACAGGCAGCATAGGGCAGGTAGAATATGGCACACACAGGCAGCATAGGGCAAGAAGAGTATGGTACACACTGGAAGCATAGGGCAGGAAGGGTATGGCACACACTGACATAGAGTATGGTTGCCTGTGTGTGTCATACTCTGCCTGTTTTATGCTGCCAGTGTGTGCCATACTCTGCCTGCTCTACCCTGCCAGTGTGTGCCATACTCTGCCTTTCCTATGCTGCCTGTGTGTGCCATATACACAGGCAGCATAGGGCAGGCAGTTCATACAGTGGCACAATGCTGACACTGCTCCTACAGTCTGAGGAAGGATATGGCACACACTGGCAGCATAGGGCATGCAGAGTATGGCACACACAGGCAGAGTAAGGCACATGGGCAGCATAGGGCAGGCAGAATATGGCACACACAGGCAGCATAGGGCAGGAAGAATGTGGCACACACTGGCAGCATAGAGCAGGTACTGCCTGCCCTATGCTGCCTGTGTGTGACATACTCTGCCTGCCCTATCCTGCCAGTGTGTTCCATACTCTGCCTGCCCTACCCTTCCAGTGTATGCCATACTCTGCCTTCCCTATGCTGCCTGTGTGTGCCATATACACATGCAGCATAGGAAAGGCATTGCATACAGTGACACAATGCTGACACTGCTCCTAAAGTCTAAGGTGTGAATAGGAAAATAATGTGGGGTCTTACAGTCTAAGCCTGAGGTGTGAACAATGCAGGGATTAAAAGGTGTGAATTGTTTAAACAATACAGGGTTTTACAGCCTGAGGTGTGAGCAATGCAGGGGGGGGGGGCAGTTATTCTCAGTATTGAGAGGGGAGTACAGAGGGTGCCCGCCAGTTGGACAGCCCTGCACTAGCTAATCCAAAGGAAGAAGAAACCCTAACCTCTAAAGTATTTTCTCAGAAAATTCCTTCCAGACTCTAAGATGGCAATCAGAGCATCTCCTGGATCCGCTATAAACAAACAGCAAATTTCAATAACCTTGTATTTGCTCAATTGCTTAAAAGTTATCCAACCCCTTCTTGAAGATATTTAATGTATCTGCCATTGCAACCACTTTCAAACTTTATAGCACCAATACATGATCAATTTAATTCTTTCCAGGATATTTATTTAAGGCATTTTACAGGTTCCTCGTTTTGTAGTTTTGCCTTCTTCATTGCTGCTACTGACGCAGTATTTATATGATCCGGAAGAAAAATCTGTCCTATGTGGCTTGTGGTTTTTAAATGCGTCCCTCTTTATTTCTAGTAATTTCCTTAAATATAGGTTTGCCACATAGGGTGGTTCTTAATATGATAACATTTCTTTCTCATCGTAATAAATTGCAAATCATATGTTTTAATATCATTTTATGCAGCTGATAGATTGGATTACATGTTTAAACCCCTAGTAGGAATGAAATGTGAAACGTTTGGCTACTAAAATCAGTTTTTAAAATGTAATTGAAGAAAAAAGATACCTTTTCGATATTCAGAAAGAAATCTCTGACCTTGTTGATATTTTCAACTGAAACAATCCTGGTCATGTTTCAGACTTTCAAGGTGTCGCACATGTGCCAATGAGTAAGAATGTGTGTAAATATGTCTCATGCCTACTACTGTTTCAAGATAGAATTTCAGATATAGAAAACAATTTAATATTCTGATAACAATAATTAAATGTGTGTTAAAAGAATGTCTGGGTTAAAGTACAAAGGGAATTCACGTAACAGCTGTAATGTTATGCCACAGCAGAATCTAATGCACAATACACTATATAGGTATATATACATAAAACTCTTGCTATTTACTCTTCTTCAATACTTTAATTATTTATTCTGTTTCATTTTTTCTTTCTGCTTTTTTACATATGTTTTCAAAATTTTGGCTTTCAGATTTTCTCTTCTCAGTGCTGCTGTTTTCCTCCTCTCCTCTGTCTTTTTCCTTGGAATGTCCTTATATTTAAGTTTCTTTGCCTTAAATAACACATTATACAAGAGTCCAACGTTTTGGCCCTCATTAGAACATTTCTCAAGGATAGTTCAATGTTGTTTCAACAAACTTTAAATACCCTTAACAATACAAACTAACAAATCAGGGCTGGATCACAGCCAATAGGTTAGAGCAGGGGTGTCAAACTCAATCACATAAGGGGGCTGAAATCTAAAACACAGGCTAAGTCTCGGGCCGAATTTTTTATTAATATACTTAGTAAGATACTAAAGGGTATATTTATCACAATGTGTAAAAAGTGGAGTAAGACATTACCGGTGATGTTGCTCATAGCAGCCAATAGATACTTTGCTACTGTTGAAATCTGATTACTGATTGGATGCCTTGGGCAACATTACTGGTAATGCTTCACTCCACTTTTTACACAGCATAATAAATATACCCCTTAGTCTTAGTCTTAGGGAGGTTCCGTTTAAATATTCGGAAAGGATTTTTTACTGTGAGAGCTGTGAAGTTGTGGAATTCCCTCCCCAAATCAGTTGTACTGGCTGATACATTATATAGCTTTAAGAAGGGGCTGGATGGCTTCTTAGCAAGTGAGGGAATACAGGGTTATGGGAGATAGCTCTCAGTACAAGTGAGGGAATACAGGGGTATGGGGGATAGCTCTTAGTACAAGTTGATCCAGGGACTGGTCCGATTGCCATCTTGGAGTCAGGAAGGAAATTTTTCCCCTCTGCGGCAAATTAGAGAGGCTTCAGATGGGGTTTTTGCCTTGCTCTGGATCGACTAGTAGTTAGGCAGGTTATAGGCATTATTGTTGAATGTGATGGACGTATGTCTTTTTTCAACCCAACTTACTATGTTACTATGTTAGTTACTATGTGAGGAAAATGGAAATTGATCAGGCTGGATGGTCAGACACACTCACCAAGTGCCACATAAAACAGCCAGGTGGGCCGGATTTGACCCCCGGGCCTTGTGTTTGACATATATGGGTTAGAGTATCCCAGTACATCCCATAGTGGCGATAATCAATATGCTATCAAAGGTGCATAAAAGTCCAATTATATCATCTATTCATTAAATGAGAGGATTGCACATTTTGTTGATTTTTTGTTACAACCTTGTGTGAAAGCAATCAGTAGCTATATTAATAATACTAATGATTTTTTGATACTGATAGAAAGTATGCCTTTGGTGGATTTAGCAATGGTAACTATGGATGTACAGAGTTTGTATACATCAGCGGTATGGAATTTGGTAACCAAAAATGCCAAATATGAGGGTCTCATGATTGAATTTATGTTATGATTGTTTGAGTTTATATTATACAAAAATTATTTCAAATTTGAAAATCAATATTATATTCAACGCACAGGTACCAAAATGGGCTCATAGCTAGAGAATACCCAAAACTGAAACAAGCTAAAACAAGATTCGGTATTAACACAAGGAAACAGTGAAGGTGCAAATCATAATACGAATCAGTATGGAAATGAAATTAACTATGTGAGTCAATATAATCCTAAACAGCAAAAAAATAATACTGAAACACTGGGATGTGATTTACACAGATGAGCAGGTGAGGGCTAAAGTGAGTAAGAAACTGTGTCCCTCAGATCCAAGGAATAGATAGGTGGAACAGAGTCCAATTGGTTTTCCTTCCCCACGACCTGTGGTTAATAAGTGTAAGAGGCGTGTGATGTGCAGTGGTTTAATTTTGGGCACGCACTTCACACACCCATACATTGAATTGAGACACAGCTATGGTGGTATACATAATAAAGTGTCCTTGTGGGTTACTCTACTGTGGCAATTGAAAGAGAGGATTGGCATGTTGTTTTTTGATTTAAGATACCAAATGATAAAAATTAAGGAATGGGTGAAAACAGCAAAAAGCAATTACAGAAATCTTGTGAGGGCAATGTGAGTAAGGAATTCTGGATATGCCTCCTTATAGTGTGAATAAATTGTATATATTTTCTGGATATAGCGTTGCTGCAAAAATGTTTATTTTTTTACAGGATTTTTAAAGAATGGATTTTAAAAGGACACTGTATTTTAAGCTTTTAAGGTACACTGGTGATATCTTATGGATAAAATTGGAATTGCATATGTCTATATTTTATTGCCCTATTTATACAATTTATGATTATATTAGTAACTACCACCTCAATATGGATTTTATTGTGATTATTGAGATATGATGTAAAACAGGAAGGTTGAATACACAGATATCATATTATATTATTTTTATGCTTAAGAAGTACTGAATTCAAATTCACTTTGAAAGTCACATTGGAAGTCTCTGACTAAATAATTACATTATTATGGATTGATGTGTAGTGGGCACTGATTTGTTTGTATTGTTAAGGGTATTTGAAGTTTGTTGAAACAACATTGTACTATCCCTTAGAAAGATCCTAATGAGGGCCGAAATGTTGGAATCTTGTATAATGTGTTTATAATAAAAGGATTGAAGGATTTATATATATATATATATATATATATATACTGTATATAGCTTAATCATTTGAGTTTCTTGTGAATCAATATCAGCATACTAAACTTTTCGCCCCACATTAGGGCCTTTATCAAGTGAAAAGTATGAAAAATGTAGCCAAATACTAGGTAGAAGCTAAGCATAGCCTGCCTGCCTTAGTGATACATGCCAATGGAGCATGTCCCTATAAGAGCCAGAGGTGGAGACTCTGACAAAGCCTTGCTTCAAAGGGAAGCTTGACTGCATAGCACTCATAGGGTTAAATGGCCAGTAGCTTTGACTAAATATCTTCTAGATGAGAGAGAAAAGCTAAAGGATACAATTATATTGGTTTTAAGAGTTCTTATTGTTACAATTAGTTATTGGTACAAGTGCAGTATATTCTTTAATATTTGTAATGTAAATTAGTCTATGATACATTGTCTATATATCATTTATAGAAATTAAAGTATGTCATTTGTTTGGGCTTACAGGTCTGTTTTGTTTGGACTGTTTCAAATTAACTTTTTTTTATGAGCATTCACTTTACTTACTCAACGGTGACATCAAGTGGTGAGAATGTATGCTTCACTTTTTAATCCTTTCGTTAAGTGATACTGACATAAAAAAAAATACTCTTTATAATATTAATGTACATAAAAAGTTACCTATAGGTCATGTTGATCGTTTTTTGCTGATAGGTTTGCTTTTGTAAGTAAATGTAACTTGAAGTCTTTAAACCTGACTGTTTTGCCAACCTGACTTGACTGTCCCTTCTCCACTAGTCAGTTATAGCTTCTAATGCTACTGGACTCCTGCCACACAAATATGGCAGCCCCCTCACTGGGATTGGATAGGTAATGTAAAAGGATTGGGTAAATACTTGTATGGGAAATTCTATAGCTCATGTAAAGACAATGCTATGATAGTTTGTAAGCTCTTTTGGGCAGGGCCCTCTTCACCTCTTGTATCGGTTATTGATTGCCTTATATGTTACTCTGTATGTCCAATGTATGAAACCCACTTATTGTACAGCACTGAAGAATATGTTGGCGCTTTATAAATAAATGTTAATAATAATAATAATAGTTGTAAAAAAACATGTAATTTCTGATGTCAGTATCTCTTTAAGTTTATACAATTGACTGCTAATATTGTGTAAATTGACTAACTATGTTTGACGCCATTTCTGGAAGGCATAGGTTACAGTATAAAAATGCCACATTTTTCACTTGTATTATGTCCTTGATAAGGACCCTTATTTGGTCCCCCTGTTTGTGTCCCAGGCGCCCATTGCTAACAACCCCCATGCTCAGATCCTTATCAATCAGAAATTACTTATAATTAGTCAACTGCAGTAAAATTAAAGAAAGAATTAAATGAGTAAATCTGTATCTAATGCTTGGGGGAGGGGTAGGTGAGAGGGCGCCCTGGGCCTATGGGCAATTAAATTTGTCTGACATGAGCTGTCCATCATGAAGCCGTGCTGTTTAATACTCATAATGCCATTCTCGAGAACATAGTCTTTAATGGGATCCTTCAAATAACTTGCCCGCTACAAATGTGAAATAGAAATTACATCGGCTTTCTTATGATTAGTATGTACCATACACACCAGATGAAAGTGAGTCTGAGAAAATGAGAAATGGAAAGCTGGCTAAAACTGAACTAAGCTCTGGGTAACTAAATAATAAATCATACACAAATTAAGCATTTTAGGGGTTGCTGGAAAAATGTTACCTTTATAAGCAGTGGCTTATAGTAGGAATCACTGCAGTTTCCACTAGAGTCACCAGAGTGAGGCCCAAGGTAGGATCAAGTGACTGGCGCGGGAAGGGTGGTGGGGTTAGCAGACGGTCAATGCAAATGGCAAGCACGTATGTGATACGTCCTTCCCAGAAAAGGCTTTACCTGTCAAGCACATATGTGCTTTGCAGGTCAAGCTTCTCTCTCTGCAATGGCAGCTTTTACCTGCACTGGCAGTGTGCCCCCATCACCCTAGGCAACGACCTAAGGGTCCTGGCAAGTAGGTTCTGCAACACAATTGTCGCAGAGCCCAACTTCTAACAGCAGACATGATCACACTCATGTCTGCTGTTAAAGCTTCCTTCTGCAGCCCCCGTGAGTCCGCCCACTCACTTCTTCCCTGTGATCCTGTGATCTTTGTCATGGACAGGACCCTCCTGCTCACAAAAAAGTGGGGTTTTTTTTACACACACATTCATGCATTTACACAATATACATTTTACTAAAGTTAGCTTTTTTCTTTTGCTTTTTTTCTTTTACACACTTTTGCACATATTTACACACTTCTATACACATATACACACATTTACACACTTTTTAGAGGCGTACACACAAGTATACTTTTTTTTAGTTTATTATTTTATAATTTTTGTTTTTACCCTAAAAACTATTTATTTCACAGCATGATCATTGGATCAGGTATTCTGTCCCCTAACCATGCTGTAAAATAATTTTGTTATTTCATTAATTTGCCTAATTGTATTTCATTTTTGTAATTTTATTGCAGTTTTACACTTGCATTGTTGTGCTTTGCATTCCTTTTAGTGTAGCTTTGCCGTTTGGTAGTTTGGTGTAGAAAGACGACTTAACCAGTTTCGGATTTGTCAGAATGTGTCCAGAAATGTCATCAAAAGTGTAGGAAAGCTTTGTTGTTTGGCAGTTTGGTGTAGAAAGATGTCCTTGCCCATGTTTGATTTGTCAGAATGTGAACTTTCCAAAACTATATGGTTTCTGGGGGTTTCTTTACAGTTAGGGGGTGTTACGACACAATATACGCAGTACTGAAGTCAGTACATAACCACATACTTAGGCAAATCTATGCATATTGAACATCAAACTGTTAAGTAGACCTTTGACATTCATATTTGGGGTCATTTACATTTATATGTAAGAAATTGTGCAAGATAAATGTGGCAAATTGGAACATTTTTAGGGGATTTTCAGAAATATCATAAAAAATGCTAAATGTAGGAAAACTTTGCATGTACTTTGGTGTAGAAAGGCGTCTTTACCCACGTTAGGTTTTTCAGAATGTGTTCTTTTTTAAGAATATATGATTTTCAGGGATTTCTGTACAGTTAGGAGGTATTAAAACACATAATATACAAGTAGGGAAATCATTCTGAAAAACCTAACGTGGGTAAAGATGCCTTTCTACACCAAAGTACCTGCAGTTTTGTCTTGTTTGCAGAAAAATGAGTTGGCTAAGGACAACATTCACATGCACTATTTTCAGTTGGGGTTCGTACATACCGCATATTTTGGTATATCTATGCGTATTGGCCATATTGTTAAGTAGACCTCTGGCGTTCATATCTAGGGTGAATTTCCATTTAAACAAAAAAATAGTGTGAGATAAATGTTTTTAGGTGATTTTCAAAAATTACATAAAAACCTCTAACTTTAGGCAAGCTTTGCAGATTGGTTCTTTGGTGTAGAAAGGGTTAGAGACGGTGCAAAGTGGAAGTTTTGAGGTGATTTTCAGAAGTTTCGTCAAAATCTCCAAGAAAAGCTTTGCGGCTGGGGGAGTAGATTCTAGATTTTAGATTCAGGGGAATGTGAACTTTCTAAAAATATATAGTTTTCTGGGGTGAAAACTCAGTAAATGTGTTGATTTTGCAATAGCTGAAATTACAGTAATGATAGATTGTATGGGGTATCTTCACCTTGGGGCCCCTACATTATACATACTTAGGTTAACCTATGCACATTGGGCATCAAACTGTTCAGTGGACCCCTGGGGTACATAAATAGAATTGTTTTATCTTGGTACTGTAACCCTTTCTTGGCACACTTAAGGTGCCCATACACTATATGATCTGCTCGCTTGGCGATGTCGCCAAGCGAGCGGATCTTTGCCCAATATCCCCACCTACGGGTGGGCGATATCGGGTAGCAAGTAGCTTAAAAAAAAAATAATCCGATCGTTTGGCCCTGGGCCCAAACGATTGGATTACATTTGCGGCCATGGGGCAGTCGGTTCGGGGACCGCATCAACGAGCCGATGCGGTCCCCGATTCGACTGGATTTTCTAACCTGGCCGATCGAGATCTGCCCAACTTCAGGCCAGATATCTGTTGGCCAGGCCGCTCGGTTCTGCCCATACACTGGGCCGATTAGCTGCCGAATCGGTCCAAGGGACCGATATCGGCAGCTATAATCGACCCGTGTATGGGGACCTTTACTTCTGTTGGGCTGTATATAGGCTTTGGTACAGGAGATTGTTTGTTCTCTCTGAATTATAACATACTGGGAACTGGGATTTAGCGCAGTGCCTCCACCTAGTGGACACTGAGGAACACACCTCAAGGGACTTTCCCCTAGGAATAATCACACACAGTTTGCAGCAATATCAAACTTTATATAACTGTTGAAATAGAATGTAAAACAGCTTTAGGAATAACTGAATTTCCTGTCCTGAGGAACTTGTGCAGTCTATCCACTCCTGGCACAGTCTCTGTAGGTGCCCAGTCCCAACTTGAATCCAGATAGACCCCAACCCTTAAATCAGTTCAGTCCCTTCCCCAAGAGCTCTTAAGTCCCCCCAGGTAGCGCTACCTGCCCCAGAGTACCATCCCCTTTGAAAAGGTGGCTGCTCCCACGTAGCAGGCAAACGAGCAATACCTGTTCACACCAGGGGACACACACACAGAGATTCCACAGAGGACTTTGTAATCCCTGGCAGCCCTGCAGACTCTTTTCCTTTCAGTCTCAACACACCATCACATGCAACCAACGCAACAAGTGGTACTGGCTGCTCACTCTGTATCTCTCTTCCAACAACTGGCAAACAACAGGGGCTCCCTTTATCAACTGCTGGGCCCGCCCCTAGATTTTTGGCTCCAAACCTTAAGCATACCTCTTCCCAGACCTGCACTGGGGCATCCAGCCAATCGGGTTCCTTACCAGTCTGTAGCTAGGCTGGATGATGTCACAGACTGAGAAACAGGGGTCAGGGTTCTCTGATCCCTTACAGTACCTAATTGTATGTTGGAGGTAGGATGCTGCAAAGTAAATGCTTTGAGGTGATTTTTGGAAATCACATAAAAATTGCCAGTTTTAGGAAAGCTTTGCGGTTTGGCACTTTAGAGTAGCAAGACATGGGTACCTATTATAGATTAGGGGGAATGTGTAATTTCCAAAAAATATATGGTTTTGTGGGGTAAATGTACTTTTTTATTGCTTTACACAACATAAAATGCAGTGAATGTGTTGAAATGCTGAAATGACAGCTGAAATGACAGAAATGATAGATCGTATGGGGTATCTTCATCTTGGGGCCCCTACATGCCACATACTTAGGTAAACCTATGCACATTGGACAACAAACTGTTCAGGGGACCCCTACTGTACATAATTAGGATGTTTTATCTTGGAACCTAATAGAATGTGAGAGGTAGGATGCTGCAAAGTTTTAGGTGATTTTTGGAAGATTTACGGAAGAATGTGTACTTTTCAACAAAATATATGGTTGTCTGGGGCTTTACTCCCCATAAAATGCAGTAAATCAGTGCTGTCCAACTGGCGGCCCGCGACCCCCCTCTGTGTGGCCCCCCACCTGTCTGGCTGCTTTGATGGCTTACCTTTGTGTAAGCTTTAAATGGTATCAGTACTGTGATTAACTGCTCCCCCTGCATGGTTCACACCTCAGATTCAGGCTGTAATCCCTCTGTATTGTTTAAAAATGTAATCCCCTGTGTTGTTCACACCTTTTAATCTCTGCATTGTTCACCCCCTGCAGTGTTCACACCTCAGGCTGTAATCAACATTGTTTCTCTGTTCACACCTCAGACACACTGTAGGAGCAGTAGAAACACACAAATAATCCCTGCACACTACAAAAAGAACATATACTGAGGTGGTACTGCAATTAAAAAAGTTCTTTTAATATATAGTTATTGTGCAGACTGTAGGAGCAGTGCCAGCATTGTGTCACTGTATGCTGCCTGTGTGTGCCATACACACAGGTAGCATAGGGGCAGGCAGAGTATGACACACACAGGCAGGGTAGGGCAGGCAGAGTATGGCACACACAGGCAGGGTAGGGCAGACAGAGTATGGCACACATAGGCAGGGTAGGAAGAGTATGGCACACACAGGCAGGGTAGGGCAGGCAGAGTATGGCACACACAGGCAGGATAGGGCAGAGTATGGCACACATAGGCAGGGTAGGGCAGGAAGAGTATGGCACACACAGGCAGGGTAGGGCAGGCAGAGTATGGCACACACAGGCAGGGTAGGGCAGGCAGAGTATGGTACACACAGGCCAAGTATGGCACAAACCAGCCAAGAATGGCACACACAGGCAGGGTAGGGAAGGCAGAGTATGGCACACACAGGCAGGGTAGGGAAGGCAGAGTATGGCACACACAGGCAGGGTAGGGAAGGCAGAGTATGGCACACACAGGCAGCATAGGGAAGGCACAGTATGGCAGTTTTTTGCTGTACTACAACCATTAATATGGGTATGGTCATGTGATAACACGGGTGTGGTTTCAAGTGGGTGTGGTTTCAAAAAGGGGAGTGGTCAAAACTGGCTTCCATTGTCGGCCCTCCACCTCGTAGGTCGGAAAAATTCCGGCCCTTGGTACCACAGAAGTTGGACAGCACTGCAGTAAATGAATAGATTTTGCAGTAACTGAAATGACAGAAATGATACACCATATGGGAGTATTTTAATTTTGGGGCCCCAAAAACTGTTAAGTTGACACCTGGCATTCATATTTAAACTGTTTTATCTTGATACCTAATGATATGTGGGAGATAAGAAGCTGTGGAAGCTTTCAAAAATGTCACAATTTTTTTTATAAAAACAGGTACATTTAGGAAAGTATTGCAACTTGGTAATTTGGAATAGAAAGGCAGTTGTGCCTATTTTGGATTCATCAGAATCTGTTCTTTCCAAGTGGAACATATGGCCTTGAAATCTTTCTGGAGCAGTGCTTTGGAAAGTTAGTACTGTACTGCTGGGACTTTTTGATCTATACAAGTGAGAAATCTCCATAAAACTATACATTGTGGTATTGGCACGTTCAAGAGACATTGAACTTTCCAAATCAGTTGTATTTGTGTGCATAAAATAATTAATATTTCTGATATATTCAGGGTCGGACTGGGCCCTCCGGGAAAAATCCCGGAGGGCCCCAGCTCTAGTGGGCCCTGGCGGCCCAGACCCGACCCTTGCCGGCACTCCCCCTGCCCGACCGCTCCTCCCGACGCATTAAATTACACGCGCTCAGGGAGGACCTTGGGTGGGGGGCCCTGCAAGGGGGGTTAGGGGACGCAGCCGGTGGGGGCACCTGCAGAGCCCCTGGGGCGGGAGCCCCGGTGGGCCCTTCACCCCCCAGTCCGACCCTGGATATATGTGTTTGGAAAATATTATTTTTCTTCATTTTTTAGACATTTAGAAGCCTATATCTTGTTACAGAAGTGGAATTACACAAACATTCTAGCATATTTTGAAAGCTTAGATTGTCCTGAAAGAAACAATATATTGTTTTCCCAAGTAAACTAAAAGTATCCTTTAGAAAAGGCCCCTAAAATGAAAGAGCACAAAATGTTCAAAATGGTCTGGCACTACAGGTTCCACATTGACCAAATCGGCTGGCAGTTAAAGAGTTACATTTTGTGATCCAATTTAAACCATTTTACTGAGTCCCCATCCCTACACTGGGTCTTGCTAGACCAAGAGGGTTCTGGGGCTAGGAAGGCAAATAATTACTACCTCTTCCTCCATTCTAATGACTGCTGCTGACTACAGCAAAATAGACCAAATAAAGTACAATGTCTTACCAGTCTGAGCTAGAGGTCAGGTATGAACCAATAGGTAAATATCCTTCTGCTTGGTAAATTAACATTACATTTCTGATCCCTAATGTGAAATCTGTTGACCCCACCATATAAACGCCAGGGTCTCATGGTTATAGAGAACTTCTCAGTCCAGTACTTTCAAATCTGTGAATGTAGCTTGAATCTCATTATAAAAAAACCAAAACTTTAATTTTTGTCTTTTTTACTTATCTTCTGACTGAATTCTTTACAGACAAAACAATATCTACACAGTAATTCCTTTTACTCACAGCTCTAAGCCATTTAAAGAACCTAAGTTGTGTTGTCTCTAGTTTAAAGAGAAACACTCCCTTGCTAAAAATGGAGATATGATTTAGTAGTATATCTTATGTAAAAATTAAAACTCTATTAATACCTGCTGTAATTTTAGGTCTAATTTAAAATATTAACATACAATGCCTTTTTGTTTTACACAGACTACAACATTACTAACATATCGAGCAACACTGCTTTGCGCCCTTAGTAAATATGTCTGACCGTCCCACCCCGCTGTATTCTATTGGTCGCTCATTCTAGAGCAATATCCCGTGTTGCGTGATGACGGAGGTGTCGGTGACTTAGGCTTAGCTGTGAAAGAGCGCAACGGAGAAAGGAGGATGGAAGAACCGGAGGAAGAAGAAGGATGCGGAGGGGACTTCGAAATAGCAGCAGAGGGTGCCGGAGGAGACCTCGGAGCAGGTGATATTGACTTTGGCAGCTGATACTCTTAGTTTTTTAAAAGGATAAATACATCATGATTCCATAGTTACAGTGCTGGGATGTAATGAACACCGTATAGCGGTACATCGCATTAAATGTATAATTTCGCGATCTCCGTGGCCAGCATTTGACAGCGGCGTACAGTGTGCATCCTAAGCATGCATACCTATACATTATTCTCTGTGATATAAATCTAATGAGGGACGGGATTAGAGGGCTCTTGGCTAACTGCAGCTGGTAAAAATAGGCAGTGTATGTTTGGAGTGCTGGTTATGATGAGAAAAATGGACATGTCGGTTTATTTAAGCGTGAGTAAATGACTTCCACCCATTTCTGATGCTTTCTTTGAGTCAATTTTATAATCTATATTGCTGCTTCAACCACATTACCTCCTGTGTGGCCAAACCTTCAGCCTGCTGAGATGAACTGCTGAGATGGATACCACTGGACTGGTCATATGCATGTGCAGGCAGATTTGATTGTTACATGCGATAAGGTCTACACTTACATCAGAAGTGAATTAAGGAACTGTAGTTCTTTTACACTTCCTCATCCACTGATACACCATGCATCTGTTGAAATACGAAATTTGGAGTTTGGACATATCCGTTACCATCTCATAAAATGGTGTGTCAAAATTGCGCCTTGATTGGATTTCCCGTGCTCAAAATTAACAATCCGGCACAATGCATAGAGGGCAGTGCCTTCAGATGCACTGTAGCCCTGTACATAATGGATGCCATGTGCAGAGCCATGGAAATGGTTTATATACAAATGACGAGATCCCGTAGAACCAATTTTCTTTGGAAAAAAGAGGAGGCTTTACAACTACAGGTATGGGACCTGTTATCCAGAATGCTCGGGGCCTGGGGTTTTCCAGATAATCATCCAGGATCTTTCCGTAGTTTGGATCTCCATAATGTAAATATTCTAAAAATAATTCAAATATTGAATAAACCCAATAGGCTTTTTTTTTTTTTTTTTTACCTCCAATAAGGATTAAATATCTCTTAGTTGGGATCAAGTACAAGGTACTGTTTAATTATTTAGAGAAAAAGGAAATTATTTAAAAAAATTAGAATTATTTGATTATGATGGAGTCTATGGCAGATGGCCTTTCCGTAATTCAGAACTTTCTGGATAACGGGTTTCCGGATAAGGGATCCCATACCTGTACATGTTCAATACAAGTCAGTCATAAATGCTATTCCAGTGTTGGTTCTGTCAAAAGTCCAGGGTTGCCAGTTAAGTACATTTTTTCTAAGGTAGGGTACTGTAAAGGCTCTTACACATAACACAGTTATTCTTTATGTGATCTTCTGCAGTGTTTATTTTTAACGTTTCACTGCAAATTAACACAAGTCAATAGACTTCATTATACCATATAAAGACAGCACCCATGGCACTGCACTGAGCTGCTGATTACTGATAGAACACTGCATGTTGCATCTTACCTGTATTCAGCTGATGATTGCGGTATCACTATATGGTAGAATAAGGTCTGTTAACGCGTGTGCAAATGAGACTAGAACATCTGAAACTAAACAAAGTTGGAGAACCAGATGACATTCATTCCAAGGTACTTCTGAAAATGAAGCACCGCTTATGTTTTGTTGCCCAAGGTAGCCCAGATTTAACCGTGGATGACAAATCTCCCTGTGTCCCTTTACCCTAAGGACAGTGGCACATGGGAAGATTAGTTACCCACAAAGTTTCCTTGCAAGGTAACTTTAGGGACTTTGGAACACCGAAGCAACGTGTATGTCATCCCACGATATACATTGCCAGTATATACATTGCCAGTGGGATGGCATATGCGGGCGGCTAATCTCGCTGTGTGCCACTGCCCTTACAAAGCACAGCTCTGTGATTCCCAAACCACTTTATTTGATTTTCCAGGATTCTTTTAGGATATCTGCCATTATGGCAAGAGATTGGTAAGTTGCTAATGTGGTGCCATTTTTTGACAAAAGGAAAAGTCTTGGAATAATGGAATAAGAGATAAGATACTGGAACATTAATAATAATTTCTAGTTGGTGTGGTTGATACTGGATTACATATCATGTCACAGCGTGATATGCTGTGAATCGCCTATGAGGTGAGAAGAGGCCTAGACATTTGGGTGGCAGTGGATTTGATTTACTTAGATTTTGCTAAAGCTATTAATACAGTACCACACAGAAGATCACTGATTCATTTAAGCAATATTGGCTGGATTATCATACTAGTAATTGGATAGAAAACTGGTTGAAGGATAGATTACATTTTCTAATTGGACCAGTTTTGTAAATAGATTATCGCAGGGGTCTGTCCTTCATTCTTTGCTTTTTATCTTGTTTATAAATGACCTTGACTTGGCATTGAAGTACTGTCTCTCTTTGTGCTGGTCACACTAAATTGTGCAAAACACTGAGCAAATAAAGTACTGTCTTGTATAAGAAAGGACATTAGAGGGATCAAATTATCATTTTGCTTTTTTATAGATATTTGTGAGGCCTCACCATGAGTATGCAGTGTAGTTTTGTGCCCCAGTCCTTAAGAAGGATATTATTGAGCTGGAGAGAATACATGTGCAACTAAACTTGTAAAGGGAATAGAACAATTAAACTATGAAGAGAGACGGTTGGGGTTGTCTAAGGGACTGATATCGGCAGCTAGAATCGTCCAGTGTTTTGTAAATATTTCACTTGAGCGGAAAGTGGTTGTTATTTCAGGTATATGCTGTTCTGAGTTTAAACCTGGGAAGCTGTCATGCCATTTGTATTGACATTTACCAGAATGGTAAATTTGATGACCAGATTAGCCTAAGAAAACCAAGAGTCTCTAAACCACAAATATATTTTAATATAATTTGGCAAATAGAAAGTTGTGATTGCAAGGCATGTTTAGAAATTTTGAATTGCATTCAAAAAGACTCAGATACAACCCTTTATTAGACCATATTTTTCATAAAGGAACCCTAGTATTTATAAAAAAAAATATGAAAATCTAAATTTCTAAAAATTCATTTGAGTAAATTTAACTTCAATTTAATCTGATATTAAAGTCACAGAACAATTTTGAGTGTTTTTGAAAAGAATAAAAAATTAAAAAAGGTACAGGTATGGGATACTTTATCCAGAAACCTGCTATCCAGAAAGTTACGAGAAGGTCATCTCCCATAGACTCCATTATAAGCAAAGAATTCAAATTTTTTCTCTGTAATTACAAAGCAGGAGCATCACAGTGTACTTGATGAGAGCTAAGCTATAATTAATCCTTGTTGGAGGCAAAACATTCCTGTTGGTTTTATTTAATATTTAAATGACGTTTTAGACTTAAGGTAAGGGGATCCAAATTACAGAAAGATCCAGGATTCGGTTCGGGATTCGGCCTTTTTCAGCAGGATTCGCATTTGGTCAAATCCATGCCTCTGGCTGACAAATAAGTCACATGATTTTAAGGATTCGGATTTGGTTTAAACAGACACCTAGTAGTAGACATGAGAATAGCATCCAAGAGGAAGAAAACTGTTATTATGCGACTTGGGTCATTGAATAGGAGAAACTATACCGTATCTGGAAGCAGTTCTGTTGTGCACTGCTGGCTCCTTCCGAAAGCTCAGAATCAGGGACAATGCACTGAGATGGCTGCCTATATTACAGCTATAAAAATTATTTGTAAGTTCAAGAATAATATTTGTAAAGGTAGAGTGAATTATTTGCAAGGACCACAGCATAATTTATAAATAAAAAGTGGACGTTAACCCTTTAAGTGCCACAGGACGTAGAATCTACGTCCTGTGTATCAAAGTACCTAAGTGCAACAGGACGTAGATTCTACGTCCCGCTGCACTTCCGGGTTCGGGAGTGGAGGAGCGGCTCTCCACTCGTTCCCCAGCCCCTAGGCAACGAGCACAGGGGGGGACGAGTGGCCGCTGGGGTGCGATCGCCCAGGGGCCCCATAGCACATACCTGCATCCTCAAGGCTTTCCCTGCAGTGCCTCTGCCTTCTCTAGCTTCCCCCTCTGGCCCCCCTGCTTCCTGCACTGCCCCCTCACATGGGCTGCAGCTGCTGTGCCTGCTCGTGTCTCTCCTGCAGATCCTCAGCTTCTAGACCCCAGGTAAGTGCCAAATACACAATCACACACTTATTACACTAATACACACTTACACTTACACTTACACACATACACTTTTGGGGGGGTTTCACACATTCACAGCACTTAGAGCACTTACACTTACTTGCACACATGTACACAAAACACATTTTACGTAGTATACACACAAATTTAGTGATTTTTTTTTATTTTATCAATTTTATTGCATTTCACATTGTTCTTTATTACTTGTCTTTCACATGGACATTTTGTCTGCTGTATTTCAATTTGGCATCCTCTGTACTCCACATAGTTTGGTAAATATATGCATATTAGGCATCAAACTGTTCAGTAGACCCCTGGCGTTTATACTTAGAGTGTTTTATGTTGGTACGTTACTAAATGTGGGGTACATAATGGGGCAACATGCAAGCTTTGTCACAATTTTCAGAAATGTCACATAAACCGTTCTATTTAGCATAGCTTTGTAGTTTGGTAGTTTGCAGTAGAAAGTTGTATTTACCTACTTTTGTTTTGTCAGAATGTGTACTTTTGGAAAATATATGGTTTTCTAGGGTCTCCGTACTGTTAGGGGTCTTATGGCACATAATACACATACCGGGTGCAAAAACTGCATGAGCCGGAGCATCTTATGTGAAAATTCATATGCACTATTTTTACTTGGGTGCCCCTGTACGCCACATAGTTTGGTAAATCTATGCATATAGGGCATCAAACTGTTCAGTAGACCCCTGGTGTTCATATTTAGAATGTTTTATGTTGATACGGTACAAAATGTGGGGGTACATAATGTGGTAAAATGCAAGCTTTGTGACAATTTTTAGAAATGCCATAAAAAACATTCTGTTTAGCATAGTTTGGTAGTTTGCAGTAGAAAGATGTATTTACCCATTTTTGTTTTGTCAGAATGTGTACTTTCAGAAAATTTATTTTTTAGGGTCCCCGTACTGTTAGGGGATATTATGGCACATAATGCACATGTCGGTAGCTTATATTTCAGCATATACACTTTGTATGCACTAACTTCCTTTTGGGGTCTCTAAATGCCAGATACATTGGTGGTCCTATGCACAATGGGCATCAAACTGTTCAGTGGACCCTTGGCTTTCATATTTAGGATGTGTTTTCTTTGTACCTAATGTTATGTGGGAGATAAGGTGCTTGAAAGTGGAAGATTTGATGTGATTTTCAGGTATTTCATCAAAACTGGCAATTTTGGGAAAGCATTGCGACTTTGTAGTTTGGAGTAGAAAGACATGGGTACCAATTTTGAATTCGTCCGAATGTGTACTTTCCAAAAATATATGGTTTTGGGGGGTCAATGTATTTTTTTGTGTTTTTACCCCACAGAAAATGCAGTAAATGTGTTGAATTTTCAGTAGCTAAAGAGACCTCTGGGGCAATTTCAATGCACTAACTTCCTTATGGGGTCTCTAAATGCCAGATATATTGATGATCCTATGCACAATGGGCATCAAACTGTTCAGAGGACCCTTGGCTTTCATATTTAGGGTTTGTTTTCTTGGTACCTAATGTTATGTGGGAGATAAGGTGCTTGAAAGTGGAAGATTTTATGTGATTTTCAGGTATTTCACCAAAACTGGCAATTTTGGGAAAGTATTATGACTCTGTAGTTTGGAGTAGAAAGACATGGGTACCAATTTTGAATTCGCCCAAAAATGTACTTTACAAAAATACATGGTTTTGGGGGGTCAATGTATTTTTTTGTGTTTTTACCCCACAGAAAATGCAGTAAATGTGTTGAATTTTCAGTAGCTAAAGAGATCTCCGGGGCAGTTTGTATGTACTAACTTCCTTTTGGGGTTTCTAAATTCCAGATCCTATGCACAATGGGCATCAAACTGTTCAGTGGACCCTTGGCTTTCATATTTAGGATGTATTTTCTTGGTACCTAATATTATGTGGGAGATATGATGCTTGAAAGTGGAAGATTTCATGCAATTTTTTTGAATTTTCTTAATTTTTTATAGAAAATGCTAAATTCAGTAAAGCATTGCCGTTTGGTACTTAGGAGTTGGAAGACATCGTTACCCATTTCGGATTCGTCAGAATGTGTACTTTTCAAAAATATATGGATTCCTGGGGTAAACCTAATGTTCCAGGATTTTTGGCTTTGGAATCTAAAGTATGCTGTATTCTGCTGTAATGCTTTGAAAATTTAGTAATTTACTGCTGGGAGTTTTTGATCTATAGAAGTCAGAAATCGCAATAAAACTATACATATACATATTTTTTTTTTTTTGTATTTCAAGCTCTAAATCTTGTTCCAGAAGATACAGAAAAATACAGAAAAAAACAATATATAGTTTGCCTACCTAAACTTAACCCTTCCCCTAGTAAAAGCCCCTACAGAGAGCACAGAATGTTTACAAAACGTCTGGCACTGAGGAGAACCGAAATGTCGAATTCTGCTGGCACTTTTAAAGAGTTAAAGGACAAAGCAACGCAAAAAATAATTTTTTGCCTAATAAAACAAAACAAAATTCTAAGCAACTTTGCAATATACATTTATTACAAATTTGTAATGATTTTTGAGTTATTTGTATATATAATTGCTATTAAAAGCAGTGTTTGCCAGTCCTTTTCTATTCTCAGCCCTGGTGGCTCAGACTGTTGAAACATTGTAACACAAGGCAGCAGACTGACAGACCTGACTTGCTGAAGAAGACAGTTGCAACATTGTTTAAAAAGTAACAACCAGGAGTTCAGCAAATGCTGCTTCCAAAAGCAATTACTTTTAAAGCGCTTCAAAGTTTTAATTATTCCATATTGGAAAATTGCTTAATTAATAAGCATAAATATTCAGCAATTAAGTGCCATGTGGTAGTGTGCAGTCTGAGGGGGGGGGGGGGAATGCTGTCCCTTGCATTTCTGATTAGATGCTAAATCTCTTTTCGTTACCCTGTATTTATACATTTGTAATGACAATAAAGTTTAATCTAATCTAATATAATTTATTGTACAGCGATGCAGAATATGTTGGAGCACTGTAAATACATGTTAATGTATGTATAACTTTATTTATGAAGTCCTATTAGGAAACACAGCACTTTACAGTTTTATTTATTGTAAGACAACATTATAATATATTGTACAGGTATGGGATCTGTTATCCAGAAACCCTGTTATTCAGAAAGTTCCAAATTACGGAAAGGCCATCTATCATAGACTCCATTTTAAACTAATGATTCTAATTTTTAGAAATTTTTTCCTTTTTCTCTTTAATAATAAAACAGTATAATAATAAAACAGTATAGGTATCCGACCCCTTATCCGGAAACCCATTATCCAGAAAGTTCATAATTACGGAAAGGCCATCTCCCATGGACTCCATTGTAATCAAATAATACACATTCTTGATTTCCTTTTTCTCTGTAATAAGAAAACAGTACCTTGTACTTTATCCCAACTAAGATATAATTAATTCTTATTAGAAGCAAAACAATCCTGTTGGGTTTAATTACTGTTTAAATAATGTTTTTAGCAGATTTAAGGTAGGATTATGGAAAGACCCCAGGTCCCGAGCATTCTGGATAATGGGTCCCATACCTGTACCTTGTACTTGATCCAAAACCTAAGACATAATTAATCCTTATTGGAGGCAAAATAACCCTCTTGGGTTATCCAGAAGACCCCAGGTCCCGAGCATTCTGGATAACCAATCCCATACCTGTAAATAAATTAAAAAGAAGAAACATACAGCAATTAAGTGCCATATGGTAAAGGACATAGTTAGGAATCCTTGCCCTATAGATCTTAGGTCTGAGTGGGAAGATAACATACAGGCACAAATAAGAAGGCAAAGTACACATTGGCACAAGTTTCAAGACTGAGCAGGTAGTGTTCTAGTACTCCAAGAGGTAGGATCTGAGTTTGTTTTTGAAGGGGGTCAGAGAGTGTTACTTACTGAGAAATTCAGGAAGTTTGAGTAAAGAGCCCTGGGGCACTCCTGCACTAAGCTGAATAAAAATAATTCTGCATGGGTTAATTTTGGCAACCACTAGTTTTTTCTGGACTTTTTTCTACCCTTAACCTTTTCACTGCCAGCTGTTTTGGTCAAAGCGGAACTTGTATTGCCAGACAGTTTTTGAACATTTTGCACTGTTTCACTTTAGGGTCCTTTCTTCGGGGGTATTTTTAGTTCATCCAGGAAATCAATATATATTATTTTTTTCAGGACAACCTAAGCTTTTAAAATATGGTATTTTTGTGTAATTCCAATTCTGAATTAGGCTTCTGATATAGGCTTCTAAATGTCTAAAAAAAAAACCAAAAAACAGAAACAAAAATTATTTTATGCACAAAAATACAACTCATTTGGAAAGTCCCATGTCTTCTGAACGTGCCAATACCAAATATATATAGTTTTATGGAGATTTCTCACTTGTATAGGTCAAAAACTCCCATTAGTACACTACCAAAGTTCCAAAGCACTGCTTTAGAAAGCTGCATACTTTAGATTTCAAGGCCAAAAATTCCACTAACAGAAGGTTTATCCCAGAAAATTATACATTTTTGGAAAGAACAGATTCTGGGGCACAACTGTCTGTCTACTCCAAACTACCAAGTTGCAATACTTTCCTAAAGTTATTGGTTTTTATCAAAATTTGTGAAGTCTATAGTATCTTATCTCATACAGGTCATAAAGTAACCAAATAAAACACCCTAAATTTGAACACCAGGGGTCCACTGAACAGTTCGATGCCCAATATGTATAGGTTTACCTAAGTATGTGGCATGTAGGGACCCCAATGTGAACATTGTTTGTGTATACATGTGTGTACTCAAGTAAAAGTTGTGTGACAGTGTATAAGTGTGTATATGAGTGTATATAAGTGTGCAAAATTTTAAAAAAACCTGTGCTAAATTGTGTGTGTAAAAATGCGTGTAAAATTGTGTGTAAATGAAAAAAATTATCGCACTTATCTGTCCTGAAGAACAGATCGCTTGCCTGGTCCGTCTGGCTGCAGTCCTCAGGAGGAAGTCAGTGGGAGGCGGCTGGGGGGGGGAAAGAGGAAGCAGTACAAGCAGCAGATGTGATGCGATTGTGTCTGCTGCTTGTAGGTCGGTCCTGCGACGATCGTGACGCAGGACCGACATGATAGTCCCCCTGAAACTCTCTTCAAGCAGCAGACACGATCCATACGTCCTTTATCTGCTAACAACGTACGAGGCACTGTGTTGGCAGAAAAAGTATTTTTCTGCAACAACATATGGCATAAAAAAGGTTAACTCTTATTCCATTTGCTGTAATGTTACAATTACTTTTATGTTCATACTGTGAACAAAACAATCTAAAAACGGATAAAAGTATATATATATATATATATATATATATATATATATAAAATGGATAAAATAATATATATTTAAAAGAATATAGTACAGACTGTCGTCTTACCAGCCAGTTTTTGTGGAAGCTATACGTTTTTGAGATAACTTGTCTTGAAATCACGTCAGCAGCTGATTTTAATCTCCTGACTACCTCTTTGCTAAGACCTAAATCTGTTCACTGTTGCCATCTCATTCCCTCCTCCTTTTCTAAATCCTTTCACTTCTAATCCTGGTCTACATCTGTTTTCTGCTGATGATAGGTAGAATCAGGCCTACGCAGCTGAATTTGTTGAGTCTTGCTGCATGTATTTCAGAAGTGCCATCCTGGCAGCATTGTGGGGGTGACACAACTGTTTTCATAGATCCATGCATGATTTTACCAAAATTGTATGCAACCCTGTTTAGATGCTGTTCCTGTTTCAGCAATATACAGTCATGGCCAAAATTGTTGGCACCGCAGAAAATTTTCCAGAAAATCAAGTATTTCTCACAGAAAAGTATTGCAGTAACATATATTTTGCTATACACGTTTATTCCCTTTGTGTGTATTGGAACAGAATAAAAAAGGGAGGAAAAAAAGCAAATTTGGCATAATGTCACACAAAACTCCAAAAATGGGCTGGACAAAATTATTGGCACCCTTAACTTAATAGTTGCACACCCTTTGGAAAAAATAACTGAAATCAGTTGCTTCCTATAACCATCAATAAGCTTCTTACACCTCTCACCGGGAATTTTGGACCACTCTTCATTTGCAAACTGCTCCAGTTCTCTCTTATTGGAAGGACGCCTTTTCCCAACAGCACTTTTAAGATCTCTCCACAGATGTTCAATGGGATTTAGATCTGGCCTCATTGCTGGCCACTTCAGAACTCTCCAGTGCTTTGTTGCCATCCATTTCTGGGTGCTTTTTGATATATGTTTGGGGTCATTGTCCTGCTGGAAGACCCAAGATCTCGGACGCAAACCCAGCTTTCTGACACTGGGCTCTACAGTATGACCCAAAATCCTTTGGTAAGTCTCAGATTTCATGATGCCTTGCACACATTCAAGGCACCCAGTGCCAGACGCAGCAAAACAACCCCAAAACATCATTGAACCTCCAACATATTTCACTGTAGGTACTGTGTTCTTTTCTTTGTAGGCCTCGTTCCATTTTCGGTAAACAGTAGAATGATGTGCTTTACCGAAAAGCTCTATCTTGGTCTCATCTGTCCACAAGACGTTTTCCCAGAAGGATTGTGGCTTACTCAAGTATATTTTGGCAAACTGTAGTCTTGCTTTTTTATGTCTCTGTGTCAGCAGTGGGGTCCTCCTGGGTCTCCTACCATAGAGTTTCATTTCATTTAAATGTTGACAGATAGTTCACGCTGACACTGATGCTCCCTGAGCCTGCAGGACAGCTTGAATTTCTTTGGAACTTGTTTGGGGCTGCTTATCCACCATCCGGACTATCTTGCGTTGCAACCTTTTATCAATTTTTCTCTTCCGTCAACGCCCAGGAAGATTAGCTACAGTGCCATGGGTTGCAAACTTCTTGATAATGTTGCACACTGTGGACAAAGGCAAATCTAGATCTCTGGAGATGGACTTGTAACCTTGAGATTGTTGATATTTTTCCACAATTTTGGTTCTCAAGTCCTCAGACAGTTCTCTTCTCCTCTTTCTGTTGTCCTTGCTTAGTGTGGCACACACAGACACACAATGCAAAGACTAAGTGAACTTCTCTCCTTTTTATCTGCTTTCAGGTGTGATTTTTATATTGCCCACACCTGTTACTTGCCCCAGGAGGAGCATCACATGTTTGAAACAATCTTATTTATCCACAATTTTGAAAGGGTGCCAATAATTTTGTCCAGCCCATTTTTGGAGTTTTGTGTGACATTATGTCCAATTTGCTTTTTTCCCTCCCTTTTTTGTTCTGTTCCAATACACACAAAGGGAATAAACGTGTATAGCAAAACATGTGTTACTGCAATACTTTTCTGTGGGAAATACTTGATTTTCTGGAAAAACTTCTGGGGTGCCAACAATTTTGGCTATGACTGTACATGTACTGCATCTCATGTATAATTTGTTCATTAAATTTGAATTGTTCAAAAAAAAGAAATAAGTTGAATCATCTAAAAATATTGGCTAGGGAAAGGTTTAATTAAGAGGCAGTTATGTGCATGTCGGCAAACTTTTGTTCAGTTTTCAACAACTATAGCTGTTTATTAGATAATGTTGCGTTGCCTTGTTAAATATTATACACTTAGCTGCTGCAGCTTGTAGGAACATGCAGATCCCCTAATGAGAATTGCTGATGACTAGGGGACTGATAAAAATCATTTTGTTGCACTTATTAATGCATTAAGCATGTAGTAAAAAATAAAATAAATATTTTTGCAGGGAAAAAAATTGTGACTTTTTCGAGATTTGTGTGACCACAGCTAAAAACCCGAATCCAACAATTCACCTGATAAAAGTTGGTGAGATGTGTAGAAGTCAATGACAGATGTTCCTTTCCTGAAAGATCCTTTTTTCTTTTCAAAATTTTTGAGGTCTTGGATTTTTGACATTTCGGTTTTCTTGCGAAAAGTCAAAAAATTTGAGATCTTCGAGATTTTTCTTGCACAGACTTTTTCAGTTCAGACTTTTTAGTAAATGTAAAACATTTGTGGGCTCAAGTTTAAATGGAAAAAATGAAAGAAAAAAAAAAAAAGAAATGTTAGAGTTTTAATAAATGTGTCCCTAAGCATTTTTATAGTTTCTTCCAATGCCAATGTTTTAGAAATGTTTTCTTCTGCATTTAATTGTTTTATTCATTTATTTTAAGTAATAATTTGGCAATTGATAGTACAAGTATGGGATTTTTATCCAGTATTCTCGGGACCTGGGGTTTTCCAGATAAGGGATCTTTCCATAATTTAGATCTTCATACCTTTAGTCTGCTTAAAATAATTTAAACATTACATTAACCCAATAGGATTATTTTCCCTTCCATAAAGATTGATTATGTAAATTGAGGTCAATTACAAGGTACTGTTTATTATTACAGAGAAAAAATAAATCATTTTAAAAAATTTTAATTATTTACTTATAATAATTCGGAGCTTTCTGGATAATGGGTTTCCGGATAAAGGATCCTATACCTGTACGTGAATTCAGACAATTGTTAAAAGATTCAATTACGCTATCATCCTCTGCCTCTTGCAAAGAACATATTTTTTTTTTTATTGACATAAATAGTGTCATGTCAGTTGTCTTCACTAAGTATGCCTCTCTTCTTATTCTTGGCATGTACATTTCTTGCTCAGATGGCAGTTTTCTATATGCACCATTACAGTTCCTATGTCTATTATGTAATTGTCTGTTACACTCGACTTTTGTTATCTCCACAGATATGGCAGAGAAAAAAGCTACCATGTTGGAGGTGAGTTTCTCTGCTTCATTCAGTGACGCTTCTATGCGGTAATGACTGGCATACAGTAAATCAATTTTAATTCAACACTTATGAGAATGACACGTTTATTACTATATCTGTTGTTAGCAATGGTTTGATCTTTAGCATGTTCTTTTGTTTAACTACTTTAATTATTCTATAATGGAAGTTGTAGTTGTACAAACACTCCTCGGGAACAATATGCATTTTTTTTAGGTTAATGTTATCCAGGGGTACTCAGGTACTCATTGTTCAAATGGGCTACATTTTGGCATTTTTGGGGGGGCCCAATATGCACCCAGTGTGTGCAGTGACAGGTGAATGCCGCCTTTTGTAAGTTTGCACTGACCATGGGACTGGTTGAGTGGTATTCTCCCTTAGTTTTTTTTTCTGTCAGTGCAGTAGTGTAAAATACTTGCTAAATCTCCCTATGTTTACATACAAATGACTCTTCCATTTTTTTTATTTTATCCACTGTCTACAAAGGTCTCATCATCATCTGGACAGCAAGGCACTGGTAAAAAGATTGGGCATCGCGGAGTTGATGCTTCTGGTGAAACCACTTACAAAAAGGTTAGGAATATAATAATCTGTTATCAGGATTTACAAACAAAGAAAAGGAAAAGAACTAAGTGTAAAACAAAAGACTTGTTTAAAGTTCCAGTTTAAATTTACAAAGCCCTTTCTGGTGCTGGGTAAGTCCGTACCAAATCAGAAAAAAGACCCAGGTGTGTACACCCCAGATCTATCGCTAGGTAGAAGCGGTAAAGGTCCCAACACAATTGATAAAGGCTATAGTCAGGAAGGAACTCACCGTGTCCAAAAGGTGGTCTGGGTGCATGAAGACCCGAACCCTTAGCTAGGGGAGATGATACAAAACAAAGGAAAACTCCAAACACGCCAGATGGCAGGATATCCACTTAAAAGATCAGCTTTATTAATTCATTAAAACACATCATGCTTAAGCAAGCCTGTACAATAGACTAGCTTAAAAAGAAAGTATTAGTAGAAAGTATCAAACTATACTTCTCTAAAGCATAATATGAAGTGGGAAATGCAATTCTGGGCTCCAGTTTTACTAGGTACATACAGAACTTGAGAGAGTCCAGAAAAGGCAGGGGCATTTCTAGGGCTGCTGATGCATGAGGCAGCAACCCCGATACCACCCCTCCTCGCCCACAATGGGATTATTTTTTTTTGCATTGGGGCCGCATCAGTGGTGCAGAGAACACTATTGCACTCTGTGCACTAGAAGAGCTGAATTTCTGTTTTAATAAATGGATATTCGCTCTTAAATTTAGTCCTGAGGCAGCTTTTTGCTACTCTTGGTAACTGGCCGATCACCGCCTCCTGTGGTTCTCACTTTGCTTTAGGGCAGGAGCCACCCTGAGAAAAAGGTTACTAAATTATTAAAGGACTTGTTTAGATGAACATGTATCTATTTATCAACTGTACTAAAAAAAAAACCAAAAAAACTACACTGTCTAAACGCCACATCACTAGACATGTCAATTCACCTATATTATTCAGGACCCACCCTTATTTCCCACCCACCCCCCCCACACACGCACACATTCACCTGCAGTAACAAGCCTGTCACTTGCTGTCAAGGAATATTAATATATATGTACTGGAAAATTGCTTACAATAATTTTCTTTAAAAAAAACAGTTTATAAATAAAAAACACCTTTAAACAGTAGAGAAAAAAAAGAGATGTATATGAAATATAATGGTTTTGTTTATGAAGCCATACTTCTTGGTACTCCTGTGCATGACTAGTTCCAACTTTAAAAGTTGATAAATGATAAGTATCTGTCATCATAAAAGGTATCAACAGTTCAGGAGACCTGTGACAGAGCTAGATACAGATTTTGGCATAAAATTGTGATAGTCAAAAAACTTTTAAGTGTGCCTACCTGCCCTTGTCTATACTTGTGTCTGCCTAGGAATAGGTTGCAAGGTGTTACACGCACAGGATCCCTTACCGTACACCCCCAATTAAGCAGGTGTTAATTCACATGTTGTGTTAATAATTACCATTGAAATTTGAGGATCCGTTGAAGCATGCCGCAGCATGCATTGTTAGTGACAATATTTGCAACGTGATGGTTTCAAGATATGTGACGCCATTGCACCCCGCCGTCAACCCACTCCCTCACACTTGTCATCTTAATGTGTTTACGGCCAGTACTGCTAGAGGTAGTTTTTAGTGCAGTGAATTAAGTCTCATGCAATTTTTCATTTAAGCTAAATAATGCTGTAATTATGGGTAAAACAAATCTGCATTTTAAATTAAAAAAAGGGAATTATGCCAGATTGTTGTGCTTTGGCTGCAGCACCACATCAGAAAACTAGTCTTTGGGTGTTTAAAATAGATTTTTGACATTTAGAAACTGCTAAATTTAGTTAGGATTTGCCATTGCATAGTATGAGGTAAACACATTCTACTTTCTAAGCACATTTGTTTTGTGAGGTTGCACTGCAGCAACTGAATTATCAGCTGTAAAAATTGGTATTCACTACTCATCTAGTTGTAGAAACCATATATAAAGGATCATTTACTTTTCGCCCTGGCATTCAGGCAGCACTTCTGCTCCGGGAGAATGACTGCAATGGTACACCTCATAAAGAATGCAATATGAGGTGCACAGTGTAGCATCAAAGAGCACAAATCAGCCCGGTCCTTACTGCTGCCCTCTGAATGATGTCAAAGCTATGATGCTGGAGGGGGAAGTCTAAATTCCTCCCCACTCACCACTCTTAAATAGAATGCTGCAGGATGCAGTCAGCATGAGTGTTTGACTTTATTTACATAGACCTTTCAGATAAAGCTTAAGTTACTTAGTTTTAACCTTTCCTTCTCCTTTAAGGTATGGAGAGCTAATTTATGAAAAGATCCCTTTTCTGGAAAACACCAGGTCCCGAGCATTCTGGATAACAGGTCCCATACCTGTAATTATATTTGAAAGAGGAATACATTAGAAACCTGTGCACCTTGTCTGATCTATAACTGCTCAGTTTAATATTCTTTTTAATACACCTGTTTTTCTGATGTAATTCTTTTATGATCTTATTAATTAATATCAGGTCTTCTCAAGTCTGTCTTTATTTCTGTCAGACAACATCATCCACCCTCAAAGGTGCTATCCAGTTGGGCATTGGCTACACTGTGGGAAACCTGAGTTCTAAGCCAGAGAGAGATGTCCTCATGCAGGATTTTTATGTGGTGGAGAGCATCTTTTTCCCTAGGTAAATGTATGCGTATTACTTCTTTTCTATCTTGTGTCTTTCTGTCTAAATAATTAACATTGATTTAACCTTTTTAATTTTTTCATAGTGAAGGCAGTAATCTCACGCCTGCCCATCATTACCCAGATTTCCGTTTTAAAACCTATGCACCAGTTGCATTTCGCTATTTTCGAGAACTCTTTGGAATTCGTCCAGATGATTATTTGGTAAGTGCAGCCTCGTGCTTGTGCAGGGGTCCTCAACCTTTCTTACTCGTGGGCCACAGTCAAATGTTAGAAGACTTGGGGAGCAACACAAGCATCATAAAAGTTTATGGAGGTGCCAAATAAGCGCTAAGATTGGCTATTAAGTAGTCTCTATGCGCACTTTAAGCTTACAGGAGGCTTTATTTGGTAGTAAATCTTGTTTTAATTCAACCAAAACTTGCCACCAATCAGGAATTCAAAAATAACTACCTGCTTTGGGAGAGCAACATACAAAGGGTTGGTGAGCAACGTGTCTCTCACGAGCCACTGGTTGGTGATCACTGCGCTTGTGGAATCACTTTGCTGTGATCTTTGAAGTCTAATTATGCCAGTGAATATGTAACACTCACCTTACAGTTGCAAATCAATGTGCTGGGTGCTAGAGGGCCAGGTGGTGGAAATGTGTTCTGACCAGAAATTTTTAGAAGTTTTTAGCTTAAAGGGGCAGGATACCCATTGATCAACATTATTACAGTACATTATTATTGTGCAAAACATAATTTTTAATCAAACATTTTGGTTTAGGTTTTGTTGTTTCTACATAGTAACTAAGAAACATAGGTTTAAAAAGACACTTGTCTATTTCATTGATCAAAATTCTCCATAGTGAATTTTTCATTGATTTGCGAAGCCTGGAGGATTTTACAGTGCCTCCACTATGCTTGAAAAACCCTAACACGTGTTTATGGGAGGACATTACCGAATGTGTATGAATACTCTGTCCAATTTGCTTCAGAGGGGAAAAAAATCATTTTGATAGCAGTGGGACCAGTCCCTGGATCAGCCTGTACTAAAAGCTGTTTTCAGTAGCCCTGTTTCCTTAGTTAAAAAGGCATTTAACTCAAGGGCTGAGGTGAGCACTGTAATCGGGAGGGCCTGGATGCTGAGGGCTCCCACCTTGCTTTAGAATAGGTTTGTGGAACATTTTAAGACTTTAATTCTGCTAAAAACATTCAGCTACCCTCTCTTTATTACCGAATATTCTCCAGAGCTACTATTGGTCCGCAGAGTACACAGATAATTGCTACCCAAACCCCCAGCTGTTATGCGGTGGCTGTCTTCACTATTTTGAAACCAAAGAAGATCTACTGTGGTCTGCTTGATTGACGGCACTCCTTTACAGATATTCCTCGATCTGGCCCCTACCGCCCTGAAAAAAATGTGGAGACTTGCGGACAATTGCATAATGTTTAACAAATGCTGGTTTAAAATATTGTTGGGAATTTCCATGTAAACTGTAGGTGATGAGAAATGGAGTCCTGTACTCTCTTTCATATCCAGTCACAGTCCAGCTCTTCTATCCAAACTGGGGCCTATCCACTACTCCCTCACCACCAAAACTATCTATGGAGAAATTACCTCCTTTGCAGGGAATTTGGGAAAGGAAAACCTCCAAAAGAAAAAACATTCACTCCATTTCCCCACTGTCAAGGTCACCTAAATCATTACCACCTTCACCTTGAGCTAGGACAGTGCTGTCCAACTGGCGGCCCGCGACCCCCCTCTGTGTGGCCCCCCACCTGTCTGGCTGCTTTGATGGCTTACCTTTGAGTAAGCATTAAATGGTATCAGTACTGAGATTAACTGCCCCCCCTGCATGGTTCTCACCTCAGATTCAGGCTGTAATCCCCCTGTATTGTTTAAACATGTAATCCCCTGTGTTTTTCACACCTTTTAATACCTGCATTGTTCACCCCCTGCAGTGTTCACACCTCAGGCTCAGACTGTAATCACTCCCATTGTTCACTTCTTCACACCTCAGACATAGGTACTGTAGGCAGAGTATGGCACATACAGCCAGCATAGGGCAGGTAGAGTATGGAACATACAGCCAGCATAGGGCAGGTAGAGTATGGCACATACAGCCAGCATAGGGCAGGTAGAGTATGGCACACACAGGCAGCATAGGTCAGGGAGGGTATGGCACACACAGGAAGGGTAGGGCAGGCAGAGTATGGCACACACAGTCAGGGTAGGGCAGGCAGAGTATGGCACACAGAGGCAGAATAGGGCAGGCAGAGTATGGCACACAGAGGCAGCATAGGGCAGGCAGAGTATGGCACATACAGCCAGCAGAGGGCAGGTAGAGTATGGCACACACAGGCAGCATAGGTCAGGGAGGGTATGGCACACAGGAAGGGTAGGGCAGGCAGAGTATGGCACACACAGTCAGGGTAGGGCAGGCAGAGTATGACACTCTGCCTGTGTGTGCCATACTCTGCTTGCCCTATGCTGCTTGTGGGAGGTGAACCTGGCAGGGGTTTGTTGTGGGAGTTTGTTAGCAGTTGAAAATAGCCATTAAATGGTCCCTAAGGTGTGTAATTATGTACTGGGGGTTGCTCTGCTATCCACAGGGGAGGAGGAGGCATATGGAATTTAAGGGTATGTCTTAATATGACATAATTCTTTCACATATGAATGATGGTTGATATCCCCACTGTAAGGACCAAGCATTTGGGATTTTGCTGTGCTACCACCATTGTGATAAAATAGGTGTGGTTTGAAGTGGGTGTGGTTTCAAAAAGGGGAGTGGTCAAAACTGGCTTCCATTAGCGGCCCTCCACCATGTATGCTAGAGAAATTCCGGCCCTCGGCACCGCAGAAGTTGGACAGCACTGAGCTAGGATGTCTGACCATAGAATTTCCAGAAAATTAACATACTCTGGTTCTCATTTGCTTTACATGCAAGGATAAGAGCGTTCACTTGGTAGTCCACACCTTGATTAAGGAATGGTCACCATCACACTATAGGTATCTTTTGGTTCTGTGAATCCCACATTATCAAAATAAGGAACCTCCTGAGGCACCTTTTTTTTGGAATTACTGCTAATTTTTTATTTATCTTACAGTGACTTTTCTTCTTTTTTAGTTAATAGAGTTAATAGTTTATGGTTTCTCTTATTTACAACCTTGATATTAGACGCTTAGGGGCAGATTTACTAATACACGAACGCTTGGAGTGTTCATTCAAACCGAGCAAATTTTTTGTTGCTTGTGCGACTTTTTCGTACGCTTGCGTGGAAAAATCGGAAAGGTTTTCCCGCTGTTTCCAATCATTTGGTACGACTTTCGGATTGCCAATACAATATTATCGTGACTAATAAGATTTTTTCTTAAGCATTTTCGTGATATTTTAGATCTTAAGAAATGATTGTATCCAATCCAAATGTATTGAATTTATTGGGGATTCGAACTCGCGTTTTCATGAATGTGCCCCTTAGTTCCTCACTATCTTTCCCCACAAAAGGATAATATGGCAAGTATAGAACAAAAAATTTCAGATATGGAACTTACAGCTGAGTTGGATAGCATACCTGCACTTTCTTAAATTCACATTAAGCCAATTCATTCTCTTTGTTTTTTTCTGGTTTTTAATAGAATTAATGATTGTAACACCTAGGGGCACATTTACTAAGCAATTTTGAGAAAAAGGTCCAATTTTTTCTTTACTTGTTTTTCAATTTCACACATTTTCAAGGGGAAGTTAATCCCATCATTGTTTTTTATTTCACCCAGTTTTAAGTGAAAATTAACATTATTGTTTTCCATGAATAAGCGGCAATGCTCCTAAAATGGCTGCTGGAACA
The DNA here is from genome assembly GCF_000004195.4 of Xenopus tropicalis. NCBI lineage: Eukaryota > Metazoa > Chordata > Amphibia > Anura > Pipidae > Xenopus > Xenopus tropicalis. Next base: position 93,376,559 of record NC_030677.2, read on the forward strand.
ATTCCTGTTTGGTAAAACAGGATTCATCAAAACGAATGTTCATTTAAACTAGAATTTTCGAGTTTTAGCAATACTTTCAGCTCGAAAACTTTGTGATTGCCGTAAACTCAAAATTTTCATATGACCGATAACAACAGCATTATCGTGGCATTTTATAAATTCAACAATGATAAAGTTCAACTCAAATTTATTCCATGTTGAGTTTATCTGACTTTTAAAGGGCATGTCAAGCCCAAAAATAATGTTTGGCTTAATGAAAGAAAACATAATTCTATATTCTTTATTTTTGATTTTCATAAGAAGGGGGGGGGGGGACAGAAGGAAAAAAAGGGGAGGGAGGGGAAAAAAATAGCAGTCATATACATAGTTATTTGGCAGTTAAGTTAAGGCATCATCTGACAGCAAGTCATATCTGTCTAGTACTAACACATATTCATATTTTCACATTAACTTAGTCACACATTTTAACAGCCTTTTCAGTGGATTCCATAATATAACTTTTTGTTGTCTTTATACCTTAAGAGTTTAGAAGGGCGAGAAAACATAATTCTAAGCAACTTTCCAATATGAAATAATTAAAAATTTGCAGCGCTTTAAATGTTATTTGTAAATGTAATTGCTATTGAAAGCAGCATTTGCTGAACTCCTGGTTGTTACATTTTAAACAATGTTGTAAAGGTTTTGCTTCTCCAGCAATACAGGTCTGTCAGTCTGCTGGCTTGTGTTACAATGTTTCAACAGTCTGAGCCACCAGGGCAGAGAATAGAAAAGGACAGGCAAACACTGCTTCTAATAGCAATTATATATACAAATAACTCAAAAACCATTACAAACTTGTAATAAATGTATATTGCAAAGCTTCATATAATTTTGGTTTCTTTTATTAGGCAAAAAATTATATTTTGAGTTGGCTTGTCCTTTAAGGCCAGAAAAAAACTTATTTTAGTAAATTGGTCCCTTAATGTTAAAAGGGTTAAACTGCCCAGTTAAATGTGGAATAGCAGGAAAGTATAAAAACAAACTCCATGCTGATATTATAGCTCTGCAAGAAAGTCACTAAACCACAATAGGCCCTAAACCATAGTTACATAAATACTTTTCACAAATGTATGCTACTACCTACAGCACTAAAGGAAGAGGTGTTGCGATAGCTTTTTGTAACCATATACAATTTCATTTAGAGCTTTCCATCCTAGATCCTGAGAGTCGTTTCTTGTTATTGAAAGGCTCCATTTAAGGTGTTTCAGTGACATTTCTCAAACTTTATGCACCCTTCGACAATTTTATGCAATAATGGATCAGACAAGCCCCAGAACCCTGAGGGTGCCAGCCAGTCCTCAATATTTTAAGAAACTACAAAGAGGTTACAACTTTTAGATAGTGAATATACAATTTTCTTATCTGTAAATAATTCATATTCCAGAATTGATTACATCTTTACAGCACTAGTAACCTTAGAATATATAAACTTCGAATTTACCCATAAATTGGTCTAACCATGCTCCCATTGTAGCATTTTTTTAAACTCTCCGGGAATCCACAACCAAGACACTCCTATATGACACCTCAATTACTAATGCAGTCATTGATGAATTACAAGATTATGGGGAAAAAGATATAGATGAGGAACTATCCATGGGTACTATATGTGCAGCTCATGAAATGGTGATCAGTAGCTGTTTTAAGATGAGGATGAGGGTTTAGAGAACCAACACATAATTTAGTATCTATAAGTGCCAGTTTAAGGTTACTTTTACAAGAGAAGGCAGAGAAATCAATTTGCTGGTCACAACATAAACCAAATCGATTATTAGCTAATAAATTAAAACAAGAAAATGGCTTTTGCTGTGTTCTAACTATTCATACAAAAACAGACAAACAAACTATCACTCCCCCTAAAATTATCTTGGTATTTCACAAATTTTACGACTTTATTCACCTCCGAAACCCTGTCACATAAGAGTTGCATTCCTGAACCAAGTCATATTTCCTAAACTGTCACATTCGGAGCTAAGTTAAGCAAGCCATCCAAAACCTAAAAAATTATTCAAGCCCTGGCCCTGATAGTTTCCTACCTAGCTATTATAAAAAAAAATGTATTTATTACCCCACATTTGACAGTTCTATTCAATTACATGTTGGCAGGACTTGCTATCTAATATCTCCCTTTTACCTTAACTCAATAAAGACTGTTCAGAATTACTGACCAATTTCTGTATTAAATGTTGGCCTTAAATGTATGTCCAGACAAACCATAGATGAAATTTGCAGATTAGTTAATATTATACAAGATGCCAACACTATTAAGTTCCCTCTTCTGGTAGTAATGATAGATATTTTCAAAGCTTTCAGTTCTCTATTCTGGACATATTTATTCAACATACTTCCCCAGTTTAATATTTCATTTCATTTTTAGATGGTCTACGAGTGTTATATAATAAATCAACTGCTACCATAAAAATGTTTAATTTACTACCTTCTCCTATTAAGATCATTAGGGGGACTCATCAGGGTTGTCCTTTATCTCCATTCTTATTCGCATTAGCCATTGAACCCCTAGCAGCACTACTGAGGAATGATTTAATATATCTAGATAAAACAAAAGATCTAGAGCCTATAAATTAAATTTATACACAGATAATCTTTGTATGATAAACCACTGATGAGTCTTCCTTACATATTTTTCATATTTGAGACATTTTTCTATATTTCAGGGCTTCAGGTCAATATCTCAAAAATGGAAGCACTCCCAATCAATATTCCTTCGCATCAGATTGAACTTCTAGAACGTAATTTCTTATGTCAATGGAGAAACCAATCGGTAGTGTATTTAGTATAAATTATAAAATCTTACTCAACTTTATATAAAGCCAAATTCTCCCAAATGCTCAGGGGCATTACTTACCATAACTTTCATATTTATTTTGGGCCTTGTCATTCCCTGTTAATATCACAGAATTGGCTTTATTGCAGTGGGCAATGTTACAATTTATTTAGGAACATAAAATGCATTGAGTTAGCAAATCTACCCTTTTTATATCAGCAATGGGGGTTGAAGGTCCCTAACCTCATGCTCTGTTACAAATCTGCCAGTTAGAGCAGTGTCATACACAACCTGCAAAAACTCTTTAGGTTAATTTTGAAAACGCCACAATTTCCCCTATTTGAACATTTTCCCTTCTTTGGATAACTCAACATGATTTTATCACATACAAAATCCTCTTATTCTATTTTACCTCAAACTGTGAAATATAGTTGGGTCATAAAACACACCGTTTTTTACAGCCCATATTATGCAACTCTGATTTCCCCCTGGACTTTCACCTTCAGCTTTTCAGATAATAATTTTAGGTGATTTACTTACCCCTAGAGGTATACAAACTTTTACAAATCCGAATATTTTTGCTATTGTCAAATTGCTCACTTTTACACAACACAAGGGCCTGTAACACCAATGGTGGAAGGATCCCCTTTTGAATCTTGTTGCAAGCTATCTGAATTAACCTGAGGAATAGTCTCCCAGATTTATACTTGGTCAATAACAATATCCTCCAATGTTGCTGCTAAAAATATGCAATAATGGGAAATTGATCTACAGTGTCCTATCCAGACCACTAGATGGGAAAAAATATGGTCAACAGCATGAAAAATTTACAAGTTTATATTAGTTTGGTACACTACTCCTATCCATATGTTTCTAATTTTCCCCCTACATGCTTTAGAAGCTGCACTTATCAAGGTACATATAACCATTCTTTGTGGTCAGGTAAAGTAGTATGCAAATTCTGGATGGAAACTTTCCAGTTATTGTCACAGATATTTACAAAAAATATTACTCCTGGTCTACAATCAGCTTTGTTACTTCTTCCTATTACAGATTTATTCAAAGATCAAAATACCTTAGCTATGCAAATATTAGCAGCAGCAAGATGGAAAATAGCTTAAACTGGTTAGCTTAACTAAAAATTTGTATAAACCAAATACAATCAATGTCCTTTCTTTTTGTACTATTAGATGACAAAATTGAGTTTCATAAAAAAATATGGGAACTTTCGGAGTAATTTAAGTCTCCATATGTTAAACGAGGTACCCAGGACTGAATATTTGAGATATGAATGATCTGTATATGTTTTAAATATGTTATTCTGTCCTTAATAATCCATTGTGCCTAACCTGTTACAGTCTAGTTAATATTTGTTGTTGAATGAAAAAATGTATGTTAAAATTATGAAGACAATATACTCCAGTTGTTTATAAGAAAAAAAATCTTTATTGTAAATTTTCTCTTAAATTTTAAATTTTTTTTCTTTTATGTGGTACAAACCACAATGTCTTTATACATTTTTTTTTTTGTAAATGTTTTTATTTGAGTTTTTCAGCATATTATATAAAAATCATACAAACATGTTAATTGTCTCCATTAACGGTAAAAAATAAAAAACAATATGATGTCTTAATACATTTAAATGTCTGCCAGACTAGTTGTTTAGAGTTTCTTTATGTTTCTGTTTACAATATGTGCTGATATAATTTACATGTTTTCTCTTTGACAGTATTCCCTGTGTAATGAACCACTGATTGAGCTCTCTAATCCTGGGGCTAGTGGATCTCTTTTTTATGTTACCAGTGATGATGAATTCATAATAAAGACAGTTATGCACAAGGAGGCTGAATTTCTACAGAAACTTCTTCCTGGATATTACATGGTATGTCTTAAAACTTCACTCCTTTTCATCTAGATATTAAACTGGTAAATGGAAACACCCAAGAAAGTTGTTTGTTTACATGCGTTTTGCTATCTGAACCAAGACATCATTCATAACTATTGATGGGTTCCCACTGCAGTGAAGTAAATGCGCAACACTCATTTGCATTCTCTCCACTCCTGTTAAAATATGATATAATAATAAAACCGTAATAATAATAAACAGTATTTCAGTCAAAATACTGATTGTATGTAACAAATTTGGAAGTAAAAGCTTATAATAGCTTAAAATGTTGTGAGAAACCAATACTTACTTTAATCCCAAGTACTCTTGAATCTACTGTAATATATTTATGTTATTGTATATTGTTGACTATGACTTGTTTTATCTAACTTTATTTGTTGTCTAACTAACAATATATTGTTCCACTATAAATAACATGACTGTATGTGAACTTTGTTAGTACATACATTATACAATTTCAAATTAAAATGCATTATATGCAGTTACACATAATTTTTTGTATTAAATCAATATACCTTACATCTTTTCACTAAAAGGCAAAGCTCCATTCCATTTGGAAATTATTCTATTGCCTAAAATCTGTTATGAGTAGATGACCAGCCTCCATGTAAAGTTTAAATACTGGTAAGGCCACTTAATTCCCTTTTAGGACAGTGGGCACAATTCTGGTTGTTTTGCTGTCCAAGCAGGCAACAAATCATCCCCTATTGAAATACCAAGGAGTGGGGATATAAAACAAGTTTCTATGTGCAAAAATGCCTGGGCCTTTAATACAGTAGATGTTGCAAGGCTGAATAAGCCTCTACAGCCCCTCTATGTACAGTCACACAACATTTCCATAATTTATACTGAAAAAGGGGGTTAGCTTCAGCATCTTACCAACTGGTGTCCAAAAATGATTGATTGTCTTACACTCTGTCTTTTTGCGCTTGCCTTTGCAGCTGATGCTCTACACATGTATTCTGAGTATCTGAAAGAGTAATAAATATAATATTAACTGGTGATTTAGACCTATTTAGTTGATATAAAGTTGCATGCTTCATATTTTTTAATCATTTTTAATTTATATGATTTCTCTTCCTTCTGTTATTTATATATTCTGGCGTGGCACTAGATGACTGAGTATTGGACATGGGGATTGGCTTTAAAGTGTTTTTGTCATAATACAGTATTCAGTTTTCTGCTGGTAGACAGAAAGTCAGGTATTCAAAGGTGTAACTAATATTTAATGTTCATATTCTGTTCTGTTTAGTAATGATTCTCTCTCCATTTTTTTCTTAGCTTATGTCTCTCTATTTTTATTTACAGAAGGGTGGGAGGATAGTTCTTGTTAGTTTTTTTTTTTTTATTTTGCAGTCAAATAATTGATGTATTCAAAAGACAACCTCTTTTCATGCTCTTTCTCATTTTACCTGTGTTATGGTGATTGTGGTACATCAACAATGCATTGTTAGGCACCAAATGGTAAGGTTTATGTACTGTTTGCCAACATAATACATAATAATTTAAAGGAGAACTAAAGCTTAACTAAAGACATGAGCTAGAAATGTTGTAAATTATATTTTGTGTTTCTGTACCAGCCCAAGTCAGCCACAGCCCTTTAGCAATGAAGATCTGTGCCTCCAAAGATGCCCCAGTAGCCTCCTGTCTTCTTTTTTGCTGATTCACTGCACATTCTCTGTGCTGCTGTCAGTTACTGAGTTTTGGGAGTGACTCACGATATACTGTATATATAGGATATAAATGTCACAATATAAGGCTGATTAGTAACTAACACAGATGATTACTGCATGGCAGCTCTGAAACCAGTGCTAGTAGCATCAGACTTTAGGGCGCAGACACAAAAAGCGATTAGTCTCTGCAACTTTTAACTAATTCCGTCACGGTGACTAATCGCAGCAACTTTTCTTCCATAGCATATAATAGAAGTCGACGATTCTAAGCACTCATGAGTTTTCGATGTGCAGATTTGTCACCGTGAGTTTGTAAAAAGTCGTGGTGTCTAATCACCCCGTGTGTCTGCACCCTTAATCATCATCCCATTAGGATCAGCTTATATGACCGAAAAACATAATTTTTTTTGCTTGACCCCTAAGCTTAGCTTCTCAACAGCTGCTCAGAGTGCACTGAGCACGTGAGTGTCGCAGACACTTCTAACAGAAGTCTCCATTATGGTCCAAAATGAGTATACTGCTGCACACTGGTGCAGTATATTTAACCTGAATATTGCGCTTTTCTGATCTGACAGAACCTGAACCAGAATCCACGAACTCTCTTGCCCAAGTTTTATGGATTGTACTGTGTGCAATCAGGTGGAAAGAACATCCGTGTAGTTGTCATGAACAATATCCTGCCACGTGTTGTGCGAATGCACTTCAAGTATGATCTAAAGGGCTCCACCTACAAGCGGCGGGCATCCAAGAAAGAGAGGGAGAAACGGTGCCCTACCTTTAAAGACTTGGACTTCATGAATGAAGCTCCTGAAGGGCTTCTTTTGGACAATGATACCTTTAATGCTTTGGTTAAAACTCTGCAGAGGGACTGTTTGGTAAGTTATCACCGGAAAATAATGTTTTTTCTTAATTTGTTTCTATGACGCTAGCATTAAAATGTCAAGCATTTTCTAATCATTTAGGACAGTGCTGTCCAACTTCTGTGGTACCGAGGGCCGGAATTTTTCCGACCTACGTGGTGGAGGGCCGATAATGGAAACCAGTTTTGACCACTCCCCTTTTTGAAACAGCACCCACTTGAAACCACACCCGTGTTATCACATGACCATACCCATATTAATGGTTGTAGTACAGAAAAAAACTGCCATACTCTGCCTGCCCTACCCTGCCTGTGTGTGCCATACTCTGCCTTCCCTACCCTGCTTGTGTGTGCCATACTTTGACTGTGTGTGCCATTCTTGGCTGGTTTGTGCCATACTTGGCCTGTGTGTACCATACTCTGTCTGCCCTACCCTGCCTGTGTGTGCCATTCTTGGCTGGTTTGTGCCATACTTGGCCTGTGTGTACCATACTCTGCCTGCCCTACCCTGCCTGTGTGTACCATACTCTGCCTGCCCTATGCTGCCTGTGTGTGCCATACTCTGCCTGCCCTACCCTGCCTGTGTGTGCCATACTTTGCCTGCCCTATGCTGTATGGCACACACAGGCAGCATACAGTGACACAATGCTGGCACTGCTCCTACAGTCTGCACAATAACTATATATTAAAAAACTTTTTAATTGCCGTACCACCTCAGTATATGTTCTTTTTGTAGTGTGCAGGGATTATTTGTGGGTTTCTACTGCTCCTACAGTCTGTCTGAGGTGTGAACAGGACAACAATGTGGGTGATTACAGCCTGAGCCTGAGGTGTGAACACTGCAGGGGGTGAACAATGCAGAGATTAAAAGGTGTGAACAGAGGTGATTACATATTTAAGCAATACAGCCTGATTACAGCCTGAATTTGAGGTGAGAACCATGCAGGGGGCCAGTTAATCTCAGTACTGATACCATTTAAAGCTTACACAAGAGTAAGCCATCAAAGCAGCCAGACAGGTGGGGGGTCACGGGTCGCATGTGGCCCGCGGGCCGCCAGTTGGACAGCACTGATTTAGGATATACTGTAAATACTGTAAATGTTTTATGAAAAATAAAATATGATTTCCAGACAGCAGCAATGAAGTCTTTATGACATTCTGTCTTTATGACAGAATTTTTCTGGCCTACATGGTGGAGGGAAGTCAGTGTTCACCACTCCCTTTTTTTAAACTGCACCCACTTAAACCACACCCATGTTATCACAAGAGTTTTGGTTTTTTTTTTTACCATGCCCCCTAACTACCACTCCCGTTTGACTAAATTTGGCAGGTCATTTAAAGTTTGAACACATTTCTGGTGGTTTTGGGGTCTTTTTATGTGTTATTGTTCTTTAAACTGCAAGTCTCAGTTCACTCAAGAGACCTGTTTAGCTTATTAGTTACAGTTGTATCTAAGTGCAGGTGTAGCTTGTTAACTTTCTGGGCTTACCACTTATTTAGGCTGATGGCAGACGCGGCGTAGGGCTGTTATTTTGGGCAAGCGGAAAAACGCTTGGGCGAAAATACAGCCCTACGCCTGCTACTTGTGCCTGCACCCGAATAAATGAGATACGCTCGGGTGCAGGCACATGTAGCCGATATACGCAAAAAAACGCGAGAGAATGCAAAGTTCATTCTGGTGCAGACACAAGTAGCAGGCGTAGGGCTGTATTTTCGCCAAGCGTTTTTCTGCTTACCGAAAATATCAGCCCTACGCCGCGTCTGCCATCAGCCTTAATTAAATGTGAGAGACAATGTGCAGCTGAAGCTCATAAAGCTACGTTTTAATTAAGTTTGAGAAACATTTGTATCTTTTTTAGCATTCAGTGCAGGAGATCAATAGGAAATGAGGGACTTTTCAGTAAGAATCCGGGACTGCAGGTTGAGCTGTCAAAAGAGGGACTGTCCTGCAAATATCGGAACAGTTGGGAGCTAGGCCATACTCTGCCTGCCCTATGCCACCTGTGTGCGCCATGCTTTGTCTGCCTTATGTTGCCTGTGTGTGCCATACTTCGGCACACACAGGCAGCATAGGGCAGGCAGTACATACAATGACACAATGCTGACACTGCTTCTACAGTCTGAGGTGTAAACAGGTAAACAATGTGGGAGCTTACAGTCTGAGCCTAAGGTGTGAACAATGCAGGGGTGAACAGTACTTGGGATTACATGTTTAAATAATACAGGGGTTTACAGCCTGTATTTGAGGTGTGAACAATGCAGGGGGCCAGTTAATCTCAAAGGTAAGCAGGCACAGCAGCCAGACAGGTGGGGGGCCGGATGCAGGCCACCAGTTGGACAGCACTGCGTTAATATTAAAGACAGTGTTATACATTGCAGTCACAAGGGCTGCCCAAGTGGTATTTTCTATGCCTTGTTTTTGATTTGGATACACTGTGAAGCCGTAGCCGATATATTGCCTGCACTATACCTTGTTCACCACATTGTTAAATATTATTTTTGGTCAGTTCAGAGGCTGAACGTGTACTTTGACATTTTTCATTTATTCATTGGTTAGGTACTTGAAAGCTTCAAGATTATGGATTACAGTCTTTTGCTAGGAGTGCATAATATGGAGCAGCAAGAGCGGGAGCGGCAGACAGAAGGGGCACAGAGTCAGGCTGATGAGAAAAGACCAGTGGGACAAAAAGCTCTATACTCAACAGCTATGGAGTCAATTCAGGGAGGAGCAGCTCATGGGGAATCTATAGACACAGATGATACGTGAGTACATTACTTCAGAAGCAACATTGTTCATATTACCAGTTCAGTTTTACAGGAGATGAAGCTTAATTGTTTACTAGGAAAGTAACATCCTGCTTGTGTGAATGAGGGTTATAAGAAGCCCAAGGGTCAGTTTTATGAGGAGCAAGTTATTCTGCAGCCACTCCAGTGTGTGGTCGAAAGTCAGAGAACCCCTGTTTGCGGAGAGTGCCCAGATCGTAATTAAACCCAGGTACCAGCACATTTAAAACTTGCACATTTTTATAAACTGTGTGCTCAGATCAGAATAAATGAAAAAATTGTGTTTTCAGACAATTCTTGGTGCCGACAACATTTTATTGTGTGCTGGCCTTGAAATTTGTGTGCACATGTAAAAGCAGATATCACTCTACTGCAGACCCACTTCTCCTGATTCACCCTAGGTAAATTGTACTCTAAATACTATCCCACAGGTTATTATGCATCTTCTGATTCAAAGAAAGTGGGAGTAGCTTTTGTTTTACACAAGGATTGTCCCCTACAGGTAAAAAAAAATGATGAGTGACCCGAAGGGCCACTATCTTATGTTGGAGGGTACCTTAGCAGGTCAGTTGAAAGAAACACAGGATTTCTTATCTCCTTTTTTGTAAAAATGTTCTTCGGTATCAGACTTCCCAGAATCCTTCATTCTTGGGGTCAGGAGTCTGTGCAGCTCTATCCTGCTCCCCACTTCACTCCTTCACTCCCCCTCACATCAGAATCTATGCTACCAACCCCTAGAGCTGCAGCAGGAATCTACGGGAGACCAAGCTAAAATGGCTGCTGCTATCTTAAACAAAGGAAGCTTCTGTGGCACCCGGTGATGTACCTCATGCATTTTGGTTCTGTCCCCCCATACAAAGGCTTTGGGACAAAGTACAAGATTTTCTGACACACCAAGTACCAGACAAAGGATATACTCACCTTTCTCCTTGGCAAAGCTATTAACGGACTTACCAAATCACTGCAGAAACTTGCCAATCATGTTTTGACTATCGTTCGGATTGGCATTGAATCTAAATGGAGCCCTCCCCTCATGGAAAGAACTTTACTAAAAATTTAAAGCAACAGGAACTTTGAATATAGAATTGCATTTTTGCACCATATGGTACCTAAAGGTCTGGACTGCTTGGAGATATATACATAATTAATATTATGTTTCAAATACACCTAGCAACATTTATGGTTATGAAGTTTAAGCTATGTGTCACGCACGGTATCCCAAAACTCAGAACAAGAGCCAAGGTCCCGGTCTGAGCTCACTCTTCTGCCTATAACAGCCACCTTTCACTACTCAGGTGCCGCCAGGACTTATTGTGAAAGGACCAGGGCTAATGTTCTGAGCAGGCTAGGGAACCTATCGTTTACGCAAGGTTTGGGAAGGAGAGACGATGTGAACAGGCCAAGGTCAAACCGAACAGGCAGCGAAGTACAAAGTCAAATTCCAGAAACCGTAGTCAGAAACAGGCAGAAGGTCAGTACAGGCGGCAGTCAGCAAGGTCAGGGTCAGGCAAGGGTCAAAACATGAATCAGTATTAAGAATAGCAGAAAGCAGTAACCAGGAGGCAAAACCGAAGTTGGGCGACAAAATATGCGCAGGCGCCTTTAAATATTTGAAATTTGCGCCTTGCGCGATGACGTCACACGTCGCGTATGGAGAGGCGGGCGTCCTTGCCGCCCCGCTAGACCACCAGGTACTCTTACACTATGTGATTAACATTATAATGTTTAACTTATCTTCTGTACAGTATACTCTACCTTTGTTTCCTTTACAAAAAAAAGAATATATTATTTATAATATTAAATTGTGTTGTTTAAGCCTTGTCATAGATGGTTAAACTGTTTACATTGAATTAGATATCACAAATGTTGCAACTTTTGCACATAAACCAAATACTTTGGTTTATTGATTTTTGGCCTGTTTCTGGTGCCTGCCCTGACATACATTTGTGCATGAATTTTAACTAGAAATGTGTTTAAGGCTTTTAGTACTGTAACTGGCGCGGCTTGTGCTTCATTAAAATACCAGTTTTCCAGTGAGTTTACTTAATAGAACAATTAAATAATTGATCTTATCCCTGGAGGTCTCTACTGATGGGAACAAACACCAGTGCTGTACTAAAAAAATAACATTTTTGCATTCCTTTTTGCCATGTGCTCCTTATAGGTACAGAGCCACAGGTATTAAGAACATTTAGAAAATTTGTGGTGGAAAGCATTCTATTGGGAACAGGGATTAGAATGTTCCAAAATATGGCAGTGCAATTTAAAAAAAAAAAAAAAAATGGTACAGGTATGGGACCCATTATCAAGTTCCAAACTACTGAATGGCCATCTCCCATAGACTCTCTTTTAATCAAATGAGTCACATTTTTAAAAATTATTTCCTTTTATCTCTTTAATAACACAGTACCTTGTACTTGATCCTAAGATATACATTATACTTATTGAAGCCAAAAGAATCCTATTGGTTTAATTATTGTTTAAATACTTTTTTAGTAGATTTAAGGTATGGAGACCCAAATTACGGAAAGACTGCTTTTCTGGAAAACCCCGGGTCCCAAGCATTTTGGATAACAGATCCCATACCTGTACACCATATTGCAGAAATTCCCCTTAATTACTGTGTGAGAAACCGAGTGAACTTCTTTTCAATATCATGTTCCACTTGCAAATGTGTTGATAACTTTGTATTTTTTTTTTTTTTTTTTAAAAAGGTTTTCTTTATGATTAGGAAACTCATTTATCTTTCTACTGTTTTTCCAATTTGTCATTTGGGTGGATATTGTCTCTATACTGATGCGAAGCTGCAGGTGCAACGCATATAAGACTTGAACACATTATAATAACCTCTGTTTTTCTCTGTTAGGATGGGGGGAATCCCAGCTGTTAATGGCAAAGGAGAGCGTCTGTTATTGTACATAGGAATTATTGATATTCTACAATCTTACAGGTAACGTAAGTTAGCAGCTTGTTTTCACAATCACAAATGTTGTAGAAGTAATACTCTGTTTTGTTTTTTTTTACACACATTCCTTCGGTTTACCACAACAGTTATTAGCAAAATGTAAATTGAATTGGTGTTTTACTTACATTACAGGGCTATACTCTTTAGTATGTGCTAAATCAGTTTCTATCTGTAGAAAAATTAAGAGCGAATAAAGGATAATTCCTTTATTTATAATGACAAGTTTACATGGCTTTTTATAGAGATTGTTCATCATTTAGATTAGTCCCTGCCCCAGTGGAATTTGTTATCTAAGATCTTTATCGCCTATGTAAAATTGTTTTCCTTATGCTTTTTTTCTTTTCTGTTTTCTATAAAGCTCTCACTATCTTTTAGGCTAGCAATCCACAACTTCCCTTATTATAGACCTCTATTGCCCTTAAGGTGGCCATACATGTTAAGATCTGCTCGTTTGGTGGGGGTCACCATATGAGCGGATCTTCTCCCCATATGCCCACCTAGTGTGGGGGATATTGGGCTAATTTTATCGTTTGGCCCTTGGCCATTACAGCAACGTGCATAGGAGCTGTCGAACCAAGGACAGCATCAATGAGCCCATGCAGTCCCCAAAATGATGAAAGAATCAAATGATCTAATTACAACAACGGGCATAGGAGCAGTCGGAGCAAGGACAGCATCAATGAGCCCGTGTAGTCGCCAATGTGATGAGACAATCATACACAGGCAGATAAGCTGCGGAATTGGTCCAAAGAACTCAAATCGGCATCTTAAAGGACATGTAAACCCCACAGACAATCAGTGAATTATACTCCTCTAGATATAGAAGGATTGTGCTTAAAAAGTTGTGTTTCTGACTGATTTATTGAGAAATTCCACAAAAACCCCACTAGCCCCGACCATCCGTTTCACTTCCTGCTGGCTGAATTCTCTGGATGAGCTGGGGAGCCGGCGGCCCTCCGTACCCTGCACTTTAGGATAGGAACCAATCAGCAGCTAGGCTGACCTGATAGGGAACTGAAGCCTGTCTGTGCTTGTGTGAGTGCAGGGCTGTGATTGGCTCTCCCCCTCCTACTGTGCTTCTGGCAGGGACCGTTAGGACACGCCCACTCTTCATTTCACACTGGATGGAGAAGTGATAGGATCTATAGGGTGCTCCACTAAAGGGGCTATTTTTACAGAGAGGATTAATTTTTAGCACAAAGGGAAACCAGCACCGGATATTATTCATAATTGTCTACAAAATTAGGGTTTTTCCCATTTATCCAATATGTCTCCTTTAATAGTAACACTGCAGCATCCCCTTAATTACTTAGATTTTCCTCTCCTCCTGTAACCCACTCAGCCCCCTCCCTCGGGAATTTGCTTTGGCTTTTGGCTCCTGGGCATGCTCAGTTTTTCTTAGCTCAGATTACAAACACACCCATTCTAGCAGCCAATGAAGAAATGGCATTCCTGGTTCCCACAGAAACTCGGCTCTAGCTGTCTGCTCCTATTTTTTTATCCCAACCTCCTCTCCTGAACGTGGCTTAATTGTGCTCAAACAAAGCAGAAATTATTATCAAAGACAGTTATGCCTACGTGAGCCTGCTTTTTTGAACTACCGTAATTCACAGACAGTAAGGCTAAATACACAAACCTGTGTGAAATATGTATGCTTTTTTTCTTTACCTAACTGATCGCATGATGCACTGTAGGTCTGTAGCTATTAATGCTGAACAGAATAAAAGCTTTCCATAGTAGAGGGGATCATTTGGTACAAATCCAGAGTGGATCTTGGGATCATTGGGATACGGACCCAGTGGGGAGCAATTGATTGATTAAACCATATGTAATGGAACATATTAAAATGAATTGCATGACAAGTCCATGTGAAACTCTCCTGTTTATGTAACCTGAGTCACTGCATGGGCCTGGGTGCAGGCACGTGGGGATTTTTTTTGACGAAATCCTCTGTATTTTCCTGCACCTGGACTGATGCAGTGGCTTCAGATGCAGGCACATCTGAAAAGTGATCAGAGCTTAGGGGCTGATTCTCGGCCTGCATTTATCCACAGACTCAGACCTGTCTGTGGATAAATGCAGGCCGAGAATCAGCCCCTAAGCTCTGATCCGAGAATCAGCCCTGTGTGGCTTAAAGTGGACTTGTCACCTAGACATAAAAAGCTGTATAATAAAAGCCCTTTTCAAATTAAACAAGAAACCAAAAATCATTTTTTTATTAACACATCCATACTCATTATAAAAGCATTTAAAAATCCCAGCTGTCAATCATATATTGCCTGCCCCGGTGGGGCAGACAGTTACTTTCACTTTCAATTCAGAACTTTTTAGATGTTGCTGCATTCGGATACCTCTCCCTCCTCATTATGTCATTTTGTAACCAGTGCATTGACATGGGCATTCAGGTCCCCCCCTCAATACTGGCACAGAAACAAGATTTTGGCAGGATGCAATGCCTGCTTTGATAACAGTGTCCACAAAACGGTTGCTTGCTGCAATTGTGAATTCCAAGGCTGAAGAAAATAAGATTTAAATAATTTATATAGTGTAAGTAAAATTTATTTTGCTTTACAAACACAATAGAAAACAATTTGGAATTATTTTTTAAGGTGACAGGTCCCCTTTAAGCCTTACAAAAAGGAGGCTGAATGTCTCCGTTTTGCCTTTACTTAGCTACCCTTACATAGTCTTGTGCATGAATTAAAGTTGGGATTAATCATTAATATTTGTAATTTCTCTTTCAGATTGATTAAGAAGCTGGAGCACACATGGAAAGCATTGGTGCACGATGGGGTGAGTCCTAATAATCTGCATTACATATTCCTGTTTTATATTGCAGTCTTAAATGATCCCTTTTGAGCCTTAGCACAGCTTTCCTCACTGTTTTTTTAATTTGCAACCTTAAAGGAGACATTATATGAAAATCAAGAATGTGCCAGTGCATTATACTCCTAAATATACAAGGAATGTGCTGAGAAAAGTATTGTTTTGTGTTTATTTATTGAATTTTTTTCCAAAACCCTACTCACCCCTCACATCTTTTCAACTTAATGCTGCCTCCTTTCCCAAGCTGTGCAGGGGAGCCGGCAGCACTTGGCACGCTACACTGCAGGACAGGAAACAATCAGCAGCTAGGCTTACCTGATAGGGAACTGATGCCTGGCTTTGTTTGTGTGACTACAGGGCTGTGATTGTCTATCTCCCTTTTATTGTGCTTTTGGCAGGGACCAGACGCTCACCCCTCATTTAAACCATGGACAGGGACCAGGGAGGATCTATAGGGAGCTCCAATAAAGTGGTCTGTTTTTTATGATGATGATGATAATTTTTGGCACAGAGTAAAATCAGCACCATATATTATTTATTATTGTTTTTTATGCTATATGTCTCCTATAATAGGCAGCATGGTTATGTGATGATTTTTCATGAAAAGCCTAGGGATCCTGTCATGATTTTTTATGGTGTACTGTTTCTTGTAATATATTGCATATAAATGCTGTAAATAACTCCAGTTCAATTTTTCAATTTTAAGGACACCGTGTCTGTACACAGGCCCAGTTTCTATGCTGAACGCTTCTTCAAATTTATGACCAACACAGTATTTCGAAAGACTTCTTGTGAGTACTGTGCCCTGGTGTTAACCAATTGTTTGCATGTATTTGGTGCTGATATGTAATGGGAAAAAAGGGTGCAGACCTTTATTTTTTTCTCTTTGTTTATGTATTAATCTTTTAATGGAATAAAGAATATACAAAAAAAAATTTTTTTTAGCACTGTATGCCTGGCAGACTGTAGGGGGTATTGTTATGATGTGAGATATATATATATATATATATATATATATATACTGTGTGTATATATATATATATATATATATATATATATATACTGTGTGTATATATATATATATACTGTGTGTGTGTATAATATATATATATAGTTGGGCTTGTAATAGAACTATCTCAGGATACTTTCCCTGTATACCGCTACTTGATCTGTAAAAGAGATAAAGGAGCAGAATGCACTGGATTTTATCAAATTTGCATTGTGACATTTGACACATTTATCAAATAAAGACTTTTATAGTGATGTTTGTTTTGTTAGCTTACTTTTATATGCAACCAGGCCCACATCACTCACTCAATGGCAACACTATACAGGTCCCCCCTTTTTTTTTAAACTAATTCCAACAATAATAATAATAATTCTGTACTATTTTTAATACAGGTTTAAAGGCAAGTCAACCCAAAATATAATTTTTTGCCTTAAAAAAGAAAACATAATTCTAAGCAACTATGCAATATACATTCATTATAAATGTATAATTTTTTTACGTTATTTGTATATATAATTTCCACTATAATCTACCCTTTTTTATTCTCTGCCCTGGTGGAACTTTTGAAACAATGTATCACAAGCCAGCAGATTGCCAGACCTGTCTTGCTGGGGGAGACTGACATTTGCAACATTGTTTAAAAATAACTAGGAGTTTAATAAATGCTGCCTTCAATAGCAATTACATTTACAAATAATTTTTAAAGCACTAAAATTAACACTGGAAAGTTGCTTAGAATCATGTTTTCTTTTATTTGGCAAACAACTATTTTTGGGGTTGACATTCCCTTTAAATATACTGTTGAAATATATATGTTTTGGTGCCGGCTGCTAATACATAACTACTTTTTATGTAATAGCCCTGAAATCCTCGCCTTCCAAAAAGGGACGCAGTGCTTTGCTGGTACCCCGACCCCTAGGGACATCAACAGCATTATCTGCAGGACAGATTCCAACAGAGCAAGAAGACGGGAAATATGATCTGCGTATTGCGCGCAGTTTCCCCACTCTGGAAGATGAAGGTGAAAAAGATAAATACATTTACAAATGTAGTGGACCTAAGGGAATTGCAAAATTATCTCTAAATAAGACTGTTGTGGCGTTGCACTAGGTTAATCAAGCCTCTGTCACTTCACTACTGTATTTAATACAAATAACAAATATTACAACACAGATAGTGAAAGCTTGTACTAATGAGGATAAAGTGATAAAACGGAATACCAATATAACTCACTTAACAGTGCTTATGGTATGCACAATGTTAGTAAAAGTACTTAATACTGTCTCATCTATTTTCAGTTATATAATATCCCAAAGATATACCAAGCTGAGATTACATAAGATTTTCTTTTATTAGCCAAAGTGTTAATTGGTAATTTATGTTTAGATCATCTTTAAAGGAAAACAGTAGCTAAAATAAACCATGCCCCTAAAACATCAAAAAGAATATTTTATATACCTTCATGAACATATTGATTTTGAATTAAATTGCATTTGCTTATTTAAAATAGTAGAATGGGAATAGTCTTTTTTGCACAGTTTATACAATTTCCCTTCATAATATTTTTACCAAATAATTTTAGGAGTATGTTTTTCTTGGCAGTTTTATGGTTAATAAAAAAAAAAAAAAAGCCATCATTACTCTTCAGTTTGGAATCCCTTGCTGCAATGCACCATGTGAAAAATGTTACTTTAAGGTAGCATGCCAAAAAAGTACATACAAAACACGTTTTCTAAACATCTTTTCACTTAAACATTTATTAAACTTACAGTTTGGGTACATATTTGTGCTATGATAGTTCCCTAGTCCTGTCCCTGCCTCTAATCATTGACCTCTGTAGCCTGTATATGGTACAGTATATACAATCATGTCTGTCGTCCGGTGTAAAAATGCATGGTGTGGAAAAGGTGAAGCTTATTGCCACTTTCTTACTATGAAGGTCGATTTGATCTCTTGCCCTGCACACCACCATCATTTGAAGAAGCTACAACAGCCTCTATAGCTACAACACTGTCATCCACCTCGTTGTCAATCCCAGAAAGATCACCTTCCGAGACCTCAGAACAGCCTCGTTACCGGTAAGAGAATAAATTGTGGTTAAGAAACGGTTATTTCAAATGGCTAATCATGCATTTGGGTTATAGTTTGCATTTTATACAGATGAAAAAAAAATTAGAGGTAGAACAAGGATAAAAATGTTAACAGATCACTGATCACTATAGAGGTAGAACAAGGATAAAAATGTTAACAGATCACTATACAATTCCAGGTCCCAAGCATTCTGGATAATAGATCCTATACCTATAACTGTGTAGCCTGATCATGGTCATCAGGTCCTCCATTCTGGTATATACACAAGATTTTGGCATGCCGCAAATCTTGCCTTGATAACAGCTTCCACAAAATGGTTGCCTGCTTGCTGTAATTGTGAATTCCAAAACTCATTTAATAATACAATCACAAGGGTGCAATGTAAGTACATTGCACCATTGTGATTGAATTATTGAAAGAATTTATATGCCGAGGACTTCCCGTAGCCTCAGTTGAACTAAAGAACTGTTTTAATATTGAGGTGATATCTGTCCAACATAGGGAAATATTTAAAAGAAAACATGAATCTGTGGTTTACCAACTTAAATGCCTCTGTAGCATGTGTAGTTTCTTTTGTAACTAAACATCTGCAGAAGGACCCATGTGCACCACAATTCTCCAATAAATTCACCTCTGTTTTTTTTTTATATTTGAAGTTGCAAATAAGAGCCTCTGATCTTTCTCCACAATCATATTTAGTATCCAGTGAGCCCTTCATTTGTACATCGGTAAGTGTTCCTGCTTACAGCTGAGTCTTCGAAACCGGACACTGCAGGGAGGTTATTGTCATTACTTTAATTTCATTAATTCAAATCAATTAATGTAATTTATGTTTTTACAAACGTTTAACAGCATTCCAACTGTTTACAGTAGGTGTTCTTAGTCAAAACTAAGAACAATTATATGACCTGTAGAAAAATTGTTATAAGAGATGGTGAACCTTTGGTGTTTTTTCTCAATAAAAGCATTCTGTACTTAGTAATAAGAAAAAACTTCACACATCTGCTAAAGGGGTTTCTTTGTGTCTTTTGCTCTTGAAATGTAGAAAATGAGGTAGAGGTGAAATTTGCTACATTTGAAGTCCAACCCAGCTGTGCATACAGACCAAAACTGCTTTCAACTATTAACATTTACACATACTTTTTACATTTACAAGTAACTTTTTAAATCACTGAAATTACTGAAAAGTTGTTTAAAATTATATTTTCTTTAAAGGACAAGGAAAGGGTATGAAAAAGTTAACGTCTAAAGTCAGATATGATGCAATCTGCCTTGCAATTCCCCTCTGTATTAAGATCGTTTTCACTTTAGTTCCTGCAATTTCTGCGAAACTGCTAACTTCAGCATTTGGGTAATAGTTTGCATTTTATACAGTTGAAAAGAAAAAAAATTAGAGGTAGAACAGGGATAAAAATGATAACAGATCACTGAAAAAATGAATTTCTACCCCTTTTTGTTATACAATTCCAGGTCCCAAGCATTCTGGATAATAGATCCTATACCTGTTTATCTGTTTATGTCACTGTCTATAACTGTGTAGCCTGATCATGGTCATCAGGTCCTCCGTTCTGGTATATACACAAGATTTTGGCATGCTGCAAATCTTGCCTTGATAACCGCTTCAACAAAATGTTTGCTGCCTGCTTGCTGTAATTGTGAATTCCAACTTTTTACTAACTTTTTAAGTCACTGAAATTACTGAAAAGTTGTTTAAAATTACATTTTCTATAAGGGACAAGGAAAGGTTACGAAAGAGTTAACTTCTAAAGCCATATGATGCTATCTGCCTTGCCATTCCCCTCTGTATTAAGATCATTTTCACTTTAGTTCCTGCAATTTCTGCAAAACCGCTAACTTCAGTGACAAAAATTCCCATGATGTGTCTCTGTTTCGGCAAGATTGGTGGCCATGAGCAGAATAATGACGGATCAGGGAGAGCATTACAAAACTTCAGAAGCCTACTACTTCAGGAGAACGAGCACTGCCAAGCCCTACCCTCTTAAAGTGTGCACCAATAGCAGCAGCCCAGTTTGGTTGCCATGCTGACGCATGAAGCTAAAAAAGAAAGACACACCAATCAGCAGGTCCTTATTACCGAGTCCTGCCTTGAGCTGATTGGTGTGTCTTTTACTCCAGCTCCTGCCCCCTTCTACAATTTAGCTGTGTCCTACCAGCCTGCTTGTGCTGTTATTGTTGCAAGTAGCAAAAATCAGAGCATAAGCTTCATAGATGTGCTCGCATCCAGGGGAGGCACAACGTTATCGCGTGCACATTTAGTTTACCGGCGCCATCTTAATGACATCATTCAAGCTAAAATGGTGGCCGCAACTAAGGGAGAATAGCAGTAAATTTGAGACTGTGCTACGGAAGAGAGGGGCGGTATTTAAAAAAAAATCAACGATCAGGTACGTTCAAGTGGCTTCTATAAGATAGTGTGAAATTTAGCAGCAGCCTTTCCTTGTCCTTTAAGTAGGCAGTTTTTGTGGGGTTTAAATCCCATTTGACAATGCAGAATTTATACAATTGGTGACTTGTGGTGATTTGGGCCATTTTTAATCTTCTTACCCTTTCTCCTGTAGGAGGCGCACTCAGTCTTCAGGGTATGAAGCTCGGTAGGTAATTTCACACTTCAGTCATGCTTTCATGTATTGGGTTCATTCTGTGTTGCACAAATAGAAGATGTGATCTAAAGTGCTCAAGGAAAAAAATAAATTTTTAAGGTTTTTAATTTAAAATTTTAACCCTTTCAATGCCAGCTGTTTTGGACAAAGCGGAACTCCTACTGCCAGACAGTTTTTCAACATTTTGCACTGTTTTACTTTAGGGGCCTTTCCTCGGGGGGACTTTTAGTTTACCCAGGAAAACAATATTTCGTTTTTTTCAGGACAACCTAAGCTTTTAAAATATGGTATAATTTTTGTGTAATTCCAATTCTGTAACAAGATATAGGCTTCTAAATGTGTTAAAAATGAAAAAAAAAATATATATATATATATATTTTCCGTAATATAAACACACACCCAAAACAAAAATTATTTTATGCATGACAATACAACTGATTTGGAAAGTCCCATGTCTCCTGAACGTGCCAATACCAAATATATATAGTTTTATGGAGATTTCTCACTTGTATAGGTCAAAAACTCCCTGCAGTACATTACCAAATTTCCTAAGCACTGCTCCAGAAAGCTGAATACTTTTTATATTTATATACTGAATAGATTTTAAGGCAAATAATTTCACTAACAGAAGGTTTATCCCAGATAATTATACATTTTTAGAAAGAACAGATTCTGGGGAATCCAGAATAGGCACAACTGTCTGTCTACTCCAAACTACCAAGTTGCAATGCTTTTCTAAATTTATTGTTTTTTTTCAAAATTTGTGAATTTTTAAAAATCGCTTCAAAACTTTCAGTCTATAGTATCTTATCTCCTAAAGGTCATAAAGTAACCTGAACAGTTTGATGCCCAATATGTATAGGTTTACCTAAGTATGTGGCATGTAGGGGCCCCAATGTGAACATACCCCCATATGATCTGTCATTTCTGCAAAATCAACATCATTATATGTGGGATAACGCTAGTAAAAAGTACATTCACCCCAGAAAGTCATATATTTTTTGTAAAGTACACATTTCTCCGAATCTAAAATGGGTACCCATGTCTTTCTACTCCAAAGTACCAAGCCACAAAGCTTTCCTAAGTTTGACGATTTTTATGGCATTTCCAAAAATCACCTCAAAACTTCCAACATGCAGGACCTTATTTTCTACAGGTCATTAGGTACCAAAATAGTAACATAGTAAGTTGGGTTGAAAAAAGACATATGTCCATCAAGTTCAACCATAATGCCTATATATAACCTGCCTAACTACTAGTTGATCCAGAGGAAGGCAAAAAAAAACCCCATCTGAAACCTCTCTAATTTGCCACAGAGGGGAAAAAATTCCTTCCTGACTCCAAGATGGCAATCGGACCAGTCCCTGGATCAACTTGTACTAAGAGCTATCTTCCATAACCCTGTATTCCCTCACTTGATAAGAATCCATCCAGCCCCTTCTTAAAGCTATATAATGTATCAGCCAGAACGACTGATTCAGGGAGGGAATTCCACAACTTCACAGCTCTCACAGTAAAAAATCCTTTCCAAATATTTAAATGGAACCTCCCTTCTTCTAAACGGAGTGGATGTCCTTGTGTCCGTTGGAAGGACCTACTGGTAAATAAAACATTAGAAAGGTTATTATATGATCCCTTTATATATTTATACATAGTTATCATGTCACCTCTTAAGCGCCTCTTCTCCAGTGTAAACAGACCCAACTTGGCCAGTCTTTCTTCATAACTGAGACTTTCCATACCCTTTACCAGCTTAGTTGCCCTTCTCTGGACCCTCTCTAACTCAATAATGTCCCGTTTGAGCACTGGAGACCAAAACTGAACAGCATATTCTAGATGGGGCCTTACCAGCACTCTGTAAAGGGGAAGAATAACCCCCTCCTCCCGTGAATCTATACCCCTTTTAAAATAGCTCAAAACCTTGTTTGCCCTTGCAGCTGCTGCCTGGCATTGCTTGCTACAGCCAAGTGTATTATCTACAAGGACTCCAAGGTCCTTCTCCATTATGGATTTGCCTAGTGCAGTCCCATTAAGGGTATACGGGGCTTGCATATTTTTACATCCCAGGTGCATGACCTTACATTTATCCACATTAAATCTCATCTGCCACTTAGCTGCCCAGATTGCCAGTTGGTCAAGATCCTGCTGCAGGGATGTCACATCCTGGATAGAATTGACTGGTCTGCAGAGTTTTGTGTCATCTGCAAACACTGATACATTACTCATAATACCCTCCCCTAAGTCATTTATGAACAAGTTAAACAAAAGTGGACCCAGTACAGAACCCTGAGGGACCCCACTGAGAACCTTACTCCAAATAGAGAATGTGCCATTAACAACCACCCTCTGTACCCGATCCTGTAGCCAGTTTTCTATCCATGTACAAATGACTTCACTAAGACCAATAGACCTTAGCTTAGAAAGCAGTCGTTTGTGGGGAACGGTATCAAATGCTTTGGTAAAATCCAAATAGATTATATCTACTGCATCCCCACTGTCCAGCTTCTTACTTACCTCATCATAAAAAGCAATTAAATTGGTCTGACATGACCTGTCCTTCATAAAGCCATGCTGATTACTGCTTATAATGCCATTCTCCACTACATAATTTTGAATGTGATCCCTTAACAAGCCTTCAAATAACTTGCCCACCACGGATGTCAAACTTACAGGCCTATAATTGCCAGGCTGAGATCTTACTCCCTTTTTAAATATAGGACTGACATTCGCCTTCTTCCAATCCTTAGGTACCATACCTGATGAAAGAGAGTCTGAGAATATCAGAAACAAGGGCCACTGCAATTCTGCCCCTAGCTCTCTCAATACCCGAGGGTGTATTCCATCTGGCCCAGGTGCCTTGTTTACATTTATCGTGTGTAACCCTTTAAGCACCATATCCTGTGCCAACCACTGTGTAGTTGGAGCTGAGGCAACAGTGAATCTATTGGGTGGGACTTGGCCCTCTGGCTCCTCTATTGTATATACAGAAGAAAAGAACTGGTTAAGCACATCTGCCTTTTCTGTATCCGCTGTAACCATATTGTTATTATAACTCAGTGGGGCCACACCCTCAACCTGCATCTTTTTACTATTAATATACTTAAAAAACTTTTTGGGGGAAGATAAAACACCCTAAATATGAACCCCAGAGGTCTACTGAACAGTTTGACGCCCACTGTACATAGGTTTATAAAAGCACATGGCACTTAGAGACCCCCCAAATATACCTTGTGCACACTAATTTCATGGCTTATCTTTACCTAATTCATAAACACATGGCAGTTTTATGAGGGGTAAAAGCTGCAAAAATGTAGGGTGACCCCTAAAACCCTATATTTTTGGAAAGTACATTCTGACAAATCCAACATGGGTAAAGAGTCCTTTCTACACCACAGTACCAATCTGCAAAGCTTTCCTAAAATGAATGGTTTTTATGACATTTCAGAAAATCGCATAAAAATGTTGCAGTTTGCTGCATTTATCTCACACAATTTCTTGCATACAAAGGCAAATCACCCCAAATAGGAACACCAGAGGCCTACTGAACAGTTTGATGCCCAATATGCATAGATATACCAAAGTTTGTGGTGTGTACTGAACCCAAAATTAAAATAGTGCATATGGATTTCTCGTCTGCCAACTCAGCTTTTGCACAGAGCCCCCTGACAGCATATTATGTGCCGTAACACCCCCTAACTATACAGAGACCCCAAGAAAACCATATATTTTTGGAAAGTACACATTCTGAAGAATTTAAAATATAGAAAGTTATTTTTGTACACCAAAGTTACACATGGCAAAACTATGCTAAAATCAGATCAGGAACACTAATATAGGGATAAAAATGCAATAAAACCACAAAAATTGTGCAAATCAATGAAACAACAAAATAAGTCACATGGCAGCATAATTGGTGGTCAGAATATCTGAACTTATAGTCACTCTGTCAAAATAAACAGTTTTTAGGGGAAAAAAAATTGAAAAAGTTTTTGTGAGTTTGTGTATAAATGTGCACATGTAAAAGTTGTGTGTATATAAGTGTGCAAAGTGGGAAAAAAAAAACCTGTGCTAAATTGTGTGTTGTATGTGTGTGTAAATGTATGTAAGTGTGTGTAAAAGTGTGTATAAATGAAAATAAAATCGCACTTACCTATCCTGAAGATCAGATCACTTGCCTGCCCCTCAGTGCTGCAGTCCTCAGGAGGAAGTAGGTGGGAGGCGATGCTGGGGGGGGAAGGAGGAAGCAGTACAAGCAGCAGATGCGATTGCGTCTGCTACTTGTAGGACAGTCCTGCAACAATCACATCGCAGGACCGACCCCCCCAACGCCCTCAGCTTTTTGTCGAAGGAGTTGGGGGCACATCTGTCTCTGCACCGGCGGCTTTTGCCACCGGTGCAGAGAGAATCGCTTAGGTACCAATAATGTAGGTACTACGTTGTTGGCACTTAACTGCTTTTATTAAAACAACGTAGTACCTACGTTGTTGGCAGGGAAGAGGTTAAAACAAACATAAAATCTGAGAAAGTGAGAAGAGGGGGGAGCCTGGGGGTAATAAAGCCGCCCAGAAACAGTCGGGAGTTTAATTTAACCAAGTTCTTTCCAGCTGCGCATATTTAACTCTTAAATTATCCTCAATAAACAGAAGACACAGCCAATATGAATTAAGTCTGCTGCCAGTACTATGCATAATATCATATAAGTAAAAAAGCAACTGTAGTGTATATAGGGATCCCTGACCCCCCCCCCCCACAGCCACTCGGGTAGAGTATGTTAGGGAAAGCAATTTAAACATTTAGGGCACTGGTCCAAGACACCCTGGTAAACACCAAATAATCTCTATGGAGTTGAGTAGACCCTACCTATTTTGGATTTACCTGTGCCTGCTGACATGGTCAGTTGAGACACTCTGTCCATTGCCCCTTCCCACATTTCATCATTGAGGTAGTTCTATTCTCACTCTGTTTCCATTTTCCTTCACTTCTGCACAGACATTGTGCTGTGGGGGGGGGGGGTCAGGGATCCCTATATACACTACAGTTGCTTTTTTACTTATATGATATTATGCATAGTATTGGCAGCAGACTTAATTCATATTGGCTGTGTCTTCTGTCAGTCTAACATTGGTTCCTGTGCCTGTGCTGCAAATCTAACATTACTGATTACTGATAAGCTGAGCCTGATTGCACAAGGAACCAGTGAATTGGTCCAATAGGAAAAACATAAGGGCAAAGGCTTGATATGATGATGTAGACATAGGAAGTTCTCAGCGTGTCAGGTGGAAAATAGGCCACTCCAATCCCTTCAGAAAGCTAATCGTAGAGATATGAAAAGGACTGATGTAACAGGTATAAAAAGTAGCTTTTACAGTGCCCTTTAAATTTTTTTTATGGAAAATTGATTTTTTGACACGCTGAGAGCATTGTTGATGATTTAAGATTTGGACATTGAAGGTGAACCACCCCTTTAAGTCTATTGTGTGCAAGTACACTTCTAGAGTTTTTTCAGAAAGCCAAATTGGTGTCTGGGGAAATTGGGATGGTATTTGGAATACTGTTTGTACCACTCTGAGGGCATTCTGTCTGGACCAGGTAATTTTCCCGGTGACAATATGGCAATACCTACTGTCATTTTATCCATAGTAATATGTTCTTGGAGTGGGGCCCCTTCATTTGGGATGTGGGGAATCTCTGTACCATTCAGAAAGGATGCCATTGTGTGGCTGGTTAGGTCCAGAAGTACATTATAGAAGTTTTGATAATACCACCCAAAACATTCTACTCTTTCAGTTTCATCTGAGGTCATGGTATTATCTCCTTTCTGGCCCAAAGAAACATTAAGGTGATTAAGTTGTAATAACTTGATTTAAAGGCAGCATAATTTTTGTCCTCAGACTTATAGGAACTGCAGAAACGGCACAGGACTCCAGTGAATTGGTTGAACCAGCGCACTTAATTTCTAAATCTAATCTAACTCACTAAAATTTATGCCCCAAATGTCACTGTTTCACCGGTCTATTTGGTGGTGTTTAACTGTTCTGTCTTTTACCAGAGCAGAGGTGTAAGTGGAACTGATTTAACTGCCTCCAGTGGTAGCTAAAAACCATCACCAACCCTCCACTACTAACCTTATGTCCCCCTGTAAGGAGTCTTACATATCTGCACAGCTGCTTAGATTAAAATCTCCAAATGAAAGCATTACATTGTGTACACAATAAGTTCCCAAACTGGGCTGGGGGTGCTAAACAAATGGGCAAGTAAAATTTTACTGTGTATTCTCTGCATATTGACTTGGTCCCTTTAAAAATGTCTAGCTTTTCTTTTTGATTAGGATAGTATCCCTTGTTCCACTAATTACATGGATCTTATATTTAATTAGTAAATACTATTTTCATGGAGCTTTTCTCAGACTTTTCTCAGGGTTAGCATTGCTAAGAGTGCTTTGTGAAGGGCCAACTAACAGCTTGCCTGTAATTAATTGATAATGATGTAATAACTTGCTTTGAAGAGGTTACTCAGAACTGTTTATTCAGTTGCTGTTTTCAGATTTGATATAGTATCACAGACATCTGGGATTGTGGTCTGGGTGGAATATTAAGCATATACTTATTTTTTGTCACTCAGAACTTATGAGGAATCTCATGTTGAGGATGAAGTTCAGCAGATCACAGTGGAAGTTGAAGCTAGATGTCCAAGTGCTCTACAAGTACCTCAAGAGGAAGAGCAAGGGTAATAAAAATGTTGTTTTTACACATTTTTAATTGTTCTCCTCCCCTCCCCCAGCAGTGGCACAGCAAAAGAGGTGCATATACATGTATTTTTCTTTCACACAGACATACCCAACTCCACAGATTGAAATGAAACCATGATAGTCTATCTATTTTTGATGGAACTAGTTTCCCAACTACTTAGGCTCACAATGTAACAAAACCCCTCCCATACCTTGTTCCATTTTGAAGAGATAGATTCTGGGACTTTCCATGCAATCTGTGCCTACCCACTATGGAAAGCAGATAGACCTAGTCCTAGAATTAGTTGCATTACACTGTAAAGTTAGGGGGGGTTGGAAATTGTTTATCAGAGTTTAATTGCTTCCCTTCAATTTGTGCAATCGGGTATGTTTGTGAAAAAAAAATACATCAGGTATTTAGTAGTTAAAGACAGGGTCAGTTGTGTACCTATTTTAAGAAAAGACTTGACA
Organism: Xenopus tropicalis; assembly: GCF_000004195.4. NCBI lineage: Eukaryota > Metazoa > Chordata > Amphibia > Anura > Pipidae > Xenopus > Xenopus tropicalis. The sequence goes on from NC_030677.2 coordinate 93,405,315, forward strand.
CAAGCCTACTGAGGAGGAAATTCCAGAAGTTGCAAAAGAACTTAATATATGTGTATATATTTATGTATTTAAAATAAAAAAAAATGCAGACAAGAAAAGTGACCCAGTAGAAGAAATAGAAGAAATTAAGGGGTGTAACATCGTTTAGGAAGGACAAAATAGTTAAAGATCATATGTGTGTTGGTTAAATTTAAATCCTGAGGATAGTGTAAAAAGGTGAAGGAAATCTGTTGATGAAGGGTGTAGACAGGTATTGATTATTATTGGTATAATTACTTTTATGACAGCAAAATATTCAGAGTACACTTTAAGTATACAATTATATACAAATACTGACTGATAAAGGAGGGTAAATGGACAAAGCATCACCTAAGAAATTATTTTGTTCGTCCTCATATTTTCAACTATGGAGCATATCTCATTTTTCTCAATTCTTGCCTTGTAGTGCTATGACAATAGGGTTGTCTGACATATTTTTTGAATCATTGCTTCTTTTAGAGAGGCCTCTGGTTGCTCTGGTGGGACTGGGCCAGTTGAGGAAACAGGAAGTCAGCGGTCAGAAGAAGAGGATGACGTGCCTGTGACAGATATTTATTTTGTAAGTGCATTTTAAACTAATAGAAGGAAGGTGGGTTTAACCCTTTAAGTGCCAGAAGAATTTTGCATTTTTTTTGTGCATGAAATGCCAGACGGATTTTAAACTTTTTGTGCTGTCTCAATTTAGGTTTATTTCTTTGGGGGAATTTTTAGTTTTCCTAGTAAAACTATACATTGATTTTATGAGGAGAACCTGAGCTTTTAGATCTAAATCTGTTTTTGTGTATTTCCACATCTTGGCAATATTGCAGAGGAAAAAGCAGCAGGTTTTGTCAGTTTTATTAATATGGTTAGAGAAGGAGAGGGACTAGTCAAAGTTGAATTAACAGGGTTAATGGTCATGCTGTCAATAGTAATGGTGAAAGGAGGAGAATGGCTAGGTTTGGGTGGGAAGACCATGAGCTCTGTTTTGGCTAGGTTAAGTTTAAAGAGGACCTGTCAGTTTTTTGCATGGAAGTGTTTTCAAATATGGTACACATCATAACAGGTTCTATATTATTTTAAAATTACTTGCTAAAGACACTTTTTATAACTTACATAAAAAAAAGCCGCTGGAAATCGCCATGTTGTAAAACTGGTGTGTCTCTCTTCTGCCCTTGCGCTGTGCGCATCTGAAATCTCGCCCATGCTCAGTGAATCATGCCATGCACAGTCATTTTTAATTTGACCCCAGAAATTTAGCACAGGATAAGACAGGCAGCGATATATTTAGAGACAAACAACAGAAGGGGTAGGGTTTCTCAAACAATGCTCGGTTCTTTACTCACACTTTCTATACTGATTTGTAAAGTGTGACGTGAAAGGTGCACAAATCACATCACACTTTAGAAATCATTTACCAATCTGGGTTTGAACATCACTGGTTATTGAAGGGGAGTCTAAATATATGTGGATGTCATCTGCATATAAGTGATATTAAAGACCAAATGAAGAGATATGTTCTCCTAAAGAGGGAATGTACAGGGAGAACAGCAAAGGACCAAGTATAGAACATTGAGGCACTCCCACAAGCTGAATGGGGGAAGAGGATTTGTTATAAAAAGCAAAAGAGAAGGAGCTGTTAGAAAGATAGGAAGAGAACCAGGATGCAGCCTGATCCCAGATACCCAGAGAACAGAGAATTTGCATAACAGAATGATCAACGGTTTTAAAAGCAGAGGATAGAATCAGAACAGAGTAGTGTTCTTTGGTCTTGGCCTTCTGGAGATCGTTTGCAAATCTACATAAGGCTGTCTCAGTGGAGTGCACTGGCCGAAAACCAGACTACATAGGATCCAGCAGATTATGGGTGTAGAGAAGGTTAGTGATACAAAAAAAGACAAGACATCCAGGAGTTTCAAGGCTAGGAGTTCCCTCATAGCATTAGGTACCAAGAAAAAACATCCTAAATATGAAAGTCAAGGGTCCACTGAACATTTTAATGTCTATTGTGCAAAGGATTACCAAAGTATCTGGACTTCAGAGTCCCCAAAAGGAAGTTACTGCATAGAAATTGTGATTCAACACATTTACTGCATTTTTGTGGGGTAAAAACACAAAAAAATATGTTGACCCCCCCCCCCACAAAAAAAAATAATATATTTTTGGAAAATACACATTCGGGTGTATTTAAAATGGGTAACTAACCCTGAAGTTGGTGTAAAGTTATGGGGCAATGCTTATTTGCTGTACTGGTTATTCCTAGAAAACCATTGCTCTAAACCAGTGCTGTCCAACTGTGGCAGCCCCACCTGTCTGGCTGCTGTGACCGCTTACCTTTGTGTAAGCTTTAAATGGAATCAGTACTGAGATTAACTGGCCCCCTGCATTGTTCACATCTGAGATTCAGGCTGTAAGTCCCTGTATTGTTTAAACATACAATCCCTGTACTGTTCATAACTTTTAGTCCCTTAATTGTTCACACTTCAGACAGACTGTAGGAGCAGTGCCAGAATTGTTTCACTGTATGCACTGCCTGCCCTATGCTGCCTGTGTGTATGGCGCACACAGGCAGCATAGGGCAGGCAGAGTATGACACACATTGGCAGCATAGGGCAGGTAGAGTATGCCATTATCTGCCTGTCCCATGCTGCCTGTGTGTGCCATACCCTACCTGCCCTGTGCTGTCTGTGTGTGCCATACTTTGCCTTCCTTATGCTGCCTGTGGGAGGTGAACCTGGCAGGAGTTTGTTCTGGGAGTTTGTTAGCAGTTGGAAATAGTCGTTAAATGGTCCATAAGGTGTGTAATTATATGCTGGGGGTTGCTGTGCTATCCACAGGGGAGGGGAGGCATATAGATTTAAGGGTGTCTCTTAATATAACATAATATAATTCTTTCACATATTAATGATGGGTGATATCCCCATAGTGAGCACCAGCTATTTGGGTTTTTGCTGTGCTTCCACCATTAATGTGGGTATGGTCTTAAAAGCTCTTGTGATAACATGGATGTGGTTTGAAGTAGGTGTAGTTTAAAAAGGTGAGTGGTCAAAACTGGCTTCCATTAGCGGCCCTCCACCATGTAGGCCAGAAAAATTCTGTTGCTCTGTACCACCCTGTATATCGGGCAGGAATTATTTTTTTTTTTTTGGACCTGGTGAGAACTAATAATGCTAAACTTATCTCTAGTATATGGATGGGTGAGTATTTAGGGAACAGTGATCATAACATGGTATCCTATCAGGCAACCTAAAATAGAGATAGAAAAGGGTATTACAGCAAGAAGTAAAAGAAATCCAAAATAATTTTTTACATATGTAAATAGTAAAAAATTAAGCAAGAAGGGGTGGGACCCATATTATCACAGGGGGGTCAGTTGGCTGATGAGAACAGGGAAAAAGCAGACATCTGAACTTTTTTTTCATCTGTCTACACAAATGAAGTGCTAAGGTTTCCTTTTTAATAGACCCAATCCTAGTAATATAACTACTTATGCATAGGTCACTCAGGAAGAAATTAAAGAGAGATTTGAACATGTAAATGTAAACAAAGATCCAGGACTGGATGATATTTATCCCAGGGTATAAAACGAGCTTAGCTGTGTGATTGCCAAACCTCTTCACTTAATTTTTAAGTATTCATTGAGGTCTGGCATGGTGCCGAGAGACTGGCAAATTGCTAAAGTGGTGCAGTTATTCAAAAAGGGTTCTCAACCTGAACACTGTAGGCCTGTTAGTGTGATATCGATGGCAGTAAAGCTTTTTGGAAGGTGTAATAAGGAATATGATACTTGAATACATTGCAAATCACAATATTATAAGTGTGCCAGCATGGTTTTATGAGAAACCGATCTTTGCAAGACTAATTTAATTGCCTTTTATGAGGAGGTGAGCAGGAACCTCCACTCTGGGATGGCAGTGGATGGCACCTACTTGGACTTTGCTAAATGATTTGATACAGTACTGCACAAAAAGTGATAAAATTGAGGGATATTGGCCTGGAACATAATATTTGTACTTGAAATGAGAGAAGAGTCATAGTAAATGGAACATTTTCTAATTGGACCAGTGTTGTTAGTGGAGCACTGTAGGGGTCAAAATCCTTGGTCCTTTGCTTTTTAACTTGAGTTAATGACTAGAGGTGGGCATTAAAAGTACTGTTTCTATTTTTGCAGATGATACTAAATTGTACAAAACTATAAAATCCATGCAGGATGCTGCCACTTTGCAGAGCGATTTGACAAAATTGGAAAACTGGGCAGCACAATGCAAAACGGAAAATGAGGTTCAGTGTTGAAAAGTGCAAAGTTATGTACTTTGTTAGAAATAATATAAATGCGGGTTACACACTAAATAGTAGGAGAAATCCTTAATTGAGAAGGATCTGGGGATTTTTGTAGATAACAATTTGTCTAATTCCAGGCAATGTCATTCTGTGGCTACTAAAGCAAACAAAGTGCTGTCTTGCATAAAAAACAGCATTAACTTAAGGGTTGAAAACATAATTTTGCCCATTATAGGTCTCTGATAAGGCCTCACCTTGAGTATGCAGTGCAGTTTTGGGCTCTAGTCCTTAAGAAGAATATTAATGAACTGGAGAAAGTGCAGAGACGTGCAACTAAACTAGTAAAGGGGATGGAATATTTTAACTATGAGGATAGTCAAGTTTGGGGTTTTCTCTGGAAAAGGGCACTTGCGAGGGGACAAGATTACTCTATACAAGTACATTAGAGGGGATTATAGACAGGGTTGTTTTTTTCCCCCATAAAGACAATTAGTGCACCATAGGCCACCTAGATTATAGGAGCAGAACTTTCATTTGAAGCAGCATAGGTGTATTATTATGGTGAGGTCAATGAGGTTGTGGAATGCCCTTACGAGTGATGTTGTGATGGAAGATTCTGTTAATACCTTTAAGAATGCCTTGGCTGATTTCTTTAACAAGTATAATATCCAAGACTATTGCGATACTGAAATTTACAATTAGCATTGATGTTTGGATATATAGTTTGTATATGTGAGTGTATAGATGGGTCGATATGGGTTTATGTATGTGTGTTGCAGTTTGTTTGGAAGGGTTGCACTTCATGGACTGGTCTTTTTTCAACCCAACTTAACTATGTAACGATGTCCTGTTTTTGTCCTGCTTTTATGCTGTATCAAATCAGGGTGTTCCAATCTCCAGCCTGTCCTAATGTCAATGTCTTTGTTTCTCAAAAACTACTTGGACAGTTTAATTTTTGGTACAGGTGTGGGATCTCTTTTTGGTACAGGTGGGGATCTCTCATCCAAAAGCTTGAATTACAGAGAGGCCATCTTTCCATAGAGTACATTTTTTTTTTTTTTTTAAATGCTTACCTATTTCGTCTATAGTAATTAAACAGTACATTGCACTTGATCCTAACTTAGCTGCATAAATCTGTATTAGTGACATAAGTGTTTTAATGTTTATGGGTTTAGTAGACTGAAGGTATGGCAATTCAAATTATAGAAGGATCCCTTTTCTGGAAAACCTCAGTTCCCAAGTATTCACCATAATAGATCCCATCCTCGTATTACTAGGCTTTGGACACTTGTCAGTCATTCAGGTAGAGTTTTAGCACTGGGAGAAGTAAGGCTATATTCTTACTATAGAAAGTGTACAGAATGCTTCTATTCAGTTCTTGCTAAACTGAAAATCCACCCTATTTAATAATTCTAGATGGTAATTCTAATGCTAGAAATTCTTGTTTCAGTTTGCGTAAACTAATTATGGCACATTCTTTTGGATGCTGTACTAAGAATGGATCAGTGCAGGTGACATATAAATCAAATGATGGTGTTTGTATTCAAAATACAAAAAAAACATACTCATTGCACTGGGTTTTACTCACTTTGCACGCTGCCCCACAGGTCAGAGCTAAAGAATCTGCAATTTCTGCATTAATACAACACTACCTGAAATTGGCAGCTCTGCAGGAGTGGGCAGGGTGGGAAGTATGTTTATATGGTCTTTATAAATGAAGTCCTAGTGTTTTTGTAATGGATGGTTTCGGGGATTATGATTCATAGCATACATTTTCCACAGCTTCATTATTAAGCCCCTATAACTGGCCCCGTCTGGTGGAGGGACTATTGTGTGTGTCTTTATTTGAACTATGTGTGTTTTATTTTACGCTCACAAGAGGGCTAATTTTGGCCCCACAGACCCAGGCAGGAGCTTTAGAGTGGGGTGGGGGGGGGGGGATGCTTGAGATGGCAGCCCTTGTGGGCCCAAAACACCTAAGTCAGCAACTGATCACTCACAGTGTGCCCTGAAATCTCTGTAATTATAATATATCAATGGACAGCTAAGTCCTAGCACTGGTTAGAGTTTGGTAACTTTGGTAAAGAAAGCAAAAGGAGCATAGTATATCACTCTGGTTTACCCTAAAGAGATACTGTCCTGAAGTAACATGTTTCTTTCAAAATGCATCAATTTGTAGTGCTCCTCAAGCATAACCCTGTACTGAAATCTATTTAATAAAAAAAGCATATCAATTAGGACATCAGGCAAGCAATAATAGCTATTTCCTAGAATTAGAACCAGAATTCCTCCTGAATTTTGCTTTGCTAATTTGCAGTCTTCATTTACTGCTGTCTGCAAATTTAGGACCATCTGATTTGAACTGAGCATGGCCTTAAAACAAGGGACAGGTTATGATCTGTGTGACCTATGTCAGTGAGTTACTAGAACATTGCCACTTTCATAAACGTCTAGATATTGCCACTTTCATTAAATTACCTTCTGATATCATCAATCATCAAATTACATAGTGCCTCTATGTTACACAGCCCTTTATTATAATGATATACTAAATGGGACTGTAAATACATTAACATGTTTTATTGTTTGTTTACCATTGGCTTTCCACATCACTCCACTTTCTCATTCCTTTTTTTCTACCTTTCATCTGCACCTTTCTCTTTGAATTCCTTCTTGCATCAAGTTCGCAGATGGGAGATACTGGGTGTACTCTCCCCGCCTGAGACGCAAGAAATCCACATCCACATCTACTGATTCTGTGAGTGAGTAGTGCTGTTGCCTTAACTCCTTTATTGCCAAAGGGGGTCTGCAACAGACTGTAGGGGTGGTACGGAGATTAAGTGTGAATTGAGTGATTTTTCATTGTAATCATAATGGTAAATTATATCTTGCAGCTAAAGATTTTATGTAAACTTTGCACAGCACCTTTGGTTGCACAGATTGCTATTTAGCTCCTACATATATTATTTCTCTTCTTTCTCATTTTTTCTTACTTTGCTTCCGCATGGCCTATTCTTCTTACCACTTTCTCAGCCTCCAGATGACCGGAGCTGGGTGTACTCCCCGCTCCACTATAATACTGAGGTACAGCCTGTCTCAGATGAAGAAAGTGACAAAGTAAGTGAAAGCAATCGACATGTTAATGTATTTGGTATAAACAATATATTGATGGTGTCTGGTCACCATATCATTATTTTATTTATGAATGGGAAATTAGAAGATTCTTTACAAATTTTTAAGAAACGTGAATAGGTTTTTGGGAAATCTTTCATTTTCACTTTATCAACAATGCATGTTGAATGGCTGCTGTTTTACTTTCAACAGATAGTAACTTTATGCTGCGCAAGCAATGCCAGCAGCCAGTTTTACTAACACACTTTGTCAGCAGTGATGATTTACTAACCCTCTTAATTAGGACTTTTATTTACCGCATTGGCACAGCATTTTCTACCCAGTCATAGCATCATGCACCCAGTGCTTTAATAGTGTTACAACAGACAGGCCTAATTGTATTTGTCCGCCAGGGGTTAACTTTAGAGGTTTTGCACCTTGTTTATTGGTAAATAAGCCATAAAGACTCGGTCATGGAGCCTGAACTTGGAAAGGCACCTGTTCTAGAAACACTGAATGGTTGATTAAGGACTTTTTTTGTGTGATTTTCAGACTGTGCGTGGGCTTCATATTATCGCCCCGATAATTTTCATACCATGGCGATCAGTCATTTAGTCGATCAGACAGGTTAAAAAGTTTGGTCGGATAACGATAAAATCTGTGTATTGCGTATCTTTCATGATATCCTTAGGTGACTTACAATGCATTTCCGGGACGTCACTTTCATACAGTTGTTCTCTACCAATTACTTCATGTTTAGAACATCCTCCGATTTGTTATTTTTAGGCCTTTATCCTACAATTTTAGTTGAATCTTTTAGATCATTGCATTTAAATGTACGATCAATATCCGAACATTTGTCAGAAGACAACTAAAATGTGAACGTGTATGGCAACCTTATATCTACCATGAGATAATCCATCTCTGATGGGCAGTAAGCTGGACTGAATTGTCTGCATCTTCCTAGTTACTGAATGTTGTTAATAGGATGATGTTGAAAGTGGGTCTCGGTACTAACCCTTGAATTAGATGTAATAGAACAAAAAATGGCTTCAGTAATATTACCTGATAGTACTCATATCCTTAAGATTCTTAAATTAATATGTTATCTGGCAGTTTGCTGGTATGCGGTTAAATGTTTATTCCTTTAACAATTCCTTTAACAATTTTTTTTTTCCTCATAGTAATCACACTATGCAGATTCCAGATGAACAGAGAATGTCTTCTTTCGGCTTTGCATCATATCTGTCAATGCTGCAGTGAAGAAGAAAGAAGATTGTGCATAGTTTCAAACAGCTGAGTGTGATTTGTCTACACTCTATACAATAACATGCACTATATCTGTATTTATACCAATAGCCTCTCTTTACCATGCATTCAAAGTTATGCACACAACAAATCCATGGGTTGTTTCTGTTCCAGTTAGCTTTTTAGTCCTCATTGCACTGCACTGCACTTGCAGTATGTAGGTTTTTGTCTTGCAGCTAAACGGTGTCAATAATTCGTTTGTACCATAGTTTACATATACTTTACAATTTCCTGCTGATTTTATATAATACTCTTTTAAATAGACCTTCATGTGACTTAGGCTGAAAATTATTTAGATATAACTCTACCTACATTCCTTTTTGTAGTTTTAGATCTGTGAATAATTAGGTGTGTGTACTTTTCAGCTAATAATGTTAAAACTGAATTTCAGTAAGATTCCAAAATGCACAAGAAATTTAGAAGAACCAATTAGAGACAGTTAAGGTAAATGCTATATTTTAGAATATATTTATTAAATATATATTTTACTGTGTATTGAGTTTACTTTGAAGTAGCATTTATTAATCTGGGTCTTTATGGCCCAGTGGGTGTAAAATAGGGTAATGTGTTAAAAAGCTTAATTCTTTGTGTCTTTCCTGATAAACTTCCTAAGAAACCTGCAGTCATGCAGGTTTTCTAGGAAACCAAAGAAATAAACTGTTCTGCTAGGAAAGTAAAAACAAAAGTCTGTCACCATTTGAGAGCTTTCCCCTCCTATGAGTTGAGCTTTGGAGTGGCAAGGTAATATAAAGCTCAAATGAGGCATTCTCTGCTGTTAATCTTTTGCAAAGGCAGATGGAGTGTTCCCTGGATACTCATCATGCTACCAGTGAGCCGGGCTTTTTAGATAATGAAAAATAACATAATTCTCCGTTTACTGCATTGCATTTTATCATGACAAAATTCAGTTATTTTACACCTTTAAGCTTGGTGAAAATGTCTGACCCATCTGCCAAGGCATGCCTTTTTAAAAGTTATAGATATATCTTAATTCCAGGTGTTTTTTTTATTTATATTATTTCCATTCTTTAATTAAGAATCCAAAGTTGCAATAACAAAATACAGGTATGGAATCTATTATCAGGAATGGCAAAATTTAGGACTTTAGGTTTAGGTTTTCCATGGTATCTTTATCATTTGGATTACTATGTCTACAAAAAATGTGAAAAATGTAATAACCCAATGCTTTGGAACATTCTACCATTAATATGGAATTATGCAGATTAGGTAGGGTCAAGGTACTACTTGATTACTAGAGCAAAAAAGGATTTTGAAAGTTTACATATAACGGATAACAAATACCATACTTGCTACGCTATACCAGAGGCAAATAAACAGCCTACGTAGTTCAATACACAATTTATCTACAGTTGCTTAATATAGTTCCTGCTAGTAGTGAATCAATAGGCTACAGGGATTTGGATTTAAATGTTCCGACAATGAGGAAATTAATTTTCAGTAGAGCCCCACCAGTAAGGGTCTGAGATGGAACAGATTCCCAAGATGATATTTTGGCTAACAGTACTAACAGTAGTCATTGCTGATCATCTATGGGGGTAGAGATTATCTTGGGATCCCTGCTGTTACATTTTTCAATATTCCATTACCATTAATTAATGGAAAAGAGGGCCACTGAAAAATTGAATTGCTCTTTGGCATTTTATAATTGTTACAATTTCTCTGTGTGTGCCGTTTTGTTTGCAGTTACATTTTGTCTGGGGGGGGCGGGGTTGTTTATTTTCTGACTAGTATATAAAGAAAGAGTAGCTGCACCTCCCATACTTGTGTTAACCTTAAATAAATGTTAACAATATTTAGCTAGAGGGATAAGAAAAATGGAGATAAAAATCTCCGGATAACGTGCAAACAAAGTGTTTATATATACAACAAACCAAACAAATTAGGAGACGCCTAAACAGGTGTTCCTCAAAAGACTTCAGTTATATGCACCATTACCCAATTATATCATTAGGTCAATTGGCTGTCAGGAAATGAAGTGATATAAAGATTAAAATTTAACCTTTATCAAATTTTAGAATAAAACCAAAATAATATCCCTAGAAAAAAGAAACCCCGATAAAACTAGCAGGGGGGTGAAAGCCAGTCTGAATAATAGTCATAGAACATCAGTTGCTTGCCTCTAACTCGTTCATGCTAGCAGAAAACATTGTTGCCGTTATGTTAACAAAGTAAATTTGTCGCAAATTTTTTTTTCCCAGCTCCAGCCTTACAGTGGTAGGGAAAGTACCTTGGAGAATTCGCAACAATTATAACAAATCTTATCTCGCATCCAGCCTAACAGTGGTAGGGAAAGTACCTTGAAGAATTTGCAACAACTGTAACAAATCTTCTCTCGCACGGAGAAACACCATGCCTTACTGCTATTAATAGGATACAGACACGCTGGAGTGCTTATAATACAGCGCTTCTATCACAGCGCTTCTATCACAGGGTATATTCTATACTTTTCGGTCAGGTCGAGGCTGTTCACACAAACCTCCCCGTTGCATGTCCCAGACACCCCCCCCGTCACATGTAACGTTGTATCCCCCGGCAGTAACCAAAAATTGCACATCAGTCGTGCACCCACTTCTTCCCACCCCTCTTAAACCGAAGGCCCCAACATGCACCCAACATCAACACCCCAGCCTCCCCCTGGTCAATATGCCCGACGCACGTTTCGCTCCTCACAATGGAGCTTTTTCAAGGGCTAGCGCGCCCCCTCTGCATGCCGGTTTTTCAAATCCTTCTTCTGCTCTGATTGGTCCAATCGCCCCTCCTTAGTTCCGCCCACCTGATGTCACATAGGGACTCGGATTCCTGCAGTTTAGCCATAACCAGAAGGAGAAAATCTCTTTCAAGGCAAACAGAAAGGGGCAGGATTTTAAAGTATATTCTAAATATACTAAATATATACCTAACTTGGAATCAAGGGGAATTCATCTGGAATCTGTTATTTATGATCCTTAATTGATATTCATAATATTAATAAAAACGGGTGATTTAGTTCATGGTCATATATATATACAGATATTAGTACATCATACTGAGGGACAACTTTTTGTCACACAAGTATTATTGAAAAATTAATGAACAGTAATTAATCTAAAAATACGTTCAGGGTTATACTTTTGTTGAGACCTTTAGGGGAGAGTGTATTTAACAAAAATATCCATTCACTTTCCTTTTGAATTAGGGCTTTATCCAAATTGCCTCCTCATAGTCCTAAATTAATTCTAGTTAGACCTGTTATTTTAAGACCTGCACTTCTCCCTTCATGGGCTTCCAAAAAGTGTTTGGCAATAGGTGTCATTTTAGTATCCGTCAGGGCATCAGTTTTTGACTGGTTAATATTCCTAATATGTTCAAAAAGCCGGTCCTTGAGCATCCTTACGGTTTTGCCCACATACTGTTTATTACAAGGGCATGTGATGAGAAATATCATGCCCTCAGTGCGGCAATTAAAATAGTTTTTCAAAATGTGCTTAAAATTAAACCTATCGGTGATTGAATTCAGATTGCATATGTATTTGCAAGCCTTGCATCGGCCGCATGCATAAGTTCCCTTAAGTTTTTGGCTGCATGGCTGTGTTGAAGATTGAAAGTGACTGGACACAAGTTTGTCCCTTAGATTTGGTGATCTTCTACAACATGTGCTGAGGAAATCACCCACATGTTTCCGCAAGACTGTGTCAGTTTTCAGAATGTGCCAGTGTTTGTTCAGAATCGATCTAACAGCAGACCACTGATTATTATAGGTACTGATAAATCGTACACCGTACATCTGCTAATTTTGCCTGTCTTTGGCCTGTCACCAGGAGGTTGCTGTGTGTCTGCCCACAGGCCCGGTGATATGCTTGTTTGACTATTCTTCTACTGTAACCTCTCTCCTTTAGCCTCCACATCAATGCTTTAGATTGTTTCACAAAATTGATGTGATCAGAGCAGTTACATCTCAATCTGATAAATTCACCATAGGGGATAGCTTTTTTAGTTTAATCTCAATGGTGGCTATTAAAGTGTAAAATAGAATTAGTAGCGGTAGGTTTCCGGTAAAGATCAGTCGAAAGCTTATTATCCGTTGTAATATGAATGGAAATGTCTAAGAAATCAATCTTCTCAGTACTGTATGTGTGAGTTAATTTAATGTTGAGAGAGTTTATATTTAGCTTATCTAAAAAGTCCTCTAACATATCAGTCGTGCCTGTCCAAAGAAAGAACAAGTCATCGATATAACGGAACCAATCGACTACATGTTTAGTGTAAATGGCCAGTTCTTCATTGAAGACCCAATTAGCCTCCCACCACCCTAGAAATAGGTTTGCATACGTGGGAGCAAAGGCTGCGCCCATTGCAACCCCCCTTTGTTGTAAATAGAATTTATTGTTAAATATGAAAAAATTGTGTGTCAAACAGAATTGAGTTAGGGATACCATAAACTCAATGTACTAGGGATCCCAATCACTCTCTGTCTCCAGAAAAAATTGGATCGCCATGAGACCGAACTTATGTGAGATGCAGGTATAAAGAGATTCTACGTCACATGATACCAGTATAGTCCCTGGTAATACCTTGACCTCATATATTTTGGATAACAGATGACTAGTGTCACATACATAGGAAGGTAGTTTTGTTACAAAGGATCGTAATTTTTTGTCAATTTATATGCTTGCTTTTTCACATAAATTGCCTTTCCCGGACAATTGGCCTACCTGGAGGTTTAGTCATGTTTTTGTGAATTTTAGGGGGCATATAGAACGTTGGAGTTCTGGAATGTATGTTCCTCAAAGCTTTATATTCTAGTTTCGTTAATAGTCCTGTCTGGTACCCATCTTGAATAATCGAGTTATAAAGCTCTCTAAAAGTGGTTGTCGGGTCATGATGTAGCTTACTATAACATTTGGCATCTGATAATTGTTTGAGTGCCTCAGCCACATACATGATCTTAGGCCATATTACAACATTGCCCCCCTTGTCAGAGGGTTTGATGACAATATCCTCCCAACTCTGGATTTGTTTGATGGCTATTTTCTAATCTAGACTTAAATTAGAAGGCCCAGTGTCGGGTGATTTTCTAAAATTACCAATCACAAGTTCACCAAAGATATTAACGGCAGAGCTAGTATTTTTCGGGGGCATGAAAGTGCTTTTCGGCTTAATTACTGATTTACTCTCTAGATTCTCTAGAAGAAGTTCATTAAGATCCACCACGGCCTGTTGGAAATCTGTGTCATTCTCTGGACACACTAAGTCGTGGGGATTAGATCTATCAGGAATGACCGAGAGAGGGTTATTCATTTCACTCAAAGGACAATCCTGATCTTGTGCAAAATGTTTCTTCACCAGGAGTTTTCGACAGAAAAGGAAGAGATCTTTATAGAGTTGAAATTTTGATACATTGCAACTAGGGGGAAAAGATAAACCTTTCGACAGTATGCTAGATTGGGCAGGGGTCAAAGTATGATCACTTAAATTGACAATCGTCAATATCGACGTCCCCTGAACCGTGCCCGCCCCCTCTGGGGTTCCCACGGATTCTGTCGAGGATATGCCCCCCTTCCGTACTATCTTTTGCCTAAAAAAGGTTGTTGGGAAGTAATGGGGGTCATACTGGCTGATGTATCCATAGAAATAGATGTAGTATCTATGTCAGATAGTTCTGATGCAGATGTGGTTAGCCCAAGGGATTTGTCACCAAATGACCTCCGAATGGGTTTAGACCACTTATAAACCATCCCCAAATCATAATCGTTTATGTCCCTCAAATATTTCTGACGTTTGTGATCTATAACTTCATGTTCCAAACTATCAATTTCTGCATTGATGCGAGTGAGTTGTTTAGCTACCATGTCCTGATCCTTAATGACCTGAAGCTTATCCCCTACTGCCGGGGGATACAACGTTACACGTGGCAGGGGGGTGTCTGGGACATGCAACGGGGAGGTTTGTGTGAACAGCCTCGACCTGACCGAAAAGTATAGAATATACCCTGTGATAGAAGCGCTGTATTATAAGCACTCCAGCGTGTCTGTATCCTATTAATAGCAATAAGGCATGGTGTTTCTCCGTGCGAGAGAAGATTTGTTACAATTGTTGCAAATTCTCCAACGTACTTTCCCTACCACTGTAAGGCTGGAGCTGGGAAGGAAAAATTCGCTACAAATTTACTTTGTTAACAAAACGGCAACAATGTTTTCTGCTAGCCTGAACGAGTGTTAGAGGCAAGCAACTGATGTTCTATGGCCATTATTCAGACTGGCTTTCACCCCCTGCTAGTTTTACCGGGGTTTCTTTTTTCTAGGGATATTATTTTGGTTTTATTCTAAAATTAAATAAAGGTTAAATTTTAATCCTTATATCACATCATTTCCTGACAGCCAATTGACCTAATGATATAATTGGGTAATGGTGCATATAACTGAAGTCTTTTAAGGGAACACCTGTTTGGGTGTCTCCTAATTTGTTTGGTTTGTTTATTTTCTGGCAGGGACAAAATGTTGCATCTCATGGAAAGATTAAACTAACCCCAGCAGCCAAAAAACAATTGCTATGTGTTAAAACTTTTTATTACTTATATTTATTACTTAGTGCTTTATTAATACTTTAGAACTTATATATTACAGGTATGGGACCTGTTATCCAGAATGCTCGGGACCTGGGGGTTTCCAGATAAGGGATCTTTCTGTAATTTGGATTTTCATAACTTAAGTCTGCTAAAAATCATTTCAATATTGAATAAACCCAATAGGATTGTTTTGCCTCCAATAAGGATTAATTATATCTTAGTTAGAATCAAGTACAAGGTACTGTTTTATAATTACAGAGAAAAAGAGAATCATTTTTAAAAATTAGAATTATTTGCTTATAATGGAGTCTATGGGGGATGGCCTTTCCTTAATTGAGAACCTTCTGGATAACGGGTTTCCGGATAAGGGATCCCATACCTGTACTTGTATTTTGTTTCAGGCCCTCTCCCATTTATCCATTTGTGCAGTCTGTTGTTTAAATCACCTGATTAGGGTAAATTGAAAATTTAAACTGAAGAGCTGCTGAACAAGAAGTAAAAAAAAATAAAAAAAAAAACTTGACAAGTTGCGACAAGTTGCACATTACCTTAAAATATCACTGTTTGCTATCACTATCATAATAAAATGAACTACCCCTTTAAAAGGGAAAGTGTCAATTATCTTCAAGTCTAGATGGCCAGGCAACCCAGACGGCCACTTCACCCCCCCCCCCCTCTCTCGTGTGCATGCAAGGGGCGAGCACCGGGGACAGTGGTGCCTACTAGATCTGGCCCTGCTACTAGTTATAAAAGCATCCCTGTGAATGAAATGTAATTTGTTGAAAATGTAGTTGAAATGTAATTTGTTCAATAATACTATGGTTAATTTGTTTTTAACACACATTCAAATGGAAGATTAGAATTTCTGTTAAAATATAAACCAAAAGTATATTTAGGTATCTTAAGTGGGACTATTAGTGTCATTCTGAGTACATAGAAGGCACACCCAACAATGAAGATTGTAGAAAAAGAAGAGCATTTTTCTTCATATAAGGATAATGCTACACAGAAATCCAACTTATTTGTGCTGTGATTAATAGCCATGTTTTCCCCTGGCAAGGAAAATGCTAACTGTGATTTGAGGGAGTCTGTAACTCCTTCTTTTAAGAACAAAAAAAAAGGCTGTGATTACAGATGCAAGTGATCACAGCATCTGCTGTTTTGGGAACCCAGGATCTAATTGAAGCAAATGTTGGCAATTAAAGTTTGGTAAATACGCTGCCTGTTTTTTTAGCAACGTATTGTCAACAAATTGCATTGATATATTTTTTGCAATTTAAGCTATTTTATTTAAATGTCTACATACAGTGCATTAGTGCAGGTGTGAATACTTCATAAGTGCAAAGTTTACAGCAAGCCCTGATTTTACTTGTATTGCTGTTTTCTGTATATGCAGCAAAAACATGTTAAGATCTGTTAAAGCTATGGATACAAAAAATATTAAAGTAATAATTATTAACTCTTTTAGATCTAGAGCTTTTGGAGGGTGTTTGAGGGTGTTTAGTTTTTTCATAATCAATTGGTAAGATAATGTATTGGTAAAGAGTGTTACAGAAATGGAATTTCTTATCCAGAATGCTTGGGATCTAGGGTGTTCTGGATAATGAGATCACCATATGTCTAGTTAAAAAAACATTTAAATATTAAACCATATAGGAATGTTTTACCACCTATATGGATTTATGAAGCTTAGTTACCATAAAGTACAAGGTACTGTTCTAGGTACTGTTTAAGGAAATGGTAGTCTAAGAATATTTGCCATTAATCTCTATTTTTTTTTTAATTATTTAACTTTTTTTTCTGCAGCTCCAAAGTGTATACAGATATGAAACCTGTTATCCAGAATGCTCTGGACCTGGGGTTTTTACTGATAAGAGATCTTTCTGTAATTTGGATCTGCATACCTTAAGTCTGCTAAAAAATCATTTAAATATTGAATAAACCCAACAGGACTGTTTTGCCTCCAATAAGGATTATTTATATCTTAGCTGGGATCAAGTACAAGGTACTGTTTTATTATTACAGAGAAAAAGGAAATCATTTGTAAAAATTAGAATTATTTGTTTATAATGGAGTCTATGGGAGATGGCCTTTCCATAATTTGAAACTTTCTGTATAATGGGTTTCCGGATAATGGATCCCAAACCTGTAGTTGCAATGGTTGCTAGGGTTCTAGTGGTCCATCAAAATGGAAGATGGATATGAAAGGGCATTTTCTTTTCCAATGTTTTTACACAGAAGACCATTTGTTGTTAAAACATATTATAAACACTGGGCAAAGTTATACCAGGCCAGTAATCCTTGGTAATCAAGCAAATGTTTGCCTTCATTGGCTGAAAAAAATCTTATCACTGATTGGTTGGTATGGATTATTGGCCATGTGCAAATTGCCCTGTGTATAAATGAGCCCAATTGAAAGAAAATGTAATACTAAGCAACTTTCCTATATTAAACATTTTTTAAAAGTTATTTGTAAATGTAATTTCATTTCAAAGCAGAAAGTTTGAAATTGCATGAGGAGCATCTGCCATAGAGTCCATGTTAAGAAATTCTTTTTTCTGTAATAATAAAACAGCATGTTGTACTCGATGTTAAATATGTTGCCAGATGCTTTTTTAGTAAACTGAAAGTATGGCGATCCAAATTATGGAAAAACTCATCCAAAAAGCAAGGTTCCCGGTATTGTGGAAAATAGAGCCCAAACCTTTATGTGGCATTTGCAGTTGCCTCCCGACTTTCCTGATAACTCATATCATTAAAACATTAAATTGGTATTCAGCTGGCTTCCAATTAAGACTCCTATTCCAGCAATGCTTTGCATGTTCCCCCTATTGTCACACATAGGAAGTAGGTGCTGTGTCTGGAAATTGGCCAGACCCCTCTGGACCATCAATGCCTTTAGCAGGAATAGAGTGGTAGGTGGTTTAGAAGCGGGGGTAAGCAGGTGGCAAGCTAGATGCCCACTGAATACATTGTTTGTGTAGTCCAGCAAAACTGAAAAGGAATAGTAAGGAGCAAGCAGAAACAGCAGTTCTTTTAGCAAATAATTTTATAAATTATGAATATGCCCCTTAATTTTAGGTAAACAATTCTACTGTGTATGTGTATGGGTGTAAGATAATCCTGAACCCCTGCAGCCCTCCACTTATTCTTACACAAACATAACTAAACAACTAAGTATTTTCTGCATTAGTTTCAACCATATTGTAACATTTACAAGCTGATGATATACTTCCATTCAGGAATGGTTTCATCTCTTCATTAGTTAACATTTATATACTTGCCCTTGTGCAACACACAAATGGCTAACACTGTAATTACAACTTTATATAAAAGGCAATAAGATACCACCATGGATATATGCTCTAAAATCATCTGCAAGACTTCTCACAGTTTGATAGTTATGTCAATTTAATGTAAAACATTTTCCTTTTTTGTTTAAATGTTTAGTTTTATTTAAGCTACTTTAACATTCACACATACTCTTTAAAGTAGCAGCACTAACTATAATTAAATAATAAGATGTAATATTTCTATAGTAGCATATTATTTAATTCATTCCATGTCTGCCATCAGGCACACCCAGTTATCTTGTCTGTAAAAGAAGAAACGTAGGGACATAAATACCTTGTGCTGCTTCATTAAGAGTGTAAGCAGGGTTATCCCTTGGTCATTATTTAGTTCTCGAGTCTTTTGCACATTTTGCATTTTTGTGCATTGCTTTTTGTATAATTAATGTTGTGAAAGGTTCTATATTTATATTGTTTATGATCTGTTAAAGCAGTAATTATGGCCATAAAATATTTGTTTTGAGAAGAATTGTGTTCAAATATATTTGTTTTATTATAATTTTTCCTTATTTTCTGGACTGTGTGCCAGTGTATGTTTTGTACTTAGATTGTGTTGTGAATATAAAACAAAAATATTTTAGTATATTATATCCATGAAATAAAATCCTGAATATAATAACCTGGATGCTCTAGGTAAGCAGGCACCAACCTGCCATTTTGTCTGTAAATTGTAAATAATCCAGTGTGAATTCCTGTTTCTTGGTGACAGTGCACCTATTTTCTGCTGGCTGCTATTACATAGTGGATTTATCAAAGTTATGTTACTGTATTAAAGCATTCTGCCAATGTTTGTGATATTTATTTATTGTGTTAATGCATTTCTCTTAATTTATCACTAAAGTAAACATTTTGCATTGGGGTCCATGGGAAATCATTTTTAAGCATCTGCTTAGATTTTTTTTATCCTAGTTGTTATGTCAACTTGCATGGATACCCCTAGCTTCTATAAGATGATTCTAACAGCTTGCAGATTCTGCCTTACTTAAACAGTCATTAAATTGCCTCTCTCTCATGGTTATCTTTATTTTTTCATTGAGTACTCCTTTTAATCTTAATACCATATTAATATCAAATTTAGAAAATTCTTCTAGACACATGAGAAATTGATATTATGGGGCACATTCATCAAAGTACGATTGAGTCCAAATACAAAAAATTCATATTCTTTCTAAAGGTTACAACTTTTGCGTATTTTCTGCGTTTTTTTCGTACATTTGCACGACTTTTTCGTACTTTGAGACAAAATGTGCGACAATCTGTGCAACAAAATTGTATTTGTCGTGCCGAGTACGAAGGTTTCAAATTCATTCAATCTTCGGTATCGTGACTTTCCTTTGGCCAGGTTGGAGCTGCAGAGTGTCATTGAGTCCTATGGGAGGCTTCCAAAATCATGCACAGAAGGATCAAAGTTTATGATCGTCGGATACGAAAATGTCATATTTTCAGACATTACCACGATAATTTCGTACTTCCATGTACAAATTTTTAGATACAGAAAAATCGTATTTAATACAATTTTTTGTATCTTGCTTTTTAAAGGTACGAAAATCGTACTTTGATAAATCTGCCCCTAAGTGGAGTATTTTGTGTGTTTTTCACTTCTGTCTACTTATTATTTCTCACTTTAATTTTCTCATGTGTGAAAATGCCCAAGAAGTTGTTTTTTGTATTGTTAAAGAAGAAGAAAACTGAATTTTAACTTTCCAGTATACATGAATTAACAAGTTTCAGTGGTTTTCCAATTTTTTGCAAATGCAAAAACAAGATTTCAGCCAGAATTCTGTCATTGATTTATACAGCTACTGATGGACACACACACAGGTTTTTTATTTTGTGAGCCAAACCATCAGACCTCCAAGAATTTATGGCTAGATTCCTCTGTTCAGACTGTACTATTTCCTGTAGTGCAACCTCATCTAATATCTGTTTGACTGATAAGCCTAAAGAAATGCCAATGGCAAAAGAGCATCCATATTATTTTAAGAGTATGAAAACAAAGAAATGGTGGAACGTAGCGCATGAAATATCCCTAAAGCATAAGGGCAGTGGTATGAAACACAGCAATATGAAAGGGATCTTAGCCACTGTGACATGAAAATATTTGAATATATCGGCACAGTCACAAGTGCCCCATATGCAATTAATTCCTTGTGTACATGGTTAGTATTGGGTTATCTTTTGTATTATATATTTGTAAGTAATTATTTTTCTATTCAACCAGATGAAGATAACTACATTTAAATACTACCTATTCTTAGTTAAGTGAAGAGATAAATATTTCCTAAAAGTCTTCTTACATCGCTCCCTTCATAGGAGCCTATGGAGTACATTTATAATTTGTGTCGAGAAAGCTTCATCAAAATACAATTAGTAATTCCACTTCAGCTGCTTACCTGCTAAAACGGCACTGGCCTGGGGAATTTCTGTAGACGCTCATTGTTGTCTTTATAAAGTACATTTAGAAGAAACATTTAATTTGATCTATCTTTACAGTATCTTGTAAAAAAAAAAAAATTAAGGATACTAATGTGTTAACTTTAGTTGGCCTACAGAGACTGTGCTTATGGGGACGGTTTAAATAAGGCTTGAACACTGTCAACTCACTTTTAAAACAAATGTTAATAAGGGGACCTCTCAAGGCATGCCAGTGAAGTGATTTCTGATACTTAATACATGGGGGGGCACGTGTCTTCCTCCTCCCTCCATGCTAACTGTGCTGTTATTTGCAGCTGATCAGCTAGAGATGGTAAGGAATCTGTACTCCAAAATGCAATGGTATGAGATTCTTTCCTTTTAATTATGTTAAGTAAAGATAATGGTTGAGCAGTTTAATTGCACAATGGAATGTAGAAATAGGTTACCCAGTACATTTTCCTTTGACCACCCCCCACCAATTTAGAAAATACAACATGCTTGCCACTTAAAACTGTAGATTTTGTTGTTAATATTTCTCAAAGTATGGTGATAAAGATTATGTACTGTACATCAGCAAATACAAATTAAAAAAATATATCATACTCTATAGCAGATGTATTTTTCTCTTGGTGTTTCATGAGAGGTGACTTGTGAGGTTCTGCCTGCTTTTTTTTTTTTTTTTTCAAGACTAAGCATAAGTGACAAAAGTGTATTGCTTCTACCTTGTGTTATAGAATTGAGCTATAGAATTAGGTATTGGTTTCAGTCTGTGGCTTCTTTACTCCACCAATAGTTTTATAAAAAGGTAGGGGAAGGCATGTTTCTGCATCCTCCCTCCATGCACTTGGTGCTTTACTTTGCCTCTGTTCAGCTAGAGAAAGTAAGGAATCTAAAGTACTCCAAAATCCAGTGGTATCAGATTCTCTATTTGGGCTCCTCTTTTTAATTTCCTTTTGATACAAGATTGCCCCTTTGAAACAGATTTAGAAGGCTGATGAATTACATTTTACTTATGTAAGGTAAAGATTATGATTGAGCAGCTTAATTGCCAAATGGAGTTTAGAAATAGGTAACCCAGTTCCCTCCACTTTGACCCCCCACTCCACCAATTAAGAAAATACAACATACTTATGTTACTCTTGTAGAGTTTACTATAAAAATTTCTCAAATACATTGATAAACATTATGTACTGGACATCTATCTCCCCCCCCCCCCCAGCATACTGGAGCTTTTGAGTCTTTGTAGTTTCATCCCAGTATAGAAGATTGTCCCCACCGGGCTGTTGTATATATTTGTTCCCACTTTATATATCTGTATATGTGTGTGCACACTACAAAGTAGGCCTTGAAGAAGGGAAGTAAAAACTACTACAATCCTTTCACATTAAACTTGAAGTTGGCACTTGAATAATGTTATGTGGGCATTAAATGTGAATTTGGCACTGCCTTTATATTTTTTTTTTTAATTAGGTGTGCAATTTTTGACTGTATGTTGCAAACTAAATGCACAAAACCTTTGCCTTATTTCCCTTGAATACTGTTTGTAGGCCAGATAGTTATTACATGTTTAGACGTTGCGTAATGCAATCTGCTGCCTTCCACTCCCTATTAAAGGAGACATATAGCTCTGTCGATCACACAAATATTTGTCACCTTGCGTCAGTAAAGACATAGAGGATTAGATCAACAGGAAAGGTTTAAACATACTATCTTCTTTTCTTTTTTGCCATTACTATTTAAAGTACGGGTATATAAAATAACATTGCAGCACTACTGCCACAAATATCTTTACTCTGGAAACCGGCAACTTTGACATTGGTTATATGTCTAAACCAAGTATTAATAATGACGTTCTCACTACGAATATCATGCTGTCGTTTCCTTTCTTTTCCTTTTTTTTTTTTGAGAACTGCCCGGACACTGGCAGGGCGGTGATCCAATCAAAGACAGGTTCCAGTGGTTTGCTTTTCGTAGGCCCTCCCTTTCCTGTAACACGGTCACGTGACTTTGATGTTCGCCAGGGAATTGTCTGAATTACGACTTGTGTATTTCTGCTATCATGTCTTCGGTGTCCCGATCGCCAGTTAGAAAGCATTATGCCAGCGAACAGCGAAAGAGAAGCAGCAGTTTCGAAAGTCGAAGTAGTTCCAGCGACGCCGGTAGAAATTCAAGACATTGCGACAGGCATCGGGCATCCCGTTCCGCATCAAATAGCGATGACAGTACTCGGAGAAGAAGGCACCGGGCCACCTCCAAAAGCAAAGAAAGGTCAGGGGTACGGAGATACCGGGACAGATCTGATAGTCGAGAGATGCCGGAAAGGAGGAGACGTCAGCACAAATCAAGCAGTGAAGAGAGTGTAGAAAGGAGGCGGAAGAAAAGCCGTGAGAAGTCAAGGTAAGCTGGAATTATAACTTTGATTATCTGTGATAGATGTGAAGCCTAAATGCAGAAATGCCTAAATGCATCAGAATGCTGATGTGGGTCCTGCAGCCACGCAAAGAAACCCTAACCGATTCTCAGTCTGTACCTGTGTCTACCTGCTCTCTTCGCTACTTCTGTACATGCCCCTGGTTCCAATTCATGGGAGCAAAGGAGGCTTGTGCGCTTGCCCATTCTGACCCACTAAATTCATGATGGTCAACAAATTTCAACCTGAACTCACCCAACCCACAGTGAACTTGCAGGTTGAGTGGGTTTTGGGTCAACCTGCACATCACTACTATGAACAAAAATAAAAGCTAAATGTATTGTAACCCCATATTAGACCTAAATGTCCTGCCCTATGGATGTTCCATGTTGGTTAAAATACAGGTCCTGGCATATTGAAAGGTCTTTTACGGAAATACACCCTTTTTTTTTTTTGGCTCTAGGCCTTTAAAGCATTTTTAATTTAAAAAACTGCTTTGTGTAGTCATAGAGGGAGACCTTCATTAAATAGGTAAGAAAAGATTTATTTTGAAATGATTTTAAACATTTTGATGAATTGCTTTGTAGTTCTGATTCTGGAGAGAGAAGAAAACAGAAAAAGAAAAAGAGAGAACGGGAGCACAGAAGGCATTCTCCTCACAAATCAGTAGATGCCTCTAGTCAGAAGCCAGAGAACAAACAGAGGAAGAAAAGGTCTATGTCAAGAAGTTCTGTGTCTTCTTTTAGTTCTCCGTCACCTGCAAGGTCCCAGAGCCCTAAGGAGGCAGCTAAACAAAGTCTCAGTCTAGAAGAACGTCTTTGTCTGAAGGAAGAGAAAAAAAAGAAAAAGGAAATGATGAAGGCAATGGAAACACCAGAGGAAAAGAGAGCCCGGCGTTTGGCTCAAAAGGAGGCAAAAGAAAGAAAGAAACGTGAAAAGATGGGTTGGGGGGAAGAGTACATGGGATACACAAATACAGACAATCCGTTTGGAGACAATAACCTTTTAGGTACATTCATCTGGAATAAGGTTAGTGTAAAACAAATAAAGTAAATCTGTGTTTCTATGGAATGGTAGTTTACATATTATTTAATAGTAACATTGTGATTAATATAGATTGGATAAGATGGGGGCTTGGTTTATAGGGCAGAGAGTAGAAATATTAGGCACTCCCTAGTGATTATAATCACTCGCCTGATACCCAGGGCTGGAGCTTGTTAGCCAGAAAATTGCACCGGCCCATGGTACTTCTAGGTGAGCACCATGTAGCAATCTTGCTAACAAAAAGGTGGAAGAAGAGAATTGTTTTGTGGTGTTTACCAAGATTAACCCTAGGCCGGTGCAGTTTTCTGCTTAGCAGGAGCACCGACACTAGGTGTCATGTAAGTCAGTGATGTCCAACTTATTACGTACTTATTATGTAGTGGGCCGATTACTTTTTTAATAGCATGTTTTAGGGCTAGACTAAATTAAAAATGATGATGTCATGTAGTTAAGTCTATGTAACCTTTGTGCAGACTGGGGACCATCATTCTGCCCTTTTTAAGCTTTGGGTTTTCACAAAAATACAAAAATTGCTGACTAGCAGTTCTGCAATATACACTTGCTAGCTTACCCCTTTTAATGAAGATTCATAAAACACCCTTTAGTGCAGCACTCTTCTGAATTCATTACTGTTACACTTTTTTTTTTCATGTGTGCCACTATTTTACTGTGCAGCTAAATGCTAGAAAGTTAGACCTAACAGTGTTACTATAGTACAGCACAGAGGGACACCATTCTTATGACAATAAAGATAATATTGAATCTACTGACGAAACCTTAAGTTCTTATGGCTTCACATATACTAGCCTGTGCATGTCCATAGCATTTATGTTGAGTAATACCACTGAAGGTTATTTTCCTATCACAAGCACCAATTGGGTCAAACAGTTAAAATGTAATCTTGTGGCTTCTTGCAGCATTTTAACATAAGGTCTTTAAAACCAAACTGTAAATGGCTCTATACACTGCATTTAAGATAATAACTGCTCAGATAAAATGATTTAATAGATTATTGCCCTCTATTGACAGGCATTGGAGAAGAAAGGAATTGGCCACCTTACAGAGAAAGATTTAAAAGAAAGAAATAAACACATCCAAGAAGACAATCGCTTAGAACTGCAAAAAGTAAGATGTTATCAATATTTTGAACATCCAAGTAATGCTGGCCACACACTGAACGGTCTGCTCATTTGGTGAGGTCGCAAAACAAGTGGATCATTCCCAGATATGCCTAGCTTTAGGGTTGGTTTTATCAGTCTGATTTGATCATCTGGCCCTTGTTCCACATCAGCGAGTAGATGCACTCCTCGCCTGATTGGATTTTTCATCCTGTCAGGTAGGCCCATCAGAGGTAGGTTGGGGGGGTAAGGGTGTGATTTTTAGGCGTCATAAAGGCGGTTTGTGGCTTGAGTAGTTTGCCCAACCTACCACAAACTACTTGTTGGCATTGTCTAGGTGCTTAGTTAACTAAAAACTAAGGGCATGTTCCTGCTGTTATTTTAGTACCATGGGGCCTCAGGATTATTGATGGCAGCCCTGCTTGAACAGTCCCAAAGCCAGTCAGATGTAAAAGTGAGCTCTGATTTAAAGCAGTTTGCCTTCTCCTGAAGAGTTAATTAATCAAGTTAGCCTGTAGAGTTAATCGGCAAAAGGATTACTGCTGATACTCAGGATTTACAGGGTTATTCTGCTGAGATGAAACTATCTGGCAGAGATGACAAATACAGCTCCTAACTGTCCTGTGCTCCTAGGTTTCATGCATGTAATAAATATGCACAGACACTAAACTAATTTATTTTTTATTTAGAAATAAAAATTGATGTGACAAAAATACTTACATGTAAGCGTACCTTAAAACACCTTTAAAGAATAAGTAAACCTTTTTTTTTTCTATCAGTAAAATTACTCTAAACAGCCTCCATAATTACCTACCTTTGTCCCAGCATTCTGTCTGACCTGGTTCCTCAGTTAGAAGTTAATCCTTTCCTTTGCTTCCTTGTGCAGAGTGAAGCCCCGCCCCCACTTCCTGTTCAGTTCTCTCTTCAATCCGACTACTCTAGTCGACCTGGAGAGCCTTCTGGGCATGCCTGGAGGCAGCAGGAGCCAGTCTGTGCATTATTTTTTTGATGAGAGACCTGAACAGGAAGTGGGGGCAGGGTTTCACTCTGCACCAGGAAGCAAAGAAAAAGGATTAACTTACGGTAGCACTAAAGAAGGTTTTATTATTTATAACTTACAAGGAATAATTTGTTGGAGATCATTTAGGGTGACTTGCAAAATGGCATATTTCTGATTTCCAACCCCCAAGTGGCTAACCGTAAAATTTGATACAACAGTTCCTCAAGAATCTTTTTGGTTTTTTTGTTTTTTTAATAACCTTATAATATCATGCCTTTAAAACTGGTTTAGGATAAAACATGATGTATTCATATACTGACAAAGTTTCTGTTGATAAGATCCCTCCTGAGGGAGTCTTTCACTTTTTCCGATTGTGAAAATTCACTATGGGTTAATATGTCTTTCTCTTTCAACTGATTTGCTATGTTTAGGTTTTTTTTTTTGTAAATGGTAAAATAAAGATATGAAACAAACAAATGAAAACAAATTTCTGTGAGACTGTAGACTGCACCAGTGCTTTGAAAAAATTACAGTGTTCTCCCATGAATCTATATCTTCTTTAATATAGGAAAGGTGACAAGTACCTTGCTGTCATTTCTGTTATTGATTGGCAGTGCTTACTACAGCCAGTTCCGTTATCTACAAGTAGCCCTAGGTCTTCTGCCGGTTAAATATACAGTTTTTTTTTTTTTTTTTTAATATCACAACCTTCTTTGGAAAGTATTCCAAAGTTTGTTATAAATATCTTAGCAGTCTGTATGCATATCTCCATTCTGGTGTTCTTTTATTTTCAAGGTGAAACAACTGCGTTTGGAGCGTGAACGTGAAAAGGCTATGAGAGAGCAAGAACTAGAGATGCTGCAAAGAGAAAAGGAGGCAGAACACTTTAAAACATGGGAGGAACAAGAGGACAACTTCCATCTGCAACAAGCCAAGCTTCGGTAAGTGTATTCAAGTGCTGGCAGACAATTGTCAGCTTTATTGTAGCAGTTTTTGGACAATAGTATGCTGACTTACAAGGGGTTCACTTTATGGAACTGTGATATGTTGATATGTTTTTAGATCAAAAATCCGCATCCGTGATGGTCGTGCAAAACCTATAGACCTCTTAGCAAAGTACATCAGTGCAGAAGACGATGACCTTGCTGTGGAAATGCATGAACCGTATACGTTTTTGAATGGGCTTACTGTTTCTGACTTGGAAGATTTGCTAGAAGATATTCAAGTAGGTTACTTAAATCCAATTATTTTGTAGTAGGGAAACAATGTTGCTAATTATAAGTATGTAATATTGTATTTTTTTCTGTTGCAAAGTGTACCTTTTGTAGTGAGTCTTCCCTTTTCATCCAGATCTATATGGAGCTGGAGCAGGGCAAAAATGTGGATTTCTGGAGAGATATGACTGTCATAACGGAGGATGAAATCTCCAAGCTGCGCAAGTTAGAGTTTTCTGGAAAGGGACCAGGTTAGACACCACAGTGAAAAGTTGTGTTTTTTTCTGTATAATGATATCATGACTGAGTTGCCAAAGGTACTGTAGAATTTGACAGTTTATTAGCATTGATCTGTAGTCGGGAATACTAGAATATCATTATATTGGGTATTTTATTTTGTTAATATTAAGGCCAGTAATTGGTCCCGTTAGTCCTTTTCATTAGAGGGCCATCATTAATCTAAGGTTGACTATATATGTTGCTATAATGATTTTCTGCAGTTCAATTCAAGGCTTAGTATAGGGGACTTCTCACCCTAAATTTAAGGCAATCTCGCCCTAAATGTCAAAAAATTAATAATAGATAATATTCAATAAATTCAATAATAGTCTTTGTGTGTTTGTTTATATCTATGAGTCCTTTATTTGTGATTTGAGGTGGTGTAGTGGTCCAGAACTAAACAACCACAAGTCAGTGCTTAATCAGTGCCTCAATATACTTCACCTGGCCCAACTTGGTTAATAATGTTAGGCTGATGCCACACGCGGCGTAGGGCTGATTTTTTCGGCAAGCGGAAAAACGCTTGCCGAAAAATCAGCCCTACGCCTGCTACTTGTGCCTGCACCCGAATGAATGGGATACGCTCGGGTGCAGGCACATGTAGCCGATATACGCACGAAAACGCGCGAGAATGCAAAGTCTCGCGTTTTCTTGCGTATATCGGCTACATGTGCCTGCACCCGAGCGTATCCCATTCATTCGGGTGCAGGCACAAGTAGCAGGCGTAGGGCTGAATTTTCGGCAAGCGTTTATCCGCTTGCGGAAAATTTCAGCCCTACGCCTCGTGTGGCATTAGCCTTAGCTTGTCTGGGCAAACTGTTCAGTTCTGAGCAGATATAGATCAGGGTGTCTGATCTGTATGATCTGTGCATTTGTTGGGCCATCTTGCCCTTAAGATATGTAGCCAAACATTATTTATTAACTGAGTTAAGTAATAAAATAAAAATAGCAAATACATAAGTGATTTTACCAAGTAAGAGGGAGACAATTCGAGCATATAAATATTTTGTCGTCTCCATTGTAAACTGATCTTTTTTCTCTCTTAAAGAGAATATATAGAATGGTTAGGAAGTGGTACATGGGGTCAGTTTATTTCAACCAGCAGATATACTGGCTGTGCTGCCTCCCATTGACATCACGTTGTGTGGCACTAGTGTTTTAAGATATTTAACTGGTTGGTGTAATGTTACTATGTCAGTGGCCCTTTATTTGCCAGATACTATGATAAATACTATGATAAATAATAATCAATTCTTTGCACAGGGGAAAGAAGAGAAGGGGTGAATGCCTCTGTTAGTACAGATGTACAGACTGTATTTAAAGGAAAGACGTACAATCAGCTGCAAGCTATTTCCCAAGGGATTGAGAGCAGGATTAGGACAGGAGGACCCAATCTTGACATAGGATATTGGGAGAGTCTTTTGCAGCAGCTCCGGGCATACATGGCAAGAGCCAGGTAAATTGATTTAAAATTACAGACAGTTTGAATTAACAAATGAACTAGGGTGGTATTTACATACTTGTCAACTTGGAAGTGTTCCTAATACTGATATAGTAAAGTGAATGCAGAGGTCTTAGAGAACAATACAAACTTCTGATCTTGATGTCAGTCATTTCACTATTAAAAATGTACTAAAGTATTACAGTCATAGGCATCTTTCTTATAGAGCCAGCAAGTTTTGCATCAGTTGTCTCCTGACAATCAAATTATGATTCATTACTATGACAATAAATGTTTTTCTAGAACACACAATTTTTTATTCTGATGTCTAATTTTTCACAAATAGCATGCTGTGATATTCAGTCCTGCAATCAATAGGGTTTATAACATTTCCAAGAAAAATGTGTAAGCTAAACTGTGTCTGATCTGTATGCAATTTGTTATGATACTTTGGATACTCTGCATTTGTGAGGGGGAAGTTGTGGTGAGTATTATCACCTGAAAATTTTGATAAGCATATTCTTTTCAAATAATCATACCAATATTCCATGTTTGTGACAATTACTAAGTTACGATTTACTGTATATTACTATTTATTAAAAAAAAAAAAAATACAACCCATTTAATTCTGGAGCCATTAAGATCTTTTTTTCCTTCACGTTCATACAGGCAGCACTTACTCATGAGAACGGCTCCTCCTTGTACGTAGGAAAAACACATTGTCTAGTAAAAAACATCTCACCACCATATAACCTGTACCTCCTCTACCTGTAGGTAGATAACATGATCATGTTTGTTAGTTTAACTACTTGTTAGTTTGGCTGCAGGATTGTGCTCCCTGGGGAGGCATTTCCCTCCTGTGCCGTGTAGGGTTTGGTATCAGGGTTCACATAGATTGTCTCTCTCTTTTGGATTGATGTGTTCAATTATAGGGCTGGCAATATGGTTTCTGCCGATCATGACGCTCCTTCGCCACCCCTTTGTTTTATTGTCTTTGTTTTTACTAACGCATTTGTTTTGGGTGGAAGAGAGTACTCATGAGCTCAGTGTGACCCGAGGGGTGGTATTTCCAGGTCCCAACCCTTTTTAATGAGGCACTCCTGATAATTTAGTAGGCTGCTTCTCCTTGCTGCCTTCTGGCATCTTCCTTATTTGTCCTTTCACTTAGCCCCTGCCTCTGCTGGTAAGTCCTGCTCACTGCTCGATATACTTGTTTAAGCAGATTATTAAGCGCACTTTACATTATGTTTCAGTTATGTCTGCCCCTGCACTTGTTAAGAGTAAGTAAAAACCTGAAGTTAAAGAATCCCTACTCAAGAATTCCAATAAATAAATAATTCCAATACTCTAGAAAACTTTCTACTCATAATGCTTGTGCTGCATGTGATTCTTTTATGCCTGCTGAACATTCAGACAAATTATGCTCATTATGTAGATAAAAAGATTCCCTGGAACCACTAACCCTGCTGTGTTTGATTTCATGTCTTGGTTTAAAGATACTATGGCTCAGACCTTTTAATCTGTTACTCTATGGTGCCCTCTGATGTAGATAATTTTATTTTCGAAAGCTTGGGGAAGCTATTTCTTCTTGGGGCTCTACAAATGAAGGTGCATCTTATACAAAGGTTACTGATGCTGAGGAAAAGGAATGTTCTGAACAGGAGGAGTATTTTTTGTGGAAAATTTGGGGGAGGTTGATTCTCTAGTTGCACAGACTGTTTAAAAGAGTATAAACCATCAGGGTGGCACAAAAAGCAGAGATCTTATAATAAGATCACAAAAATATTTTTATGTGCTGAGGTACAGCAAATTCTTGGATAGATTACCTAAATTGGAGAGATATTCTTCCAGGCAAATAAGCCCTTAACCCAGAAGTTGTTCCATCAGATTTGTACTCAGTGGGGAATGCCTCGGGTATTGATGGCCTCAATAAAAATTGCAAAGTTCCCAAATTCTTTGCCTTGAAGGGAAATAGAGGTGGTTGCCCTGGCACACCCATGGCCCTTCACACTGCCATGTGTGTGTCCCCCTCTATCCATGATACCAAGAGTAGTAATGAAACTCAGGCAGCATGATTATACAGTAATTCTAAATGCTCCAGCCCGTGCTTGCAGGACATGGTACTCAGATCTTTTTTAGCTTCTAAGGGCTTCACCCATGGCCATTGCCACGAACTGAAGGTGCTTCTGCATCCAAATCTGGAAGCCCTTCAGCTACATACTTGGAAACTGAGAAAGATGTGATGTCTGCTTTGGGAGTATCTTCCAGTGTTGTTACTTGTATGCACAGCAGGAAACAAGTTACAAATCAGATATATCAAAGAGTGTGGTCTAGATTTAGACGTTGGTGTTTACAACATAATGCCTTAATTCCAACCATTTTTTGCAGGAGGGTTTTCTAGGAATTTGGCACCTAGTATCATTTAAGTTCAACTTCCTTATAAGAAGATCTGTAAAAACTTTATCCTAAGCATCCCATTTGTGTGCCAAAATGGAACTTGAATATAGTTCTAAAGGCCTTTGGCATCAGCCTTTTTCTCCCACCTATTGGTGAAGACTGCCTTTCTATCAATGGACCAAATTTGCAGAGCAGCATCATGGGATAGAGTTTCCACCTTTGTGAAGCATTGCAGGTTGGATGTCTCATAACCTCGAGAAACTTCCCTGTCCCCCCCTCCTTTTTTTGTTGTTTTTTTTTTTTTTTAATTTTTTAAATTTTTTTTAAAAAAATTAAAGGAAAGATAGGATTTATACTTGCTGTAAATCTCTCTTCCCTCAGTCCCAAAGGCAGCATATTGTTCCCACCCTAATAAGGCATTGAGAATATAATGGTCATTGGTATTGTTTTATAAACACTGAGGTATGAGCGAGGTGGTGCAGTTGATATGGTGGTGGGAAGTCTTTTATTGGATAGGAGCCGATCTTATGAGTAAGTGCTGCCTTTAGGACCGAGGGAAAATGGATTTAAGGCGAGTATAAATCCTATCTTTTTTCAGTAAGTTGATAATGGTACACTTATTATAGATGTAGTTCTTTGAGCATTGTCCTTGTTAAGCATATTTATGACTGCAAAGCACTTTTTGGCCAAAAGAAGGGAAATGGTTAAATTGTTTTTCATTGGTTATAGACTTCGTGAGCGGCACCAAGATGTCTTGCGTCAAAAACTTTTCAAATTAAAGCAGGAGCAAGGTGTGGAAAGTGAGCCTTTGTTTCCTATCATAAAGCCGGAACCTGAATCACCCAGTAACAGGTATTGTAGGGATTATTTTTTGTTTAATGTAGTGTTTGTTTTTTTGCCATTTAATGTAATTGATGCAGTGTTTATATTCTGATATTTTCATTAAATCCACAGGCAAAAGGCCCTCATGTCTTGTTCCCTACATAACAAGGAAACTTTATGAAATTATTATGTGGACCTAGTTAATTGTAATCTTGTGTTAGTGTAATATTTATTAGCCAGTCTTCTGGATCCAGATGGCAAAAATCCAGATGAACAGTAAAATGCTTCCACACATGTTTCCTAATGCACTTCTTACTGTGAAGAAGATTCCCCTAGTTCCCTTACGCCTGCGTCTATGATGGCACTGGATGGGATTTACTTCTGAAAAACCCAGAGACAATAAAGTGGGGGTCATTTATAAAGACTGGGCAAATTTGAACTTTCGCAGAAACCTATAGAAACTAATCAATAATTAGCCTTTTTTATCTGGCAGGATGGTTAAGAAATAAAAGCAAATATGTAATTGGGTTACTGCCCAGGTGGAAATTTGCCCATTCTTTATAAATGACCCCCAGTGTCTTTGTCCAACTCTTACTAGTTTGTTGGCACAAAATGGTACACGTGGCAGTGCAGCCGCTCACTGAGTCTCCCTATAACAAGTGCTTGCCTGCCTGACCCTGTATTCAACATTCCTAATTGAAGAAAGCTAGTGCTGTGTGGCCAAGTCAATGTTGTTGTTACAGTCTACAGTATTTTTAATTCAGTTCTTTTTATATCAATGAGTTAAAGCTTATGTTAAAGGACATGGCGACTAATCTCCCCGAAATGCCATCCCACCGGCAAGAATGTAAATCGCCGGTGGGATGGCATACGCGGCGCAGTGATTTGCCAAAGTTGCGGAAGTTGAGAGGAAACTTCCGCGACTTCGGGATCTATTGTGAAATTTTTTTATATTTAATTTTGAAGTTTCACATGGGGCTAGCCATATTCTTCATCTCCCAGGGTGCCACAACCATGTGACCTGTGCTCTGATAAACTTCAGTCACACTTAACTGCTGAGCTGCAAGTTGAAGTGATATCATCCTCCCACCAATCCTTTCCCACCCAGCAGCTGATCAGCAGAACAATAGGAAGGTAGCAAGATGGGATGGTGGTAGCAGCTCCCAGTAGATATCAGAATAGCACTCAATAGTAAGAAATTCAAGTCTGGCTGGGGACTCCCCCAGGTACATTGGATTAGGAGAAACAATAGATTACCTGAAAGCAGTTCTAATGTGTAGCGCTGGCTCTTTTCTCAAAGCTCAGACTTGGGCACAATGCACTAAGATGGCTGCCTACACACAAATATTACAACTAAAGAATAACATTTTAAATGGCAGAGTGAATTATTTGCTATGTTAACAGTGTAATTTAGAAATAATACATATACCATAAAAACCATGACCATATTCCTTTAATAAAGGCTATATCTCTGCTGTAAAGCGCTGCGTACATAAGTAGCGCTTTATAAATAAAGATATACATACATACATACATATAATCTCACTGAAATAAGAAACTTTCTAAATAAATATCAATTAAACATTTTGTACCATTTATAAAATAATGAAGTAAATAAGTTTACTCTTCATTCTGCCAATTTCAACAATCTTCTCTCTCTACACAGTAGGTAGAGGCAGGTTTTAATAGACAGGTCTAATACATCTTTT
Organism: Xenopus tropicalis; assembly: GCF_000004195.4. Taxonomy (NCBI): domain Eukaryota; kingdom Metazoa; phylum Chordata; class Amphibia; order Anura; family Pipidae; genus Xenopus; species Xenopus tropicalis. The sequence continues at coordinate 93,439,797 of NC_030677.2, forward strand.
TTGGGGGGTTGCGCCTTCTGTCTAGAACATGTATTAGAGCTCACTCTTTCAAATTAACGTCTCTGATGGAAACCTGCATTCACGGTGTGTGCTAGAGTCAGTTATTTTGTTTGTGCTTGAGTTAGTTATTGAGTTCGCTCTAAAACATCTGCTAGAAAAGGGAGCTCCCCTAAAAGATGTATTAGACCTACCTGTCAATCAAAATCTGACCCAGACTTCAGCATGAAGAGAGCATGAAGACTGACAGGTTGCTTCCGTGAGATACTGAAGAATAACTTGATTATTTCATAAACAGTACACATTATTTAATTGATTATATTTAGAAAGTTTCTATTCAGTGAGATGAAGCTTATATGAAATGTTCATTTTCGCGATAGAGCCCCTTTAACCATTACAGTGCTCAGTCAAAGAAGGACTTTTTATAAAGGTAACTTCTGCCTGTATAAGCCTGCGTTCCTGATTGCACAAACATTACAGTGCATATGTGCTGTTTGCAGATATACATGTCACTGATGATATGTTGAAGGAAAATGGCCATCAGGTAAAAGCTGCTATTTGTTTAAGGAAAATGTGATGGTGCTGGTGAATAGAGGGGATATATATACAGTACAAGTGGAGTTTGGGTGGGGGAGATGTGCCTAACTTATTTACATGGTAGGAAAATGTAGGGTTTCCATGCCCTTTAAATTTTAATTTTCATGATAATTTATCTTGAACCTTTCAATCTGTGCTTCATAGGCACATCTAGTTGTATAGTGTAGTGTGCAGTTTGGGAATGATATATATATATATATATATATATATATAATTTATTTCAGCATACCATCTACGCATTTCGATCACCACAGGATCCTGATGACGATCCTGTGGTGATCGAAACGCGTAGATGGTATGCGTTTCACTGACCTGATTGATGCTGTAGCTGTGAGTGCTTTCTACTGTTGAGTTTGATATATATATATATATATATTTATATATATATATATATATATATATATATATATAAAAAAAATAATTTTGGAGGACTGCACCCAGGCATTGGATGACTTAATTATCGGTGCCTACAGTTTGAACTGTTTTATATTTATATATATATATCTTCAAAAAATGTTGTAAGCGCACTCCAAGGGCTTTTTTTAATCTTTATTTTAGCATTGCCATCCGATCAACGTTTCGTGTATATATACATTTTCTTTTCCTTTGTAGAAGTATTGTTTTGTGATAATTGAACACCATTGTGCCAGAAATCAAACCACATAATTGTCAAGCCGTTATCATTGAAGGGGGCTGGTTGTTTACTGTCTGTGTGCCAGCCCAGCAGGAAAACATATATTGTAGTTTATACTTTCAAATTATTTATTCTGTAATTCTGATATTTTAACTAACTTTGAAAGATGAATACTGTATTTCTGTTTTGAATCTTATTTATATTACCTAGGGAAAGCGAGGTGGAGCCTTTGTCAGGTCAGCCTCCATCATCTACTAGTGCAGCACCGGAGGAGTCTGAAAGTGCAATAGAGGGAGAAGAAAAGAATGAAGCAGAAGGTGGAGAATCTGTGCTGATGGAGGAAGATCTTATCCAGCAGAGTCTAAATGATTATGATGCTGGCAGATACAGTCCAAAGCTTCTTACAGTGCAGGAACTACCTTTTGATGCTCATGTAGTAGATTTCGAAGAGGACCAACAGAGAACGGTGCTCTGCAGACAGCAACTGCAAGTCACAGGTATATTTATTAACAAGAATAGAATGTTTTTGTATATGATCCAGGTCCTCATTAGAATGAAAACAAAAAAAAAATCTTAACACTTTAACTGAGGAGCAATTGTTCTTGGAAAAATAAATTATACTAGAAAACTTTAATAATTGGAGGAACAACCCTAGTTTGCTCATAGTTTGTACAAAGAGAGGTCATAAGTCTTTGTCTTTTAATACTAGTAATATCAACAGGGATGATGTGTGTGTGTGCACACCTTGGTCTGGCCAAGCAAGCAACTTATTTTCTAATGCTCACTGTTACCAATGGGATAACAACCGGCAATCCATGGACTTCACTTCCCACAGGTAGTCTGTCTGGGCCTTTCTCTTTCTAGAGGCCCTATCTGCCTAGGGTCTCTTTTAGTTGGGTCTCGTAAATTTCAAGGCAGGAACCTAGGCAAACAACACATCAACCACTATCAATACAAAGAGAAATATAAAAAATTAACAGTAATTTAGTTAAGGGAGATATATCCTGAGAGACAGATGATGAGAGAGGGAGGGATAAAAGAGTAACCTGGTTATTTCAAAAACATTACAGAATTTTGAATTGATTATAATTTAGAAAGTTTCCTATTTCAGTCAGATGAAGCTTTTATTACATTTTCATTTTTGTGATCATAAAAAAAAGAAGAAGAGATAGGATCACTGTAGCGAGGTACAGCAAAAGTGCTATATAAAAGTGTTTTACAGTGAGCTGTGAAGTTGTGGAATTCTCTTTCTGAAATAGTACAAAAAACAGGGTTACTGAAACATTTGCTTGATCCAGGAACTGGTCAGGAAGGAATTGCATTAGAGAAGATGCATTTGATACTAACTAAAATTACTAATTAGGTTGTTATGTAATGTTGAGATTTTAGGGATGACATTATCAGTGTGGGCATACCTGATACCGATTGACCTGGCTAACTTATATCTGGGCAGTTTTAAAATTTCTTCAGAAAAGAAATGCCTCAGCATGTTGATGTGGTTATCATTCTGATGGTCTCTGTTAGTTCCAGCTGATGGTCTGATTGTTGGCCCTAGGGTCAAATTGTGCAAAAATTAAAAGTTGGGCTTCAGCCTAGTATGAAGTCTGTATTTGGTGTAAAATATGTGCAAATGAGCAGTGAAGAAAGATGTGGTGGCAAATCGAGGGAGAACTAAAGAATAGCACATGCACATGTTTTCAGGAAACATCCATGATGTTACTTTTCTTATCCAAAATAAAAGCAGACAGGTGACAATGCCAACTGTTTTGATTTCTCTACTATTCCAGACTTTTTCCTTTATCCATTTATAAGTTAACCTTCAAATGTCTTTTATCATTGTAGGAGATGCAAGTGAGAGCCCAGAAGACATTTTCATACGGAAGGCAAAAGAAGGTATGGATGGAGATGAAGCTCAATTTAGTGTGGAGATTCCAGTCACCAGCAAAGCATACCTTTGGGCTGACAAGTACAGACCCCGAAAACCACGGTTCTTCAACAGAGTTCATACTGGTTTTGAATGGAACAAATACAATCAGACCCATTATGATTTTGATAACCCTCCTCCCAAAATTGTGCAGGGCTATAAATTCAATATTTTCTATCCTGACTTGATTGACAAGAGATCTACTCCAGAATATTTTCTTGAAGCCTGCCATGACAACAAAGACTTTGCCATCCTACGCTTCCATGCTGGGCCTCCATATGAAGACATAGCTTTTAAGATTGTCAACAGAGAGTGGGAGTATTCTCACCGTCATGGTTTTCGTTGCCAGTTTTCAAATGGTATCTTCCAGCTGTGGTTCCACTTCAAGCGATATCGTTACAGAAGATAACTGCAGTGTGAACATGTGCTTGCTATTATCTTTTGTTTTCCATCTTGGAATAATGGAAGAACTCCAGAACTGTGAACCAGATGTCTCTTAGTAATTTACTTTCTGTGGAACTAGTGGCATCTGTTTTGTTTCTAACCTTCCCATCAGTGTGAATGGAAAAGCATTTTTCTGGGAATATTTTGTACAAATAAACATGGAATTTAAATACCAAAGCACCTTTAGATTTTGTTGAGGTACTTTATAGCAAGATTGTAATTATTTGCCAAGGAAGCATAGCTTTTGGTAATGTTTGACAAAAGAGGTAATTTACCAGTCTACAAGTATTGCATAGTTTGGGACCATAATTGATCTATGATTGTGCTTGACCAGTAAAGTCGCTAAATATTTGCCTATTATCTGTCCATAAAACAGTGCTGAGGTGAACCTATCAGAAAAGAAATGATCATAATTAATCTTAGAAAAATCTTAGAAAATAACTTAGTAAGTACACACAATCAACTAAAAATACTGTGCTGGAAAAAAGGTTAGTCCTATTTAGAACACTAAAAGCAGCATTTGGCTACAACAGAATTGTGAGGATATTGGGGCACAGAAAAAAGCAGAAGTTGGTCAATCCTGGACAGTTTTTTATGTTATGGCTGCAAATCCTGTACTCCTGGACCTGATACCTTTGCATACTACTGCATAGGCTTTTTAGGCATGTACTTACATATTACAGTGTAAAGTGTTAATTGCAAAGAGTATTAGACTTAACTGTAGCTATAAGAGCCATAGAGAGCCATAGAGAAACACCTATATGACACCAGAAATAACTTTTTTAGATCTATTGTAACATTGCCTTTGCATGCTATTTATAATTTTGCCATAGAATATTTGCCTGATGTTTTTACATTATCAGATCACATGTTCCTTTTTTGTTTTATTAGAGAAAACCCTGTGGTTTTTGTTGTTTATTAAGCTAAACAGGGAAACTAAGGACAAGGGCACATGGGGCAGATTGTCAGCCTGCGGAGAAGGCTGAATAAATCTTCTTTCTGTGCCTACACCCAGAAGCACTAAATCCAGCAGCCGATATTCACCAACAAAAGCTACTTAAACACATGACCTTAAAGGGGATGCTTGAATATATGAGTTTGGCAAAGTAATATGTTTTCCTTAAGTCAGATTAGTGATAAAAGCTGTTCATAAAAGCATTTTTAAATCGAAATGTCAGCTCTGCTAGTGCAGAGAGTGCTATTGCTCTCTCAGCACTAGCAATGCTAGAAGACGCACATTGTGTATGCCTATTTTAATTTTTTCCCCACAGTTTAAAATTATCCAGTCCCTGCTGGTGTAAATCAGCAATATTTAGAAAGGACCCCCTAAAAAAGGGGAACCAAAGCAAAAAAGTTAGACCGCACTGCTTTGTATCCGGTCATTAATTCAATCTAGCTTCTAGGTAACCTATTCATTGTTCCATTATGAGCTGGCTGTGCTCCAACTAATATAAAACTGTGGTCAATTGCAACTGTTTGTTCATGTACTGATTATATAGCCACGTTTCATACGCTGGACTAACAGTTAATCGGCACTGCCCATCTATTACATGAATTCAATTGGAGCTAAAAGAGGCGTATTGTGTTTAATAGGTGAACACAGCACATCTGCATGTTGTTGTCTGCTGTGTTGCAGGATTGGTGTATTGAAGTGGGGAACTGCTAGTCATGAACACACGAGTGACTATTATTTTAGTAACATAGTAAGTTAGGTTGAAAAAAGACATACATCCATCAAGTTCAACCATAATGCCTATATATAACCTGCCTAACTGCTAGTTGATCCAGAGGAAGGCAAAAAGAATCTAAAGTCTCTCTAATTTGCCACAGAGGGGAAAAAATTCTTTCCTGGATCAACTTGTACTAAGAGCTATCTCCCATAACCCTGTATTCCCTCATTTGCTAAAAAGCCATCCAGCCCCTTCTTGAAGCTATCTAATGTATCAGATAGTACAACTTCACAGCTTTTTCGGTAAAAAATCCTTTCCGAATATAAAAATAGAACTTCCCTTCTTCTAAATGGAGTGGGTACCCTCGTGTCAGTTGGAAAGACCTACGGGTAAATAATGCATTAGAGAGGTTATTATATGATCCCCTTCTATATTTATACATAGTTATCATGTCACCTCTTAAGCGCCTCTTCTCCAGTGTAAACAAACCCAACTTGCCCAGTCTTTCTTCATAACTGAGACTTTCCATACCCTTTACCAGCTTAGTTGCCCTTCTCTGGACCCTCTCTAATTCAATAATGTCCCGTTTGAGCACTGGAGACCAGAACTGAACAGCATATTCTAGATGGGGCCTTACCAGCGCTCTGTAAAAGGGAAGAATAACACCCTCCTACCGTGAATCTATGCCCCTTTTAATGCAGCTCAAAACCTTGTTTGCCCTTGCAGCTGCTGCCTGGCATTGCTTGCCAAGTTTATTATCTACAAGGACTCCAAGGTCCTTCTCCATTATGGATTTGCCTAGTGCAGTCCCATTAAGGTTATACGTGGCTTATTAAAGGAGACATATTGGATAAATGGAAAAAACCCTAATTTTGTAGGCAATTGTGAATAATATATGGTGCTGGTTACACTTAGTGCTAAAAAAAAGAATCCTGTCTAAAAATGGCCCCTTTATTGGAGCTCCCTATAGATCCTATCAGTTTTCTGTTGGTGTTTCAAATGAAGGGTGGACGTGTCCTAATGGTCCCTGCCAGAAGCATAGCAGGAGAGGGATAGCCAATCACAGCCTTGCTTTCACACAAGCAAAGACAGGCTTCAGTTCCCTAGCTGCTGATTGGTTCCTATCCTACAGTTCAGTGTTCTGAGAGCCGGCAGCTCCCCTGCTCATCCAGAGAATTCAGCCAGCAGAAAGTGGAACAGATGGGTGGGTCTAGTGGGGGAATTTCTCAATAAATCTTCTTTTTAATGTTTTTATTTAGAGGATTATAATTCACTGGTACATTCTTAATTTTTAAATGTCTCCTTTAAATAATAGTTCATCAGGATGATCACACACTCCCTACCTAAACACAGCTCACCCTAAAAGGTAGGCAATCCCCTTGGCACTTCCACCGCCCGCACCACCTGCACCTTCACAGCCTTGACCACCGCCTATTGCCCCCTTGCTCAGTTACTACATTCAGCTCATGCGCCATGATGCCCAATATGCCCAAGCCCCAATACCTGAACAGCTTTGCATACTAACTCATCAAGTCAAGCAACAGGCAGACCTACTTGGGGACTAAATTGCAACGCCGGAACGCGCGGAAGGAGATGATCCGGTTGCGTATATAGAGGCTTGGCTCAAGAACAAGTTTGATGCAACTACCCTCTCTCAGCACTCTGTAGTAGAAAGGGCGCATAGAGTACCTGGCTGGCCACCACGCCCAGGTGCTCCACCAGGGCATTTTTGACAGAGACAGCATGCTTACTGCAGCGAGGAATAGGGATAATCTACAACACCAAGTTCATGCTCTTCCCTGACTACTCCACTGCTCTTCAAAAGAAATGGAATGCATTTACCAGTGTCAAACGACCACTTAGAGATCTGCAATACAGTGCTGCGGAATATGTTGGCGATTTATAAATAAATGTTGATAATAATAATACAAATATGCAGTTCTATATCCAACTCAGGATTGTGGAAGGTACCCAATCCCACTTTTTCAATACACCTGAAGAGGCCAACACGTGGATAGATGACAGACCAAGTTACAGCCTTAGACCATGACTCCATCAACCGGGCCATTTACAATAAGGTGTCCATTGATGTTCAGCCCTCACTGTGGTGGTGCAACAATCATAGCCCTCTGGGCCCTCTCTACCTGCTGCAATAGCAGAGACTCTTGAAAAGACTTAACAACAAGTTTATACCTTCTCACCAACAACTTAACCCTTACAGTTGGTATTTAGGGAATAAGCCTTCATTGGGTGGATAGACAGGGTGGGGGTGGGTTGTAACTTGAGTATATTGTTATAGTTGGGTTCATGTATTTCTCTGGTGTTCATTCTGTCCTTTCCCCACCCCTACCCTTATTCAAAATACCAATGCTACGATGCGTGATACTGGAAGGTAAAGTGGCAATCACCTACCTTGGACTATAATTAGAACAACTAACAAGATGATGGCTCTTAAAATTATTTCTTGGAACACCAGAAGCCTTAATTCTAAGATCAAAAGAGGCTTGGTGTTCCAATACCTAAAGAAATATAAGCAGTTAGTCGTGTCCTAGCTTTAAAGAGACCGTGGGTCGCTAGGGTATACCATTCTGAATTTTCTAATAATTCCAGAGGGATCACTATCTTAATAAGCAAAACAGCTAATATTACTACACATACATTGTATACTGATCATTTAGGCAGGTATGTCATTAAACAATGTTTCTGGGGGCAACAATTATTTAATCTGGTCTGTGTATACCTTCCCCTGCCATCTGACCTATCCATTATGGATGATATTATGGGGAAAATGTTTACTATGGACTATGCCCCAACATTAATTATGGAGCACCCACTACTGGAATGACATTGCTACTTTCCTACAAACCCACCTTGACTTCCCTAATGTCAAGTCACCTGAGGTATTTCTGTTTGCACCATTTATCAGATAATCCCTTGTCAATATAAACGTAAACTTTTCCGTCTGCTGTTTTTCTATGCCAGGAAGGCCATTACACTTAAGTGTAAATTACAGGAACCTCCCTCCTTGTCACTCTGGAAAAAATCTTGTGAGCAATGCTCTTCCTATGTACAAACTGACCTACCAGGGCAGGGGCTGCCCCAAAAAATGTAATAAAATCTGGGACGCATGGACTACCTGTCAAGAAACTACTAGAGGGCAGAATAATAACCAAGCGTAACTTGATATTTGTCATAATGTGGACCAGCTAATTGGTAGCATTCCCTCCCTGAACCTCTCCTATGACCTTCCTCTTGTTTTAAATTTTGTTGTTATTATTAAAAATGTAAAAATAGAAACTATATACATACTGTACATATATATATATATATAAAAAGCACACACCTCAGGTTTGCCCCAATTCATCAGCGTGATATAGTTGTCATGTGAAAAAAGGTTTTGGGATCAGTTGAGCCTAAGTAAATCACTTTTGCCAAAGTTCAAAGCAATATATATAGTACAAATTTAATATGGCTCAAAAACTCCATACTTAAGCTTGCCATACACGCACCGATAAAATCATACAAAATGTAGTTTTGTACGATTTTCACACCATGTGCCGGCTCCAAATTATCATCCCCATAATTTTCATAACATGGTGATTGGTTGTTTAGTCGATAACTATAAAATCTGAGCATGTATTGTGTATCTGATGATTTCCTTGGGGGACCTACAATGCATTTCCAGGAAGTCACTTTAGTCCGACTGTTGTCTGCCAACTATTTCATGTTCAGAACATCCCCCGATTTGTATTATCATGGCTTTATCCTACATTTTCAGTCTGAATGTTAGTTTTAGATTGTTGAAATTAAAGGTTCGATCGATATCCGAGCGTTAGTCGGAAGAAGACTAAAATCTGAAGGTGTATGGCCACCTTTACAAGTATGGTGGTGATAGCATCATACTGTTGTAAGAATGGTAAGTATCTGTTCTGCTAACAGGAACAGGTAAGTATCATGGGTATCGGGTCTTATTATAATCATTGGGGTTGCCTAACATGCGGCACCCCAACAACTATAACTTTCTTTCTCCTTTAAGATGATTTGAGATGTTTATATTTCCTGAGCTGAAGTTCTCAAAGGTAAGAATTGCCTGGCCATTGTTTTTGTTGTCAAATAAAGTGATATACTGTATATGCAGTTTCCATTATCTTTCTGGGTGGTACATTCTACATTACCTTGCAATACATGTCTATGGTGGAGTAACTACTTTATTGGTATGTTCAGTACCCATGGTCATCTTACCAAACTGACACTAAGGGGCTGATTTACTAACCCACGAATCCGACCCGAATTGGAAAAGTTCCGACTTGAAAACGAATATTTTGCGACTTTTTCGTATGTTTTGCGATTTTTTCGGATTCTGTACGAATTTTTCGGATCCAATACGATTTTTGCGTAAAAACGCGAGTTTTTCGTATCCATTACGAAAGTTGCGTAAAAAGTTGCGCATTTTGCGTAGCGTTAAAACTTACGTGAAAAGTTGCGCATTTTTCGTAGCGTTAAAACTTAACGCTACGAAAAATGCGCAACTTTTCGCGTAAGTTTTAACGCTACGCAAAATGCGCAACTTTTTACGCAACTTTCGTAATGGATAGGAAAACTCGCGTTTTTACGCAAAAATCGTATTGGATCCGAAAAATTCGTAAAGAATCCGAAAAAATCGCAAAACATACGAAAAAATCGCAAAGTACCGATCATTACGAAAAAAACGCAATCGGACTCCATTCGACCCGTTCGTGGGTAAGTAAATCAGCCCCTAAGTGAATAATTGTAGACACAGCTGAGTGTCCAAGTAGCCCTGCTTACCATGTCTGTAAAAAAAGGTCTAGTCGAGATGCAAAAGGATACGCCAAATATTTTTTTCAATAAGGAATTTAAACTTCATCAGGTGGACATGCATCCCCTTTCTTTGAGAATGCTTCTGCTTTCTGTTTTATTACCATAAATAGAAACCAGTTATGCAGTATGAATGAAATTAATAACCGTGTTGATTTTGAAAATGTTTATGAGTGATCTAGTTTAGACACTGAGATACTTGGATGAATGTAGTCTTGAAAGTAGTCTGGCTCCTTGGCTTTAGACTGTTCCCTTGGAAACTACTGCAGATCATAAACACTCTTCTTTTGACTCAGTTTACATTGCCTGGGTTATGCCAAATAACAGCTATTATGTTATTAAAATAAATCAAGACCATCAAAATGATCTAAGTCTGAAGTTACTTAAAGAAGTTCTCAGTCTCCTGTATGAATTTAATTGAACTATGAGCCAGAACATATTTTATTAGGGAATTGTTTATAAAAGTACCAAAGATTTAGTTTAGCAAAAGCAGATCTTTCCCCTTTCAAACCTCTTATAACATGTAAAACCTTAACCAGCTTTCCTATGTTTTGTATATTATATGCAGTATATATATATATATATATATCTAGTATAAATCAATCTAAAGCAACTGGACTTGCTAAGTAATCATTGAAGACGTTTTACTACTCATCCGAGCAGCTTCTTAAGTTCAACTGACTGGTATGGGAAGTCCTCAGCATATGAACTCTTCCAGTACTTTGGCACTTTGTAACTCTTTGTAACTCTTCAGAGAGGTGACATCTGAAACTCACAGAGGTGTGAATGCTGTGGAGTTACTTTGAAAGGATTACCAAAGTATCATGCAACTCATCGAACCAAGTGTTACTTGTTAGAGTTGCATAAAGGGACGTGTGAAAAGTTCTGAAACTGCCGGGGTACAGATGTTAGAACAGCTTTGTATGTAGCATACAGAAGATGTAGGGATGGTTTCTCCACTTTAACATGAATAGCCTCTTTTAACCTCTTTTAACATCTTTCAAAGCAGCGTCTTCTTTCAGTCTTCTTTGTCCAAAATTTGGACGTTGCTGTTCTCAAAGGAGTGTCCCTTGTCTTTTAGGTGTAGAAATACAACAGAGTCTTGGCCTGTAGAGTTTGCCCTTCTATGTTGAGCTATTTGCTTGGAGAGCAGTTGCTTTGTCTCCCTAATATAAAGGTCTGTGCACTCCTCGCTACACTGGATTGCATATACAACATTGCTTAGTTTTTCCTTTGGTGTTGGATACTTTGGGTGTACAGGTTTTTGTTGAAAATTCTCCTGAGTTTCTTCGACACTCCTGCTACATATGGGATGACTATATTGCGCCTACTCTGTTTCAGGACTCTGTATCAGGACGGTATTCCTTTTGGTGTTCAGGTTGGGCTTAGTTGGTGTTTATTGACAAAGGCCCAGTCTGGGTAGCCACAAGCTTTAAGTGCTCCTCTGAGATGTTTGTGTTCCTTGTCCTTGGACTCGGACTCAGTTGTCACCCGTTCCGCCCTGTGGTGTAGAGTTCTAATGACACCCAGTTTGTGTTCCAGCAGATGGTGGGAATCGAACCACAGATATTGATCCGTGTGAGTGGGTTTCCTGTATACTTCTATTTTCAAGTTACCCCCCTCTTGGATGGATATCAAACAGTCCAAAAAAGGAAGTGTGTTCTCATGGATATCCTCCCTTGTCAACTTGATGTTATTGTCCACTGAGTTAATGTGTTCTGAAAAAGGCTGCCACTTCATTGGATCTGAGTTTAACCCAAGTCAAGTCATCTATATACCTGAACCAGTGACTTGGTGTAGTCCCACTGAATGTAAGTAAGGCCTTCCTTTCCACTTCCTCAATATACAAGTTTGCTACAGTGGGAGAAACTGGTGTACCCATTGCACAGCCACATTTTTGCCTGTAAAATTGGTCCTTGCATTTAAAGTATGTGGTGTTAAGCCACAAAACTTGCAATAAACATACTTGGTTAGGACTGAGCTTTGTTCTGCTGCTGAGGGTGTTATCTTGCTGCAGTTGATTTCTTACAGTCTCAATAGCCTCTGTGGTAGGTATACATGTGAACAGTGAAGTGGCATCATATGATACCATAGTTTCTTCTGCCTCTAGTTTAAGCCCTTGAATCTTGGTGACAAACTCTTTGGCATTTTGGATATGATGCACTGTTTTACCTACCAATGGGGCTAAGATGCTGGCCAAGTATTTTGCAATGCTGTGTCACTGAATTGATGCTGCTGACAATAGGCCTGAGTGGTGCTCCATCTTTGTATATCTTGGGGAGTCCATATAAGCATGGTGTAGCTTCTCTGGGGTATAGGCGGTGGTATAAAGCTCGATCAATGGCTTCCTCCTTTTCAAGTTGTTGTAGGCAATCTATCACCTTTTTCTTGTAACTGCTGCTTAGGCCTCTCCTTAAAGGTCTGTATGTATTGCTATCACTGAGTAGCGTGGTGATTTTGCAGTGATAGTTGTGTTGAGCACAACTGTGCATCGCCCTTTATCTGCTGGCAGGATAGTGATGTTCAGGTCCTTACTAAGAGATGTGAGAGCTCTACTCTCTTGTGTAATAAGGTTAGAGGGGGGTGCTCTGGCACTTGACTAGGCAGCTAACACTTTTAGCCAGAGTTGTTCTGCTTCCTTCACTTTTATAAGGTTGTTATTAATGGCAGATTCTGTGGCTGTGATGAGTTCAACCCCTGGGATGTGTTGTGGTGTCACTGCAAAGTTTAGCCCCTTGGCTAGCACATCCTTTTCCGGCTGAGTAAGTACCCTATCTGGGTTCTTAACCCATATATCCTTGGTGTTCTTGGATGTCTCATCTTTCTGCCTCCAAGTTAGTTCTTCTGTCCTTTTCAAACTGCTGCTTTGTGGCAGTAAGTTGGTGAACTTGCTTATTTGCCTCTCATTACTCTTAATGTTAATGCCAAAAGATTAAATACTGTATGTGCCAGTGGGCCCCCTATCCTGGTGGGCCCTGGGCAAATGCCCCTTTTGCTAAAATGGCCCTACCAGTAATGACAGAATGTGATTTATTTATGTAATTCAATTTGAGTTTAACAGTAAAAGCTAACTTCAGAATGTCTGATTTATATATAAGTCACAGGAAAAGGGCAAACATGGGACATATTAATGTATTCTGTAATTAATTACTCATTAATCAGAGGCATCCTCCAAGCTAGACTAACCTGAAGTGGAGATGTATAAAATTTTTGCTACAACAGTTTGAAACCCACATTGCAGTAACCTGTAACAACTAATCATCAATTCTTTTTCGCTTTCTTTACTTTACTTTCCTATATTAACCAAATGAATCACTAGTTTGCTGTGGAGTACTGCTCTGAGCAAGCAAAGTGCCCCCCTGCACCTTCAACATGCAAGCATTCCTGCTCCCCACTGTTCTCTCACTCTCCTACAAAGATCAGGTGAAAGGAAGAAGCAAGGTGTTAGATATGGCAGGGTGTTCAGTACAGAACATATACAGTTACATGCAAAAGTTTGGGTACCCCTTGTTAAAATATATATTTAGTTAATTTTGTAAGTAAAAAGTAGTAACAACTGCTGTGGAAATTAGTAATAACTATTTCTCTGACATAGAACAAAAAAACTCCCAAATGGCAGTTACTTTGCTTAGTTAATTGTTTTGGGGTTGCCCATACTCATTTATATGAAGGTGCATCCATGTGTTCCTTTAAAGAATATGCTACACCAGTGACCTTACGACAGATTAAAAAACAGACAGTGTGCCAATAAAAATGTTTATAAAACAATATTGGCTGCTGTCATGTTAACAACCTGGCAATCGGAGGATTTTGGCAAATACCAGAGCTGCTGTAAGATGCCATAGGCAGCCACAATTTATTGGGCCTCTGGGTCAGGGCCGCTCTTGCCATGAAGCAAGGTGAGAACCATGCCTGAGGCAGCAGAGAGTGGCTAGTTACCAGGGGTGGCAAAAAGCCACCTTTGGTAACCTTAAGAGCCAAATCTTTCTGTTTTTGAGATGGAAGTTTGGCTCTTCTAGTGCAGAGAGTGCAATACTGCTCTCAACTAGTAATGCACCCTCCCCTGGACCCGCTCCGAGAGGTAAGCACAGAGCAGGTAAGGGGGTTGCATCAGGATAGCTCCCTCAGGCAGCAGCAGCCCCAGAAATGCTGCTGCTCTGGGTGCTTATTTGGGCCTCTGTGTACTAAAAATGCCAGGGCCTAAAGGCTAAAGCTAGAAAAATAATGTATTTCATATTACAGATGTTAAAGGATAAAGTTTCAGCAATTTATAAACTATAAAATAGTCATTAAAATGTAGGCTCAGTGAGTGACTCAGTCCTGTCTATCTGTTAGTTTCTTTGCAGTGGTTTCCTGTGACATTAATGAGGAAACGGAAAAGTAATATAATCACAGGGAAACAGACTTTAATCATTTAGTTGCAAAGTGGCTTACAGACAGACAAAAACATGCGAACTGCTAAACAAATGCAAGACAAAGCTTTCTGCTCTTAAACGAAAACTATACCCCAAAACAATATAATGCAATATATAAAAATATATTGCATAAACAAGCACATATGTAAAACCCTGCTTCATCTAAATAAACCATTTTCATAAATATTAACTACAAATTTTTAGTAGTATGTGTTATTGGGTACTCCTAAATAGAAAATTGCTATTTTAAGAATTAAGGGCCGCCCCCTGGGATCATAGGATTCATAGTGCACACAAACAAGCCAAGGCACATCAGTAAATATTGACCTTTTACATCCTTTCCCAAATATTCCAGTTTGACAAGTTTCTTTAATAGGCCACTTAACATAATATAAACTATTTATTGGTTAAGTATTCATTCGGGGAGTATAGTTTTCCTTTAAAAAAATATAGTCAATAGATATAGCTCTATGAAGCAAATGGTTAGTTCCTTATATATGCACCTTTACCATGCAGATGTTTAAATCCATCTGATAAGTTAGTGGGCTAGCTAATACTAACTAAGCTCTGGACTTTTGGTTAACCCATGACCTATGTAACAGGCCCTTTGTAAGTGCCACAAGGGTCCACATATTACCTTGATGCCCAGAAAATAGGGTTGCCAAGTGTTTTAAACCCAGACAAAGGGGCGGGAATGATGATGTCGGCACCATGCGTCACTGACGTCATCACACAAACCACCAACATCATCACATTTTTTGGTTGCATGATGATGTCAGGGGTGGGTTATTGCCTGGTTTTCATAATGTTGAAAACAGAGCAGAAGGTTTTAACCCAGACAGCCACTTGATAATCCGGACTGTCCAGCTCAAAACCAGACAGGTGGCAACCCTACCAGAGGATGCCTCTTGAATGTTGAATTTCATGCCTGATAACAGTTCAAACAGCAAAATACCAGTATATTTGTAAAACATTTATGCTAAGAGAGAAGGATACACCCAGAATATTACTGCTAGACAGGCAAATGCAAATGGGGTTCGAATTCACCAGATATCATAGTGTTACATAGTTACATAGGGTTGAAACAAGAGTCCATTACATTCAACCCTTCAAAGTAAACCCAGCACACACAAACCTATACTTACCTATCTATACACTCACATTTATAAACTATATATACAAACATTAATACTAACTGTAGATATTAGTATCACAATAGCCTTGGATACTATGCTTGTTCAAGAATTCATCCAGGCCCCTCTGAAAGGCATTAACAGAATTTGCCATTACCACATCACTAGGAAGGGCATTCCCCAACGTCACTGCCCTCACCGTGAAAAACCACCTACGCTGCTTTAAATGGAAGCTCCGGTTCTCTAATCTAAAATGGTGACCTCTGGTGCGCTGATTGTTTTTATGGGAAAAAAAGAACATTTGCCCATAATCCCCTCTAATGTTGCTTTCAGTTCTTAATGGAATGATAATTAAATCATAGGTATCTCTACAAATCATTGAACTAGAGAAATCCATCCAAATGGGATGCATTTGTTGAAAATATTTCAGGCAATGCTCTTTCTGCCTCCTAACAACAGACACATTTTGTATAATCAATTGTTTATTTCCCGAAACTGGCTAATCTCATCTCTAAACTTCCGTTAAGTTAATGGTGTAATCAGATTCCAACTGCTATATTTTTCTTCTTGTGGATAAAAGACGGGAGACTTTGTAGATATGTCATTTTTACTAATTATATATGACACTGAAAGCCACAAAATAGGAAAAGGCTAGGACTTTCACATATTAAAAAGAGTGGGTGGAATGAAAATTTCAAAGTAGCTTTTAAAATAGCTTTTTATGGTATTAACAATGATATTTTATGTACTGTCAAGCCTAACGCTTTCCCACCATATAACAGCTGCAATTGAATTCCAGAGGATAAAACAAAAACCTACCCAGTAATAATGAGCCTTAGATTTGTGATTCTCTCTCTGTCTTCCTATGTATTAAACTGGTCAGCAGTCAAAATATATCTGTGAATTAGAAATAAATATGTCTGGCTTTGGCATAAGGCTAAGCATGTGTCTTGCCATATTTAGTTGTATCTGCATTTCATTTCCGAATGCTGCCAGGTTTGTACACAACTTTCTCTGAGAGCTTTTTAAAAGATGTGCACAGTTATCTGTTTAAACAGCATCTTTATTGGCCCCTGGAACAGAAGCAATTACAAATGCAACTCACCATGCAGCTCCAAATATGCTGGAACTATGGGAAAACATGTGCAACTGTGGGTAAAACCATGGTGAATGTGGCAATGTGGGTAAATACTTTAATAGTAGTAACACTGCATACTTAATGCGGATACCATGCTTAATTTAAATATTTTTTTTTTATAGTTTTTGAGTTTAGTTCCACCTATTCTGGGTCAGCATTTGTTAGGGCCCCTACCATGTTTTTTCCTGTTTGTGCACTCCAACTGGGATGATGAGTGCAAGCAAGATTTAAGGTCTGACATAGTGCACAGTATATGTACAGATTTGGAAAAATAGTTCCAAAGTGCTTACCTCTGTGGTGGATGTGAGCAAATTGTTGGGGGTTTGTATTTTCCGGCATATTTGCCAGTTAATTCATGGACGAGGGGATTGTGAACTGAGATTTATTTATTTTTATTTTACTAAGAAATAAGTCCTTTGGGCCAGTGTTATTAGTGGAGAACTGCAGGGTTTTGTTTAATGTGTTTATTAATATCCTTGAGGTGGCCATTGTAAGTACTGTTTATTTTAACAATACTAAATTCTTGAAAACTAAGTTTCACACAGGATGTTGCTGCTTTGCGAGATTTAACTAAATTGTAGAACTGGGCAGCAAATTAGAAAATGAAGTTTAATGTTGATAAATGCAAAATAATGCACTTTAGTAGATGTAACATAAATGGTAGTGGGTTGGGGGATATTCTTAAAGAAACAGTAAAACTTAAAATAATTAAGTAAAACGCCATTCTACCCACATTGATTCAAGCTCTATTTCTGCTTTATTAACAATACCTTGCTCAGACTACTCAAAAAGGCAATAGGACATTCATTGTGCAGGATCCAACATGACATACTCAACTTCTCCTGCTAGCCAGAGCAAGTAGAGAAAAAACAGAAGTCAACTGTTGCAGCTGTATAATTTATGTCTGTAAGAGCTGCGAGCAGTGAAAAGTACGCTGGGTCTATGGATTTTTCTGTAGTCCTTAAAGGAGAATGCAAGTCAAAATTTAAAAAGCATACTGCCTAATAGTCCTCCTATTGTTTAGTAAAAACGCCACACTCTTGGCTCACCTAATCAAATATTTACTCAGTCACACTTACATCACGTTTTCTATCTGTTTTCTTGAACAGGCAGCCATCTTTAAAAATGTATTCTCCCTTCCTTTTCCTCCTTGCTTACTGCACATGTGTTTCATTCCCACCCCCCACCCCAGATCCGCTTCTGATTGGCTGGCGGGCATGTGTAGCTCAGAACAGGAGACAGGATCAAGTAACCCACATGCTCAGAGAATAGGAAGGCTGCCGCTGGCGCCTACAGGAAGGGCAGAGAGATTTCAGTGATGTCACTGTAGTCTTCACACTGCTGTAGGCTGCCAGCACCATATGTCAGAGAAGTAAGCAGGGATCTTGGAATTTAGATAAACAGTAAGTACTTGAAAATAATGCCTTTAGACTTACTTTTAATTTATATTAACCTTTCCTTGTCCTTTAAAGGAGAAGGAAAGGCTAATAAAGAGTTAATCTCAAGCTGCAGGTATACCTTCAGTTCTCTCAATAGTGCCCTTAATTCTCCCTGTATTTCTCCTGTTCAGATGATCAGAATCCTCATAGAAAAAAAACCCTGAGCTCTGTAAAGAAAGTTTCTATAATGCCTCGCTCCTGCACCAAGACCAGTGTACATGCTCAGTTAGTTAGACTATGAGGAAGCTTCCTGTTGATTGGGGGGGGGAGTGAGTTCTGAGCTTTCTTAAGGGAGTGGGGAGCAGGAGAGGGGAGAGAGGAGAGAGCTGAGTGTCTCTGGCACAGGAAAACAAAGAGACAATAGCAGCGTTTCTGTGAGTGCTTATGGCTGTATTTCATAGACCTTTCTGATAAAGCTTACTTAGTTTTTACCTTTCCTTCTCATTTAAATTTATAGCTGACTTGTGTGCTGCATTTACTGCTCACAGCACTTACAGAGATAAATCAGTCCAAAAGGATAAAAAGAATCCCTAGTTCAGCAGCAACAATTGATTCTGGCAGAAGGGCTAAGCGGACCTGTTGAGCACCACATGTTGGATGTTAAAAAGTCAATGTTGCTCAGTCGCCTTATTTGTGTAGAATGGAAGCAGAGCATTTAAATTCAGAAACATTGTGCAGCATAGAGTTAGTATTAGTGCAGGGTAGAACTGATTTATTACTCTAGGCATTGTCAGTCAGTGGCTACTAAAGCAATTGCATTAAAAAGAAGGGATGTAAATTACATTTTGCCTCTTTAAGGATCAATGGTAAGGCCTCACCTTGAATATGCAGTGCAATTTTGGGCCCCAGTCCTTATAAACAATATTAATGAGTTGAAAAGAGTGCAGAGACATGCAGGTAAACATGTAATAGGAATTAAAGAATTAAACCTTGGGGTAAAAAGTATCATGGCTGTGGTTGTTTTCTCTGGTAAAAAGTGCTTGCCAGAGACATTAGGGGGGATCTTTCAACAGGATTGTGAGCAATGTGTGGCTCACAAGCTACTGGTTGGGGATCATAAGAGCAAGTTGGTGGCACCCCTCAATCATTACTCTGTGCTGGTATACTGTATTTTTTAAGGAAGAGGAGCACCAGCCTGGGATAGCAGGGAAGTGATTTTACTTTTCCTTCTCCTTTAAAGATTAAAATCAGCCAGATTAGTTCATGTTTTGTCTTGTATGACAGTGGCACTAATGCAGATTGCATATTTAGAATCCATGCCCCAAAAAGTAGGTCAGGACTGTTGGTGTTTGTTGGAAATGAAATAGAAGCTATGGCAATAAGTTTGCCATAGGTTTTCTCTTCAAGCATTTTTATAGAGGTGGAGGACAGCGAATTTGCTTTTATAGGTACACCCCTGTAGCTCCATTGGCAAGTCCAGTATCATATTTGCCATTCCACACAACATGCCTGTCAAAAGGGAATGCTGCATGCTGTGCCTGCATCTAACAAGATAAAAGCTGATAGTGTCTGTAAAACTTTTTTTTCTTACTGAAGTACATTGAATGTCAATTGTGATGCAGGAACAAAACTTACCATCCTACTTTACCGGATCTGACTTACATTACAGAAGAATCAGATTTCATAGCATACCACAATATTGTGCTGTTGAGTGACAAGATTTCATGGGTCAGATAAAATCTGACCCATAAACTCTGATCAAAATCTACTGTGTAGTTTAGCACTAAATCTTGCAAGTGTTTTTGTGCCATGTCACACCAGTCTTTTTTCTACCAGCCTTCTGCCTCAAAATCACTGTCCAGATTACAGAGCATTGGTTGGTGTGCAAAATTGTGCACACCAAGTATCTGTGTTAGTAGAACCCAGCGCACCATTATTAGGCAACATGGTTGGGCTTATCAGGACAATCGAATACCAAATACAGATGGTTCAATTCAAAGGCATAAGGAACTCAAATCCTGCCTTGAACAAAGCGCATTGCATTAATACCCATAAAGGGTCACAAATCTGAATTGTCTTACACAACTTATATATAACATATATAAATGACTTATTGCACAGAACAAAAGAGAAAATGCAAAAAAAGGAGTTGTAGTTCAGTCAGGTAAGGCAGGGTTAAATTGAAAAAGTGACATGTTGAGAGTTGTAATTCAGAATAATCGTGAATAACAGTAACCCTGACACAGCACACAGTCAACTTTAAGAAGCACTTAATAGATTTTTGGCACGGGGCTACACATATGAGTTCCCAAATGAACAACTTGAGAAAGCCTTGACACATACACAAGAGGACTTATTACAACTTACTTCAGTACGAAAAGACCCTGAACAGTTGCCCATTCTCTTTAACACCACTTACACAGTGGCATCTAGGAATTTTAAAGACTGTATTAACAAACACTGGCCTATGCTGAACATGGATGAGTCAAAATCTTTATATCGTACCCCAAGGCCGACATTTGGCTACAGATGTAATAGGAATCTCAAGGACTTGTTCGTTAAAACTAACTTCACACAGAAGTGCACTGGGGGAGAGTCCACATGGTTATCTAAGCATCAGAAATTGGGCTGTTACAAATGTTTGGATTGTGTGACCTGCAGATGCATGCTGACAGGCTCTGACTTTCCTCACCCCATAGGAGAATATGTTACAAAATCCACCATAGATTGGAAAAGACCATCACCACTCTGAGAGATTGTATTGGTAACGATCAGCAATTAGTAAAACTCTGAAAGAAAACAAAGCCGATCAACCCTACATTCAGATGTAAAGCAATAGACTTTCCATTTCCTCCCATTAGAAGGGGGTACAGGAAAGTAATCCGATGACCCGTAGTGAAGTGTAGAGAAGCAGGGGCATGACAGAGCCGTGGGTGTTTTAAAGCCACTCCTAGTTAGTGGGGGATTGGTGGTTTGGAAGTTGAGGGGACAGGGACATCATCAGGGGTTTAAAAAGTGAGCTAGGAATTTTCCCACTTCGTATTCCATATTAGGCAGCACAGGAAAATGCCCAACTTCCCTCCCTATACGAGTGTGATGGTGCTTAAGTGTTAAGAAGGGAGCTGCATGTTTAATTGGTGTCTGGCATGCCTGGCACTTCAAGGGTAAGGAAGCGTACCAGGAAGTGAATTTTGTTGGGGAATAGGTGAATGGCAGCTCGCAGTGCTAGTTTCGTTTTGCAGTTGTATGGTTGTTACAGTACATGGTTGCTCGAGGTTAATTGCTTGTTATACAAACATTCATGTTATGTTGGGCTATGTTAATGCCCATTTGTTCCTTATGGTACATTTTAAATTAAAACTTCAGTTGATAAGTGTTCTGTTGCCTTTTCATCCCAAAAATTGGTGTCTGTGAGTTTCTAGGGATTGGAAGAATGGGAGGGGTGGGAGATTGGTTGGCAGGGGGCAAGGCAAGTTCCTCTGTAATTATGTCCCTGTCTGTGTATGTGATAGATTGCAAGCTCCACTGAGGCAGGGACTGATGTGAATGATACATAATGCAGCATATAAAATAATATATGAATATCATAAGTATAATAGCCCATTAAGGGTGCAGTATTTAGGTAAATGACAGTGCCTTATCACACCAAATATTTTACAACATTTTCTGCAACAATACACAGAGCTTACATTACCAAATCATACATACTAAAAGTAGTATGATCTTTAAGATGCACTAAAGCTGAAAATGTGATTTAAGTGGAGATTTTCTGCTTGGACTGTGAAGGAAGGGGCAGGTATTCCAACAGGATTAGCACAGATAACTAACAGTGTTGATTTTTTGTAGTAACTGAAAGAAGAAACATTCAGATCCCATGTCTGGAAGTGCTTGGTCCTGGGTCATTTTTGTTTTTGAATCTCAGGAATGCACAATACATTCACAAGAAATGAAGCTGTTCAAAACATGAAGTTTACAAACTGGCAGACTTGTGCTGCCAGTAAATACTGAGCAAACAGGGAATTGGTTGTGTTTTGTTTTCTAGGGTAGACAAACTTGCATGTACATTTAGCAATGTTTTGGCTAGTTCTGGAAATACATTAGAACATTTGTTGTATACAATGTCTAAATATGAGTTTAATTCTTATGTATACACAGATGGAATTGTTTTCATCTTTCTCTGGATCAACAAAAACTTGAGTAGAAATTATATGAGGTGGGTTAGAAGTGTGGGATAGAAGTGTGTATTTTTTCAGCCTCAACTACTATGCTATGTTATCAACATATGTTTTTATTATATCAGTACAGATCCATCACTCCGTGTTACTTCCCATTTCCTGTTGCCTTTGACTCTTTCTTGTTTATCTTTCAGCATCCATTCTCAAAGTACAATATACTGAGATTCCAGATGCCACCCTAGGCTTCATATTTCTTCTGGTATAAATTACCCTTTTACAAGAGTGGGGACTGTAGCCACAATGTTGCTGATCAACAGACCAATGAAGAAACATGCAAGTCATTGTGGGCTTTACAGTCTTGGCTTTTCATGTCCTATAATATTTACATACCATACCTTGCAAAGAGAACTTCACTTCTAAGAACCGTGTCCCAACAGTTATTTTTACCTGCTTATTTCATATTTCTAGTTCATGATTCCTGCAATCCTCCAACTGCAATCCTCCTGTGGGTGATCTAGATGTCCAGTGAATTCTAGCATTAAATGTTACACATGGATGTGGATCAATAAAATACATTTCATATCAACTATGCCAATGATGAATGCAACACCAGATCTATAAAAGTATTATGATCATATTTGTACAATATACTGTACATAAACACATCAAAAAATACATTATAATTACCTTCATTCCTTACTCAATAAAAATTCATTTTTAAAACCAATCTACACATTATAATAAAATGTATCATAAGAGCTTATATTTAATTTAAAATGACATCCCTTGGTCATAGTTCATATTCCAAAGTGCATTGCTGCAAGAAGTATTGATCAGATAACATACATTTAAACAGTACCACTACACAAAATGAAGTATAAGGAAGGTAACGTAATGCTATATTTTTAAAGGTCACACATTATTTCAAGAAGAGCATTTTGTTCCCAGCAAGACAATTGTATTGATAAGAAAAACATTTACCTTTCCAATCACCCAGTTATTTTTCCTATACAGTGACTTTTTGTATGTAATTATTGGTTATGTTGTTAATCTGGCCATGTTGTTTAGCCCTCATGGTTACAGTTGCCCATAAGGTTTCATTGTTTGGATTTGGCTAGATTTTTTTAGTGAAAATTTTTACAAGGAACTAACTGGGCTCTTTTGCTGCCATTATGTAGAGAGAGTCCAAAGAAGGGCAACTAAGCTGGTAAAGGGTATGGAAAGTCTCAGTTATGAAGAAAGACTGGCCAAGTTGGGTCTGTTTACACTGGAGAAGAGGCACTTAAGAGGTGACATGATAACTATGTATAAATATATAAGGGGATCATATAATAACCTTTCTAATGCTTTATTTACCAATAGGTCCTTCCAGCGGACACAAGGGCACCCACTCCGTTTAGGAAAAAGGAAGGTTCTGTTTAAATATTCGGAAAGGATTTTTTACTGTGGGAGCTGTGAAGTTGTGGAATTCCTTCCCTGAACCAGTCCTACTGGCTGATACATTATATAGCTTTAAGAAGGGGTTGGGTGGCTTCTTAGCAAGTGAGGGAATACAGGGTTATGGGAGATAGCTCTTAGTTCAAGTTGATCCAGGGACTGGTCCGATTGCCATCTTGGAGTCAGGAAGGAATTTTTTCCCCTCTGTAGCAAATTAGAGAGGCTTCAGATGGGGTTTTGGCTTCCTCTGGATCAACCAGCAGTTATATATAGGCATTATGGTTGAACGTGATGGACGTAGGTCTTTTTAAACCTAACTTACTATGTTACTATGTATGTGTAGATGATACCTTCTAGAAAATGTGTAACTGGGCAATAAGAACTCTAGCTCTGTGATAAACAGAACCTCATTTATTAAAAAATCATTAATGGACCAACAGCTTACATGCACACTTTTCTCTCCTTGGTGAATGGATCCATTCCAATGTAGTAACACACATGGAGCTAGGAGCTTGGGTCTAACCTTTACCTCAATCAGAGGGCAGGTTTTCCTGCATTTAGTACTTCCAGAATGGCTAGAAGTTATAATCTTCCTTAAGTAACCTGCTACTATAATAACAGCACTGTTCATGAAAATAAATTACTGTTGCGCAATTAATACATTCCACCATTAATTGTGCATTGTATTCTGCAAAGAAATTACATGTTGCCAACAGAGGAAAGGTTTCCTACACAATTTAGCTAGGATTTCTTTTCCAGGCAGCCTCATAGTGGGGGATACAGGGAATGCCTTTGAACTCAGATGATAATGCCGGCATCACAAGCATCATTTCACCCACAGAAATAGTATTGTGCTTCCTAAAGAGATACTGTCATGACTTTTATGGGTAATTTTTAGTTGTATTTTTTTTAGTTGTAATATTGGTGTCCAGGCAGCCATCTCAGTGCAGTGTGTCTGATTCTGAGCTTTCAGAAGGAGCCAGTTCTACATATTAGAACTGCTTTCAGGTAACCTATTTTTTCTCCTACTCCAATGTAACTGAAGGAGTCCCAAGCTGGACTTGGATAACTTACTAGTGAGTGCTATTCTCATATCTTCTTTGAGCTGCTATCTTGCTACCTTCCCATTGTTTTGCTGATCGGATGCTGGAGGGGAAAGGGAGGGGGGGGGTGATATCAATCCAACTTGCAGCTCAGCAATAAAGTGTGACTGAAGTTTATGAGAGCACAGGTCACATAGCTGTGGCACCCTGGGAAGTGAATATGGCTAGCTCCATGTGAAATTTTAAAAATAAATACTGTATAAAAAAATCTGTTTGCATTTTTAAAATGCAGGATTCTGATGGAGAAGCTCTATTAACTGATGTGTTTTGAAAAAAAAATGTTTTCCAATGACAGTATTCCTTTACTTATTTTTCGGCTGCTCTGGGATAAATAGCTGTCTCTGATTTATGTGGTTTTGTCTTTGTTGTTCCATTGTTTTGAAACAGGAACAGACCATTAAACACAAAAGAGAGGGTATCAATAGCGCAACCTATAACTGGGGCAAAGGATGTCGGTATACAATACGTTCAATTCCTCCCACACGGCACCTGCTGATCTCTAAGCTAAACTAGAGCACAGAACTCATTAGTTTCGCAACACTCTTGTCTTGTTTGGTGCACTGAGGGGTTGTGTCTGTCATATGTACTTTCTAGCTCTAGCCTGGCTGATGTGCATACAGAGTGCACACAAACAGCCACACAAGTACTGCTGTCATAAGTGGAGTTTAGAAACTCGCCTCAGGCAGCAGCACCCCTCAAGTTACCGGGGAACCAAAAAGCTGCTCCTCTATACTTTAAGAACCAAAATTCTAGAATTTAGGCTCTTGTAGAGCTCTAAGAAACTGCAGGGGAGCGAGTAGGGGCTGCATATGCTAGGCCACCTTCTTGTGGCACTAGATGCAGGATTGTTACTGCACAGTCCTTGTGTGTGCTTCAGAAATGAAAACTAACAGGTAAGTAGGTTTAGGTACCCAATAATCTTGCTGTGGAGTCATTCCCCTGATAAAAAGTTCATGTATGTGACAGCTCATATAATTATAAACTGAGTATTTCATATACATAGTTTTATGAATTAATTTGCTAATAAGTACGTTTATGGGGGGACAGGCTTTCCCCTAATATTAAACCCTACACATTTTCCTGTCCCTGTCACACTGCTCTGCACTGTTATTGCTCGATATGAAAGTCATGTGTATGTTTCTATGAAAGTAACATACATTTGTGCACAAGTTACATAAACTGCATGATGTTACTCTGTAATAACTAGTTCATATAAATAGCTAAAATAATGAATTAATGTGCTAACAAGTCACTCAGTTCTTTAGGGTTTTTTAATTCATTGAGGGTCAGTGGAATTAGTCCTAAGATTAAACCCCACACTCCTATCTGTCTCTGTCAAACTGTTCTGCTTTGTCATTGCTTGATACATAAGTTACATAGTAACATAGTAAGTTAGGTTGAAAAAAGACATACGTTCATCACGTTCAACCATAATGCCCATATATAACCTGCCTAACTGCTAGTTGATCCAGAGGACGGCAAAAAAACCCCACCTGAAGCCTCTTTTGCAGGGCAAAAAATTCCTTCCTGACTCCAAGATGGCAATCGGACCAGTCCCTGGATCAACTTGTACTAAGAGCTATCTCCCATAACCCTGTATTCCCTCACTTGTTAAAAAGCCATCCAACTCCTTCTTAAAGTTATATAATGTATATACCAGATTCGGGGAGGGAATTCCACAACTTCACAGCTCTCACAGTAAAAAATCCTTTCCGAATATTTAAACGGAACCTCCCTTCTTCTAAACGGAGTGGGTGCCCTCGTGTCCGTTGGAAGGACCTAATGGTAAATAAAGCATTAGAGAGGTTATTATATGATCCCCTTATATATTTATACATAGTTATCATGTCACCTCTTAAGCGCCTCTTCTCCAGTGTAAACAGACCCAACTTGGCCAGTCTTTCTTCATAACTGAGACTTGCCCTTCTCTGGACCCTCTCTAATTCAATAAGGCTGATGCCACACATGGCGTTTTTACGCTGCATATTTTCTAATTCTCTCGGTGGCTGAAAAACGCACGATATCATCATCCATAGAAATAACTTGAAAAGACTCGAAGGAGACCACACAATGCGTAAATACGTTAGAAAACGCCTTACCACTGATTTTTCAAGCATTTGCCGAAATATGCCGTTATTTGCACAGCAACCTATTCCTATGTATACACAAAGGCAGCTGCCAGACCTAGCGGAAATACGTGGCGTTTTTTACTATTTCGCACTATTAGCACCATGGGAAACAGGATTTGCTACGTCACCAGTACTAGGCTGAAAAACGCCATAGTCAGGGGCTGTGTGGCTTGTGCTGCGTTTTTAGGCTGAGAAAATACGCAGCGTAAAAACGCCATGTGTGGCATCAACCTAATGTCCCGTTTGAGCAAAACTGCACAGCATATTCTGGATGGGGCCTTACCAGCGCTCTGTAAAGGGGAAGAATAACCCCCTCCTCCCTAGAATTTATACCCCTTTTAAAACAGCTCAAAACCTTGTTTGCCCTTGCAGCTGCTGCCTGTGCATTGCTTGCTACAGCCAAGTTTATCTACAAGGACTCCAAGGTCCTTCTCCATTACGGATTTGCCTAGTGCAGTCCCATTAAGGGTATATGTGGCTTGCATATTTTTACATTCCAGGTACATGACCTTACATTTATCCACATTAAATCTCATCTGCCACTTAGCCGCCCAGATTGCCAGTTTGTCAAGATCTTGCTGCAAGGATGCCACATCCTTAGATAGAATTAACTGGTCTGCAGAGTTTGTGTCACCTGCAAACACTACATTACATTACTTATGATACACTCCTCATTTATGAACAAGTTAAACAAAAGTGGACCCAGTACAGAACCCTGAGGGACCCCACTGAGAACCTTACTCCAAGTAGAGAATGTACCATTAACAACCACCCTCTGTACCCGATCCTGTAGCCAGTTTTCTATCCATATGCAAACAACTTCACTAACACCAATAGACCTTAGTTTAGAAAGCAGTCGTTTGTGGGGAACGGTATCAAATGCTTTGGCATTTGGCAGTTGTTTAAGCTTTTATGTAAGTTAGGAAAGCTTCTAGGCAAGCTGTTGAAGTTGTTACAGAAGTTTGCACTTTGAAGCTTAGGCCTCTCTTTTGTACAGAATTTTACCAGGCCCAGGACAACAGTCCACACTTTCCCCCCACAATGGCTGCCCTGATCATAGCCTTTTCTGTTCTTCTACCTCGACTTGAGATGTAAACAAATTCCATGTAATCAAGGAAATTATATTTCCTTTCTGGCATTTTAAGTGTAACCCTTTCTTGGCACACTCACTTAATTTTGGGCTGTATATAGGCTTAGTACAGGAGATTTTCGTTCTGTTTGAATTATATTATACTGGGAACTAGAATTATAGCACAGTGCCTCCACCTAGTGGACACTGAGGAGCACTCCTCAAGGGACTTTCCACTAGGAATAATCACACACAGTTTTGCAGCAATATCAAACTTTATTTAACTGTTGAAATAGAATGTAAAACAGCTTAGGGATAACTGAATTTCCTGCCCTGAGGAACTTGTGCAGTCTATCTACTCCTGGCACAGTCTCTGTAGGTGCCCAGTCCCAACTTGGATCTGGATGGACCCCAACCCTTAAATCAGTTCAGTCCGTTCCTCAAGAGCTCTTAAGTCCCCCCAGGTAGCGCTACCTGCCCCAGAGTACCTTCCCCTTGGAAAAGGTGGCTGCTCCCACGTAGCAGGCAAACGAGCAATACCTGTTCACACCAGGGGACACTCACAGAGATTCCACAGAGGACTTTGTAAGCACTGGCAACCAAGCAGACTCTTATCCTTTCAGTCTGAACTCACAACACTTGGTACTGGCTGCTCACTCTGTATCTCTCTTCCAACAACTGGCAAAACAACAGGGGCTCCCTTTATCAACTCTGGCCCCCCCCCCCCCTTGATTTTTGGCTCCAAACTTAAGCACACCTCTTCCCAGACGTGCACTGGGGCATCCAGCCAATCGGGTTCCTCCCCAGTCTGTAGCTAGGCTGGATGATGTCACAGACTGAGATCTCTGATCCCCTACATAAGGCATGGGTCTGATTTATGAAAAAAGGTTCTGAACTGTACCGTTGAAGTTAGCCTTATTGACCTATCAAATCTTTGCTTTCATTTCTTAACTGTCTGCTGTTGTGTATATGTATGTATATTTTATTTATTTAGTGCTAGTTGTGCATGCAGAGCTGGTTTTATGTATGTGTATGTGTGTGCATGTATGAATATTTTTATTTATTTATATTTTTATTTATATTTTTATTTAGATGCAATTGTGCATGCAGAGTACAGTAAAAAAAACATTAATGGTACAAAGTGTTAAAAAGACAAGTGGTTGGTGGTTTCATTTTACAAAAAAAGTGTAACATGGAATAAGGTCTTTAACAATACGAGCCTGGAGGCATATTTATTAAAGAGGAAAAATTAAGTTTGCCAACTTTATTCAAAAGACACCACAGCTATTCACTTGTTTAGGACATTTATGATAGGGTAAACTCTATTTCCATTTGCTCCTAAAAATCTTGCACAATAAATAGAGAACTGTGCAGTTCCCATTTGGTAAATTGTTTTTTCATCTTTTCATAAATATACCCAGGACCATTATCTACCTTGATTGGCATGACTGCAAAAATGTTTTTGTCCATAAAAGAAAATAGTTTGTGTCTATGGATATTTCTTCTACTGCAAAAACATACTTCCTGATTTTTGTGTAATAAAAGTTCAAAATAAGTAAGTGGACCCTAGAAAACCATATATTTCTGAAAAGCACACATTCTGACAAATCCAAAATGGGCAAAAATCAGAGTTTGAATACTTTGGTTTGGCCAAATAAGTTTTATGGACAGAAACAAGCAAACAAAACCTGTGCAGAGCTGAAAATGCCATAAAGTGACTAAAAAATGCAATAAAAAGACTAAAATGCACCAAAAATGTAATATAACTACTGAAATAACAAACAAAAGGTATTGTGCAGTGCGCTATTCGCCATGGCAATAAAACTTTTTTCCAGGCAAAAAACCCCCCACAATGTGATCAAAAAATCCACAAAACTCTGTAAAAAGTGTATGTTTGTGTATTTGTATGATACTAAGTTGGTTGAAGATCCATGTGGAGGGCTGGAGGGCATGCAGAAATCGGAGAAGGCTGTTGTCTTCTAGAAATCTGGTGGGGCAATCCTTGGGGCAGCAGCAGACATGTAGTATGCATGTGTCTGCTGCTGCCTAGGGCCCCCTGGGCCCATTCATTCCCTTCTTTTGTTCATTGTCTAGGGGCTGAGAAAAGAGCAGGGAGAGAAGGAATGGCTTTACTACCCACTCTTCCACTCACCAATCCAGTGCTGCAGTCCCTTTATCCACAGATCGGAGATTCTACAATCTGTGGCATTTAAAGGATTAAATAGCTCCTTGATTAGACTGTTGCCTGCAGTAGGAGAAAAGATAACCTGGCAGGCTACAACATCAGTGCCTTCTGTGGCTCAACGCCGAGGTGCAGCAGCCAATATGCATCAGATCCCTGGTTGTAAACCAGGGAGCCTCTTACAAGCAATTACAGAGAATTAAGGCTTAATCTGGCTATACACTATAAAATCTGCTTGTTTAGTGAGGTTGCCAAACAAGCTGATCTCATCCCCAATTTGCCCACCTGAGGTGGCCAATATTAGGCCTAGTGCCAAATGATCGGATTACAACGAATGGAATATGAGCCATTACAGCAAGGACCTACCCGACTAGCATGTGCGTTTCGGACAGATATTGGTCATGTCGGCCTGTCAGAGGTCCCCATACATGGGCAGATAAGCTGCCGAATTGGTCTAAAACAGTGATACCCTGGTCTAAAGGGCCCGAATAGTGAAGAGCGAATTTTTTAGCCAGGCATGGTTTTGCAGTGAATTTACGAATTTCGCCATTGGCAAATTGTTTTATAAAACTTCAGCATAAAAAAGTTGCGGTTGTGTAAAAAAAAAAGGCACGGTCGCATCAAAATAGGCGCACGCAAAATTTTGCTGCCATGTTGCAAAAAGATTTACAGATGGTGAAATGCAGATTTTCGCTGCAAATCCATGCCTGCTGAAAGACTATAAAAAATCATTTTGAGTGCTTTGAAACTACAAATATCAGAAAACAAAACGTAACTGTATTTTGTTATGAAAAAAATGGTCAGAATACAGAATTCTTTGTTGCAAGGCACTGTATATGTTTATTAAATTATGCACCACATATAATAAGCAGAAAATTGCTGCCCTAAAGAACTTGACATGTCAACCCCCAAAATAATTTTTTGCCTAATAAAAGAAAACATAATTCTAAGCAACTTTCTAATATTAATTAATTAAAAATGATTAGTGCTTTACAAGTTATTTGTAAATGTAATTGCTATTGAAAGCAGCATTTTAAACAATGTTGCAAGTGCCAGGCTCCTCCAGCAACACAGGGCTGTAAGATCTGCTGCCTTGTGTTACATTGTTTCAAACACCACAGCCCCCAGGGCACAGAATAGACAGGCAGGCAGGCAAAACAGGCCTGTGTTTAATAGCAGTTATACTGTATATACAAATAACTAAAAAACCATTACAAATATGTAATAAATGTATATTGTAAAGTTGCTTAGAATTAAGTTTTCTTTTACTAAGCAAAACATTATTTTGGGGGTTGACATGTCCTTTCAAGAAACTTAATTTTTTATTAATGAACAAAATACTTTTATTTTTAGCTGATAAAATATTTTCTGTTGAGACTGCTGGTTCTTTCCCAGGCTTGTCACTCCTCTAGGTTTTTTTTGCAAATGCCACATTTTATACATTCTAAAACACTCAAAGATGAATCACAGAACTTTTAAGGAAAACATGGATCAATGTGATTGTCTTCAAGCTATTCCAACAACAATAAACATTAGTGCTCATTTCTTAACTCTTCCTAATATGTACATGCTACCAACAAAATCATCTTTAGTTTAGTTATAACTTTTAAAATGTGTAGGCATTGCTTTTAGAATTTATATCCTGACATTATAAATGATCTGCTGCGGTTATACTTTTCAAAAGATGTTTAACATCAAGGTTTTTCACCAAGGTTGAAAAAAAAAGTTCAAAGTGATCATTAAATTATATGAAAATGTGACTGTTCATATCTGTGTAAGAGCAGATGCTATTTTAGGTAAGGGAAAATTTTTAATGGCCCTAATTATGAGGGAAGAGCGGAGATAGGACTACTTCTAGACAATACTACTTGTCGTGTTTTCTGGATTCAATCCCACTGCAGTTTTTTCCATTTGCTTAACCCCTTTTCCCCCATATCCCCAGACATTTGTGAAAACCATCTATTGTAAACACACACATTCAAATTGCATAATAATCTGGAGCCCTCACTGGACCCTCTGTTTCAGTGCAGTTGCTAAGCATACTTTAATTTTCATGCATTTTATACATAATTATACATATTTGTTCATTTGGAATTTCTCCATATTATAACATTTACTATATAATGTTCCTCTCCTTGCAACATATAAAAGTAGCAAAACGAAAGTAGCATAGCAAAAAGCAGCAAAATCAGTAGCAGTAAACTGGAACACACAGAATATGCTACACACACATATACTGTCATGAGGGAAACTACATTTTTCATATATCTCTATTATTATTTTTATTAGCATGCGTTTATAAAACGCCAACATATTCTGCAGCTCTGTACAATAAGTGGTTTTATCCAACACAACCAATAACCAAGAGGTGAATAGGGCCCTGCCCAAAAGTAAAAGGGGTTGAGACACAAGGGGGCACATTTACTAAAAGCCAATGTTTTTCTGGACTTAAATCACAATATGGTAAAAATTTGTAGTAACCACAATAATTTTTGACGTTCTAAAATGTCACCAAAATGCTTTTATCGTCCGTACGTATTGCGTTCCGAAAGTCAAGAAATTTTCATGACAAAATGTTCGTTAAGCCACGGAAACCTTTCTGGATTAGATGTCTTCCATGTCTGGCTTTGGAAGTCTTCCATAGAACTCAATGGCACTTGACAGATCAAACCGGGTGAAAAGAAGGAAAGTTTAACCAAAGCTTTAAAGAATTCCAAAATATTTGTAGTCTTTGTGCAAAATACAATGGAATTTTAACAAACTTTTCGCATTCTGAAATGTTCTATAAGTGAAAAGAAAGTTACAAAAATTACAAAATTATCTCAAAATTGTATAGTAAGTGGGCCCCAAAGTGTGGGAATGGGCAAGATAAGAATTAATCAATGTAAGAGATGTAGCACAGGGTATTACTTTTAGCAGCCTACTGAGGTTGTGCTAAACTTAATAAGGGTAAGCTTCTCCAAATAATTGTGTTTTTAGAGCTCTTTTAAAAGTAGATAGATTGGGATAAAGTCGGGCAGATTGTGGGAGCGAATTCTAGAGAAGGGGTGTGGCCCTTGCAAAGTCTTGAATGCGAGTGTGTGCAGAAGGAATGAGAGAGGAGCTTAGAAGCAGGTCAGAAGAGGAGCAAAACAAGCGGGTTGCTTGGTTTGCTGAGGTGTATGAGCCTGGCAGCAGTATTCATTATGGACTGGAGAGGGGACAGTCTCTGGAGGGGAAGGCCAATTATTAGAGAGTTACAGTAGTCCAGGCTTGATATGGTGAGAGAGTAAATAAGAACATTGGCAGCATCTTAGGTGATAATGACATGATTTGATAAGTGACTGGATATGATTAGTGAAGGACAGGGCATAATCAAGAATAACCCCAAGGCACTGGGCCTGGGAGGAAGGAGCAATAGTAGAATTGTTAACTGTGAAAGATACCTCTGAAACAATGTGGGAATTGGATGGGGAAAAAAAACAATTCTGTCTTAGAGAGGTTTATGGTAGAGTTGGGGGGATTAAATTGTGCAACTGTGAAAGATACCTCTGCAACAATGTGTCTGACATCGGGGGATGGGTGTCCAGGAGGACCCAAAAGGTGCTGGGTGCCCTTGCGTACTGTCAAGGTTTGCTTGATGGGTAGTGTTTATTTTGCGTAGTAAGTTATTTTGTTGCATTAACCAGTAACTTCTAGCAATACCACACGTGAAAGTATATCATCTTAATGGTATCACATTCATAATTAATTGATTAATACCTAGAGAGACTGCACAGTAGTCCCTGTTTGATCAAGCACTGTGGAAAATTGCATCGGGGGTACTTAACTGGACAGTGGATGAGAACAGTGGCTAATAGCCAGGGCTGGAACTAGGGGTAGGCAGAAGAGGCAGCTGCCTAGGGTGCAACGATTGGGGGGCGCCAGGCAGGAGCCTTTCCTGCCTACCCCAGTCTGCAATAAGTTTTGTGTTGCATCGCACATCACCGCCCCCACCCCGCTCGTACTGCGCATGCGCATCAAACATCACGGGGGGGGTGCGCGATGCAGGTGCAGGGGCAAGGTGGCCGACCGGGTTGCCTAGGGCGCCCGGTCGGCTCGGCCCGCCCCTGCTAATAGCTTTGCATTTCTTTGTGATATGACAATTAGCCTGAACTCTGAATAATCAAATAAGACATAAACTTGAGAATCTGACAATATTAAAGTATTTCCCTAATAACATATTTCTCTAAGCCTAGTTGATACAGTTATAGGACCCATTATTCAGAATGCTCGGGACCAAGGGTTTTCCGGATAAGGGGTCTTTCCATAATTTGGACCTCCTTACCTTAAGTCTACTAAAAAATCAATAAAACATTAATCAAACCCAATGGGATTATTTTGCATCCAATAAGGATTATTTATATCTTAGTTGAGATCAAGTACAATGTACTGTTTTATTATTACAGAGAAAAAGGAAATCGTTTTTAAAACTCTGAATTATTTCATTAAAATGGAGTTTATGGGAGACTGGCTTTCCGTAATTCAGAGCTTTCTGGATAATGGGTTTCCGGATAAGGGATCCCATACCTGTATGACCAAAGAGAAACATTTACAACCAATTTTTATTCCTGTGTTAAATATTTGTTACCAAATTATAATTATAATATAAAATATGTACTGTATAAAACAGAATGGATGCCCCTGTGTCAGTTTGAAGAACCTTCTTGTAAATAAAGCATCAGCTAGTTTATTGTATGTGCAATGTCTTTTTGTAAGTTTGCAAGCTTTTTTGGGCTTTTTTTTACCTCATGTTTTGGTGATTTTTAGGTTATTTGTGTATGTGTATACACCTATTTATTGTAAAACACTGCAGAGTATGTTGACATTTTATTAATACATGTAAATAATAATAATAATAATAAATATAATAATAAAAATAATAATTGCCTCTTATATGTTTATACATAGTTATCATATTCCTCTTCAGGCTGATGGCCCAGGGAGGGAGTTAGTCCCCTGTGATAGATCTCGGGCAACTAACAACAATATGAGGAAGAGATCTGTTGTGGACAACTAACTTGCTCCATGGGCTATCAGCCTTAAAGGACAATGAAAGGTTAGTATACATTAAAAGTAAGTCTAAAGGCATTCTTTTTAAGTACTTACTGCATATCTCAATTCCCAGATCCCTGCTTGCTTCTCTGAGATATGGTGCTGGCAGCCTACAGAAGTGTGAAGACTACTGTGACATCACTGAAATCTCTCTTCCCTTCCTGTAGGCTGCCAGCGGCAGCCTTCTTATTCTCTGAGCATGTGTGTAACTTGATCCTGTCTCCTGTTCTGAGCTACACATGCCCACCAGCCAATCAGAAGCGGATCTGGCAGAGGGGAGGGGGGGAGGGAATGAAACACATGTGCAGTATGAAGCAAGGAGGGAAAGGAAGATGGCTGCCTGTTGGCTGCCTGTTCTAGAAAATGTGAAGTAAGTGTGACTGAGTAAATATTTGATTAGGTGAGCCAAAAGTGTGGCGTTTTTACTAAACAATAGGAGGACTATTGAGCAGTATGCTTTTTACATTTTGACTTGCATTCTGCTTTAAGAACCTTTTGCTTGGCGTGTTTTCATATCCTTTAACAGGTGAAAATGACTTACAGTAAAAGGAAAGGGAGTGGAGGTATAAAACATTTAAATGGGCAGTATACCGCTTGTTCAACATAAGCCAATGAATAGGGCTTGTGCTAAACATACGTTTTGACTGTTGTTTTACTCACCAAAAATGCTGTTTTGTTATTTCTTGACCTAA
The DNA here is from genome assembly GCF_000004195.4 of Xenopus tropicalis. Taxonomy (NCBI): domain Eukaryota; kingdom Metazoa; phylum Chordata; class Amphibia; order Anura; family Pipidae; genus Xenopus; species Xenopus tropicalis. The sequence continues at coordinate 93,475,824 of NC_030677.2, forward strand.
ATAGGGTAAACAGGGAAACTAAAGCTAGGTACATTATTAGATTACTGTAAAAATCCCCTCCATTCAGCTGTTGCTGTAACTTTTTTGGCTTTTAGAAAAACTGCGGGGGAATTATATATGAACTAGTAATGTAATTAGCTCCCAAGGATTTTTTTTTGTTTTCATATTATTTATTGTTTCTTTTCTTCTTTAATTATTTTGTAGTTCATCCGATGTTTTTTGTTTGCTGACTTGAGTTAACAAATATGTTTAAAGCAAAGTACGTTTTGCAGAAGTTATGTTGGAAAATTCCCTATGAGATATTGCGTGCTTAGTACAAGTTTGAGAAATAGCACGAGGTGGCTTTTTGCACAGATGGATCGGATTTGTGGGCCCGAGACATTGCTTGCTGTTGCTGAATCTTATAAATACTTGGACAAAATTCACAAAATCAATTAACCACAAGCACTGAAATAATTCATGAGTTATTGCTCAATTTTCTTGTTGAGTTGTTGCCATCTGGTTCCTGTGTTAATAGATGGGAGGGGCCAACCAAAACAGTAATTTTGGGATTTGTGTTTGCACAATTCTTTGGTAAAATAACCCCTAACTTTGTGTGCATTTCCTGGCAGTATAGCTGATATGGTTAGTCAGTATTTACCCTTTAGTGACATTTAAAAAAAAACAAAAAACCTGCCATTTAGGCCAATCAGAGCAGCTGCTTCTTAGAAGCGTTAGTAATTTTTTGGAGGCAGAGTTCTAAAACGTATTGTGACACAGAGCTGACATAATTTACATCTTGCATAATTCACACCATTCCCTGTATCCAGTTAAGCTTACAATCTAAGGTCCTTATCACATGCAGAAATAAGTATACGCACTGGAAGGGAAGAAATGTAGAGCTCACCATATACAGGTATGGGACCTGTTATCCAGAATTCTTGAGACCTGGGGTTTTTCCAGATTAGGGAGTCTTTCCATTATTTGGATCTTTATACCTTAAGTCTACTAAAAATCATCTAAACATTAAACAGAGTGCCTGACGTGTTCCGCGCACGTGATCAAGTACAAGGTACTGTTTTATAATTACAGAGAAAAAGGAAATCATTTTAAAAAATTTGAACTATTTGCTTATAATAGAGTCTATGGGAGAAAAGAAACTCTAGGTAACGTGAGAAGTTCAAAGCAATGAGCATGTTTCCCTACTGCTTATTTACATTATTGCCAATGGGAAAGGATTTTTAGGAGATTAGTCGTCTACAGTAGTACAGATTTACTGCAGCATAATTATCTTCTACTGTTCCATTTCTCCTAACCAGATTGTTAGTTAGATAAATGGTCCAGTTAATTAAACTCTTGCTACAGAGTAGTGAAGAGTGAATCTGTCCCATTTCACCATAAAGTTCACGACATGGCAAAAAATCCGCAAAACGAACTTGTCGCACAATTTATTTGTTGTCCACGTCTTTTTTTACGCGACCGCGCCCATTTTTGACAAAATTTTCCGCAGTGAATTTTCACAGAAGTTTCGCAAAATAATTCACCCATAGGCAAAATGTGGAAATTCGCTGTAAATCCATGCCTGGTGAAAAAATTCACTCATCACTACTACAGAACCATTAGAAATATGTGGCTCCAGGCTGTCACATAGCACAGCTTGCAGCTGAGTTAACAGAACCAGACTTGGGCCAAAGAGCTCAGAACCCTGCCAATCCAGAGCCCTGCTAAAAAGTGAGGCATTCCCACTGTTAAATAATGACTTGTAAATTTACAAAATAAAAACATAAAACAGGTTTTATCAAACAGAGCTCAAAAGACTAATACATGATTCAGAGGAAAGCTTTAAGGTGACTAATTATTGGCCAATAGTGACAGAAGTATTGAAAGGGTGGAAAATTAGTAAACACTGGCATAACTAGTGCTGCCACCATTTCTGGAAAAAAATACTCTATTTCCTATATTTTAATCTTTTTTCCATAGTAATAATATTAGCATCAAGCACCATTTTAAAAATACCACATAGGTGGCAACCCTAGCATGACTGTATTCTACATGGTGCCTTTGCAATTTCCTGATTCACCTTTGGTGCAACTCAAGCTATACAACTTTTATATCCCTTCAGGGCAATGGTAGATAAGAAGAGTTGTCCCCATGGCAAATCTGCCAATTTTACCACAATAACAGTGGATCGCCATTCGCTGCCTAAAGGCCTGAGGTAAATGACAGGGGAATAAGGTCCTGGACTAGGGGTAGATGACAGAAGAGGTAAGTGCCTATCATCCCCTACCATTATGCCCTAGGCACGTGCCTCTTCTGCCTACCCATAGTTCCGGCCTAGTTCTGGAGAATACTTGCCTGCAGGTAGTGCAGATTCCCTGTGGGTGACCTCCTCATATATATGTGGATTACTGTACTGTGTATGTTTGAAGCTTGAATAGGCATGGTGGATACCTAGGAAGAAGCAGCAGCACCATCAGTAGGATTCTGAAAGTTTACTGTTTACGGCCTGATCTAGAATTCATACATATGAATTTTTATAATTTCTTATAATTACTAATATTACACATCATTACCATTGGTCCCTGCCCCAGTGAAGCATGAGTATAATTGTATGATGCAGATTGCACCTACTGAAAAAATGAGGCATCTGTGTACAACTTACTTCTTGTGATGCTACAACTTCTACTGCAGCAAGTCCTTAATTGTGTTGTATACATGTGCAATGCAGAATATGCCTATGCTTTATTTATTGACGATAGTTAAAAATCTACAGCTCCAGATATGGTCCTGTATAGAAGATCCATATTCAACACATGTAAAGTTGTTTTAACTTAGCAGTAGCTCCAAGCTGTTTCCACAGGAAAAAGCAATCCTCGGCTCTAGGCTGCTACAGAATGCTTTTCTTTAGCCCAGAATGCTTTTTCTTAAGCTGCTCCCGATCATCTCCAGTTTTAACTATACAGGAAAAAATGATCCTTCCAGGCTTCACGTCTTGAAATGTTTTTTGGGTTTGGAGTACTGCCTATCCCCTTTTCTCTGTTTCATATTACACCGCCCCTCCAAGGGGGTGGGTATGATTTTCACAGCTGGTTGGTGCAGCCGCCTGAGTAGGGTTGTGAAGAGCTTTCTCAGTTACATCCACACATTCAGCACCCAGCCTCAAGCTAATGCCACAAAACTGGAATAAAATACGGACTTCAATAACACCTAGAACACTGCAGGATAATTGAAGACAACCCTTCAGGCACTGGGTAATTGAATCCTCGCTTTTTGCTAATCCTGTGAACTAATCTAATTAAAATTCTTGCTATTGCTGATAGATGTAGTTCTATGTGTTGGAAGCAGTCATTTATCTAGCTATCTTATTTATCTGATAAGACCCAAAAGGTGTCTAGCTTAGTAGATTAGTGTACGTTTTATTTAGGTACAAGCTCCAAATGTATTTTTACTTCTTTTAGGGATAACTTGCTAGGAGCAGACTGTTGTTGAACACTGCACCACTTTATGCTCTTACTATGCTGTTACTGCTGTTAAACTATGTACCACTTTATGCTAGGCTGCTCTGTATCAATTACTGCTCAGGGGCACTACACTGTATAATGTTGTGTGCCCCTTAATATTGGGGATACAACATGTAGCTTTATGCTGGGGGTGGGGGGTGATATCATTTAATGATGCACATGTGGCGTGGCATGTGTACATTTTTAGCAAAATTATTTAATAGCTTTCCAGGACTATGTCCTTTCACCTGGGTGCTTGATTTAAAATTTTGAACTGACTTTTTTTTTTTATTTAAATTTGGCTTATTCCTGCACATTAAAAGTGCCCTCTGTCGAATCAGAGCAAAGGCAGAGTCTCTGGTGAGGCTGCCAGTAATACTACAGCTAAGCCAATACAGGCTAAGCTGGTGCCAAAAACAATTTAAGGCACAGCTAATTGAAGCTTACAAAAATATTGGGAAAAGACTTTTTAGTGAAACAAAGTTTTTCCTAAACTGAATACTAGATAAACAATACAAACATATCAGTAGTTAGGAAGTAGTTAAAGGCAAATTATACCCCCAGTATGAATAGTTAACTAACAGTTTATTTATATCATATTAAGTGGCCTATCTTATCTTACAAAAGTGGAATATATATCAGTAAATATTGCCCTTTACATCTTTTAGCCTGAGCCACCATTTTGTGGTCTGCATGCTCTCTCAGAGAAATAATGTAGCTCTATCTGTAACAGGAAGAAAAGGAACTTTTTCCATTTATTGGCAGATGTGAACCAACAGTATGTGTGCCCTTGGTTTGTTTGTGTGCACCATAAATTGTAAGATCCAAGGGGGCGGCCCTTAGTACAGGCATGGGACCTGTTATCCAGAATGCTCGGGACCTGGGGTTTTCCAGATAAGGGATCTTTCTGTAATATGGATCTCCATAACTTAAATCTGCTAAAAATCATTTAAATATTGAATAAACCTAAAAGGCTTGTTTTGCCTCCAATAAGGATTAATTATATCTTATGAAAATGGTTTATTTAGGTAAAGCAGGGTATTATATTTTTTTAAAGGGGCCTACATTGTTAGGGGGGATAGGTTTCCTTAATGAGAAAATATGCAAGGACAGATTCCTCAAAAATGAATCAAGTACCTTTTGCCTATCACATCATCTATCCTTCCTTTTGTGTGTTGTAAACATCTTTTTTAATTCACATTGGCACTGCTCAACAAATATGGCTTAATATCAGCCTTCTGGGTACTGCCCATTTTTTCAAAGTGTTTTTAGGTTACTGAGTTACACTTCCACAGATACTTTGACAAATGTCTATACAAGAACCGTTTACTATCATGCCTATACTTTGGACACAGTAACTTGCACTTTTGTGAATAAAAAATGTGTTAATAGAAATTGTGTTGTGGCGTTGTGTCTACTTAGAGATAAACTTACCTTGTTGAAGGGTTTAGTTTTCTTAAGCCTAGAGCCTTGAGAATATCAGTCTTAAACAATTGATGTCTATTACTGGGTCCTGTCTATGGAGAAAGTGTTTACTTGGAGGCTCACAGCACTAACAGCAGGCCACTTAACACAAAAGTGAGAATACCTGTTTAAAGGTATGGCTTTACTTTCTAGCAACATATAATGGTTGACAGTCCACATTTTCAGATAACACAAAGTTAGAGCTATGTACCACCACAGTGGCCTCTGCAGGGTGCAGAGCTTCTTTTACAGGTCTGTTAGTGTGTTAAACTATTGTCTGATTACCATTCTACTTTCATTTTGTACCAGAAGAAGCAAAACAAACAGACATGAGCCACTGAGACCTTCTATATTATGAGCTACTCCTTATCTCACAGGCTTTTGTGTGGATTGGTTTGTGACTTTATGTTCAATTTCAGACTTGTCTATTGTCCCAATAGATAAAAAGCATATTCAGCATAAGCCCTATTCATTAAATGAAAGTTTAAACATAGGATATACTGCCCTTTAATGCAAGTTTTCAGAAAAGAGCAGTTCCAGTTTTCAAGCTGAGAAATTATATTTGCATTATTTTGTAATGTGTTATCTCTAAGCTGTTGCCCTGCAACTTTTTGGCTTGTACAGGAAACAGACAATGAATTTAACATTCACAGGAAACCCTTTGATATTGATAATTTGATGTGGGTGTGACTGAAAATGTAAGGCTCCTGTGAAAATCTGTAAATTTTGCTTGTACTAGCATACTTTAACATATATATAATAGTATCAAAAAAATAAACATAATTTTTTTTACAGTAAGGCCTTTATATGCCTTTAAAACCAACTCCTTTTCAATCCTAACGAAACGTGTCAATTTCATGTCATTTATAAACACTGGGCAAATCTGTACCTGGGCAGTTACTCATGTCAACCAATCAGAACTTTGCTTTCACTGTTCTACCTGAAGCTGGCTGGAAAAAATCTAATCACAGATTGGTTGCTATGGGTTACTGCCCCGGTGCAAATTTTCTCAGTGTTTATAAATGAGCCCCTGTATGTTTTGGTCCTTTAAAGGAGGCACTGAAGCTGTGAAAAATGCAGAAATGTGAAAACCAAACACGTAATGTATTAAAAATCTTATTTACCACATAGTGATTTAACCTCTAAACTAATGGTCTTTAGATGGGAGCTTCAGGAAGAACTAATTGCATTTTATTTAAGTATGCTTCTATTAAAGACATTTGTACCCAGTTTAAAAGCTTCTAGAAGGATTATTTTGTCTCCTCTTAATGTATAATTTGCCTAAAATGAGCACTATACTCTGCTATTATGTTTGTTGGCCAGTATAAATCTCTGAAACAACATTACCAGTATTAGTTTAAAGTTCTGTTTTATCATCAAATTAGCCTGATGCCCAATTTTGAACTGTTCAGTACAGCAAAAAGCATCTTAGATAGATGCAGGAACCTTAATTATATAAATAGATCTTCCATTATGATGTTTCACTTATCTTTTCCTGCTGTTGCTGAAGTTTAGTGTCTAAATTTTGTAAATTAACAAAACTGGTACAAATGTTTGTGGAAAGGAAAAGTTTTGACATTAATATAAATTCCCAGACTATGTTTGTCTTTATGTTAAGCAAGAATGAAAGCCATATACTACCAGGGATAGCACTGGGGAGGGTGTGGAATCCCTTTGGGTAGAGATTTCAGCTGGGCTAAAGGTTACAAATAAAATTATAATTAGTGTATGTTACAAACCACCCCATATAAGTGAGGAGAATGAAGCCCAGCTACTATTACAAATGGAGGGGGCTTCACATCTGGGTCAAGTTGTTATTATTGGGGAATTCAATTATGCAGACATTGACTGCACTAATGAAGTGGCCAAGACAAAAAAAAGCTAGTGGGTAAATATCCTAAATGGCATTTTCTTATTTTTGGTAGTTGAATAATTTCTAGGAATATTTCTCTTTTTGGATCTGGTTAAACCTAATACTACCAAACTCATCTGACTATTTAGGGAATAACATGGTTTCCTTTGAGTTACAACTTTATAAGGGTGTAACGAAAACACTACATTTTAGTCGTGCAGACTTTGCCAGTATAAGGGCATCTCTGCAATATATTAATTGGGAAAGACTGTTCACAGAGTTAAACAAAGAAGGAAAATGGAATGTCTGTAAAATGTTACTTGATAAATATACGTCAGTATATTTCCCTTGTAAGCAAGGAAAGACTTCACAAAGCAAAACCTTACAGTTTGATAAAAGTGTTGGTGTTGAGGTTGCTTTTAAAGCATTCAAGTTTGCTGGGATAGCTGAAACTTTCATCAGGTACGAGGAGGCTAGTGAGGGCTGCAAAAAAGTTAAAATATAGATGGGAAAGGGTATTACAGTAAATGAATCCAAATCAGATCAGATGGTATTTATCCCTGGGTACTAAATGAGCTTAGCTCTATGATTGCCATGATTGCAATAAGGGATAAGATACTTAAGTGTAGTTTTATGCATAACAGATCTTGCCAACTAATTTATTTGCAGGGAGGTCGACTTTGGGCTGGCAGTTGATGTGATCTACTTAGACTTTGCTAAAGCATTTCATACAGTAATGGACAGGCAGTAAATGGTACATTTAAAGGTGTTGTTCACCTTTGAGTGTAGAGAGTAATATTATGAGAAAATATGCAGTTGGTCTTAGTTTTTTACTATTTGTATTTTTTTTTGTTATTTCACTTTTTGTTCAGCAGCTCTCAGTTTGGAGTTTCAGCAGCTGGTTGCTATTGTCCAAATTACCTTAGCAACCAGGGAGTGGTTTGAATGAGGGGCTGGTATATGAATAGAAGAGGACCTGAATAAAAAAAAATAAGTTATAAAAAGTAACAATAACAACAAAACTGTAGCCTCATAGAGCAATAGTGAAACCTTTTGAAACTTGTAAAAAGTAAATAAGAAAAAGGTAGGGATGCGCAGAATTCATTAGTCATCATGAAAGATGCGATGAATACCGAACCAAATCCAAATTCTAAATTGTATATGGAATATAGGCTACGGAAGGGTTAAATAGTCAGGCGCACGTAAAATTTGGAAGGAATATTGGCCTGGAACATGATATTTGTACTTGGATAGAGAACTGGCTAAAGGATAGATTACAAAGAGTTGTGATGAATGGAACATTTTCTAATTAGACCCATGTTGTTAGTGAAGTTCCGCGGTGGTCTGTTCTTGGTCCTTTTCATTTTAACCTGTTTATTAATGACCTGGAGGTAAGCATAGAAAGTATGTTTCTGTTTTTGCTGATGATACTAAATTGGAAATGGAAAATGAGGTTCAGTGTTGAGAAATGCAAAGTTTTGCACTTTGGTAGAAATCATATAAATGATAGTTATATACTGAATGGTAGTAATGTGTCGGGGTTCCTTAATGGAGAAGGATCTAGGGATTTTTATAGTATACAAGTTGTCTAATTCCAGACAGTGTCATTCTGTGGCTACTAAAGCGAATAAAGTGTTTTGCATAACAAGTGGCATTAACTCAAGGAATTTTAATGAAAATGGGATGGAATGTTTAAACTTTAAGGATAGACTGTCAAAGTTAGGGTTGTTTTCTCTGAAAAAAGACATTTGCAAGGGGACATGATTACCTTTCACAAGAACATTTTTTCCCATAAAAACAACCAGCGCGCCAGAGGCCACCCCTTTAGATTAGAGGAACAGAACTTTCATTTGAAGCAGCCTAGGTGGTTTTTCATGTCGAATGCCCTTCCTAGTAATGTTATAAAGATTCTGTTAATGTCTTTAAAGGAGAAGGAAAGTCAAAATCCATTAAGCACACTATTAAATAGTTCTACTATTGCTGTGTAAATACGCTATATTTCTGGCTTGCCTAATGAAAGATTTACAGAGATACACCTGCTATATTCTACATACTTGTTTCAGTGAATGGCGCTGCCATCTTTAATAAGGCATGCCCACTCCTTTTCCCTCACTGTCTCTACAGCGCATGCGCCCCCCAACATCCTCCCTGCGCCCCCCCCGCGTCCTTCTGTGTCTCCCATCCCCAGCAGCTGTGTCCTTATATGTATCGAGATATCTGTATCCATAACATACTGGTACATCCTCGTCTGCACAACCCCCCCCCTCTTGTCACACACCACCCGCTCAGTCCGCTCGCTTTCTTTTGTCAGTAACCCCCCCTCGCTCGTTCTCTCCCCCACCAGCTCAGAGGGTGCTGAATGGAGACTCACTGATTATGACCCACTGATTATCAACATTGCGCATGCGCCGCCTCTGTTCACAAGTCCTCACATCTGGGAAGGAGAGAGGCATCATGGGAAGTTTATTCACACAGCTTTGCGTTTTTTTGTCCGGTTTGGCTTCAGAACCTGTAAACCATCACTATATGGGGAGACTTAAGGGCACCTTTGAGACAATGGATGATAAGCTTGCATCTTGAGATTAAAGGGGAAGGAAAGGCTAAGTCACTTGGGGTGCTAAAATGTTAGGCACCCCCAAGTGACTTGAATTGCTTACCTCGTACTCCGGGCTGGGCCGACTTCTCTGTTAAAGTTCGGCCTTTCACTCCACTGCGCATGCGCGCGTAGCGATCGCTGCTACCCCGGACTGTTGCTGTTCTCTCTATACAGGGGCACCAGCCCGGGGTAGAAGGTAAACGATTCAAGTCACTTGGGGGTGCCTAACATTTTGGCACCCCCAAGTGACTTAGCTTTTCCTTCTCCTTTAACTCTTTTGTAGCCTTTCCTTCTCTTTTAAGAGCGGCTTTGATGATTTCTTGAACAAGCATAATAGATATTAGTATATATAGCTGATATATGTTGATATAGTTGATAGTTGTATTTGTGACTATATAGATCAGTTAGTATGCATGTGTGTGTGTGTGTGTATATATATCCACATGACAGCACCACACTCCAAAGATTGCTACCATGTAGCTGCCCATGTGCACGGAATACCATATAGATACCGAATCAAAAACGGTATATATACTGACATTTAGGAACTGAAACGTCAGACTGAATAAAGCCTCACATTTATTTACTTAAACTACAAGACTTTTTTGTGAAAAACCTGTGTGTGATGTCATTCCAACCCTGTATATATACAGTATATATATATATATATATAAATAGAAACTGCCGGCACTCATGTTTAAGCAAAAAAGTATGCCTGGGTGCAGTCTTCAAGGTTGAGGACAGGTATTGATATCGAAGAAGCCGCTCGCACAGGACTTAGCTGCAATCAAAAATAATTTATTGAAGTGGTGAACCTTAGTTCATGCTGTTCATGCATTTTTTTAATACACAAATCATTTTTTTGCAAAAAAAACGTTGCTGGTCTTTTTTCGATATATAATATATGGACTGGGGTTTGTTTGGAGGGGTTGAACTTGATGGACTTTTTCCAACCCAACTATGTAACTTCGTTCATTACAGTGTAGGCTATTGTACCACATCCCACATACTGTATAGCAGGGCTATTCAGTTAAAGTTATGGCTTCTAGATTTACGCAACCTAAAATCCTGGTTCTCTTTCTCAAGGAGGCAGGCAAGAAGGGGAGAAAGATGAACTCGACCAAAAATCTAAACTAGGGGATGCATGTCTTTAGTATCATGGGACTGTTGCTGTACATGCAGTGACTAAAGGTACCATAGAATAGTAGGAAAGCAATACTTACACATTCCTATCCATTTATCTCTGTAGTCAAGCAGATTTAGAAAATGCCAATATTTTTTTGTTTCTATCCTCTTTAATTAGATAATAAAAAACATTTGTTGACATATAGAATCATCATAGTAACAAAATACCTAAGATTGAATAAACAGCAGCCAGTAAATGCAGATTTTGCTGAAATAATTGCTTTAAAAGATCTTATAAATACTTATTTTTTAACAGATGTATGTAACTTTTGGTGCTTTTTCTCCAAGAATGATAATTCTGTTTAATATCAGCAGTTGTAAAGTTGAATATGACAAATTTATCTTGATGGCAAGAATTCTCCCTACTAAAATGGTATGGTGAAAATCAGTTGATGAATTTTCACAAAGCCTTTACATCAAGAGAAAATTTGACACATTTATCACAAAAGCATACTTCCAATTTTTAGTAAATATGAGATGTGTTGTAAATATACACCTGGTTTTGAGGTGAACATTGTTGAAGTTAGATGAGGAGACAAGTAACACTTGAGTTAATATCCCCCTTTGTTGCTAGCTGGTCAAAAGCAAAGCCCAACAACTTTTGATGTTCATCTAATTTCAATTCAACATCATGGAATCACTATAATCTAGTGCTCAACAATGTAGGAACAGTGCCATGCTACAGTATCTGCTGAGGTGAAATCACAGGTACAGATCTGGTTATTACAGCTTGTTTGTGTAGAGCAGGATTTCTGACGCAAATGTAAATCCATTTTTTTTAAATTAATTTAAAAAATGTAATTTAATTAATTTAAAAAATCTTGTAAAATTACCTGCTAAGCCATATCAGTCATGACTCCAAGATAACAGGGGGCAGGGGGCGGTGAAAACATTTCACAATCTGCAGTACAAATGTAACCAGTGCCCCATTTTAGCACATAGCACAACAGAACCATTTCTCTTTTGTATGCAAGAATGCAGTTCTTCTAGTAATACTGACATGCTTGATTTTAGGAATGCTATTCCTAAATAAAATAATAATAAATTGTCTGCCTATTTAGAGTTTGCGGTAGTAACATTATGCATCGGAAAGGAAAGAAGAAGGTGGCAACCTTTATTTAGGGCTGATAATCTCTAGAATTCTAGGTGTCTGCGAACTTTGAATCTCTGATTGCTTGTTAGTACACATCTTCCGCTTTACTGGTCATATGTATGAAGTGAAATTTAGTGCAAACAGGTAAGCATAAACAGAAATGGGCATATAAATAAAGTAGCCAGGGTGGAGCCTCATTTTACTGAACATTTAAAGGAAAATCAAATGAAATGAAAAATCAAAAAGTTTGCGTTTTCTCTTGGTATGGGAATAGTTACATGATATATTTTAATTTTTAGTAACTGCTAATATAGCATTGAACTGTTGTTATGTTACCTTTCTTTCTGTTTTTTATTTTCAGTTTCTGATGCATAATTGATGTGGATGAAAGACCAGGATGTTAAGCAACTCGAGTTTTAATCTTTGCAAGAATATCAAGACCTAGACAGTTTTGTATTTCGCACATTTTGGATCTCTAGAAATTTTCAACATGTGCTATGTGAGTGGAATGAAAGATGATCTTTGCCCTGCACAGGGTGTAGAAGATACCCCTATTCCTACCACAGTAGGCTCCTGCTTTCGTTATATTAACATGTCTGCTGCAATAGAAGGAAAAAAACCCATTACCTCTTTATGGTTTTCCACAGTTTTTTCAATCATCGGTCTCTGCTCCAACCTTTTTGCGTTCTGCGTCTTGGTAAATGCATCCAGGAAGAACCAAAGTCGATCTCGTTCTTCATTTCTTATTCTCCTTTGTGGATTAGTGGTCACAGACTTCATGGGGCTGCTGGTTACCGGGATTATTGTTGTGACCTATCATGTTACCCAGTTTGACTGGCAAGTGTTTGATCAAAACTGTTACCTCTGCAATTTCTTTGGACTGTCAATGGTCTTTTATGGACAGTGTCCTTTAATTCTTGGTGCTGCCATGGCTTTAGAACGTTTCTTTGGTATAAACAAGCCATTTTCACGTTCAGCTACTGTGTCCAAAAAGAGAGCTTGCGGTATTGTGCTTATGGTCTGGTGCTTTGCTTTCTTTCTAGGATTACTTCCTATAATGGGTGTTGGGAAATATAGCCTTCAATATCCAAAATCATGGTGTTTTCTGACTTTGCTACAAGACTCCAAGAACAAATCATTTGGATTGATATTTTCATTTATTGGAATCTTCTCCGTCAGTCTCTCTTTCATCTTGAATACCATCAGTGTTGTAACCCTCTGCAGGGTTTACCATGATCGTGAGTGTGTACAAAGACGTAGAGACAGTGAAGTGGAAATGATGGTCCAATTGGTGGGAATCATGATAATTGCCAGTCTTTGCTGGCTTCCTTTACTGGTATGTTGCATAGGTCATTTTTTTCATAAAGTGTGAGTTTTTTTTACAAAACTCACAGAATCCAGATCTTTTTCCCTTCTGTAGCAAGAGTGTGGGTCATTATGCGACTTGTGTAATCATGCTAGTTTGTTAGTCATACTTGTTTCAATATCAGGACACTCTGAAAACCAGAATGTGTATCTGTATTTCTGCCAAAAATGAGCTCTCTGTTTTGCTTCAGCAGGACTGTTCTTTTTAAAATAGTAATTTAAGAGCAGGATTAGTGAAAATAACTTCAGTTCATCACTGTTGTTTAATCTAAAAGACACTCAAATGTGAGTAGGAATAAAGCTGGTGTATGAAATGAAAAACAAACCATAAGAATAATTATATACACGAAACCAGTTATGCAAATAACTAAGTATTTGTTTATTTACAGGAAAGGAGTACTGTGATTTTGTATGACTGCATTGATGTCAAATTCCATTTATAGAGAGTCAGTAGCAGAGCTGCCAAAAAGTAACAAACGTTTTATTTTACTGGCCTAGCACAGTTAAAATGAGTGATTGCTATGCATAAATAAACTGGGGAGTCTTTTCCTGTATTTATACATAACCCACTCTACCTTTTTTTTTTAAAAAAGGCTAAATTCCATTTTAATGTCTATATAAATGGGTGTTTTTTTTCTGCATTTCAGTAGCTTTTAGAATGACAGTAAAATCAGGGCAGTGTTTTTTCTATGCAGCATTGCAGAGATGCAAAGTCTCTAAGTGCAAAAAAGGTCAAATGCCATTTACCTAAACTGGTCAGTGTTCTCTAACTTGCTAAAAAGCCAACCAACCCTTACCCCATAAGGTATCTAATGCATCTATCAGAACAACCACTATAATTCCACAACTTCACAGCTCTTTTCAAAACTATTTTCAAATTGTATGTATGATGTAACATCCATTTATTTATTCTCAATGCATGCCCTCATATCACGAGCACCTACTCGTGAAAAAAGCATTAGAGTTTATTGTATTTATACATACCTTGTATATAGTATTCATAAACACAACATCAACCCCAAAGGGCCAGTCTTTCTTTATAACTGACACATTCATTACTCTTTACTAGCTTAGCTGGCCTTTGGACTCTTTCTAATTTAATGATATACTGTTTGAGCACTGGAAAGCAAAACTGCATTGCATATTTTAGATGGGGCCTTAATAGCACAATGTAAAAGGGCTGAATTCCTTTCTCCTCCAGAAAATTCATTTTTTTATTAATACAGTTTTAAACCTTTTTTGCTTGTTACTGCCACATTTATTATCCACAAATACACTTAGGTCCATTTTTCCATCAAGATATGCCTTATGCATTCACATTAAATGTATAATTGGCTTACACAGATTTTCCCCCGAGGTACATAACTTTATATTTATCAACAATGAATCTTATCTGCCACTTAGCAGCCCATATTGCCAGATGGTCCAGGTCCTGTTGCAAGGATGCCACATCCCAGATAGAATCAGAGATGTCAACCCTAAAATGTGTCACTGTGTATGTGCACAAAGCTCTGTGACCTCACTGAATGCTTACTTCACTTGTGAAAAGGCCTTTTTATGGAACCAAAAGCTCAGTGCAAAAGTGCAGTAAGCATTCAGATGGTGAAATGTCCAAAACTGGAAAAATCCCTTTTAGTGACTGGAGGCTGGAATGGATGTAATTTGGGTTACTACTGAAAAAGTGGAAGTTGACAGCTATGTGGAATTAATTAACCTGCATGACTTTGTGTCTGCAGCACCAGTACATTAATTAAAATGCCCAACCCAAATTCATAAATGAATAAATTCAATGAAAGTGGACCCAATACAAGAGCCCTGCAGCAACCCTTCTCCAAGTAGAAAATTTACCACTATCCTCTGTACACAATCCCAACCCTTAAGCCAGTTTTCTATTCATGTGCAAACAGACTTTAGATTAAAAAGCAGTAGTTTATGCAAAAATAAATAATTAACTTAGCAGAATCGAAATAGATAACGTCTACTGCAGTCCCACTGTCCAATTTGCTCCTTTACTGAGATCGTAATCCCTATGAACTTTTTTACTTTCTTGTGGGCAAATGCACCAGTTCTTTGATTGGAGCACAATTCATACATTTAGTGGCGTACGTAAGGGGGCTTGGGCAAAACATTTTGCGTCCCTTCAAGTACACCACTGAATGGATGATTGGTGTTCCAGTCATACCCAGTGATAATCATGAGTGACCTACAATGGTGGATGACCTGCAATTTCACAAGCATTGCAGCATGTGAAGGAGAAAGCTGATCAAAGTCCAATTTTTTTAACCTGCATACAAAGTTTTTAGGGCTTACAACTATAAATCAAAGGGGCAAGATAAGGAAATGCCTTATCCGTCCAGACCTTACTTCCATATATAGAAAGTAAGAAAATCGTTCTCTGAATCTCATGCTCTATGCCAGAATGCAATCAAAACGAGAAGGTGAACACGTATGTAATCTATTCTGCACTGTTCTGAATTCTGCAGCTCTGGAAAATGAATTTGTGAGAATGGCTACTTATAGGTCGTTTTACTGCAAAAATGTTTGCTAAGGATAGTGTTTTGAATAACTTTGAATTTGCAAAAGAAAGGTTATGACATTGATTATGCTTTGAGCTTATTGTTCTTTATTAATTTGTTTAATGGAACGGAGTAATCTACATCTAAATCTATGTGTGCCTCTAGCTGTCAAATAGCTATTCACTTACTGTATGCAGTCTGGCAGCTGTTGGCATTTCCAGCATTTTTTTTGCAAGAAGGCCACAAAAATTTGGAGACTATGATTTTACGTCCTTTATACTGTCAAATCTTTTATTAATTCTGCTCCTTTTCAGAAATTTCCCATTTTACATTGACTACCCCCAGCCTCCACTCACTATTTGGCAATGTCCCTATTTTTAATATTTTTTAAGTTAAAACTGTGCATGTGGAGGAAGCATTCTGTTCCAAGTAAAGACAACAATTTTCACAGTGGAGGTTTAGTTCTCTGTATGTATAAACTATATGGTATTTTTGTGAACTTCTCCTCAACCCCATCTAACCCCAATCTAAAATTCATGTGCTCATGTCTGTAACTATGGACTATTTAAATTATTCACCATTATAACATTATAATTTGCACAAACTGGATTACATTTTTGCATTTATCTGTCTGATAGTCAGACTGAACTGTTTCTCAATATTTAAAAAGAGGTATTCCTTCCTATTGATGCTAACCCCCCCCCCCCAAGACCACAAAAAAGAGGTAAGCTAGGAGACGAAGGGGCAGCATTGAGGCTTCTCTCTTCGGTGGCAGCAGCCTGTAGAGCACCCCTACATGTCCATAGGTTTTCTTTCCACAGCCTGGTCCCATCTATTCACAAGTTCTCCTTGTGAATAGCAAAAATAGTAAAAAAAAAAACAACAACAACAACAAAACAACACTACACACAGAACAGTCATTTCAGACGTGCAAGTTAGGTAACAACAGAGGCCACAGGCTGCAACAGGGCTCTGTAAGGAGCTGGTCTGCGCCCTCTGACACTCTGCACCTTGTAACAGATTTTATATCTGGTGTTAGGTGTGCAATGCAACCATTTCCTTAGGCAACAGTACCGCGTGAATGAGCACTTAGAGGTTTGGTCAGATTCTCCTTAGGGCTTTTGCTCTAACCCCTATAATGTATCAAGCATATAAAGCTGAATCAAATCCACCTGACTGTGGGGTCTTATACCAACAGAATCTCACCAGAGTGTAGCTTCCAATGAACAGAATAAACAAAAGTCCACACTGCCAACACCAGGCAGTCTTTCTCAGGAGTCCCAGATTCAAGGGTAGTTTGTTACAAGTCCAGTCTTCCCCTCACAGCCTCTCCAAGCTACTGAATTCCTGCTGCACATTCAGGCTCCACTTAAAGGAGTTATAGTTAAAGGAACTATACCCCCAGAATGAATATTTAACCAACAGTTTATATTATGTTAAGTTTATATAATTATTGCCCTTTTACTTCCTTTCCCTTGATCCGCCATTAGTGGCTGTGGGCTCCCTCAAAAATCACATGACCAGAAATAATGCAGCTTTAACTGTAACAGGACGTGTAGAAGCTAAAGGCAGATATCTGTCAATTAACTGGCTGTGTGGCCCAGCATGTATGTGTGCCCAATAGCACATACGACTAAAAAAGTATATTTTTATGAAAATTGGTTTATTTAGATGAAGCAGGGTTTTACATATGAGCTTGTTTATGCAATATAGTTTTATAGAGACCTACAATGTTTGAGGGTATAGTTTTCCTTGAATAAGGAATAAGAAATTATTCTGTTGAATAATTGGCTTCAGTCTTCCCTAGCCATGCTCCAAGGCACTAGCCTATCTTGCCCTGGAGAACCAGTACCTCAGCCGGGGTGCTATATATCTGCCATCAAACTGAAAATTCCCACTGAGACAACCCTTTTTGTCATGACCTTTATTGACTCTACCATACAGAATATAGTACAGGTATGGGGTCCCTTACCCAGAAACCAGTTATCCAGAAAGCTCTGAATTACAGGAAGGTCATTTCGAGTCTATTTTTAACAAATAATTATAATTTTTAAAAAGTATTTCATTTTTTCTGTAAAAATAAAACAGTACCTTCTAGTGATCCTTACTAAGCAGCATGTAAGCAGTAATTACCCTTTAATCAAGTCACCTACACCAGGAAACACGAATGGTGCTGGGAGTTGGAACAATCAACACTTTATTTCTTTCTTCAACAAGGTTCGCACCAATAGAGCCCTTGTTCTTCAACCACAGGCACACAGATCATAATACAACAGGATACAGTTTACAGTTACCCATGCCAGATTAGTGTAACAGTCAGGTTGAAAAAAAATCTTTTCCCCATGCAAGTTCACTTCCTGGTCCCTCCAGTGTTCCCTTCCACTCTCACCATCAGCCTCCAGTGCCTTCCTAGGGGTCCAGACATCACTCTGCCAGGTGCTCTGCAGTGGAAGTCCAACACTGTTCGCAACCACTTGCCGAATCCCAGAAGGCCTTAATACACCCTCACTATCCACTTGATAGTGACTGGCGGGGTACCTGCTGGGAAGCTACTCCCACTCAGTCCTTGGTGGGGCTTTTTAGCTGCCCATTCTTACTAACCTGGGCTTCCTCACACCATTACAGTGTGCTATAACACAAGCTAGGCCCTCACTAGCTAGTTTGCCTAGCTTTTCCTGTTTGAGGAAACAAATGACTTCCTGCGTGTGCCTGTTTCCCATGACGCATTCCCCATGGTCTGCCACTCCTCTCCTTTTATACCCTTTTCAACTCCTCCCTCTGGGACTTTCCCAACACTCACAAACTCCCTCTCGCTCCCTCTAGAGGCCCCTATATTGTAATTACAACTAGAACCTTTTTACATGACCCACCAGCTCCACCTTGTGGCCACAGCTAGAAATTACCCTAAAATTAAAGGAAAAGGTGATGTACCGTCTTAGCCAGTCAAAAATGTTTACAGGGTAACCATTTTGAAATAAAAAATAACAAAAGTGGTATAAAGGTGATACCTTTATTGGCTAACTAAGATAACCATAGCAAGCTTTCAGAACATTTTAGTTCCTTTTTCAAGGTAATCAAGCTTGCTATGGTTATGTTAGCCAATAAAGGTATCACCTTTATACCACTTTTGTTATCTTTTATTTCAAAAGGGTTACCCTGTAAACTAAACTAAACTAAACTAAATTAAACTAATACCCTTTTCCACCCCGTTACAAGCATGAAGCCATATTGGCCATATCGGTTAAATGTATAGTTAATGTATTGATGAATCATCAATTGTTCATTGATACATCATGAATGTATCAATGAACAATTCCCATGCGTGACTCCACTATTCTAAAAACCTGTTAACTCTGCCCACACTGGGGCCCAACATACCACCAGCTGCTAAACTCCCCCAACCTCTTGACTTTCTATGACTCTCTTCAGATATGATCTATGGAATCTAGCTTGTCATATCATAGGCTATAAGGTAAGTGCTCCTTTATATTTTTTCCTGTTGTGAGTCTTACACATGAGGTATGTACAGAACTGAACTGAATTGTACATAGGTTGCAGAGACTTTCCCATGGTTTGTTTAAATGATTGCATTACTATTTGTAAAGCTAAATGTATAATATAAACTTTTCTTTTTATTATGCAGATTTTTATAGCACAGGCAGTTCTACAACATCCAAACGGTGAACTGTTAGAAGATGAAATCCCGAGAAATACAGAGAAACTCCTGTTAATCTACTTACGAATAGCAACATGGAATCAGATTCTGGATCCCTGGGTTTACATTCTATTCAGAAGAGCTGTGTTAAAAAGAGTTTATCCTAGTTTAAAATCTCGACCATCGATTGTATCCCTATACCCAACCCTCACTGCTTCTTTACGAAGAAAATATACACAGGAATCGGTGATTCATTAAAAAAAGCTGTCACTTCCCTCAGTGAACTAATGAAAATGTGAGATGGAATGTTTTTATTTGGAATTGCGTACATTATCAAAACTATTACTTTAAATATATACCAAGAATAATACCATGAAATTTATTAAGTTGTTTCTTGATAATTTATGCATGATACATTTTGACGCAAAGGCAGCCTTAGCTGGAAGAAACTGGGATCATTTTCTGAGGTGCAATAAAGCCTAGACATCATATTGGGTGTACTTTCCTGGTTCTCATTACTGCAAGTAAAGAACTGCTTGCAAAAAATGGAAAATTTGACTGAGTAATTAAGGCTTACAGTAGGATGTGTCATCTGCCATTGGTAATTGGACTTGGCATATTATTTACATGCATTTTTTCTGTATTAAACATTTTACACATTTTTAAACCAACATAACACAAAACAATTGTAACAATAAATGAAGATCACAACGAGGAAAGCAAACCTGTCACATTAAAGGACAAGTCAACCCACTTTTTTTTTTTTAAAAAGAAAACCTAATTCTAAGCAACCTTGCAATATACATTCATTACAACTTTGCAATGATTTTTAATTTTTTTTTTTTAATGAATTCACATTGAAAAGTTGCTTAGAATTATGTTTTCTTTTACTATGCAAAAAATAGTTTTTGGGGTTGACATGTCCTTTTATAAGAATGAAATGTAGTCTAGGAATTGAGGACTAAAAATAGAAGGAAAGGGAAATAAGTTTGTAGATTTTTTATGAGAGAGCAGTTTCATGTATAGAAATTACCTAAATATTTATAATTTTGGGGTAGGGGTGGGGGCCTTAGCCATTTTGGTGGCTAAGTAGGCAAGCTATTGTGGTGATGTAGCGGGTAGGTTATTGTAACCTTATGATTCTCTAAATAATTAGTCCAACTTAGGTAGTCATGAACTGCTCCAAAAGTCCTACCAGATAATCTACAGCTGTTTTTAGATTTAACAAAATAATGATTTTTGGAAATTATGCCAAATTTTTGAAAATATACACCAAATAAACTATACTATGTAGACATATTTTTTTTTCTTGGTGTTGTTACCTCTTTAAAGGGTATGAAAGTTTTTACCTTCTTGTCCTGGGTTCCTTTCCTCTAGACTGTTCTTTACTTGGTGATGCTTACATTAGCATATTAGCATTTATCATAAGATTTTAGTAGATATGTGGTTCAGTACAGCTGTGTTCAGTGGGTAGGGCTGTAGGTTGGAGAAATACAACTGAAACTGTTGCAAAGGAAACAGCCTAATATTAATCTAAGATCTACTGTAACTCTCCGTTACCTAATGTAAATTTCAGAGGGAAAAATAGTAATCTCTGTTGCATGCTGGCTAATGCACGGAGAGTTTGTCAGGTAAATTAGGAGAGCTGAAGTATACTGCATGGACTGAAAATTATGATTTATCATTGAGACTTAGTGGGATGAAACCTGCACCTGGGTTGTGAATTTAAATAGTTACACCCTTTTTAGGAAGGACAGAGGGAGGTGGAGACAAAGGTGGAGGGGTTTGTCTTTATGTAAAGTCAGATTTAAAAAATTACCAGGGACAATGTGGAATTCCTTTGGGTAGAGATTTCAGCAGGGCTATAGGTTACAAAGAAAATGATCATTGGTGTATGCTATAAACCACCCCGTATAAGTGAGGAGGATGAGGCTCAGCTACTGTTGCAAATGGAGGAGGCTTCACAGCTAGGTCAAGTTGTTATTATGGGGGACTTTAATTATTTGGACATTGACTGGAGTAAAGAGGTGGCCAAGTCAGAAAAACTAGTAGGTTGTAAACATGCTAAATTACAACTTTTTACTTCAGGCAGTTCAAGAACCAACTAGGAATGATTCTATTTTGGACCTGGTAATATCTAATAAAACTGAACTTATATTAACTAACATTTGTGCGGGTCAGCATTTAGGGAACAGTGATCATAATGTGGTCGCTTTTAAGAAAGTGCTGCAGAGATAGCTGTATAAGGGAGTAACTAAAACACTCAATTTTAGACGTGCAAACTTTGCCAGTATAAGGGCATCTCTGTAATGTATGAACTTGGAAAGGCTTTTCACAGGGTTAAACACAGAAGGAAAATGGAACATCTTTAAAACATTGCTTAGCAAGTATACAGATCAGTATATTCCCCTTGTAAGCAAGGAGAGGCTTCACAAACCAAAAACTTTATGGCTGAATACAAGTGTTAGTGTCCAGGTTGGTAATAATGTGCTTCAAAAGCATTCAAGTTAGCTGGGACAGCAGAAAGTTTCATCAGGTACGAGGAGGCAAATAAAGCATGCATAAAAGCATGGGGAAAAAAGCAGACATTTTGAAAACTTATTTTTCATCTGTCTATACAACTAAGGAGCCAGCTAATCAAGGTTTCCCTTTTAATAGACCCAATTCTAGTAATATAACTACTGATGCATGGGTCACTCAGGAGGAAATTTAAAAGAGACTTGAACATGTAAAAGTAAACAAAGGTCCAGGACCGGATGGTATTCATCCTAGGGTATTAAACGAGCTTAGCTCTGTTATTGCCAAACCTCTCTACTTCTCTACTAGATTTTGCTAAAGCGTTTGATACGGTACCTCACAGAAAGTTAATGATAAAATTGAGGAATATTGGCCTAATACAAAATATTTGTACTTGGATAGAAAACTGGCTGTAGATTACAAAGAGTGGTGGTAAATGGAACATTTTCTAATCGGGCCAGTGTTATTAGTGGGGTACCGCAGGGGTCAGTCCTTGGTCCTCTGCTTTTTAACTTGTTTATTAATGACCTGGAGGTGGGCATAGAAAGTACTGTTTCTATTTTTGCTGATGATACTAAATTGAGCAAAACTAAGTTCAAAGAACTGCTGCTTTGCAGAGTGATTTGATTAAATTGGAAAACTTGGCAGGAAAATGAGGTTTAATGTTAACATAGTTATGCACTTTGGTAGAATTAATATAAATGCAAGTTATACACTAAATGGTAGTGTGTTGGGGGTATCCTTAATGGAGAAGGATCTGGGTATTTTTTGTAGATAATAAGTTGTCTAATTCCAGGCAGTGTCATTCTGTGGCTACTAAAGCAAATAAAGTGCTGTCTTGTATAAAAAAGGGCATTGACTCAAGGGATGAAAACATAGTTTTGCCTCTTTATAGGTCCCTGGTAAGGCCTCACCTTGAGTATGCAGTGCAGTTTTGGGCTCCAGTCCTTAAATAAGGAAATTAATGAGCTGGAGAGAGTGCAGAGACGTGTAACTAAACTGATGACTTAGACTTTCAGGGTTGGGGTTGTTTTCTCTGGAAAAAAGGCACTTGCATGGGCACATGATTACTCTGTACAAGTACATTAGAGGGTATTATAGGCAGATAGGGGTGTTATTTTTCCCATAAAAATGTCCAGCGCACCAGAGGCCCCCCCTTTAGATTGGAGGAACAAAACTTTCATTTGAAGCAGAGTAAGTGTTTTTAAAAGGGGCTTGGATGAGTTCTTGAACAAGCATAGTATCCAAGGCTATTGTGATACTAAAATTTACAGTTAGTATTGATGTTGGTATATGTGGTTTATGAATGTGAGTGTATAGATAGGTCAGTATAAGTTTATGTGTATGCTTGGTTTACTTGGAAGGGTTGAACTTGATGGACTTTTTTTTAACCCAATGTAACTATGATATATGCTGTTATATTGATGAATAAATGTTTTAATATTAATTCATATCTTTATGATTGAATAATGCTTTATGCAAGCAGTTATGATTAGGACAAATTCTGACATGATGAACTTGATGTGTTTGAGCATTTTCTTGCTATAAATTGTTTATGCTTCAACAGTATTAACACCGATTTTCATCACACAGGCATGGTGTTCATTATCCAGAAAGCTCCAAATTACTGGAAGGCCATCTCCCATAGACTCCATTTCAATCAAATAATCTACATTTTTAAAATGTATTTCCATTCTCTTTATTAATAATACTACTACTAATAATAATAATAATGCACTACCTTGTACTTGATCCCAGCTAATATATAATGTTTTGCAAAACAATGCTATTGGGTTTATTTCGTTTTTGAATGATTTTTTAGCAGACTTAAAGGGACGGTTTCACCTTTAAATGAAGTTTTAATATGTTATAAAATGGCCAATTTTAAACAACTTTTCAATTGGACTTCATTATTTATTTTGTGTACTTTATGAATTATTTGCCTTTTTCTTCTGACTCTTTCCAGCTTTTAAATGGGGGTCACTCACCCCAGTAGCCAAAAAACTTTTGCTCTGCACAGCTACAATTTTATTGTTATTGTTACTTTTTATTCCTTTTCTTACTATTTAAGCCCTCTTCTATTCATATTCCTGTCTCTCATTCACACTACTTCCTCGTTGTTAAGCTAATTAGGACTATAGCAACCTGAGAGCTGCAGAAAAAAAGTGAAGTCATTGAAAAACTAAAAATAATACAAAAAAATGAAGACCAATTGCAAATTGTCTAAGAATTTTACTCTCTACATCATACTTAAAGTTAATTCAAAGGTGAACAACCCCTTTAAAGTATGGAGATCCAAAATATGGAAAGATCACTTATGCAGAAAACCGAAGGTTCCAAGCATTCTTGATAACAGGTCCCATACCTGTTATTTGTTTTTTTAACTGTTGCACATATTAAATGTTTTCTATGGATTTATGACCAATTGTATGTACCATCTTTATTTGTGCTGCTGCTCAGTCTATTTTTTTTTTTTTTTTTAAATTGTTTTTATTTTTGATTTTCAAACATAACAAAATAAGTAAGGGGCAGATAGTACCCCACATGGGAGGGTGGAGAGGAAAGGAAGAGAGAAAAGAAAGAGAGAGGGGGGGGAATAAGAGTATATACATCGCTGCTCAGTCTATTTAAAAACACAAGCACTCATATGCTAGTTGGCAAAAATGTACTCACACAAAGAAAAAACCCTTACTCTTCTAATATGTTGAAATAACTGCTACCCTTTGAGTACTATATGCAAAGTATCATAAAGTTGTACAAAACAAATGCTATATTTCTGGTTTACTTCTGTACTCTTGCAAAGAACTAATGCACAACAATAAAGGCTGAAAACAGGAGCTTTCCTAAAATCAGAATATGCATCATTATTTAAATAATGTATTCCATACTAAATATTGTTGAACTGAAAGTGGTGTGTGTAGTAATAAGGAACATATAGTGTCATAGCAATTATTTGCCATTGTGTTATGCACTGTGCCTTTAGAAGTTGTCTTTTGTACTACTTTAGCCAGTCATTCCATTTCCTGTATGACTGTTTTGAGAAATTCCATTCCATTACTGTATGAGACAGCTGTGATTCGATATCCACATCCTACTGTGCTTCTGGTGATGGACTTCCAGGACAAGCTTACTTCTCATTTGTAAAAAGGCATGAACCAGAGAGGATCCAAGGGGAGGTCTTATAAAAGTGTAATTTTAGGGGTGTTACTACAGGGGGGGCAGGAGTGTTGGGGGCCCAGTAAGGCCCTAATTAATGAGCAATGTCAATGTATCTTGGTAGAATAGATTAACTTTCCAATGTTTTAGGCCCCTAAATTTAGTTTGCTGTGTGGCCCAGTAACATCTAGTTATGTCACTGTGTAATTTGCAGTGAAATTTTATGTTTTTATTTTTGGATGGCTTTTGCATTATTTTACATTTTGGTTATACAGCTTTCCAAAATAAAAACATTCCCAATATACCTTATATACTCGAGTATAAGCCGATCCGAATATAAGCCGAGGTACCTAATTTTACCTAAGAAAACTGGAAAAACGTATTGACTCGAGTATAAGCCTAGGGTGGGAAATGCAACCGCGACTGCTAAGTTTCAATAATCAAATAAATAACAGATAAATAAATAGATAACTTTAGGGAAAGACAAATGCTACAGCAGCAGACAAAAGCAAGTTTGGGAAGGCTATGGAAGCTGCCATACTAATTATCAAGTACTTGGACACCAGTGTACAAGTCCCACCACAGTACTACAATAGTAGTTACAAGGGCAAAATAATTCTTGATGCTGGACTTAATACAAATTTAATTTTTGTAAATAATAATTTATTGTACCAATTACTGCACTGTAGGCTCTGTCTATTGCTCCGGCTTTTTCTTGCACATATTCATGAATGGCCTCAGCGCGTGTGTCTGTGGGTAAGGAGGAGGGGCATGTGCGTCGGCTGGCTGGCTACGCGATAGGATGGCATGGAAGGTTACCTAGGTGCCAGACTGCCCGGCCGTGCTGTTTCCTGTTTGGCCTCATATTGTTTTGTCTCCATTCACCCAGCCTCTCACAGGCGCTTTTAAAATGCATTTAATTAAAATGCATTATCTAAACTTAAACAGGCTTGTTGCTACACTTTTAATGTGTGCGACATCGACTTCTGCCCACAAATTAGGGTTTTGGGCTGTGTGAGACTGTGAAAGCCTCTGTTATCTTACCTTTAATTTAGCATCCCTAGAATTATATACTTATTGTGCACAGATTTCCTTGACTGCCCCATATTCACACATGCAGATGCTTTACAATTGCAAACAAGAAACTACCTGTACAGTATATTTCCTTGCTGCACATCTTAAAAGTCATTACATTTCTGCAAAGGCAGAAACGGGTTTAAACATTTAAAGGGATACCTTTTCAGTGGCATCATGCAAATAGTGGGCGGTAAGACAAATGGATTACGGAAAGGTTACCCAGGTGCCAGACTGCCCGGCCGTGCTGTTTCCTGTTTGGCCTCATTTTGTTTTTGTTAAAGACAGTAGCACCGGCAACACATCTGCTGCTGAGCCTGGGACTATCGCTGCAGGCCACACAAGCACACACTTTCACCACTGGGAGCGCCGCCCCCCCCCCCCTGTCGATGGCGGTGAGTGCACGTTACATTGCCAAGACGAAGTCGGACACAAGTGGAGGGAGGTTGATGGGAGGTATACCCGAGTATAAGCCGAGGGTTACTTTTTAAGCACATTTTTTGTGCTGAAAAACTCGGCTTATACTCGAGTATATACGGTAAATAGTTTTTATCTACTTTGCTGTTCTTCTTCAGACTCCTTTCCATCTGGCACCAACTCACTCCCCCCCCCTTAGGAATGCGGATCTGAGCCAATCAGCAGGAAGCTGACTCATAGGGGCACATTCATGAAAACGCAAGTTCGAATCCCGAATGGGACAAATTCGGATTGGATACGAAAATTTCTGAACATTGCAAATATCGCGAAAATGCTTACGAAAAAAACGTATTAGTCATGATAATATCGTATTGGTGATCCGAAAGTCAAGAAATTTTCATAGTGAACTATTGTAAACAGCGGGAAAGCAGCCGTCGAAAAAGTCGTGCAAGACACAAAAAATTCGGCGAAAATACACACAGAGCATTCGAATGAACGCTCTTAGCATTCGTGTCTTAATAAATCTGCCCCATAGGGCACTTGGTCTCGGTCTCGGTGCAGGAGTGATGCATTATGGGAACTTCCTTCCTGTTTGGCTTCTGTTCATCTGAACAGGTGAAATATAATATAGACTTAAGGGCACTATTGAGAGAACTGAAGGTATGCCTGCAGCTTGAGATTAACTCTTTATTAGCCTTTCCTTCTCCTTTAAGACACCTACTAATTTCTAATATTCTACAGTACCATCTACAGTGCATCCCACCTCTTTACATACAGGTATGAAAAAATAAATAGGAGAGTGGTGTAACTTGGCCCCTCCCTGCTTCCTCCGTAGTCACCCATGATTTCGTCTGGGAGAAGGATTGCGACTGACCTGCAATTGTGTGCAGATTTATTCAAATCTTCCAATGACAAAGAAATGAAAAGTCTCAGAACAGTATCATTTCAATGGTAGGTTTATTTTAACAGTGGCAGATAGCACATCAAAAGGAAAATCGAAAAAATAACTTTAAATAAAAGATAGCAACTGATTTGCATTTCATTGAGTGAAATAAGTTTTTGAACCCTCTAACAAAAAAAGACTTAATACTTAGTGGAAAAACCCTTGTTTGCAAGCACAGAGGTCAAACGTTTCTTGTAATTGATGAGCAAGTTTGCGCACATTTTAGGAGGAATGTTGGTCCACTCCTCTTTGCAGATCATCTCTAAATCCCTAAGGTTTCGAGGCTGTCTCTGTGCAACTCTGAGCTTGAGCTCCCTCCATAGGTTTTCTATTGGATTAAGGTCCGGAGACTGACTAGGCCACTCCATGACCTTAATGTGCTTCTTCTTGAGCCACTCCTTTGTTGCCTTTGCTGTATATTTTGGGTCATTGTCGTGCTGGAACACCCATCCACGACCCATTTTCAGTTTCCTGGCAGAGGGAAGGAGGTTGTCGTTCAGGATTTCAGGATACATGGCTCCGTCCATTTTCCCGTTAATGCGAATAAGTTGTCCTGTGCCCTTAGCAGAAAAACACCCCCAAAGCAAAATGTTTCCACCCCCAAAGCAAAATGTTTCCACCCCCATGCTTGACGGTGGGGATGGTGTTTTGGGCGTCATAGGCAGCATTTTTCTTCCTCCAAACACAGCGAGTTGAGTTAATGCCAAAGAGCTCTATTTTGGTCTCATCAGACCACAGCACCTTCTCCCAGTCACTCACAGAATCATTCAGGTGTTCATTGGCAAACTTCAGACGGGCCTGCACATGTGCCTTCTTGAGCAGGGGGACCTTGCGAGCCCTGCAGGATTTTAATCCATTGCGGTGTAATGTGTTTCCAATGGTTTTCTTGGTGACTGTGGTCCCTGCTAATTTGAGGTCATTAACTAACTCCTCCCGTGTAGTTCTAGGATGCTTTTTCACCTTTCTCAGAATCATTGACACCCCACGAGGTGAGATCTTGCGTGGAGCCCCAGAGTGAGGTCGATTTATGGTCATTTTGTGCTCCTTCCATTTTCGAACAATCGCACCAACAGTTGTCACCTTCTTTCCCAGCTTCTTGCTAATGGTTTTGTAGCCCATTCCAGCCTTGTGCAGGTCTACAATTTTGTCTCTGACATCCTTGGACAGCTCTTTGGTCTTTCCCATGTTGGAGAGTTTGGAGTCTGCTTGATTGATTGATTCTGTGGACAGGTGTCTTTTATACAGGTGACTAGTTAAGACAGGTGTCCTTAATGAGGTTGACTAATTGAGTAGAAGTGTCTAACCACTCTGTGGGAGCCAGAACTCTTAATGGTTGGTAGGGGTTCAAAAACTTATTTCACTCAATGAAATGCAAATCAGTTGCTATCTTTTATTTAAAGTTATTTTTTCGATTTTCCTTTTGATGTGCTATCTGCCACTGTTAAAATAAACCTACCAATGAAATGATACTGTTCTGAGACTTTTCATTTCTTTGTCATTGGACAAACTTACAAAATCAGTGAGGGGTCAAATAATTATTTCCTCCACTGTATGTGTATTGATTTTTTAAGATGAAGATTTGAATAAATGTATACTTTTTATACATTGGTTTTGTAACAGGATATTTTTCCTTTTTGTTTGAATGCCTATAACTTAGAAGTTAAAAACTAATAATTTTATATATAATTTATTATATAATAAGGGACAGATTTATTCGCGCATTGGTGTTTTTCCTCTTTTTTTAATGCAATTGGAGTGGGGGGAATCATTACAACACTAAGAAAAAAAAACATCACTTGCTTTTATGTCGTATGGTACCTACAGTATAGATAATATCTGATATATTATATAAAAAGGAGTTGGAGGGGCACATGCGCGCAGCTGAACAGGAAGGATGCACCTGTGAGAGCTCCGCACCCATCCCGCCACAATAAGCTAAAATAAGCCGAGTGTCCCTTTTTAAACACTCCACAACCAGCCTTGCCATGAACACCCCCCGACAGCCACAATGAGCCCTCCATCTGAAAAGAAAAAACAACAACCGCAAACACCGCAGATGTTTCAACGGCGTGCAACGGAAAGCTTGCAGCCGCCATCTTTATCCCCCTGTGCAGAACACAGCTCCGACTCCGAACCGCAAGTAACTAACGCAAATGCACAAGCCGCACTACAAGTGGTACAAAAGCTGTTTAAAACTGAACAGCAGCGGTAGCTGAATTCACACGCCAGATAAAAGAAATAGGGGACAGGGTGGATCACCTAGAACACATGGCCGACTCTCATGCAATGGCACTACAAGAGGACCAAAAGCAACTGACCCTACACCAGGCCCAAATCTCACAACTTGAGAACAAAATAGAGGACCTAGAAAATAGGTCCAGGAGAGGGAACCTAAGGGTAAGAGGTGTACCAGAATCGGTGACTGATATAACTAACCTGATGGAGGATGTACTGCGCCAACTACTACCTGACCTCCCAGAGGAACACCTCCATATCGAAAGAATCCACAGAGCCCTTGGACGCCCCCAGCAACCCTAACATTTCAAGAGAGATTGTGCTAAAGCTGCATCATGTAGAAGTCAGAGACCAGGCACTACAGGCTGCACGGGCAGCAAACAGAGACACATTGCCACATCAAATGCAGCTATATGCCAACATTGCCCTGACGACACTGCAAAAAAGATGGCTGATTAAACCAGTCACAACTCTACTGATGCAACATAAAATAAAATACAGATGGGGCTTCCCCTTCTCACTGATTTACTTGGGAAGGACAGCAACACTCCATAACCATGCCAGAAGCAGGACTGGCACTCCTGGACACCTCCAATACATCTGCCACGAGAGACACTCGCTCACCATCTGCCTCCCCTCGACCTAACCCCGAGTGGACAACAGTCACCACCAAACAACTCAAGAGACCGCCACCTCACTCCCATCCCAAGGATCAAAGGCCTTCACATCCAAGATTCGACCCGGACACAGACTGAGACTGAAAAGCAAGACATATCTTATAACCCCCAGGTTTGATTAAACACCCCACCACACACCAACGAAGCGGTATACATACCAAAACTACCTCTAATGCTCCACAAAAGTGAACATGAAACCAAAAAATGCACCTAATGGGCTACACTCCCTCAACCAAAAAGCACCAAGGTGCGGGAAAGGGACTTTGCTGCCCCACACTAGAGTACCCCTGTTGTGCTCCCCTCTAGAAAGAGGGTGATCATGACTGCAAAGTGCTCTGAAAAAGATAATCTATCCTCACCTCCAGTTTATAATTTGAAAGTTCATTTATATGGTTATGTTATTAAGGCAGCTGGGTTTTACCTATTCTTATTAACTCTTTTTGTATTATGCAATGTCGGTTACGATAATATTGGTTACGATAATATGTACAAGGGCTTAACTCCCCAACCAAGAGAAAGGCAGCATTTGAGATGTACCGATGCCTCTCCCCCGAAATTATATGTCTTCAGGAGACGCACTTTACCCAAAACTCCTATCCTAAATTCTTCCACAAACAGTATAATACCTACTACCTCTCCTCCACTACGAGCAAACACAGAGGAGTAGCGATATTCCTCCATAAAAACTTTCCACTGATTGTAACTGCAAAGGTCATAGATGACAATGGGCAATACATTATACTCCAGGGGACCCTCTATGATCAACCCTACACTATAATCACAACTGGCTCCAGTAGCCACCCCCCTCCCATTCTTTGAAACAATAGCTGCTAAGATTCCACAAGAACCCCCTAGCAGATTAATCTGGACAGGCGACTTTAACCTCGCCTTCAACCATTCACTAGACAGAACAACCACAGCCCCCACCTCCCAATGCAAAAAAATTTCCAAAAAAGTTAACGTTTCCGTTTGTTTCTCTCTATGAATCTGTTAAGTTATACTTATATATACCGAATATACCCACTAGCCTCTGGAGTACTAAGCCTAACCTATAAAATGCTCCACCAACCATCAGAACCTAAGTGCAAACTCAACTAGTGTATATGCAAAAATGGGAGAGAGACTTGGGCAAGACCCTGACAACACAACAATGGTCACAATGCAGGCTGACAGCCAACCAACGAAGCACCTGTGTGACCAACATGGAAACCTCACTGAAAATCTTTCACAGGACCTATCTGGTCCCGGCCAGACTAAGCAAAATTTACCCTGCATGTAAACCACACTGCTTCAGAGAATGCCGGGAAGAAGGCATCATGCTTCACATATGGTGGGAGTGCAATATAGTCTCTAAATACTGGGACATGTGTGCCACATAAAAATACATCTAAAATACTACATGCTCCATTTCAAAAAGACCCCTTTGCCATACTCTTAGGTAAAAAACCTAAGAAATTCACGAACTCAACACACAGACTGTGCCAACATATACTCATGGCAGTGAGGCTCATAGTTGCAAGTAACTGGAAAAAACCTACCATCCCTCTGACAACGCTGAAAGCAAAAATAATCAACATAGCAACCAACGAAAAACTGACATATATGCTGCAAAACAACATGAAAGCCTACAATAAGATATGGCTCCCCTGGTTAACATATGAAAATGACTCCCTGTTATTCTCAGCCTTACATGCCTAAAACTACAGCCAGCATAAACCCAGAGACAACGTACCATTCCCACTATCAGCCCTTTCTCCTACTTCTTTACAGCCTTAACCTAAGACAACAAAACCCAGCCGCCGACCTTTATCTCACTCTACTTTATTATATATTATTAATTTTTGCTGCATAGATTCATATGGGGTTTTTGGGCTTTTGTCAATAAAGCACTGGTTTTATGTTTGGTTTTAGTAAAGTGTTTAATATGACACAGAGAAATCATAGAAAACGCCTGCTCACACAGATGATTTACAGTAGGAAGCCCTATTGCATATGTAATGATGCTTGTGCTGGCACTGGTAGCTTTAGACATAAACTGAAACAATATATATGTTTGTTTTTTTGTGGATACTCTCCCCTATTTCCTCTTCCATTTTTTATTTTATCTTTGTTTCTAAAAAAAAAAAGTATATTAGTAATAAGAAGTGACTGGCTAGAGAGACAATTACCTGGTTTTCAGGTATTTTCAGTTTAAAGGGGACCTGCCACCCAGACATTAAAGTGATACTGACATGAAAAACCTACTTTTTGAAATATTAATGTACATAAGAAGTTACCTATAGGTTGTGTTGATCATTTTTCACCTATAGGCTTGGTTTTGTAAGTAATTGTTACTTGATGTTCCTAAACCTGACTGTTTTGCCAGCCTGACTGTCCTTTCTCAGTCTGTCAGTTATAGCTTCTGATGCAGCACAAATATGCTGATTGGCTTTCTCCACAAATCTTAACCTTAAGGAGATACTGACACCAGAAATTAAATCTTGTTTTACATTCATCTTAACTCCCTCCCAACTGTCCCAATTTTTGTGGGCAGTCCCTCATTTAACAGCTCAACCCGCAGTCCTGGATTCTTACTGAAAAGTCCCTCATTTCCCTTTGATTTCCTGCACTGAACATAAAAATTGATACAAACTTAATTAAAAAGTAGCTTTTGGCAGAGAGCCCAGAAATCTTAACAAGCTACACCTGCACTTTGATACATTGTTTCTCAGACTTAATTAAATAAGTGGGCTTTTGGCAGAGAGCCTAGAAAATTAACAAGACACACCTGCACTTAGATACAATTGTTACTAATAAGCTAAACAGGTCTCTTATAATAACACTAAAAACAAGACCCTGAAATGTGTTAAAACTTTACATAACCTGTAAAATGGGAGTGGTATTTAGAGGGTGTGGTCTCAAAAATGGGTGTGGTCACATATTTTGCCATGCTACGGGTGCCTCTTTCCATTTTCCAAATGTTGGGAGGTATGACATTGTCTTTACATGAGCTTTATCATTTTACCATGAAAATTATTTTCCCAATACTTATCTGATCCCCCATGTTCCTCTATGAGAGGGCTGTCCATTAGCATTAGAAGCTATAACTGACATGATTAGAAGGACAGTCAGGTTGGCAAAACAGTCAGGTTTAGGTACTTCAAGTAACAATGACTTACAAAAGTAGCCCTATCTGCAAAAAAAGATCAACATGACCTATAGGGAACTTTTAATGTACATTCATATTTTGAAGAGTAGATTTTTAGTGTCTGCATCACTTTAACTGACCTTCTGGCTGGGGCTCCCGGCCACTATTCTGTGCCCCCAAGCATATATAAGTAATGTTCCCATAATATGGCATCACAAACAATTTAGTTACACTATCCGCATGCCCAATTAAACATAAATCAGTAAATAAGTGGCTTTTTATATAAAATAATTAGTATTTTAGTATGTACTGTATTTAAGTATGAATGAGAAAACATTAAACATGGAAAGTAATTTGAACTCAGTGTTTTATTTTGCAGTTCTCAGTGCTAATTGACACAATTTATTTTTTAATAAACTCAAAACATCAGGCTTAATACACAAAAATAGTGTCTGAGATTAATGCATTAATACCACAGCAATATTAAAAAATACATTGATATGACACAGCATAAATAAATTGTGTTAAGGAAACACTATTACTCAAAAACGCTGCTAACAACATAAATGGAGGCCCATGGTGTCATTCCTCCCCTAAAAGTTGTGACATTTGTACCAGGTCTAGTTACCCATAGCAACCAGGTTTTTGCTTTTAAACAGTTGACCAATATATGGTACCAGGTAATTTATCAGACCAGTTACAAACTTAGCAACTGTATTACATTACCTTTTCACTGAATGGGATCTGATTAAAAGAGAACCAGAACCATAGTTTGTATAGACAGGATGCTATACAGCACTGTTATAACTTACGTTATGCCATTCCTCTCCCTGAATGCCTCTGCTTTTAACTCTTGGTTATGATGTCTGGATCAGCACGTACTAATATGTACCAGTAATTGCATTGCTGTGACTATTTTGGCAGAGATACTACACATAAAGTGCTGGCTGTCAGGACTTGGAAACAGCAGCAACACAGAAAGTAATAAAGGGGCAGTGGTGTGGTATAACTTAACTTGGATTGGACTGTCATAAATAGGATGTTGCAGATACCCTGTGTGTTCATACAAACTATATGGGCAGAATGGCTCAGGGGCTTAACAATAATAAGTTAAAAACAGTGCAGTTTTTGAGCACTAAGAAAAACTAGGCATCCTACAAACTTGAAAATAATACATTTTAGGCTTAACTGAATTTAACTATTACTTTAACAGACTTAATGAAGAAACAAGGTATTTTATTGCACAGTTTGTTAGGCATGTGTGTTCTAAACACATTTGATTCTGTTTATATATGTTATATAAATTTAGATCTCTTGACTTTTGCTTTATTCCTGTTAGTAATTTATATTGTAGTTGATTCTCAGAACATGAAAGAGTCACGAATCACTAATCTTTCAAATGGCTGCTTAATCCTTTCACAGTTATTATGCTATGTTAAACAAAGAACAGTCAACAGACAAAAATACATTCCATGAAGGATTCTTTTCCGCTGTGAAGGTGAAAAGTGAGTCTCAAAAGAAACTGGACAGAGTGCAATAATGAAATAAATGATTTAGTTTTCTGCCTGATGAATGGCATCCCACACCTCTAGAACAAATTCTGATGGGAAAGCAAACTCGCCCAACACAGAGTCCAGTCCCCGGCCAAACTCTTCTGGATTTTGCTTCTCTTTGGCAATCTCAACCAACGTTGAAGCTAAAGAAGAATTAACATGTTTGATAGAGGTTTAAATAGTATGGAGTCTTATACTTTATGCATCAAAGGCGCATTAAGAAATTAACAAACACGTTTCTGTTATTTCTCTTTAGGTATCACTTAACTTTTTATGCTGTGGTACCTCTCAATTAAGAACTATTAGATTAGCATGCATATCATATTGTAGACAAAATATGCATTACTATCACAAATAGTCAAAAGTGAGTTATTGCCATGAGCCTAAATCATGCCGGTACTGCAATGATAAGTTAAAAAAAAATTTGGGTAATAATTTATGTGTTATTTCATGAGACTTAAAGGAGAACTATAGCTTAACTAAAGAAGTAGGGCAGAAATGTATATTATGTTTTGGGCAGCCCATAGCAGTGAAGATCAGAAGCTCCCCATCTTCTTTTCTGCTTATTCACTAAACATGTTCTGTGCTGCTGCTAGGGTCTGAGAAAAAATACCAGCCTTCCTTTATTTGTATATTTTTTCCTATTAATAACATTAGCATCAGGCATAATTTTTACCAGCCTGATGCTAAAAAAAAATAAATAATACAGATTATATTGCATGGCAGCTCTGAAACCAGTGCAATTAACATCAGAAATTTAAAGTCCTGTAGCATCACCTTCTATGACAGACAAACATCATTTTCTGCTTGATAATTTGTGACAACCCCTAAGCTTAGCTTCTCAACAGCTTCTCAGAGTGCACTGAGCATGTGACAGTTCTAACAGATTCCAGTATGGTGACGCCCTGTGACAACTTTGAGGTACTGGATAAATGTTCCTATTGTACCTTTACTACCTTTACTTTTTAATAGTTGTCCATATGTTGCATATGTGATAAAAGGTTCTGTAGGAATACCCAGTTTAAAGGAGAACTAAACCCCTTTAGGTATAACCAGGGCCGCAATCAGGGGGAACAGATGTCCCGGGCCCGGACAATTGTTGCTTTAAAGGGGGCCCGGCCGTGACACAGTTTTTTTAGCCCCCTTTAATGAACTACGGGCCCTGTCATTGGTGGCCAGCGGGAAATTTGTTACGCACGCACGGGGCGCAACCTTATAAAATGTGCAGATGCAGCGGAGAGCCGGGCACAGATCAATAGAATGCAGCGGGTGAATCAGCAGGGGAGTCGGAGGAAGTCACTGGTGAAGGAGCTGGAGGATGCCGGAGGAAGCCGCAGGGGAGCTGGAAGAAGTCGCTGGGGGATGGGGGGGGGAGCTGGGGGGAGCCAGAGGTAGTCGCTGGTGGGGGAGCTGGAGGATGCCAGAGGAAGCAGCAGGGAAGCTGGAGGAAGTTGCTGGAGGAAGTCGCTGGGGGAGAGGGGGGGAGCTGAGGGGAGCCAGAGGAAGTTGCTGGTGGGGGAGCTGGAGGATGCCGGAGTAAGCCGCAGGGGAGCCGGAGGAAGTCGCTGGGGAGCCGGAGGAAGTCGCTGGGGAGGAGCTGGAGGATGGTGGTGGGAGCAGGGGGGGACCCAGAAGATGCTTGGGTAGGTGGGAGCTGGAGGATGCTGGGAAGGACTCTGGGGTGGAGCTGGAGGGTACTGGGGGGGAGGAGCTGGAGGACGTGGGAGGGGGGGTAACTGGGGGATGCTGGCTACCAATGTTTTAGGGGGCCCTGGCTATCAATGTCTGTGTGTCCTTTGTACTGATGGGTGGGGCAATTAGGGGGCAGGGTGTGGGAGGAGGGGGTGGCCAGAAAATTTTGTTGTGAGGGGCCCCGTGATTTTTGATGGCGGCCCTGGGTACAACAGCCCTCCATCGCCCCCTTCACCTCTCCCTTCTATTACATTGAAAAGTGGCCCTATTTACAGTAAAAACCATACAAAAAACAGTTATCCAGAAAGCTCCAAAGTACGGGAAGTACGTCTCCCATTAAATAAATGCCTGTTACTGAACAATGCATCTGAAATACAAACAAATTTGTGTCTGAAAAGAAACATAGTTCTTCCAGGAAAACAAATAGCTCTGGGCCTAAATAGTTCAGTTCCTATGAAAGCCAGTGACTGCCAATGACAAGGAATTGTGTGGATAAGTTGGATTTACTTTATTATTGACTGTGAGTTAGGTGAACATTTACAGGGACACAACACTGCTGTGTATGTAACTAAAATAGTACTGTACTGCTGTATCCTATTCACCCAACTTGGATTCAGGTAAGTATTGTGAAGTATTGTAAATAGGTTTGTGTGTAGCTTGAAACCATTTTCTTAAGGAAAATGCTTGATAGTAGAATGGATCTTCTGAAGTAAGAATGCATATACAGCAATTAAGGGAACACATGAATATTGTTATTAGTACAGGAACTGGCCTAACAGAAACAGAAAGGAATTTACAGTGGATCATCTAGAAGCTGATGGACGTGTCTTTTAAAGCCTCCATTATAAAACCTGGCTCCAGGTTCCCTTGTAGTTTGCAGCCCACTCAGAACAGTAACTGCATTGACAGAACACAGCCTACACAGTGCTGAACTTGAGAAATCTGTGCATAGCTTGTAGCTAACATCAAGCAAGCATTGCTGGTTCTACAATATAAAAGTCTCCCAATCCAGTGTCGGACTGGAACCCCAGGGGCCCACCAGAAAACCTTAAACCATGGGCCCACTCTCCAAAATATTTATCGTCCTTTCTTCACTCAGCATCTTTATTATCCTATTATTTTTAAGTACATGCTAGAATCTATTCTTTCATTTATTTTTTCTCTTCCCATTCAGAAATAGGGAATGACCATGAAGTAGGCCAAATGGTTAGGAGCAGGAGGGCCCACTGACCCCTGGGCCCACCGGGAGTTTTCCTGGTATCCTGGTGGGCTAGTCCGACTCTGTCCCTATCTCACACAGATATAATAAGTGGATAATTTGTCAATCTTAACTAGTGCAGTGCAGTAAATCTGTAATATTCTAATTTGTATATTTTGTGTAGTGATTTGTGGGATGAGAAGAACCACACCTAAACTGCCAGCTCCCAACCCGAACTGTACCCGATCCAGCATCTACCCTGTATTTATAGACCCACCCGACAATGACGTCACAAAAGGATCATGGCTGGCACTCGTCTATAAATTTAGAAGCCGGAAGAGACAGCCGGCAGTGTTAGGTCGTTGGCAGGGAGAGCGTGCGGAAGAGCTCAACTCGAACCCGCCTGCGCCCTGCAAACGATGTGCCGAGGTCAGCCCAAATTCACCCAACCAGCAGGTTTTGGGCTGGCCCGCACTTCACTAATTCTGTGTCTTTGGAAATGTGTCTATTTTTTTCTTTTAACTAATCGACTTTAAATGTTAAACACTACAACTGGATAGTCCATCCGTGAAAAAAAAATATTAAGAAAGCAGCTTGTTTCCAGGAAAAGCTTAAACTCAGGAAACAGCTTTATTCCCAGTAATGCAGCTATACTAACACATAATCAGTCATTAGACTGGCTTTCTGAACATGGTGGGTTCTGATATACAATAAATACTAAAATATGTGTATGGCCAAATTTGGAGCTATATTTTTCCATTATGTTAAAGGAGACTGTAAAAATAAACATTAGTGCTAGGATGCTTGGAATGTTTGTAAAATAAACTGGTCAAGTAGCAGTTGCTAAATTATTTTGTATCATCTCAAAATGGTTGTATTAGATGTAAAAAAGTATGATATTTTTAACTGTGTCCAATATACCAGATCTGTACCACTGACTTTCTGTATACCCTGTTCCTTCTCAGTTCTATAAATCAGTACTGTCTCCTTCAAATAGGAAGAGTTCAGAGATATAAAAGTGCATTTAAATGCATTTGAGATTCTTTTACTTAAGTTATATTTAGAAAATGCTAAATACAAAAACAAATGAAAATAATCAACTTACACCCTTCTAGGGCAGTGTCCTATCTATTCTCCTATGAT
This sequence comes from Xenopus tropicalis, assembly GCF_000004195.4. Taxonomy (NCBI): domain Eukaryota; kingdom Metazoa; phylum Chordata; class Amphibia; order Anura; family Pipidae; genus Xenopus; species Xenopus tropicalis. The sequence goes on from NC_030677.2 coordinate 93,514,761, forward strand.
CCTCCAGGGATATAAGATTCTCGCCCACAGTGAGTAAGTCACTATTGGATTTGAATAAATAACTTATTCAAATTGAGCCTGACCCTTAAGTTCCCACTGGGCCTGACTAGAACCATTTAGGATAATAACCACACATCTATAGTTGAGGCATCCATTAATACAGAGTATTATTATAATAGTACATACATCCTGAAAGCTATTGAGGATGCTAGGTTACCATTTAACCATTTCTTCTACCACGCAGAAGATCCCATTGCATCCAACCATAATCCTTGTTTTAGCATCCTTGTTTTAGCATAACTGTGTATTGATGTCCTTCTTAAGGTAAACTAGTTCTAGCATTAGTACAACAGTCCAGTAAAGGAACCTCTGCTATGTCAGCCCAGTGTCCAGAATGGAAGAGTGCAGTAGATGTGTTTTTAGGACTACAACCTCACACTAAAAATGCTATTAACTGAAGATAACAGTTGTGTTCTTTTACCGTGCATAGACTCTGGCAAGAAGAATGACCTCTGACTATAAGGTCTAAACAATACAGAGTTTCTGTGCCAGTATCTTTATCTTTATCTGAGTATAACCATATAAGTCTTAAAAAACTCAGATATCTACAAGCAATACTTTTTGGTGTTGCCCAACCATTCTACCTACCTCCTGCAATCTTTTTGTCTATTTTGGTGATTCCTTTCATAGGTGGGGGTTGCTGTGCAAATTTTGTTGAGGCTATAGTAACGTTTCTGTCTAGGGCTAGGTTGGCTCCATGCCCTTTTTCAAAGGTGTAACTATGAGTAGCATCTTACCCAAATCAACATCTCGGATACCCATGTAGCTTTCTAACAAGTCGTCCACTTTGCATGATGCCTCTTCCTCTACTTCACTCGGCTGCAAAATAAGTGAAGATAAAATATTGGCTCCCAGAATAATATTTGTATACTGTGTTAATTAAAAATTCTATTTTTCCATGCTTTATAAAAATACAGCATACACTAAATAATTAACAGTATAATTACTGTCTGGCTGCCTGAATGACATGCAAGTTAGTGGGTGGGATAGGATTATTATTTACTATTATTAACAATTATTTATAAAACACCAACATATTCTGCAGCATTTTACAATTAATGGATGTATGTATTAAACATACATGAAAACATACAAAATCAAACAATAACCAATACAAGAGGTGAAAAGTGACCCACCCATAAGACCTTACAATCCAAAAACACGCCTTCATGCCTCTCCAAGCCTGTCCCTCTTGTATACAGCACTGCCAAATGTTTGTAGAGCTGTATTCATCACACTGCAGGGTGAAAATTGCAAAACCATGCCAGTTTACAGTTTCCTATTTTTGCACTTTGCAACCTGTCTGGCAGGTGGCAAATGAGTTCTTGCATGTCTATAAAGTGAATCTGAAAGTTTGGACACCATCTTGTAGCTTTTTTTAAGTTTCTGTATGTGTTGTGCTGATACCTGTTAAGAACGCTTTTATTTATTAAGTATATTAAAACTTTCAAATTGTAGCTTCAATATTGCTTTTAATTATGGGCCAAATCAAAGGAATTGCTAGCCCATTGCTTTAGAACACTAGCAGGTGTTCTATGTAATGTGCAAAATATGGTGTGTCATACATTAAAAAATACACCCGCAGAATGTATTATCCATATAGTGTAACATGATAAATGATGGTGAAAACAGGGATGCTCCATGTGGAAATCCATGTGCCTGGCCAAACCAAATCTGAATCCTTAAAATCACATGTCACATAAACACAGAAGTAGAAAATGTGAGAAGCACACGGTTCTCTTTAACCCTTCGGTATTCGACTGAATCTTTCATGAAAAATTCAGTGTTTGGCCAAATCCCAGAACAGTGAATTTGGTGTATCGCTAGTGAAAACAAGACAAAACAATGTCTATCAAGATGAAACCAAAGGGCCCTTACACACAGGCTAACATAAACTAATATAGACTATCAGAAAATCCCATGTTGCATGAATAATTGGGAAATTAATTTAGATGTAAGCTACAGACTGCAATAGTTTTTATGCAACTATGCAGAATGTATATGTACACACAGGTGCAGGACCTGTTAAATGCCCTTTTGCTGCTCACTGTGGATAGTAAGGGAACAAGCGAGTGGGGCAAACATTACAATACTGGTATAAGATAAAGCTTTATTAATTGCCAGTATAACTTATTTTAGTGGAAACTAGTGAAGCTTGCTGCAAGCATCTCAACTGACCTCAACATCTGGGATATATTAATAATCCTCGGCTGTTGCTTTGTTAATGTCTAAATTGCAAATTCTTTTGTAAACTATAAAATTCCCCGCAAAACACAAACATGAGGCAGTGATCTCTGGTATACAAGAATTGGAGCACCTTAAATTATGTTTATATTTGGAACTGCCCATCAATCCATCCCACTACCATTTCAAACAGGTACAAATATTAATAGCTACCACTTCCTCCACGGTGGCCATGCCTTTGTTTCGCAGGCGGAGAGTTTCTTTACCACTTGACACTTTACTTTCAGTTGAGCACTTGCTGGATCTGCCTCTCTGTCCAATCATATCTGGGGAAATATGAAAAAGAATAGCTGAGGATGAAAAAATGATATTTGCACATACAACTTGATACATTTATCCAGAGGTTAACAGGCAGAAGCCATTGAGGCTCGTCGCTGATTTTTATTCAGTACATTAAAATAACTCTTTCTCAACTGGGACAACAAAGTTTATTATGGATTAAGGAAAAGTGTAATTCAGTTATTGAGATTTTCCTAGACAAGGGCCTCTACAATCATTTTATGACGACATATTATAATTTCTTGATGGGTATTTCATCTCATTTTCTCAGGAGCTGCTCAGCACTACCACAGTTGTAGACATAACAGAGAATTTCCTAATGTGCCTTTTAGTATAATTTTTTTCCTGGAGTGACATTCGACAACAGACACTGATGGGTTTAACTGTACTTACAATATTTTGAGGAAACAATATAAAAAACATGTTTTGAAAAACACATCATCCAGCACATTACATTAATGTACATTACAGTACATTTATCAAGGTACAGCAGCAAATTGTGCTAAGATATGGAATTTAAAATTTTCACAATTTTCATTAAGCCTTGGGAAAAGAGACCTTGGAAGACAGAAGGGATCACTCCATGCTAAACAGTACCCCGGCCAGTGCTTTTTTGAAGAAAAGGAGCTCCAGTTCCAGATAACAGGTTAGCAATTGGAATCAATGGGGAAAGGGGCGGGGTATAGGGGTGCCTTTAACATCTCTTAAAAACAGCATCTTTTGCAGCAACTGCATAAGAATAAGGATTCCAATAATTGTACTCAAAGCAGTTTCTCAATGCAGATGTGTGCATTTTTAGGCCAAAATCTATCCTGTGTGATCAGTGACAGGTTCTAGTCCTGTCAATAGTGCCATATTTACTGTATAGGCCCCCGAGTGAGTGCCTATGGTAGCAGCTTAAGGGGAACTTGCCTTTAGATGCCAACATTCACACACACACAGACCAAATAACCTACCTGGACAACCCCATTTCCCTGTGCTTTGCAAATCCTTTAAACCCTATATTTAATTGAAAATAGCACAAAGACAACATATCAAATGTTGAAACTGAGAAATGTTATTGTTTATGTTATTTTATTTGTTCTGAAAAATGCTTGATGTGATGCCAGCAGCAGGTTTTTAAAAAAAAAACAAAAAAAAAAAACTTCCATACAAACACAGGGAGAACAAACAGACTTCTTGCAGAAAGTGGCCAAGCTGGAAGTGAACTCAGGACCCAGCTGGTCCAATGTGAATGATTAACAATCTTTCTAAAGTGCTGCACAGCATGTCAGAGCATATAAATAAAGCATAATAATTAAACAACGGTACTTTTTGGCCTCCCCTCCAAAGTGAATAACAACCTGAAATGCACAGGCCCACAGGGATAAACCTGGTGTTATAATACATGCACATTTCTCTCTGGGTCCACCTAAGCCCTTTCAAGTATTGCTTTTGCTCCTCTTTCTATAGTCAAGCCACTGCTATCACAAGAAATTAACAAAGCTTGGTATCATCTCTTCTTGTGAGTGCAACGTTTGCTTCTCTAAGATATTGCAGGTATCTTTTTTCCGAATATACTTAACTTTTAAAAGTTCTGCTTTCATAGAGCTGTCTGTGCTTTATGAAGACCAAATAACACTCGATTATCAGCTCCTGTCAGCAGTTAAGATGGCTTATTTATGTCAGCTTATTTTTTACATTTTTCTAAACTAAAATCTATGTTAGTTGCAACAAGATTGATGTTATCTATTTTTTTAATGATGTATATTCTATGTAAAGTGCTTTGAAATATGCTGCACTATATAAATTATTTATTTTCATATCTCTATACAGATATGAGTATATTGACCCCTAGTGGTCACCTTGTTTAAGGGATTACTTTGAATATTATGTTTTAATCAGGGGCGATTCTGCAACCTGTGTTGCCCTGAGTTGGCTTTTCAAATGCTGCCCCCTTCACCCTCCAGCCCTTACCTTTCCAGCACTGGAGAGGGGCCAGGGCGGCCTAGATTGCAACTGCAGAGAGCGCAATTGCACTCTGCACTAGAAGAGCAATTTTATAACTGGAAATGTTAACTTAAAGTTACCAGAAGTGGCTCTTTGCTGTCCCTGGTAACTTCTGGAGTGCTTCCACTTCAAAGTTCTCATCTTGACTCATGGCAGCATGGCCCCTGGTTGTTATACCTATGGTTTCAATTAACACAAGTGACGCTCTATGTGTGTAGATTACAATAGGGTTGCCACCTTCCGGCGTGCATGTCTCTGGGTTGGGGGAGGCGACGTGACATCATATGTATGGGCTGTTGATGTCCAAACTGGGAAAACCAGGCTGGCAATTTTACCCGGACAGCCCTTTCGAAAAAAAATGGACAGATGGCAATCCTAATTACAAGTAATCATGGTAAGTAACCTTTGTTTTTGGTGGCAGCCATTAAAGTTATTGGCAGATGGCAGCATAAGCTTCAGACTGAAATGCCATGCCATTAACTTTAGAAGCTAGTAAGGGACATTTTTGCCTTGTGGCAAGGTTAGTGCCATCATCATCAGCATTTATCTATACAGCACTAGCAAATTATTAAATACTTTACATTACTTTATAAAAATCAGTCTCATAATCATCCTTGCACTTATTTAACAATCAAGGCTTACAGAATAAACCTGAGATCAGAGCTCTCATGAGTTTACAAACTAAAGTCTCAGGTGGCTCAACAGTTTTTAACTTGCTTTGTGCAGCTGAGCCCTGACCAAAAGAAACATAAGTATAGGGGGGTAAAGGGGGCCCATCAGCCCTGAGTCCTTGGCTGACATTAGTTGAATTGTGTAAAATTAGCACAAAATGTTTAGCTGGATTTGGCCAGGAAAGGCATGTCCCATGATATAATTGCAGATTTTGCAATATTTGGCAAAACATTTCAAAGTGAATGTAGCTAATTCCGAAGTATTAAAAAAGTTGTTAAAAAGCTAATTTCAAAGTAAAAAGTTGGACAGTACTGTACATGCACAGTGTTAATAGAAGTGAGTATTATAAAAGAATGGCCTCTTCATAAGTCCATCAATACTTATTAGAGAGGGATCTCACTGACTGGAGGAAGTGTAAGCTTCATCCCTGAAGTGCTTCTACTATATGGGGATATTGGGGTGCCTTCCATACAGAATCAATGCATTTAATCAATGCATCCCTGGAGTGCTTCTGCTATATGTGGATATTGGGGTGCCTTCCATACAGAATCAATGTATTTAATGAAGAAGGAAAGGTAAAAACCACTGGGGGGTTTCAAATGTTAGGCACCCCACAGTGATTGTAATCACTTACCTTTTACCCCAGGCTGGTACTCTTGTTAGGAGAAAACTGCTCTAGACCAGGGTAGCTGCGAGCCAGCAATCCTCTTCCTTCTCTCTTCTATCTTCTGGATCCTGCGGCCCACACATGTGCAGTAGAGTGAAAAAGCTTTTCACTTTACTGCGCATGCACAAAGGCACAAAGAAAGATGAAGGAAGAGGATTGCTGGCTCTTGTTTTCTCTTAACAAGAGCACCAGCCCTGGGTTAAAGGTAAGCGATTACAATCACTGGGGGGTGCCTAACATTTACAGTGATTTTTAACTTTCCTTCTTCTTTAAGTATATTTTAAAGCCTTAACGAATTAATAACATTTAAGACAAACAGTGTTGACTTGAAAAATATATCACATGCAACTCCATACATGTTTAGATACTTCCAGTGTGAACTCTATATCTACCCCTATTCCCTAGCCACTCAGTATCCTTGTACTGATGGGAATCACTGGGGCTCTGACCCACCATCCATTTCTTTCTAGAGCCTTTACTTCTCAATCTTCACAGCCCGTTATACCTGCTGCTACAGTACCTAGGGCTAACCCCAGCAACTGGCTTTGCTTCTGACCTAATTCAGGTTTCCTCTTTACTAGGGACTTCAACCGATTTTTAGAATTACTTAAGAGAGTGCTATCATGAGACAATTTGCAATTTTTATTATTTGCATTATTATTTTATTATTATAGTTTTTAATGAATTTAACTTTTTGTTCAGCAGCTCTCTAGTTTGGTGAACTATCCCTTTAGCAGAATGACTCCTATTTAGCCCCATCATTTATAGCACTACAAGTACAAACAGTTTGTCAGAAATGCTTCAATTAACTGTAAACTGTAAACTTCCACTCTGCTGGTATGTCACACTCCTACACATTCCCTAGGGTATGTTAAACTGAGGTGAATAAACTTCATTGGAATATTATTTTGAAACATCCCTAATACGCAAGTTTTAATACACACAAACTGTGAATATGTAGGTATATAATCTATTTAAAGGACTCACCAAAAGCACGCTTTGGGTGGACCAGTCGCAGGGTGAATGTCTCTGATTTTGGAAGCTCTCTCAACATCTTGGCAACTTCATAGTGCCGGCATCCCACAATAGTCTGATCATTTATGGCTTCTATGATGTCACCCACATTCACAATTTTCAGTCTGTCGGTAATGCTGCCTTCCTTAATCCTCTGGATATATAAAGGGTTAGCATGTTAACCAGATGCCAAATGGTGATAAAACACAAAATTATTAAACAAATACAAAAGCATGACTTTTCTGTTTTCTATTAATGCATAATCATGTTTTGTTATTCCTAAAATAACTGTTTATTATACAGGAAATATTAACTAAGTTGACTTTTCTTTGAAAACTGTTTAAACAGCATAAACAGCTATACAAAGTTCCATGATGTAATTCAGAGAGAGAGACTGCAAAAACAAGCCTGGAGTTAATTTCTGATTGCATTTTTTGCATAAAATATACATTGTTTTAGAGAAAGGATATTCACCCTAAGGGTCTCCCATGTTGGTGAACTGCAATTAGCAAGTAAACTGCAGGGTGTATAAATACCAACTCCCGAAGCGCTCCACAGTAGGCTCAAGACATCACAGACCAGGCTGGAAGACACTGCTTACCCACCCTTGTTATGAATAAATACAATTTATAAAAAATAAAATGGGTTGCAGCACTTATGGTCTTGTGGTGGAAGTTTATGTTAGCATGCATAGGTGGCCCGAAATGTCATCCCATCGGCAAGAATGTAAATCGCCAGCAGGGCCGGGCCAAGGTATTAGAGCCCCCCGCCTCGCATTCCCACCTTACCATTATATGGTTTCAATTTTATTTTATCTCTTTTTTTCAGCATTTTAGATAATACAGCAGCAGCCAATCCCTCATATTGCCCCCCGTCTGTACTGTGCCAGCAGCAGCCAATCCCTCATTTTGCCCCCCATCTGTACTGTGCCAGCAGCAGCCAATCCCTCATATTGCCCCCCACCTGTACCTGTGCCAGCAGCAGACAATCCCTCATATTGCTGCCCCCATCTGTACCTGTGCCAGCAGCAGCCAATCCCTCATATTGCCCCTATCTGTACCTGTGCCAGCACCCAACATATTGCCCCATCTGTAACTGTGCCAGTAGCAGCCAATCCCTCATATTGCCCAATTTGCCCCCAATCTGTATATATGCTAGCAGGCAGTCAATCGAAATTGTGCCCAAAATCTGTATATTTTGCCCCCAAATCATATGTACCTGTGCCAGCAGCAGCAATCAAGAATTGCCCCCCTTCCTGTACCAGCAGCCTGCAGTGTCAGAGAACTTCCAGCCAGGTCCTGCTCGTGCCTCAGGTTTTCGCTGCGCGACACGGCACACCCACACACTGCAGCACCCCAAAACTTCTCTCCCTCATCGCTTCTGTACCCTTGTTTGAATAAGGCGCATGTGCATCCCGAATACAAGTCACACATCATGCCAGAGGAAGGTTGGGGGCGGCGGTATATTAAAGGCAAAGCTAACTAATAAAACCCTACTAGTAAAAAAAAAAAAAATTATTTCCCCTTTGATGTGCACCCCCCAGTGATTGTACCCTAGGCAGGCGCCTAATCTGCCTACCCCTAATTCCGGCCCTGATCGCCAGTGGGATAGCATACACGTTGCTTCGGTTTTCCGAAGTCGCCCGAAGCAAAGGGTAAGCCACCCCACCGGTGATTTACATTCTTGCCGGTGGGATGGCATTTCGGGAAGATTAGTTGCCCGCAATAGTGAAGATTTATTGTGAGCAACTAATCTCCCTGTGTGCCAATGCCCTACTTGCTACTTGTCACGGCTACAAAAATAGACAATGCTGATCATTTACTGATAATTGTGTCTCTGTGTGTGTTTAGCAGAGGTAATTTTCAGTATTGTCTAAGGCAGGGTATTTTCTGGCTTTTAGTAGCTGTGACAAGTAGCTGCTACTAAGTTGCTCTGTGTCTTCACCCTAATAGAAAGATTTGTTTTAAAAAAGTAACATTTAGGGCTCTGGTACACGGGGAGATTAGTCGCCCGCGGCAAAACTCCCTGCTCGCGGGCGACTAATCTCCCCGAGTTGCCTTCCCTCTGCCATCCCACCGGCGAACATGTAAGTCGCCGGCGGGATGGCAGACGCGGCGGCGCGATTTCGGGAAATTTGCGCGAAATCGCGCCGCCGCGTCTGCCATCCCGCCGGCGACTTACATGTTCGCCGGTGGGATGGCAGAGGGAAGGCAACTCGGGGAGATTAGTCGCCCGCGAGCAGGGAGTTTTGCCGCGGGCGACTAATCTCCCCGTGTACCAGAGCCCTTACAATAAAATAAAAGCCCCACAGAGCAATAATTTTTGGTAGTGACCCTAATTTGAAAGCTAGACAAAGAGGAAGGCAAAAGCTATAAAAATAATAGTGAAAACCAACTTCAGATGTTAGGAATAAGGTAAAATGTTCCTATAAGTAGAGCAGATGCTGGTAGAGAATGTTTAAAAAATTCTTAAGTGTATTTAAAAGCGCTGCAGCCTGTTTCCTCCACAGAAAGTTAGTGTCTGGTGTCTTTAAGTATAACATTCAAGTCTTTTTTGTGCAGAGGGTTGGTTTGCAATGGTACATTCTCTACTTGGAGAAGGATTCTTAGAGGGGTGCTGCATGGTTCTGTATTGGGTCCACTTTTATTTAACTTTTTCATTAATTACTTGTTGGCATTAATGGCATTCTAAGTAATGTATCAGTGTTTGAAGACAACACAAAACTATGCAGCCCAATTTATAAGGACAATACAATAAATTATCTGATGCTTTTATTTTCACCAGTAGGACCTTCCAACTGACACAAGCACACCCACTCCATTTAGAAGAAAGGAGGTTCCATCTTGAAATTTGAAAATATATTTTCACATTGAAAGCTGTGAAGTTGTGGAATTCTCTTAGTACAAGATGATCCAGGGACTGGATCCATCCGCATCTTAGAGTCAAAAAGAAAACTTTCTACTCTCTGAGGCAAATTGGAGAGGCTTTTTGCCTTCCTCTGGATCAACTAGAAATTAGACCGCTTTAACTTAGACATAAAGAGGTGAACATGATGGGCCAGTGTCTTTTTCAACCTATGTTACTATATTAATATTTATGTTACCTTCCTCAACACCATTAGAAAAAATGGGTCAAGATACTAGATGCTAAAATCATCCAACTTGCTTTGGACTAGATGCTTGGGATGAGGCCAAAGGTGACCTCTTTGGGTTTTTTATTTTACTGAGCAATAGCTTCATTCTGTTTAAATGTATGTTTTAGATACAGTATATCTAACCCCCCAACATGCAGCAAAAATGTTGAGTCTGACGGAAGCTAAAATTCCAAATAGTAAAGGCCACTGATAGGAAAATAGGGGCTCTCCTAATATGACACTTGCAGGCCTCAAGCAATATAAGAGACAGATTTGTATTTCTACAACAGAATTGTAGCCTCACACAGGGATAAACCAACTCTAGTAGGATCTACAGCGAGAGGTAGGCAATATATTTAAAACCATGAAAAAGCTGTTCATGTACTGTGTGTTGATATTAGAAAGTGTCACCTTAATAAAAGCATATCCAGCCCCATTGTCAGTGATGGTTAGGCCTAGGGCATCTTCAGTCTTGGTTATCTCTACCTCTTTTGTTTCACCTCTGACGTGAGCGAAGATAAAATCCTCCAGCCCAATTTGGCCACCCAACAACTTCTGCATGTCTACTTTGTGCGTATTCAAAGTACAAAACAAGATCTAAAAAAAAAAAAAAAAAGTCATAATATTAATGCAATTAAAGTATAAATAGTGCCTTATAGTATGCCTAGTTCTGAGCAATTATTCAATCTTTCTGTATATTTATGTCTTTCAGTTCAGGGCTCACTGACCCCATTAGCTAAAAACTATAGCTCTGTAAAACTACAATATTATTGTTAATTTTAATTAACCAACTTTTCCTTTTTTATTCATCTTTGTCATTCCTTCAAACTTCTGCATGGTTACTAAGAATAGATTAATTGATCCCTAGTAATCACAAATCAACAAACCACTGAGAAAGAGGAAATCAATCAGACACCCTAAGAAATAATTCTAAAGCCTTTTCTATTGTGTTAGTTGAGAAAAAAAATACTTTATGTACACTATTTTAATGGCTTCATAATATCATGATCTAATATGATCTTGCAAAGGCATTTGATACAGTGCCACAAAAAGAATTGCTTTATAAACTAAAGACGGTTGGCCTTGGGAAAGCTACATAAACATGGACTGAGAGTTGGCTGAAAGTTAGACAGTTTTTATTTTAATTTTTTAAATATTTGATTTATAAGTTGGCATCAGAAGTGAACTGTAAGTTTGTACTCAAGCATACAAGTTATTACACCAGCACATACAGTACCAACAGTTTTGAATGCTCACACATAATACAGCAGTTGCTTTTTCTCTTTTGTTACTCCTCTCTTCTACATTTGTATGATAGCATTCCATTTCTTCTCTTTTCATATCTGGTCTTTTTCCATACCAATTCTCCATGCTCTCTTCATTCTGTCACCCCCATTTTCTCTCCTATTTTTGCTTTATGCCCTTTTTCATTCTGTTTTGACTTGACTGTTTGACTATTTTATTATTTCCAACAGAGGCTAAACAGGATCACTATTCCTGATGCACCAATGTTTTAGAGACCTGTCACCCTAAGAAATAATTCCAAATCGTATTTTGTTTGTATTAACCTGACTTTACTTTATGTATGTCCTTACACTTTTATACCAAAAATGAAGCTTCAGAATTATTTTATAGAAAGAAGAAGCCCTGCACAATTATACTCCTGTGCCACATGTCCCTTTCTCAGCCAACACACACATAACATCTGGGTGTTCACTTGCTTACAGTAGCTAGCCAGCCAGGCTTATTTTCCAATAATTAATATTTTTCCAATGTACCTGGCTAGTAACCCTTGTCAACCAATTATTAGCCTTTGTTTATAGGTCTACCTGCAACTGGCTGAACAAAACTGATAGCCACAACTGTTGTTTGGTATAGGGCTGTATGAACTGAGTTCACTAGTTAGGTTTGAGAGGAGGAAAGTTTACTGCATTTCATAGTTGGCTTTCATTCTCTTTTTAGGCAGTGATTGCTGTCTTCTGGATGGTAGTTACACCCTGCTGTCTTACTACCCCCTATCATTTAATTACACCCCTTAATTCCTCTTCCTCCACCTTTCAAAATGAAAAAATCTCTATTTCTTAGAGATCTATAGAACTATGCAAAAGTGCTTAGATATCTTTATTCAAACCGTTCCCTAAGCTCAGGAAACTGACAGCAGCACAGAGCATTTTCTGTGAATTAAAAAAAAAGATATGGAGCTACTGAGGGCATTTTACAGCCACAGGTTTACACTGCTAAAGGGCTTGCAGAACATCAATACATAAATTGTACTACATTTCCATTGTAGTTTGTTAAGTTTCTTTGTTTTGACAAAATTTTATATTTTGTGTCATATATGATTTCATTGTTGCATGAAAATGTACTGGGATATCCAACATGCAACCCTCAAATTGTTAACTACAAATACCTGTATCTCTTGTAGCCATATACTAATTACTGAACACTATAATTCAGGATGTTCTTTGGGTTAATATACAGGCTTGCATTATTTAGGAGTATGCTTGCACAAACTTCTTTTAACCCTCTAACTGCCAACGATGTATGGCGTACGTCATTGCAGGACAAGGCTTTATCTGCCAACGACGTGCGCCATATGTCGTTTGGCAGATAAAGATTCTCTCTGCAGAAGCGGCATGTGCATGGGCAACGAGCCAAGGGGGGCTGTCATGCCGGTCCTGTGACGCGATCGTCGCAGGACCGACCTACAAGCAGCAGACGTGATCACATCGCGTCTACTGCTTGCTCCCCACTTCCTGCTTCCTGTTTCCCCCCAAGCGCCAGCGCACTGACCAGGACTGTAGCAGGACGACCAGCCATGCGATCCCTGCTTCTGGACAGGTAAGTGTGCTTTTACAGGGGGCTCTGTGTGCAAAAGCTGAGTTAGCAGGCGAGAAATCCATATGCCCTATTTTCATTTTGGGGTCAGTACATACCACAGACTTTGTTATATCTATGCATAGTGGGCATCAAACTGTTCAGTAGACCTCTGGTGTTCCTATTTGGGGTGATTTGCCATTGTATACAGGAAATTGTGTGAGATAAATGCGGCAAACTGCAACATTTTTAGGCGATTTTCTGAAATATTGGCAAAAACAAAAAAAATTGGCAAACTTAGGAAAGCTTTATGGCTTGGTACTTTGGAGTAAAAGGAAATATGTACCCATTATAGATTCGAGCGAATGTGTACTTTCCAAAAATATATGGCTTTCTGGGGTGAGTGTACTTTTTTGTAGTATTATCCCACATAAAGGATGTAAATGTGTTGATTTTCTGAAATGACACATCATATGGGGGGTATGTTCCCATTGGGGCCCTATACATATTGGGCATCAAACTGTTCAGTGGACCCCTGGCCTTCAAATTTAGGGAGATAAGATGCTGCAAAGTGGAAGCTTTGAGGGGATTTTTGGAAATGTCATCAAAATTGGCAGCTTTAGGAAAGCTTTGCGGCTTGGTACTTTGGAGTAGATAGACATGGGTACCCATTTTGAATTCAGAGGAATGCGTCCTTTCCAAAAATATATGACTTTCTGGGGTGAACGTACTTTTTACTAGCTTTATCCCACATATAATGATGTAAATGTGTTGATTTTGCAGGAACTGAAATGACAGAAATGATAGATCATATGGGGGTATGTTCACATTGGGGCCCCTACATGCCACATACTTAGGTAAACCTATACATATTGGGCGTCAAACTGTTCAGTGGACCCCTGGCGTTCACATTTAGGGTGTTTTATCTTGGTACCTAATGCTATGTAGGAGATAAGATGCTGCAAAGTGGAAACTTTGAGGGGATTTTTGGAAATGTCATCAAAATTGCCAGCTTTAGGAAAGCTTTGTGGCTTGGTACTTTGGAGTAGAAAGACATGGGTACCCATTTTGAATTCAGGGGAATGTGTACTTTCCAAAAATATATGACATTTGGGGTGAACGTACTTTTTACTAGCTTTATCCCAGATATAATGATGTAAATGTGTTGATTTTGCAGGAGCTGAAATGACAGAAATGATAGATCATTAGGGGGTATGTTCACATTGGGGACCCTACATGCTACATACTTAGGTAAACCCATACATATTTGGCATCAAACTGTTCAGTGGACCCCTGGCGTTCATATTTAGGGTGTTTTATTTGGTTACTTCATGACCTGTAGGAGATAAGATACTATAGACTGGAAGCTTTGAAGGGATTTGTTAAAAACTTCACAAATTTTGATAAAAACCTATAACTTTAGGAAAGCATTGTGACTTGATAGTTTGGAGTAGACAGACAGTTGTGCCTACTCTGGATTCCCCAGAATCTGTTCTTTCCATAAATGTGTAATTTTCTGGGATAAACCTTCTGTTAGTTTAAGTTTTGGCCTAGAAACCTAAAGTATGCAGCTTTCTGAAGCAGTGCTTTGGAAATTTGGTAGTGTACTGCTGGGAGTTTTTGACCTATACAAGTGAGAAATCTCCATAAAACTATATATATTTGGTATTGGCATGTTCAGGAGACATGGGACTTTCCAAATCAGTTGTATTTTTGTGCATAAAATTATTTTTGTTTCTGGTATGTGTGTTTATATTATGGAAAATATGATTTTTTTTTAAATTTTTTAAAAGCCTATATCTTGTTACAGAATTGGAATTACACCAAAATTACACCATATTTTGAAAGCTTAGGTTGTCCTGAAAAAAACAATATATAGTTTTCCTGGGTAAACTAAAAGTCCCCCCGAGGAAAGGCCCCTAAAGTGCAAAATGTTCGAAAACTGTCTGGCAGTAGAAGTTCCGCTTTGACCAAAACGGCTGGCAGTGAAAGGGTTAAAACAACTAAAAGAAGCACCATATACAATCTTACTTATTGTAATCTGTGTCTTAATACATTTGTCTTAAGAGATCTGAGGGATCATTTATAAAAGCAAGTTCTTGAAAAAAACATGGTGATTGCAGAATTATCCTTTGCTTATTATACTTGCAATCATAAATGAACCCTCTGTCCTAAGTGATGTTACAGCTTGACAATATTTTAGTTCTTATGACACAATCTTTAACAGTACACTTATAAATTCTCTTTATCAGATGTGCTGCCAGCTGAGGATTCTGTGATTTTTATTATATAACAGATTTAGGCCATAGGTTTGGCATCCCTGACATAAATTGTATAAAAGTTGAGTGGACATAACAGAAATACTATCTCCCATTAGTAATAAAAGACTTTCTTTTGTGATACAATTACTTGGTGCAATGTTGAATAATTAAAGAGAGTTTCTATTTCTTCCTCTTTACGGCATTTGTCACAAGATTACTAAGCAACTTCCTTGTGAGCTGCACTAGGAATTTTAATATACCTGATTGTAATACCCATATCTCTGTGCTCAGCACTAGTAATCTGAATTTTAAAAGAAACAGCACACATATCCAACTTCCATACACAGCTGTATTGTGTGCAGTAGCAAATAAGTAAACCTAAACTTTATATTGCTTCTTTTGATTATTTTTTAATTCCATTAAATTCTTACCTCTGTTGGAGAGATGTTAAACACCTCTGCAATTTTAGCATAAAGCTCCTTGACATTGGTAAAGCCTTCAATCTTTTCTGTTGAGCTGCCATGTGCCAGCTGAGTGTGAAACACCAACCTTGGTCTAATCCGGGGAGGGTGTGGTGTTGGCTGGCTTTGTGCTGGAGCAGCTGGCACATTTTCTGCCCCTTCTTTATTCCTCTGTGCTTCCCTTTTGGATTCTTTCTGCTCAGGAGCCACGCCGTTCTCCATGAAGCCTGCCTCTAATTGTTGTGTCCCCTTTTTGGCTCTCTTTCCTGAGCTGCGCAGCATCCTTCCCTTGCCAGGAAGGGGTGTGTATGTTAGGGACACAATGACTGTCAGGCTCAGAAAGATAAATAATAGATGATGGCTTGCTCCCTTTGAAGTGTACACCTTGTAAAGAGACACCAAGTGAGGTATACACTGCAGGAAATTGTTATCCAACAACTCAGGTTACCCAGCAAGACTGTCAGTTCTAATCCCATGGGATAAAAGACAAAGTAGAAGCATATATTAAATCAATTTTCTTTGCTTTGCACATGGAAAGATGTTCTCACTTGGGATGTTACTGTATCCACCAATTAGACAACTATGCCTTAACCTTATGCCTTAAGTGGCTAGAGCACAGGCTGCATAATATGCTGACTACAAGCAACTAACATGGCAGTCTACCTCTGCTATAGAAATAAATAAACTTCCCAGAGACTGCAGTTTCCTTTGTCAAACATGAATAAGGAGCTTGTTAAAGGGCTATTTCTTCTTCAAGTTAACTTTTAAAATAATAAACATCCAATTTTTAGTAGGGATGCACCAAATCCAGGATTAGGTTCGAGATTTGGCTGGGATTCGGCTAAGATTCTGCCTTTTTCAGTAGGATTCAGATTTGGCTGAATCCATGTGACTTTTTGTCACATTAACATGGAAGTTCAAAAATTTTCAGCACGCAGTTCTCTTAAAACCTTCTGTTACCTAATTTGCATAGGCGAATTAGGATTCGGATTCAGTCCAGTATTCAGCTGAATCTTTCATGAAGGATTTGGCAAAATCCCAAAATAATGGATTTGGTGCATCAATAATTTTAGCAGCTTTTCTGTAAACTATAATAGCATTTCTGAAGCAACACACAACTTTTTTTTTTTTTCTTCAACCCTTTGTTATCCTGATTTGCATATGCAAATTAGAATTTGGTTCGGTATTTGGCTAAATCTTAAAATAGTGGCTTTGGTGCTCCCCTAAATTTTTGGTGTTACTGTTCCTTTAAACCCACCTTTTGATTCAAACCTATAACCTAAGTACCTCAACATGTTAACCACCCACTGAGCCCCCCTACTCATACACTCACACCTACTACTGGTATTCTGTCATCATCTATCACTCTGCACTTAACATAATCACTCTATAATTAATGCCTCATATCCTCTCCCATCTGAGCAGGGCCATTGCCCATTTGTCTTCTAACAATTTCCTGTTATGATTGCAAATTGATTCTGGTGCAATGCTTTTCTGTATATGCAAACTGTTGGTCTTGTATTTATATCCCTTTACTCTGTAAAGCTCTGTAGAAACTGATGATGCAATGCAGTCCTTTTTCAATGGGGCTTTTATAACATACCTAACAGATATCTGTCTGAGTTTGACCAGGACATAGTCATGTAACAGAATGCTGGACCCAGCCTTTCCTAAATATGGGTAAGCTGAGGGTTTCCCTTTTAACATGTTGGAGGTAGGAAAAATAGGATATCTGGCATAAAATTCTCTATTGAGAAGTGGGAATCTGAGACCAAGAACAATGCTTCATTGGTTGGGTTCCTCAATAAGGCAACTGGGGAGGGATGTAGATTAGAGGCCATAAGCTTCCAGGACAGGGCTGCTTGTTAGGTTTGCTTTTACCACTCAATTGTGTAGCTCTGGGTATCTGGATCCCAGTTTTATTTCTGTCACACAATCTGAAAGTCTACGTAGCCGACTGACCACTGCTACTTACCCTAGCATTTAAGCAAATTGCTGGAGCCGGTGCCAAAACTGCTAATGCAAATCACTGAATTAGAAATAATAATAACAGTAAGACAGTAGAATAGCGGTAGAAATAATATAAACATGAGCTATCTACTAAATGGTAGTTTGTTGGGGGGATCATTAATGGAGAAAGATCTGGGGGTTTTTGTAGATAACAAGTTGTCTAATTCCAGGCGCACCAGAGGCCACCCCTATAGATTAGAGGAACAGAGCTTCCATTTGAAGCAGCGTAGGTGGTTTTTCACGGTGAGGGCAGTGAGGTTGAGGAATGCACTTGCTAGTGATGTTGTAATGGCAGATTCTGGTAATGCCTTTAAGAGGGACTTCAATTCTTGAACAAGCATAGTATCCAAGGCTATTGTGATACTAATATCTACAGTTAGTATTGATGTTTGTATATATATACATACCTCCCAACATTTCATTAAGAGAAAGAGGGACAAAAATATATGACACTGGTAGTGCGGCAAAAATGTTTTGGCCACGCCTGCTTTGTGACCATGCCCCCACATGCCACACCCACTTTACATGCCCCAGATGTGCCAGTATAATCACTAAATAAAAAGAATAAAGGACATATTAACTTCAAAGGTGCCAGTATGACTACATTAAATTGATAAAGGGCATATTAACCCCAGACATGCCAGTAAAATTAATAAATGAAACTGATAAAGGGCATATCAACTTCAGACATGCCAACAGTTCTGTGCATTTTCCAAAGTTATAAACAGGGCCAATTCCAGTGGTACATAAATTTCCTTCCATTCTTAATCAGTTGAAAGCAAAACAATATTAATGTACCTCTACAAGTTCTAGCCCTATTAACAAGGCCTAAGGTTCCCAGACTTATAAGGGCCCCTTTTAAATGCCTGCTATATTTTATGAACAAGCGATACCACTTCCCCTGCATGCTGTGCTCTGCCACAGATTCCCAGGAGTGAGAGATATATGTTAGGGGAGGACAAGGTGAAACTGTCCAGCACACAAATAAAGGCAGCAAACTCTTCTGCCTGATAAAAGACAGAGCCCCTGACCCGGTGAGCAGGAGAGGGATGCGGAGCCAATGCCGATAGTTGACCCTTGCCTGTCACAAATGCTCCTCCCAGGACAATTAAACATCAAGGTAAACCTGTGAGCTTGAGGTAGCAGGGGAGATTCAAGAGTTAAGGGTGCAGGCTTTTTTTCCCAGAGCAGAGCAGGCACAGCAATCAATTAAATGGCAATGCTAAGAAGCGGGACATCTAACAGTGAATCCAGGACAGCGGGCAGTGCCATAAATATCGGGACTGTCCCGCTGAAAGGTAGGTATGTATATAGTTTATGTATGTGCTGTTAGTGTATAGATAGGTAAGTATACCGTATATACTCGAGTATAAGCCGAGTTTTTTAGCCCCCATTTGAAAAAAGACATCCTCGGCTTATACTCGAGTATATACGGCAGCACATCCCCCCCCCCTCCCCGTGGGCGGACGGGTCTCGATGGCGGGAGAATGCTAACGAGCATAGGAAGCTCCCATGTTAGGAGCGCCCCATGTATAAGTGGCGCACTGGAACAGGTATATGCCCACACACGAAGACTGATGGGAGAACGCTGACGAGCATAGGAAGCTCATATGTGAGGAGCGCACCATGTAAGAGGAGCACGGGGAACTGTTGTGGCACCACAATAGTGAGTATACAGTATATAAATTACTGCTTCATGCTAGGGAGGCGCATATGTAATGAGCGCGCCTTGTATGTGAGGAGCACGGGGAACTTCCCATATACCGTACATACACGAATTTGCCATAGGCATACATGACTAAAATGTTCACCATAGAAAACAAGACAAGACTGCATTGGGAGGGGGGTTTAGTGTACAATCTGAAGCTGTTGGTGATTTAAAACAGATTTATTTTGGGGGAAATATAGATGGTGATTCAAGAGCTTCAGGTTACTCCATCGCACGGTTTTGTGCTAGGGAAGCGCATATGTGAGGAGCGTGGCTTGTATATGAGGAGCACGGGGAACTTGTTATGGCACCGCATATGTGAGTATATAGTATATATACTTGTATATACTTTATATATATATATATATATATATATAAAAGTGAAGAGGGGTGACGGCACTCACAGGAATTTTCAAGCTTGGAGACATCAGATGAGGTGTAAAAATTGAGGTTTTTATTTAGTCCGACGTTTCAGTTCCTCTTGGAACTTTCATCAGGGACAACAACAGTGAAATGCAATGTGAACGCTATTTAAACCCAAAACGGCGCCAAAATCGTTGCTAGGCAACCCCCATAAACAGTGAATGAGTGTCAGTATAACATAAAAAAACAAAAATTGTCAGTAAAATAAAATATATAATACAAGAACTGGAGCCAACAGGCAAATCATAATAAGCACTTAGTCACACAAGATCAGTTCATATGACCCACGAGCGCAATCTCGTAGCGCTACAAAACGGATCATATTCAGAGGAGAACGCCATAAAGATCCCCAGGTATACCCCGTGAGTTACGCACAAAAATTGGAATCGCGTCAGGGGCTTATCGATAATTGTAAACGCATCAAGGGCTTACCGGTTAATAGCCTTGCACTGGCAAAGTCCTATGGAGACCCGTACGGGCACGATCCTGTTAAGCACACATACTTGCGGTTGCTAGGCAACCCGCCAGCGGTGAGCCGGTTATATAGACCGACGTGCATTAGCATACACATTAGGCACACAGTCTGGACCCGGGCCGGGTCCTCAGAACGGGGGTTGCAGCCGTACATCTCAGTACACTTTGTGTCCGGATGTCAGCGCATACCCCCTGCACTCATAGCGGCCAACGTACTCCCAAAGGGGATTGTATAAAAGTTAGTGTTGCCTTCTGCACTGCTCACATGGGGGTTGCAAGAGGGAAAGTATTTGCCCTGCGCAGGGCATCAAGAGTCAATTAAAGAATCGCTAGGGACTTGCACGGGCAAAGGCGTTAGGCCGGCAGTTATCAAGTGGTACCAAGCGGGGCATTATGCAAAGCAAAAGAACAAGGAGAAGGGCACACCTGCTGCCCTCCCCTGTGTGCGTAACGGAAGGGGAACCTGTATATGGCGTGGGAAACAATGCAAAACATTAGGACAGTGTAACTAAGTGTAAACGTTCAACAAACCCAGCAGGAAGGATACAGAAATTGTTGCAACCAGAGATAATTAGTATACATTGTAGCAAAATATATGGGACACAAAGTAATTGTAGATAAAACAGCACAGCCAAGTTCATGTAGTTAACACGCGGCAGAGAGTAGATTCCTTAGATAAAGCAGCCAAGTGGCAGGGTCTCATTAAGACCTCGTGGGGCCACACAGTCAAGTTTATGTATCCACCGTGATTCTCTTTGGAGCAGGGCCAAATCTCTGTTGCCACCCCTAGGCAGGGGGGGCTGTTGGTCAATTGCCATGCATTTAAAGGTTGGGAGGGTATGTCGCATCAGAAGGAAGTGTCTTGCGACTGGTTGATTAGATTCTTCATCTTTAAGAGCCCTGCTAATGGCCGATCGATGGTTGCTGATTCGTTCCCTCAGGGTGGTCACCGTCTTGCCCACATAATATAAACCACAAGGACAGGTAATGATATACACTACATAGGTTGACAGACAGCCAAGTCTCGAGTGTATTTTTAGTCTTTTGCCAGTATGGGGGTGCGGGAAATCAGGACCAGTTAAGAGGCACCTGCAAGTAACACAGTCTGGACATTTATAGCAGCCCAATTTCTGTAGTGAGGATAGCCAATTCTGTGGCTTGTTACTAAAGCCTTTAAAGTCCGTTTTCATTAACAAGTCTCTTAGACTCCTACCCCTTTTATAGCCCATTCGAGGTTTCTGGGCCTGATATAGCGCCAAAGTTTCATCTTGGTTGACCATTGGCCAGTTCCTGTTTATGCTCTTAACAAGGGCTTGAGAGGTGGAGGAAAAAGTTGTAGTAAAGATGAGTGGTATTTGTTGTTCCTTCTGTCCATGCGTCTTGTTCAATAAAGATTCTTGGTTATGCTTCTAGCCACCATCCCCCAGCTACCATTAGGGGTATACCATACTCTCAATTCCTGAGGGTTATCAGGAATAACAGTTCGATTGATACAGCTAAATCTCAGCTACAAGAGATGTTGAATAGATTCCTGGACCGCGGCTACTCTGAGAATCTACTGCTAACACAGTTGGAGAGGGCCCTGGCACATAACCAAGAATCTTTATTGAACAAGACGCATGGACAGAAGGAACAACAAATACCACTCATCTTTACTACAACTTTTTCCTCCACCTCTCAAGCCCTTGTTAAGAGCATAAACAGGAACTGGCCAATGGTCAACCAAGATGAAACTTTGGCGCTATATCAGGCCCAGAAACCTCGAATGGGCTATAAAAGGGGTAGGAGTCTAAGAGACTTGTTAATGAAAACGGACTTTAAAGGCTTTAGTAACAAGCCACAGAATTGGCTATCCTCACTACAGAAATTGGGCTGCTATAAATGTCCAGACTGTGTTACTTGCAGGTGCCTCTTAACTGGTCCTGATTTCCCGCACCCCCATACTGGCAAAAGACTAAAAATACACTCGAGACTTGGCTGTCTGTCAACCTATGTAGTGTATATCATTACCTGTCCTTGTGGTTTATATTATGTGGGCAAGACGGTGACCACCCTGAGGGAACGAATCAGCAACCATCGATCGGCCATTAGCAGGGCTCTTAAAGATGAAGAATCTAATCAACCAGTCGCAAGACACTTCCTTCTGATGCGACATACCCTCCCAACCTTTAAATGCATGGCAATTGACCAACAGCCCCCCCTGCCTAGGGGTGGCAACAGAGATTTGGCCCTGCTCCAAAGAGAATCACGGTGGATACATAAACTTGACTGTGTGGCCCCACGAGGTCTTAATGAGACCCTGCCACTTGGCTGCTTTATCTAAGGAATCTACTCTCTGCCGCGTGTTAACTACATGAACTTGGCTGTGCTGTTTTATCTACAATTACTTTGTGTCCCATATATTTTGCTACAATGTATACTAATTATCTCTGGTTGCAACAATTTCTGTATCCTTCCTGCTGGGTTTGTTGAACGTTTACACTTAGTTACACTGTCCTAATGTTTTGCATTGTTTCCCACGCCATATACAGGTTCCCCTTCCGTTACGCACACAGGGGAGGGCAGCAGGTGTGCCCTTCTCCTTGTTCTTTTGCTTTGCATAATGCCCCGCTTGGTACCACTTGATAACTGCCGGCCTAACGCCTTTGCCCGTGCAAGTCCCTAGCGATTCTTTAATTGACTCTTGATGCCCTGCGCAGGGCAAATACTTTCCCTCTTGCAACCCCCATGTGAGCAGTGCAGAAGGCAACACTAACTTTTATACAATCCCCTTTGGGAGTACGTTGGCCGCTATGAGTGCAGGGGGTATGCGCTGACATCCGGACACAAAGTGTACTGAGATGTACGGCTGCAACCCCCGTTCTGAGGACCCGGCCCGGGTCCAGACTGTGTGCCTAATGTGTATGCTAATGCACGTCGGTCTATATAACCGGCTCACCGCTGGCGGGTTGCCTAGCAACCGCAAGTATGTGTGCTTAACAGGATCGTGCCCGTACGGGTCTCCATAGGACTTTGCCAGTGCAAGGCTATTAACCGGTAAGCCCTTGATGCGTTTACAATTATCGATAAGCCCCTGACGCGATTCCAATTTTTGTGCGTAACTCACGGGGTATACCTGGGGATCTTTATGGCGTTCTCCTCTGAATATGATCCGTTTTGTAGCGCTACGAGATTGCGCTCGTGGGTCATATGAACTGATCTTGTGTGACTAAGTGCTTATTATGATTTGCCTGTTGGCTCCAGTTCTTGTATTATATATTTTATTTTACTGACAATTTTTGTTTTTTTATGTTATACTGACACTCATTCACTGTTTATGGGGGTTGCCTAGCAACGATTTTGGCGCCGTTTTGGGTTTAAATAGCGTTCACATTGCATTTCACTGTTGTTGTCCCTGATGAAAGTTCCAAGAGGAACTGAAACGTCGGACTAAATAAAAACCTCAATTTTTACACCTCATCTGATGTCTCCAAGCTTGAAAATTCCTGTGAGTGCCGTCACCCCTCTTCACTTTTGCATTTTGCTATTCTGCACTGGCACCCAGGTAGTATCTATTGCTATTGGTGTGCAGCTTAGAAACTGTTTGTATATATATATATATATATATATATACACTATACTTATACAGTATATAGTGTAAAATATATAGTGTAAAATATATACTATATACTTATATACAAGTATATAGTTTAGTATGGCAGCTTCCTTAGCCTTCCCAAACTTGCCTGACTGTTAAAAAAAAAAAAAAAAAACACCCTAGGCTTATACTCGAGCCAATAAGTTTTTCCAGTTTTCTTAGGTTAAATTAGGTACCTCGGCTTATATTCGGAACGGCTTATACTCGAGTATATACGGTAGGTTGTGTGTGCTGGGTTTACTTGGATGGGTTGAACTTGATGAACTCTGGTCTTTTTTCAGCCCTATGTAACTATGTAATAAACCAAAACAATAAGTAGTCACAATAAATTCTATAATAGTTCCTGTACAGTAGGACAGTGAACCTACCAAAGTCAAGACAAAAAAATTTCTTAAGTTAAAGGGGACCTAAAATCAAAAGCAATAACGTAAATTTGCTCTAGGTGCTCTCCTGCGTATTTCTGCATATTACTTTATGTTTATGATTTTAGTTGTAGACAAATGTCTTATGCTAGTAAATGTGTTGGCCTTGTATATAATTTAAAAGGGGACCTATTACCCAGATATAAAAAGCTGTATAACAAAAGTATTTTTCAAGTTAAACACGAAACCTAAATCCTTAATAAAATACCCATACCTTATATAAATTCATTTAAAAATCTCAGTTGTCAATCATATTTTGCCTTCTCTGACTTTTTTACTTTCACTTTCAGTTTTTTCACTTCCTAGATGTCACCGACCTGTATTCTATGTATGGGCATGTGTATCAGGTTTCCTGTGTATCGCATATAATGGATTTTGGGATGATGCAAACCTTGCCTCTATAACAATTTCCACAAAATGGTGCCTGTCTGTAGGCTCTATTGTGGATTCCAAAAGAATGAATGAGAAAAGATTTTAAATAAAGTAATTTATTTTACTCAACTAACATGATAGCATAGAATTTGGAATAATTTCTTTGGGTGACAGGTCCCCTTTAAGATTTCCCATGTCACAGAAATCAGCTATAAAAGAATCACTGTTTATATGTTATTTTAGCAGAACTTACTGGTAAATATTTATGAGATCCTCATCCAAAGACGAACCATTTATCAATGGTGGGGCACTGCCATAATGTTAGGATTGTAAGCTCTACGGGGCAGGGACCTCCTTCCTACTGTGTCTCATACCACATATATACATATATGTATTTATTGTATTTATTTATTATATCACTCGTCCTCCCTGTGTGTAATTTTGTATTCTGTAAGACTGTACAGCGCTGCGTACCCTTGTGGCACTTTATAAATAAAGTTATACATACATACATACAATAGACCCAATATGTGTCCCCAATAAAAATCAGCCTAATGCAGGGCAAGGTAAGAGGAATGTCTGGTAATGCAGTAAAAGATTGATAAACACTTTAGAAAAATGTGAAAAGGTCATGTTACACACATAGCTAAAAAAGGTAAGGATTTGGGATGTCTAGCAGATCATCCCCTCCACAATTGTGTGTCAGATTACCTAAAGCCATGTGTCTGCATTTCATAGGAAAACCACAAGCGTAATAGTAAACATATTACGTAAAAAGATTTTTCTGTTTTTGCCTTTTCTGGAAATTGTTGAGCCTTTTGATAAAAAAAAAACTATAATATGTTGTCTAAAAAAACACAAGACCACCATTGCTTTGCTGTGAAGCCTCTTGAATCACAACTAGCTGCTTCAGTTTGTGTGTGTTACAGAGACTGCTTCCTAATAATGTTACACTATAACTAACAGGACATGGACAAATGAATAAGGACCCCTTCCTGTGTCAAAACTGGCTTCCATTATCGGCATATAGAATTCAAAACCATGAAATGCATTCAAAAATTTATAGATAACATGCTTGATAGTTACCCAAACCATCTGTGTTAAAGAAATGGTGACTAATGTCACTTTGGAAATAATTAAAAATAAGGATAACAATAGAGTACCTATCTCATGCATTTCTGGTATTTAACATTTTTTTTAATTTGTGAAAAAGAATTAGTAAGCATTCATGAGAGCAATAGTTCACCTTTATGCATTCTTTAGGCCCCTCATATGATTAGAAGAATGGAGGTTTAATCTACAACCACAAAGAATTTATAGAAAAAGACCTGGTTTTAGGATGCCCATCCTAATCTGGATAAAGATGGATCCAAGAAAGGGCTAGTACCCTTTTAACAAATCAAAAACTACCAAGAATATGGTGTTTTTACATATACTAGTATTTGATTATGAATTAGGCCAAACGCAATTTGGGCCGACAAAGTAATTTGATTGCCGTCTTGTTTAATGGGCTAGTGCTTTAGTTTCTTTTTTTCCCTTCTATGAGTAATCTTGAATTGTGTCCAAAGTAACCTTTTTGAACTCAGTTCATCAATGATAATCAAGTCTGTCATTTAGTGAGTAAACTATAACCTTAATTAACTGATTGACCACAACTACTTATTTAGGCCTATCTGTACTCTTATTCTGTGTAATCCAATGCAGCAGAATTTGCTTGTTTTTCGTGGATAAGTAACTAGAGATCAATGTTTGCTCTAAGCTGTATGCTCGTGAGCACACAACCAGCACCAGTGTGTGTCCCACACTAGTTTTTTAAAATGCACACACTGTTTTAAAATGTGTACACAAAAAAAAAAACTTTTTGCACACACAACCGAGAAGAAATTAGAAGGAACATTGCTAGGGATTGCCCTTAGTTGAAATGCATTTTAAGGGTGAAGACAATTGGGCTGCTTAGTCGCTGCAATTTTTAAAAACCCAGCCGCTGCAACTAAATTGCTAAGTCACTGCATCCAAAATATGCCTTGCAGGACAAGTCGGCAATTTTATAGTAGTATAGCAATTAGCCACGGTGAGTAAATTTTCAAAATAGTGGCGACTAGTCATCCCATTGTCTTCGCCCCAAAATGCTCAGCAAATTTTAAATATGGGGGTTGAGATTTCAATTAGTAAATAAATCATACACGGTCATTGTTTAAACCAGAACAAACATTTATTTTATGCACAAACTATTGTAAGGCAGTACAACACACATAATCCAGACAAATCAGTGAAATATTTTGCAATGTTTTATCAAAACTAGCCTGGCCTAATGTGTGTGTCATTGTACGTGTTCAACAAATGACTCTTATCACTACTCTGCATGATCTGCTTTCAGGATAGGTGAGATATAGTACATGTAGAGACACAATTGAGCATAATTAATCAATGAGTTAAGAGCGTTCATTGACACTTGGCCATTAGTAATTAAAGTACATTCCAGTTATTTGTAGTGTATTTTCATTTTAGACCATTTATTTATATTTAAGACACAAAACATTTCTACAAGATCTATGTTACTTTTTTTTATATATAAATATACAATTTTTTCAAAGAAGTTTCAAATTGGAATTCACTTTAAAAAGTGGCCATTAATCTATTTCAATAAAATAATTATCCTGAAAAAAAGAAAGGAAAAGTGCAGTTCTGATTTCTTATTACTATAACATTATGGCTTAGTTATCAACTAGTATGAAAACTGTTTTAAACAGCCAACAAACAAATATTTGTGCAGGTATTACTTATTATGTACATTATGTCAATTTTATAAGTACCCTGCATAAAGTGGACATTATTACAAATTGCGCATTCTGCTTTTATGGTCACATTTGATTCCCAAAAAATCAAGTTTGCTAGAAAATTGCTTTAAACATAGTAGTGTATATTTTGTCTTCTGTGACTGTATAATGTAAGATGTTTTCTCTCTTTTATTCTGATTAATATATATATATTTTTTTTAATACAATGTAAGTTGTTTTTTTTTTTTATAACATTTCTTTTTAAGATCTTCTTTTAAAGTCTATGAGCTTTAGCAAGAGGATTTTAAAACAGGTATATATTTGAACTTCTCAAAGTTTATGCATTTTAAAAGCTTTACAATAAGTGGAAATTTGGAGCTACAGATTAAGTTGTAATGTTTAATGTGTGGTTAGACAAGCAGAGTTTGTGTGTCAGGGCATTCATTTTGATATTTTTTTTTGGTATAAAAACCAAGGAATTGTACAAGTGAATTCCTTAACAAAACAAAAATCTGAATTGAGCATAACAAAGTCCGCTACTGATTCTGCTGTACTCATGTTCTTTCACATTTTTTTTTATTTATTTCCTATATCCTAGTCAATCTTACCCATTACACACAAATAGCAGACCCCTTCCTGTTCTGCTTTTAGAAAATCTCGAGGAGCTGATAGAGGTTCTCACGTTCTCTGCTTCTGCCACTTTCCATATCATAGGTGATCACTAAAAAGACAAAAATAAACATCACAATCAAGCATATGTGAACTGCCCACACTAGTATCACGAGGAATGGAAATAATAAAAAAAAAAAGTGTTAATAAAATTAAAAATGATAAAAAGTAGGAATTGAAAACATAAGTAAAGCTACATACAGAAAAGAGGAAATAAAAGTGTACAACAAGGTAGAGTATGATGGCAGGGAGTAATTGGAAAAGAAAGATAAGGGGCCCATTTATCAAAGTATGATTGGGTACGATTGCCAAAAATGGGTATTTTTTCTAAGTTTTATAACTGTACTAGAGTATAAGCCGTTCCGAATAGAAGCCGAGGTACCTAATTTTACCTAAGAAAACTGGAAAAACTTATTGACTCGAGTATAAGCCTAGGGTGGGAAATGCAGCAGCTACTGCTAAGTTTCAATAATCAAATAATTAATAAAGGACACTCAGCGTGACCCCATGTGAACTCTTCATAAATATAAAATGTCTGGGGTATTTGGCAGGACAGCCTAAGCTAAGCCTAAGCTGAAGAAAAAAATATTGGTGCCGTGCCCCCCCCCGCAATGTACCTCGATGTTACTCGAAGCAACCCCTTTTTCACCTGTAACGGGCACACTATGGCATCGAGGCAGGCCATTGTCGCAGCAGCAGAACTCGGCTCGTTTTCCTGCTGGGCGCAGCCAGGTATCCCCCAGTTTATAGATCCTCCCAGACAAGCTCGCCACACACACAGCTCCACACACAAAGACATTTGTGTGTGCCCAGGTCCGTTTGCCTGCTGGGAGCAGCCGAATGCCAGCGCAGCCGATATTCACTCGAGTATAAGCCGAGCATGAGTTTTTAAGCACATTTTTCGTGCTGAAAAACTCGGCTTATACTCTAGTATATACGGTACTTTATTTCTCTTTGAGGTAATACAGTGGTTTTCGTAAGTTTGTGAATTTTCTATATTATTTAATGAATGTGAACTAAAACATTGTCTACTTTTAGGACTTGTTTGAAAACAGCTAAACCTAGTTGATTAAATTAAATAAATATTATATTAAGTCATGTATTTATTAAAAAAAACATATCTGTGTGTAGCAACAATAAGTGAATCCTCAGGATCATCATATAATCTGAAGGTGAAGTCTGGTGTTTTCAGTCAATGGGAGGACAATCAGGTGTGGGTAAGAGACCATGTTTTATTTAAAAATGGGGATCCAGCAAAGCCTGATCACACATACAACACATTTGTATCATGGCTTGAACAAAGGAGGTGGCTGAGGACCTCAGAAAAACAGTTGTTAATGCCCATAAAGCTGGAAAAGGTACCCAGAAGTTTTTAACCATGAAAAGAGAACTCCAACTGCAAGGTGTCCAATAGAATGAGAGTTTACAAAGAAACCTATAGTAAATTCTAAGCACTGAAGGGCTGTCTCACATTGGCGAATGTTGAAGTTCATGAGTCCACCATCAGGAGAACACTGAACAGAAATGGTGTGTATAGCAGGATAGCAAGAAGAAAGCCACTGCTCTCACCCCAAAAATATTGCTGACCGTCTTCAGTTTGCTAAAGATCATGTGGACAAACCAGAAGCATGCTGGAAGAATGTTCTGTGAATGGACAAAGCCAAAATAGAATTTCACTAGGAGCGTTACATTTGGAGAAAGAAAAACACTGCATTCCAGCATAACAACCGTATCCCATTTGTGAAACATGGTGGTGGTAATGTCTCAATGGTTTGGGCCTGTTTTGCTGCATCTGGGCCTGGACAGCTTGCCATCATTGATTGAACAATTAAATCTGAACTATACCAGAGAATTCTCTGTGAACTGAATCTCAATTATTCTAAACACACACGTTGTTCTACCAAAGAATGGTTAAAGAAGAATAAACTAAATGTTCTGCAATTGCCACGTCAAAGTCCTGACCTTAATCCAACTGAAATACCATAGAAAGACCAAAAATGAGTGGTTCATGTGAGGAAACCCACAAACATCCAAGTGCTGAGGCTGTTCTGTAAGGAGGAATGGAGTCAATGTTCAGGACTAATCGACAGTTACCGCAAATGTTTAGTTGCAGTTATTGCTGCACAATTAAATTATAATAATTTTTGGTTCATTCGTTTAACTAGATTTTCTTTATCTACTTTTAGAAGTGTTTGGGAAGATTCTCATTCATCCAGGTCATGGTATATCTGTAGTAATAAGTCAAATCAACTGGACATCACTGGACAATCAAGACGTCTTCAAGAAAAACCACTGCAAGTTCAGCTGAATTGACTTATTACTAAAGATACTATTTTTGGACACAATTCTAAAAAAATATAGGAAATTTTAAATGGTTCACAAACTTTAAAGCACCAATGGGCTTGGCAGTGTACCTGTGGCTCTAAGATCTACTTTAGAGCCACTTCCTGTTTGCATTTGATACCCTGAGAAAAAAAAGTAACTCTTCCAAGACCACAGAAACAAAATTGTTGACCTCCACAAAACCTGTACAAAAATCTTGGGACCACAAAGGCACTGAAGGAAAAAAGCTCAAACACATAGGGATGAACAAAATTTACTCCGAAAGGCTCAACTAAAGCTGGCCATACACGGGCAGATCTGCTCACTTGGTGATGTCGCGAGTGGATCTTCCCCCGATATCCCCACCTACGGGTGGCAATATCGGGGAGGCATGTAGGCGAATTCGATCGTTTGGCCCTGGGGCCAAACGATCAAATTCTGCACGCGGTAATGGGGCAGTCGGTTTGGGGACCGCATCAACGAGCCGATGCGGTCCCCGATCCGACTGGATTTTCTAACCTGGCCGATCGATATCTGGCCAATTTAAGGCCAGATATCGGTCGGCCAGGCCCCTCGTTTCTGTCCCTACACGGGCCGATAAGCTGCCGAGACGGTCCAAGGGACCGATATCGGCAGCTTCTATTGGCCTGTGTATGGGGGCCTTAAACCCCAGAAGAACAAAAAAATAACTGGTTATGGCGATAGAGGCATTAGGTACCAAAGTATCAATATCCACCAGTAAGAGTCATTACTCTCTATGGCCTGAAAGGCAAGGAAGAAGTCCATATTTCTATCAGACATAAAAAAGCCAGACCAAAAGCCAGAAACCAGGAAAGAACTGTGGCACAAACGGACAGAACTGACGGCCCAAAATATAACCCCACACAACGTAGAGCAGCTCAAATACAAACCATCGGAGACCAGCTAATGGCAACTGACTTGGCCAGATGTGAAGCAGCCCTAAGATCTCGAAAATTAGAACACTAGTAACCATAGAGCAGACTACTTAAAGGGGATATATAGCATAATTTTTTACAATGCACTAAACCATGTAAAAAACTGTAAAATAGAAGTGCTTTTATTTTAATACCTTTGTTTTCAAATATGTCCATAACTGCTTGAAAACTGTGCTCTACCCAGACCTTATGCCAGCTTCCAGTTTAGACTCTTCAGTATGTGGCTGGGGCCTCCACCCTGCAGAGCTACTTAAAGTGAAGTGAATATGCATAGGATGGGTGGCGCTTAGCGATGTCACAGGCAGTGGTTCCTAGTCTACTAGCTCCTCTCCCCCCAAGCGCCCCACCCCTGGCAGCAGCACAAGCAGAGAGACACAGAAGGAGGGAGGGGTTTTCCCTGCTGCTGCTGAGTGAAGCCTGTCAGTCAGTGCTGTGACCAGTTCCTGTGGGAGACTGAAGGACACTTGTTTCAATTCACTCTAGCTTCAGACTTGATTGGTTGTCTCTGCAGCTCTCATATAATGGCAGTTTTAGAAGGTAAAATGCTTTCAAAACCTCTTTCTTTCTGGATCTTTTCACATTTTGAGGAAGGATGAATATTATAACTGAATATGAACTTTATATAAAATGTCTCCTTTAACACGACAGGTTAAAAAGATCAGAGCCAAGACTTCAATAGCCAAAATCACCCAGAACGACACCACCCTGCAGAACCCCCTAGATATATCTTATGCTTTTGCAGACTACTGCGCTGCAGTGACACACAGAGCCTTCCAACTCCCGAATGAACCTACCGAGAATATGTGAACCTACCACGACTCTCAACAGAGCAACAGACCATACTTAATGCCCCATTCACCCTAATAGAAGTACAAGATGCAATCAAAGACCTCCTAATAGAAGTACAAGAGGCAATCAAAGACCTCCTGCTTAAAACACCAGGTTTTCGGACTTCCGGGAGGCGGGCCCACGCAGCGGCTGCACTTTTAACGAGCTCCGCATAGCCAGAGCGAGAAAGCATCCCACTAACCTCGCTCTTCATAATATTTGCAGCTCTGAAGCGGGGACCCGACAGTCTACACCACAACGGACTCTCTTTCCCCGGAAGCCCACGGGCCCGATAGCCGAACCGATCCGCCATACCAGCGGCGGCCATCTTACACCGCACGACCGAAAGTCGCATCAAAAGGGAAATTCCCCATATCGCTGCCACCGGACCACCTGAGAGACCACAGAGAGGCATCAGCAACGGGGCAGAAACACTGAAGCCCCCTGGTTTACCTCAATCGCCATCTCCCTCCAAAGACTCTAGGCCCGGCAGCCTAACTGGCCTGACTTATCCCCGGTGGCTACCTCGCAACACAAATCCACATACTGCGCCATACGGGGAAAACCCCTGCTCCAACAATACTCCCACACCGGAGGGCATTGAAAGGAGTAGCGCTTACAGTGGGACAATAACACCTTAAACCCTCAGTGGAAAGAACTCCCAATGTAAACATTTTGATTCAGTCTGACATTAAGGCTGTTCAGTCAGAACCCTAAAAAAAAAAAAGGAAAAAGACAAAAAACAGGCCATTACCCTGTGTAATAACAAAAACCAACAGGAGAGGGTAAGGACACATACCATCCTAACCTCACCCCCCACACTACCCACAAGACTTTTGGGTACAGCAAGACACCCTCAGGGGGCCATTTCAACCCTCACACTCCAGGATAAAGACCCTGGTCTCAAAACTTACCCACCAAGCCAAACAGCACCAACAAACAATATAGGTGCAAACTCAGCAACTCAGCAAATTACCTACTCACTAACCATTGCATCCTAACCAACTACAAAACAAGGCAATACGGTGCCCCTTGCACTAAACAGAACCTCATCTCAAAAGTGGCAACACTTTATCCAACGCCACGCACATGACAACTACGTAACTGACCACATATTTAGTCAGAATCAAAGTAAACAAGCCGCAGCAACGAACCCACAGACTCTACTGATACAAAAACCTCTATAACTGTATTCCTACCCAATTTAGCTGCGTGACCCCTACGGTGTTTCCTGTAACGCCTCAGAGAACTCTAACTTAGAAGTGGTAACATCTGATTAAACGCCACCTACGTAACACCTATGTGACCGGCGTAAGTAGTGCTGGGCGGTATACCGGTATAAACCGAACACCGTTTTTTTAAAAAAAATGATATAAATTTTTAACTTACCGGCATACCGGTGTGCGCGCCTCCTGGCAATTTTTCTTACTATTTCCGGGTTGTGTGCGCTGACGTTACGTGCGCGCTGACGTCACGCGCGCAACCCGGAAATAGTAAGAAAAATTGCCAGGAGGCTCTACAAAAGCGCCGTCGCTAGGACGCATACCAATGTGAGCTGTCGGGGGTGCCTGCGGCTGCCTGGCAAGTAATTTATATTTATGTGAAGGGGATGGGGGGGTGTTTGGGGTGGGGGGTGCGGATGGGGGGGTGTTTGTGGTGTTCACCTAATCATGCATGGGGAAAAAAAAAATACCGTCAAATACCGTGATACCGATAAAATTTTGAAAAATACTGTGATATAAATTTTTGGTCATACCGCCCAGCACTAGGCGTAAGCATACAATACCGCACTCTAACCTTCATCTCAACCAATCTCAAGGGAAAAAGTAGGTGGAAATCCCACATCAGCCTCTATACTAACTACGTAACCTACCTCAAAACTGATGTCCACACGGTCATCCCAATCCAGACCAATGGAGAAATATCTGGGACACTCAACCTCACTCCCTCAACGGGGCAACAAGGGGAAAAACAAAAACGCCAAAGCATCAGCTCCAGAAGCTTCTACATCCCCCGAACAAACCCCAGCATCTCCAGCCAGCCCACCAGAGCCCATGGACATTATATCCACAAGCGACCTGGTTCACCTTCTAGCGCCCCTACTAGACCAAAAACTGGCAAGTATCAAAGAAACACTAGACGAACAACAATCATCTAACCAATCACAGCGCATACAAGAAGCGGAAGACAGAATCTCAACACTGGAAGATGACCTCACAAAAGCACAAAATCAAATAGATCTCCAACAGAGGCAAATCCTAATTCTCACAGACAAAGCAGATGACTTAGAGAATAGAAGTAGACGAAATAACCTTCGCCTAGTAGGAATACCAGAATCTATTAAAGGCAAACAACTGGAGGACCTTCTCTTAAACTGGCTGCCAGCAACCCTACAAATACCTCCAAACGACAGCCATTACCAAATAGAGAGATTCCACCGGATAGGCCCTCCGCCACGGGAAGAATCGTCTAAACCCAGACAGGTTATTTTCAAGCTACTAAACTATGCCGACAAACAAAAGATCCTGGAAGCATACAGGAAAACCAAAGAGCTCAAATATGAGACACACCGCTTCTATCTCTTCCAAGATTTTTCAGCCTTAGTCACTGCCAAACGGAGAGACTTTACCCCCATCTGTCGACATTTATACGAGTCAGGACACAAATTTTCTCTCCTATATCCAGCCAAACTCAGAGTACTGGAAAATGGGAAAATACATATTTTTGAGGATCCCCAGAAAGCAGCAAAACATTTCCGACTCCCTACAAATGGAGAACCAGCAAACAACAGTCCAAGCTCCTCACCTAACGACTGATCCGACCCAATCAAGCAACAAGATGGATCCTTATCAGAAGGGGCCAGCACCCCAACTAAGATCCCACCAACCCCATTCCTCAGGGTAACTTTGAGAAGTAAACCAAAAACCCTGACCAGAACATTCAAGCTCGACGCGAGCTGAGACTCACCCTGGGTGAAGTGAC
The DNA here is from genome assembly GCF_000004195.4 of Xenopus tropicalis. Taxonomy (NCBI): domain Eukaryota; kingdom Metazoa; phylum Chordata; class Amphibia; order Anura; family Pipidae; genus Xenopus; species Xenopus tropicalis. The sequence continues at coordinate 93,549,938 of NC_030677.2, forward strand.
AGGCTACAACCCCCCCCCTTTTTTTTTTTTCCTCCCTTCCCCACACAGCCAAGTTCAAAGCCATACCCTCAGCATCTCTCACCCCTTAAAGGACCCATTTAGCTTGGTCCTCTTGTCGCTCAACCCCAACCACCCAACCCACCCACCCCCCACCTGTTTATAATAGTGCGGTATTTACTTATGAAACACATTCGCATATGTTAAATTTATTGTTTGTTTGTTTAATGTATTTTCTTAACACAGTTCACCGGTTCCCGAAAACAAAAGTATCCGGTATCTGCTCGCTGGGACAGAGCCGGCTACCCCTTCACGTAACCCAATTACTTTTTATCTCTTGGAAAAAAGGTATAGGATAGCCTTTAGATGGCGACTACTACAACCATCATACAAGACATTAAAATCTTATCCTGGAATGTAGGAGGTCTTAACTCCCCCCTTAAAAGGAGGAAGGTATTAGATAGACTGAAAAAAGAGAAACCCCACATAGTGCTACTCCAGGAAACCCACTGGCGTACAAAAGACAAACCATCCCTGAAAGATAACTGGGTTGGGGAATGTCTAGAAGCCTCGTACAAAAAAAAAATCAGAGGTGTAGCAACCATCTTTAATAAAACGCTCAACTATAAAACCCTAAAAACTTATAAAGACAAACAAGGCAGATTCCTCCTACTCCAGATAGAAATAGCTAATATTAAATATACAATTGCTAATATATATGCTCCAAATGACAATAACCAACCCTTTTTTACAGATCTTATGCAAAGACTGGACTCCTGGGAGGCAGCACACATAGTCTTCGGGGGAGACATGAACGTAACGTGGGACAGACTTCTAGACAACTCAGGTACAGCCCCTACACAAACCACGGACAAAGCCAAACACTTAAAAACATTATGCAAACACATAGACATCTATGACTCCTTTCGATATATGAATCCCACCTCAAAAGACTATACATTTTACTCGGGTGTCCACAAGACCTTCTCTCGCATAGACTACATTTTCACCTCTCAATCTCTCTTGCCCCACATACAAAAAGCCGAAATTAAAGACATAATAATCTCTGACCACGCCCCAATCTCCTTACATATACAAAACCCCCAGCCACAACCCCGATCCTTTAACTGGCGATTTCCCTCATACCTATCACATAGCGAAGATTTCAAACAGTATGTCAAGACCTCCTTAGCCAACTACATAGACGATAATCTTACCCACTGGGATAACCCCAATTTGTTATGGGCAGCCGCAAAACCAGTCCTCAGGGGGCAAATCACCGCATACTTGGCATACCGCAGAAAACAATTTAACATCAAATACATGACCCTTCAACAGGAACTCTCTCAAGCCTATAAACAACTGAAAAACCATAACAATAAAGAAACCCAAAACAAATATAAAGAGATAAAGAATCTCTTTGACACACTACTTACTGAGAAAGCACAACTAAGCCTAGACTATAAGCGCAACAAATACTTTAGATGGGGCAACAAAACAGGTAAACTACTGGCAAGCATAACGAAAAAACAAAACCTACAACCCCACATACATAAGCTTCAGGGAAAACAAGGCTGGATCACTGACACAAAAAAAATAACTGAAGAGATGACACAATACTTTCAATCCTTTTATGACTTAGAACAAGATAACCCTACAGAAGGGATCAAATTTTTACAGGAGGCACACCTAACAAAACTAACAATAGAAGAAAGAAATCTACTAAATGCACCTGTCACAGAAACAGACATTCAAACAACAATTAAGAAACTAAAATCAGGCAAATCCCCAGGCCCGGATGGCCTAAGCGCGGAATTTTACAAAATCCTTGCTCCAGAACTAACTCCATTACTCCTAGATCTATACAACAATACACTACAAGGCCTCCCACTCTGGCCAGAAGCCAACGAAGCCAGAATAATTCTCCTTCCAAAAAAAGACAGAGACCCAACCAACCCACAATCATATCGCCCCATCTCACTCCTAAACCAAGATCTTAAAATTCTCACAAAAATTATGGCAGACAGACTACAACAAATCCTGCCCAGGATCCTATCTCCCTGCCAATTAGGCTTCACAAAAGGACGCCATTCGGTCAAGGCGACACAACAAATCTTAGCCCTAATCTACCAACACAACATAGAAAAGCGCAAACATGGAATCTTGGTAAACCTAGATGCAGAAAAAGCATTTGACAGAATATTCCATGCCCATTTACTGAGAATACTTAAATTCCAACATTTTGGCCACCAACTACTAAAACTATTTAGAGCCCTATACTCTACCCCAACCGCCTTTCTCACGATCAACAACCTCAACTCAGACCGCTTCTATATAAAAAAAGGCACCAGACAAGGCTGTCCCCTCTCCCCTCTACTTTTCAACCTAGCACTCGACCCCCTACTTAGACACCTTAGACAAAACCCACTATTCCAAGGATTCAAAACAAAACACTTATGCCATAAAATAGTAGCCTTTGCAGATGACATTTTATTATTCATCGGCAACCCCAAACAAGACATCCCAATAATCCTTGAGACTATCAACAGGTACACAACCTTTACAGGCCTAAAAATTAACTATGACAAATCAGAAGCCATAAAGCTAAGACACACCGCCACCTCTGACTGGACACATAACTTCCCCTTCAAAAAAGCCCAACATCATATTACGTACCTGGGGGTCAAATTCACAGACCATCATGCCGACACATACAAACTGAATATCACCCAAACCATCCTAGATCTCCAACATGAGCTAAACAAATGGAAAACAGCGAGCCTAACCTTTCTAGGTAGAGCATACCTCATAAAAATGATATATTTCCCCATGCTATTGTATAAAATCCAGATGCTGCCCTATTACCTCAAACAAAAAGACCTCAAACTAGCAAATAAGATATTCCGAGAATTTATATGGACAAACAAAAGACCCAGAATTGCCATGTACAAACTCCAACAAACAAAAACCAATGGAGGCATCAACTTCCCAAATTTATACAACTATAATGTGGCCGCCCTCCTACGTCATGTTGGAGACTGGACTTACAACACTAACACATATAGTAACCTAGAACTAGAACATACCCTCATGGAAGCAACAAACCTCAACTTTCTCCTTCATCTACCACCAAATGAATTAACAACCAACCAAAAAAACAACCCACTATTCATTCATACCTATAAAGCCTGGCATACAATTAGGCACAAACACAAAACCACCAAAAATCTCTCCTTATACCTACCCTGGACAGGAAACACAAACTTTCCTAGCGGCCTAATGACCAACGTCTTTGCAAAATGGAAACAAGAAGGACTTCACTGCATTAGAGACATACTTAACAAAAAACTCTCTCTCATGACATTCACAGAAGCAACCACTAAATTTCCCTTTCTCCAAACCCAACACTTCCACTTCATACAAGCCACACACTATGCGAGAGAGGTCTTGAGACAACTAACAGAACAAGATCTTACTAGCCCTGTGAATCACATATGGAAAGGAGCCAACACCCACCACTCCACAGCATCCATCCATAGACTTATCAGACTAAACCCAAATGACACACACAAAGATACATCTTTGAGGAAATGGACAAATACCATTCCGAACGCTGATGAACAGCACATCCTAAAACTCCACCTACATGCTATGAGATTAACTCCCTCCAGCCAATACCAGATTATGACCCTACAGCTATTACACCAATCTTACCTCACTCCATCACGGAGATTCAAAATGGGACAACTGGACAATCCCAAATGCTTGAGATGCAAAAAAGATGAAGGTTCACTAACCCACTGCATCTGGCAATGCCCAATTATCCAACCCCTATGGATGCAAATACACGAATACTGGAACCAACTGACGAAAAAAAAATTCATACCAGACATCGAATGGGCCTTATTCAGCAAAATAAACGGGGGACGACAGATCACTAAATCCGACAGAGCACTAGCAGGGAAATTGGCCGCAGCAACCAGAAAAGCCATACTCCAGTCACACCACCATCCATAAATCTAGTTAAAAGCAAATTACATTTTCTCTTTCACATGGACTGGCTCGAGGCATCAACCAATAAAACAATCCACACACATAGTTTTTTCGACACATGGACAACCTATATCCTGAACCTCCCCCCAGACGTTAGGCAACTGACAGTTGACACATTCAAGAATACCATATGGTATGACCAAGAGAGCCTCAGAGGCACTAATCCCCTACTACATGCCATAACGGCTCCAAGATGAGTCATCGCTGTCTCCCAGGATCCACAACATAACGAAAACAGGTACCCCAAATAACCCTCCTCAGAACCGGTGAACTGAAATGTATATAGTTCATGTTGATTTTACTTGAAGCTCTATATTATAACTTTGTTTGTTTTATTTGCCAATTGGACTTCCTACTATATCTTATCTCCGGTAACTTGGCTCACCCAAGCGGGAAACAGCCAACTACCCACCATCCATATATCTGTATACCTACAACGAGTTAACCAACATAACTGTCTTAAACAATAAGAACACTAAACACCCATGCATAACAATATGTATTGATCTCTGTGAAAGATAATATCTTGCATATGTGGAATCCGATTGTTATATACAAAATACAAATAAAAACAATTTAAAAAAAAAAAAAAAAACACCAGGTTTTCTAATACCAACAATACCTACTATAAGGAGTTCTCAGCCCAACTAGCCCCACACCTACTTGCAGTCTTTGAGGAGAAACAAACCATTACGACTTTCCCTTTTAAAATGTTAGAGGCTACCATTACCACAATCCCAAAAGAGGGATACCACCATACTGTGTTTAAAATTAAAGACCTGTAGCACTATAGAACACAGACCTAAAGCAATATGCTAAAATTCTAGCAACAAGACTACGAAAAGTCCTACCATCCCTAGTGATGGGATCATCACCCGGATCAAGTAGGTTTTGTGAAACAAAGAGAAGCCTCAGACGCCACTAGGCGGATGATTGATCTGATTCAAATAGTGCAAAAAGTTGGAACCCCACTGTTAGTTCTATCCCTGGACAACGAAAAGGCATTTGACCGGGTTCACTGAGGACTAATCAAGAAAAACCATGGGTAAGTTTATCCTTGGGGCACAATTTAGTAAAGCAGTTCTAGCTCTCTATTCTAACCCAAATGCCTTAGTTCTATTTTCTCAGAAATTTAGCCTCTCCAACAGCACCAGACAGGGCTGCCCCCTGTCCCCGTTAATATCTGACCTGACTATGGAAATATTAGCACAAAGGGTTAGACAAACCAAGGAAATACAGGGGGTCTTCTTAGGTGGAACTGATCACAAAATTGACCTTTATGCCGATGATGTGATCATTTTAACCACCAACTCACAAACAGCAGTACCACAGCTACTCCAAATTCTCCAAGAATTTGGCACAATCTCTTATTAAACGTCAATTTGGGCAAAACACAAGCCTTATTTATAGGCCTCAACCCAGCACTGCAAGAAGACCTGAAAAGCACCCACCAGTTTGATGGAGAACAGACTACATAGATTACCTGGGCATTAAGCTCACCAAGACAACACACACCTTATAAAAGTTCAACCACTACAAACTACTGTCATAACCATCTGATGGGAAAAAATAATAAACAAATGTTTACAGTGATCTTGTATATATTTGTACATATGTACATGAAATTAAACTTTTGACTAGTTTTGTATGTTTGTTTTATTTTATTTAAAATCAGTTACAATTTAAAAACATACAAAACTAGTCACAAGATCACTGTAAACTTATTGAATGCTATAATATAGGAGAAAACATAAGGAAAATAATATTTTAATAACTAAGAACAGTCTAATATTTCAACCATTGTGGAAACAGGGCAACACCTGTTATTCAGAATAGTACAGGGCTAACGACACACCTGTTAAAATAGAGTCACTAATATAAAGAAGTATGTCTGCAACCAGTTGTCAATGTCAACAAGCAACAGCAAAAAATATAAGCGGTCAATAAACTGAACAAATGTAGTACAGGTATGGAATTCATTATCCGGAAACCCGTTATCCAGAAAGCTCTGAATTACAGAAAGCCTTTCTCCCATAATATACTCCATTTTAATCAAATAATTCTGATTTTTTAAACTGATTTCCTTTTTCTCTGTAATAATAACACAGTACCTTGTACTTGATCCCAACTAAGATATAATGAATACTTATTGGATGCAAAACAATCCCATTGGGTTTAATTAATGTTTTATTGATTTTTGAGTAGACTTAAGATATAGAGATCCAAATTATGGAAAGATCCCATCCGGAATACCCTTGGTCCCGAGCATTCTGGATAACGGGTCCTATACCTGTTTATCTTTTAGAGTTCCCTTCAGTTTCCCTATAGAAAAACAAGAAATTTAAAAACTATATTGGGAGTGCGTTCAAGAAATATTAGGAAGGATTTACGGTTTTAAAGATCTGTAATAAGAAGACATTCACTGAGACTAGTGCTGGGTGGTATACCGGTTTTTAAAAAAAAAAACGGTATGAGTTTTAAACATACCGCTATACCGGTATGCGCGCCTCCTGCTGTTTTTCTCCAATCACATCCGGGTTGCGCCCGTGCGTACGTGACGTCGGCGCGCATGTGACGTCAGCGCGCACGCGACGTCGCTAGGACGCATCGCTGGAGCTGGAGGAACCACAAGTTGGGTAAGTTCTGCTGGGGGGTTGGGGTGGCTGTGGCTGGGGTTGGGGGGGCTGGCTGGGGGGGTTGTGGCTGGGGTTGGGGGGGCTGGCTGGGGGGGTTGTGGGGGTTGTTGGGGGGGGTCCACCAATATTTATTATTTATTTTTTATTTATATACCGTCAAATACCATGATACCGATATAATTTTGAAAAATACCGTGATATAAATTTTTGGTCATACCGCCCAGCTCTAACTGAGACTGAGGAATATTCACCATTAGTATAGTAAGGGGAGTGAAAAGCAGACATAGACCAATCGTTTTTTAAATTGGGTGGCCTCTGGAGATCACTGGAACCTTAATAAAATAATACAGTAGTAAATCAAACAAATGTAATATCTAGTAGCAAGGCAAAAATTCTAATAATCGCTGCCTGCCAAAAGTCTATTTAACTTGAGGTAACCTGGCCAAATGCTTTCCCACAATGCAGTAACTGATGTTTTTCAAACTTCTAATTCATATTATGTACAAAAGTGTACCTGTTTATCCGGGACAAAACTTCTTTTATCTTCATAACTAGTTTTTCATGTTGAGTTGGGTTACCCTCTATCAGATTGTGAAGTTTAGCCATGTACACATCAAGATTTCCTAATGTTGGTGTCTCCCCTGTACCTAACAAAAAAAAATAGATGTTTTCAATACAGTTAGCCAAAAATATAATAAAGGAACTCTACATGCTGGAGCCAACAGAAGTCTAACATAACGGCCAAAACTCTACTTCCTCCTTCGCATCTCTCTAACCTGTTATTTGGCAACTATCCTTTTTACTCAGTTTTATGTTTACGATTAACTCTTCCTTTAAAAGCAAAGCAAGTGTTGCCTTTCTGAAAATGAAAGCTAAATAAGATTCTCAATTCTTTAAAAATACTTTTAATATCGGTAGTCATCAAGAAGCTCCCTTACTGGCTGTTATGTTTCTTCCATCACTCTCCAGGCAACTGCATTCAAACACGACAGAAGGACATTTATTTTCCCCTATTGTCCCTCAAGTCACAGTCATTAGCACTCTAATTTTGGCTAACATTGGTATCACATTTCTAAGAAAACAAGTGCCATCCTAAACACATTATATCCTGGGCATGGCCCTTACCAACACTAAATTATTGCACCACTCTTGCATCTCCAAGAATACATATTTTTCAGTGGTTCCATAATGACTAACCTGGGATCGGTAAGGAAGAAAAGCTAGACAATAGAATCTGGCGGATAGTTTGAAGCTGCTGCTGGAGAACTATTGTTTGCCTTTCCTCTTGTGCAAGTTCCTGTTCCAGCCTCTCCTTGGCACAATTCATACTCTCTGTGTGTCTCTGTAAGATAGAATTCTGTTCCTCAAACTCCATATTCATCTTGCGCAGTCTTCTAAGCTCTGCTTCACGGACTACAGGCAAAAGGAAAATAATATTATGAAAAGAAAGTGATGCTCTTTCAACTTAGGAAATCGAGTCAGTGCCAAAGAGAACCATGTAAATGTGGAAGAACTCCGTAGTTTTAGGGAAAAAGAACAAACTGATACTTCAAGAAACTTACTTGCTGCTTGTTCAGGGAAGACATAAAATTCTTTCTTTTGCAAAAGATTACAGGGTATGTGGGGACCTAGGCAGCTGGCAATTTAAAGACTTTTTTATGCATGCCACACATGACAATTTTATGGCCACCAGACTGCCTGGGTGCCATGTACTTGAATTTGTAACTTAGAAAAGAATAAACTCATCACTCACAGGACTTCATATATAGTTTGAGTTAGGGCTGGGCGATATACCGTTTAATACCGAAGTTTTTGTTTTTTTAAAACAATATTCATTTTTCAGATACCGCAATACCGGGGTGTCAGGGTACTCGCCCGTGCGGGCCGGTCTCGCGCGCCTCCTTGCGTGTGCGCGCGTCCCGTTGTCCGCGGGATGTTGCGCATGCGCGTCCAGGTGCGCGTGCGTCAAAGCGCACGTAGATGTCAAAGCGTGCATGTCCGCGACGCGCTGACGGCGCCGGTTCTGCGCATGCGTGGGGGGTATTTAAAGCTATCAAATGCCTCCTCCTTTGCTATGTTGTCTGCGGCCTTGCCTGGGAAACTAAGCCTGCCTGATTTACCTTACGACTTTCTGTTGCCGATCCTTCGCTTGCCTGACTCTGATTTTCAATACTGCAGTAATTATTCTCTAATTTATTAGGAAATGGGGTTAACACCTAATCATGCATGGAAAAAAAAAAATACCGTCAAATACTGTGACACCGATATAATTTTGAAAAATACCGTGATATAAATTTTTGGTCATACCGCCCAGCTCTAGTTTGAGTCCAAAAACCTCTACAACCCATGAAGAAAGCAAACTGAAAAAAAAAAATAGCTGCCATTGACTTCTACATGACCTTGACATACACTTTAACTTTCAGATTTGTCGCAGTTTTGATGCATAAATAATAAAAATCGCAACCACTTCAATGCACATTTTCTGTGGGGACCAACACACAATATGCTATAGATATACAGATATACCCACTCAAGCCTTTATAGATTAAATTTTTGCCTAACTTTATTGAAAACATTTTTTTCTTTGCGCAGTCTATCTATTTTACCCAGTTTAATTTTTACACTGAACTGTTCCTTTAAAGAGGTATGTATATCACACTAAAAAATCCACCTAATGTTATAGAAAATAATAAATATGGTGCTGGTTTCAATTTGGAATTTCACCTTCAAAAATGACCACTTTATTGAAGCTTCCCGTAGATCCTACACTCTAAAGCCAACAGCCCTGCATAGCCCAGGAAAGCAGCCAGTAGGAAGTGGGATAGATGGGCAGTGATATTATGGTTTTTGGGAAAAATCTGCACAAATTTTCTAGGAACATACCCTCTATATTTAGGAGTATAATGAAGTGGTGCATTCTTGTTTCTTACACAGTATGGCCCCATTAATATCTAATTAAGTCAACATAAACTGTATATGCTGAACACACATTAGATATATACATTAAAAATACATAAAAGGGATGTAGAAAGAAAGAATGTTTATTGAAAAAACAACAAACCTTTGTTCTGATCCAAAAACTCTTCTGTAAATATAGTCACATCAAAAGATGAAAATCCATCACTCTGGGAATCACCAGTCTGTGCGAAAATCAACATATCATTTTTGAAACAATTTCCAGGTGAAAGATCATAACAAAAGGTCACACAAAAAAAACCACAAAACTAAAAAAAAAATTTGAGAAACAGTGGGTAAACATATACTGAAAATGAGTTTGGCTTTTAAAAAGCATGGTATACACTATAATCAGCATAAAAATGTGACAAATGTGATAAAATAGGCTTTTAAAAAAAAAATATGCTTCTACTGCAATGGATATCGGATATCTTGTGCTTAATCATAATTTCTGAGAAACTAAAAAAGAAAACAAATGTGACAGACATAAAGGCACACGTTATTATTATACCCACTTTGTGTGTGTGTCCATTTAACAAGGTACTGGCAGCTGCTACGCTGGTCTCTTCTGTGGATTAAAAAAAACACATGCTGACTGAAGCATCCCCAAACCCACCTCTAGGTGAGGTAATACTCTGATGCCAACAATCTTCTTTTCTACAGTTGATATGTGAATATTATTTCCCTAATCTGTCTGTCAATAAAGGGGCTATTAATTTTTTATTTATTTTTTTAACTATTACATTTTACGATTATCAGATATTAGTACTGAAAGAAACCAGTCAGGTAGATTATGCTTATGGTGGCCATAACTATTAGAAATTCAAATTTCACTTAGATGGCTGATTCGGTCATGATTTTTATGGTGTACTTTTTATTTATAAATTGCACTGTTTACATAGCAAATAATTTACTCTACCATATAAAATTTTGTTCTTAAACCAACAAATTTTTTTTTAGTTATAATATTGCTGTGTAGGCAGCCATCAGTACATTGTGCCTGATTCTGAGATTTCAAAAGGAGCCAATGCCACTCTTTAGAACTGCTTTTAGGTAACCTTTTGTTTCTCCTACTCCATGTAACTGGAGGAGCCCAAGGCAGACTTCAGTAGGAGGGGGATAGCCAATCACAGCCCTGCAATCACACAAGCAAAGACAGGCTGCAGTTCCCTATCAGGTCTGCTTAGCTGCTGATTGGTTCCCATCCTACAGTGCAGTGTACAGTGTGCAGCCATCTCCCCTGCACATCCACAGAATTCAGCCAGCAGGAAGGTTAACAGATGGGTGGGACTAGTAGGGTTTGGGAGAATTTCTCAATAAATTAGTCCAACAGATAACTTTTTAAGCATATCCCTTCTAGATATAGAAGAGTATAATGCACACGTTCATTATTCATTTAAACATTTATTCATTTAAGTTGTATAACAAAATAAAATCTGCTTACCTTTTTTAATTTTTTTCTCTTGGATCTTTTCTGCACACATCTTGTACGCCTCTGACTGCTGGTATTCTCGAAGCTCTTTCATATACTGCTGCTTATCCCTCTCAGCCTCATCTAAGTATCTCTGAAAAATAACAGGGAGAAATCCGGTGAAGGAAAAAACACAAAAATAATAATGCTATGTTAACAAAAAAATTTAAAATGAGAACTCAACCCCTCTAGGTACAGCCCCCCGTTCACCTCTCCTTTCTCGCACAGCCTATTACATTAAAAAATGGCCCTATTTAAAAATCTGAGCTAGCTAAAAAAGCAGAGTTGTGCAGCAGAGTACCATCTTCTGTCTATTAGAAAATGCTTCGGGTCTCACTGCATATATGTACCCAACAGGAGCATGCGTAGTCGGGGCTAGTCAGGAATCAGCTGCAACTGCGCATGCACATGCAGAGTCCATGTTGGCGGTGAGACTCAAAGCATTTTCTAATGGAAAGAAGGCCACTTTTCAATATAACAGGCTGTGTGAGAAGTGAGAGGAAAAGGGGGGTGATGGAGGGCAGTTGAGGGGGCTTTTGTACCTGGGGGGGGGGGTTTAGTTCTCCTTTAAAAGAAAATCAGGTAAATTGTTGTTGAAGACATAGATTTGTCGGCTGCGGTCTCCACGATAAATATTTGCTGTAATTACTATAACCCCCGTGATGTGCAGATTCCTGCTTACAGATGACAACTTCTGTAACAAACTGACAGGCCCTACCTTTTAATGTGGATGTGGTCTTGATAAAGGTCTTAGAAGGAGACTGAAACGTTGACCTGGTCTGTCATGTATTAATGTTAATAAAAGCTACTTTTTATTAATGGTTCCTGGTGTGCACCAGTCTACACATGAACTTGTACTTTAATGCTCACTTGGTAGCACCCAGGTCGATCAGCAACTTACTTAGGAGTGCTGAAATCATCTGGATATATATATATACAGTGGTGTGAAAAACTATTTGCCCCTTCCTGATTTCTTATTCTTTTGCATGTTTGTCACACAAAATGTTTCTGATCATCAAACACATTTAACTATTAGTCAAAGATAACACAAGTAAACACAAAATGCAGTTTTTAAATGAGGGTTTTTATTATTTAGGGAGAAAAAAAATCCAAACCTACATGGTCCTGTGTGAAAAAGTAATTGCCCCCTGAACCTAATAACTGGTTGGGCCACCCTTAGCAGCAATAACTGCAATCAAGCGTTTGCGATAACTTGCAACGAGTCTTTTACGGCGCTCTGGAGAAATTTTGGCCCACTCATCTTTGCAGAATTGTTGTAATTCAGCTTTATTTGAGGGTTTTCTAGCATGAACCGCCTTTTTAAGGTCATGCCACAACATCTCAATAGGATTCAGGTCAGGACTTTGACTAGGCAGCTCCAAAGTCTTCATTTTGTTTTTCTTCAGCCATTCAGAGGTGGATTTGCTGGTGTGTTTTGGGTCATTGTCCTGCTGCAGCACCCAAGATCGCTTCAGCTTGAGTTGACGAACAGATGGCCGGACATTCTCCTTCAGGATTTTTTGGTAGACAGTAGAATTCATGGTTCCATCTATCACAGCAAGCCTTCCAGGTCCTGAAGCAGCAAAACAACCCCAGACCATCACACTACCACCACCATATTTTACTGTTGGTATGATGTTCTTTTTCTGAAATGCTGTGTTACTTTTACGCCAGATGTAACAGGACACGCACCTTCCAAAAAGTTCAACTTTTGTCTCGTCGGTCCACAAGGTATTTTCCCAAAAGTCTTGGCAATCATTGAGATGTTTTTTAGCAAAATTTAGACGAGCCATAATGTTCTTTTTGCTTAAAAGTGGTTTGCGCCTTGGAAATCTGCCATGCAGGCCATTTTTGCCCAGTCTCTTTCTTATGGTGGAGTCGTGAACACTGACCTTAATCGAGGCAAGTGAGGCCTGCAGTTCTTTAGATGTTGTCCTGGGGTCTTTTGTGGCCTCTCGGATGAGTTGTCTCTGCGCTCTTGGGGTAATTTTGGTCGGCCGGCCACTCCTGGGAAGGTTCACCACTGTTCCATGTTTTTGCCATTTGTGGATAATGGCTCTCACTGTGGTTCGCTGGAGTCCCAAAGCTTTAGAAATGGCTTTATAACCTTTACCAGACTGATAGATCTCAATTACTTTTGTTCGCATTTGTTCCTGAATTTCTTTGGATCTTGGCATGATGTCTAGCTTTTGAGGTGCTTTTGGTCTACTTCTCTGTGTCAGGTAGCTCCTATTTAAGTGATTTCTTGATTGAAACAGGTGTGGCAGTAATCAGGCCTGGGGGTGACTACAGAAATTGATATTGAAATTGAAAATTGATAAACCACAGTTAAGTTATTTTTTAACAAGGGGGGCAATCACTTTTTCACACAGGGCCATGTAGATTTGGAGTTTTTTTCTCCCTTAACGTAAACCTTCATTTAAAAACTGCATTTTGTGTTCAATTATGTTATCTTTGACTAATAGTTAACGGTTTTTGATGAGCAGAAACATTAAAGTGTGACAAACATGCAAAAGAATAAGAAATCAGGAAGGGGGCAAATAGTTTTTCACACCACTGTATATGCCAAAAAAGATGTCAGTACCTGAATGCTGAGTAGTTTAACAAAAACACTAATAAAAGTCCAACACTCACTGGATTTAACAAAAGGAAATAAGTTGTATATTAAAAATCAACTTTTCAGTCTTACATTCAGACCTTAAGGATAAAGATAAACAAACACTGTAATGACCCCCATCTAAATACCCAGCATGAGTGTTCTTGGTGCCAAACATGATATCATTCTGTTAAGAATCTTAAAACAGTGCAAGAAGTCAGCATGAAATACCCATTGTTATGACTCAAAAAAATATAGTTCTAACAAAATGAAATGAGCTAGACAGGGAAACATTAGAGCAAACAGTTAAAACAAAAACAATCCAATACTAATCACAAGATATATTTCATTTTCTTTTTTCAACATCGCTAGCAATTCCCTGTTCTGTTAGGATAACTCTGTCCACTAATTAGAAGTGCAACTTAGGATATGTGATCAGCTACCTTTGCACAGTCCTATATTTCTGCTTATAGTGATTTTTCTCAAAAAGCACGCCATCTATGGGGCTTTCTTGAACACTCACTACTATCTTTATGCTCTTCAGTTAGTGTGTGTTTGTTACATTTACATTGTATAACTTGGTACAAATGGCACATTTTAAAAATATGATACGGTTACACTAGAAAACTGTATTAAAGCTGCTATAGAAGGTAGTACCACTTTGTATGTATATTAACAATGTGCAGGTCAACAAATTGTCAACCTGCACCTGACCCTAATCCACCAGTTCAAAACTTGGGCCCAACCCAGGCCGTTCCTATTTATATACCCGCGCCCACCCTGCCCCATCTCTGACATCACAAAGGGAGCAGATGTGCATCTACAAATGTGGAAATGGGGCACAGTTAGGTCGCGGGTAGGGGGGGGGTTGCACCAAAATATGTTGTGTGTGAGGGCCCAAACCTGCCCAACCTGCAGGTTTTGGGATGGCCAGCACATCACTAATGTGAATTTAACTACCATGAATCACAGATGCTGTTTTTTTTCTGTTTAATTCTGGTTGCCTTGGACAGCTTTTTTCATGGGTATGTAGGAGGGAGTGTGATTCACAGTTTGGCTTGTTCTCTTGAGAAAGGTCACAGGTAGTTGCAAAACATCAGGTTTCTAAGCTAAACAAAACTTTTTTTGAGCATGTTAAGTGCTGCTGTACCTTGCAAGACTGTAGGTATACATACATACACACACTACAGAGACACAGTAAATAATTCACTGTACCATTTAAAATTTTATTCTTGAACCAACAATTGTACTTTTTTTTAGTAATACTGGTTTGCTGGCAGTCATCTCAGTGGTTTGTGCCTGATTCTGAGCTTTCAGGAGCCAGCGCTACACAGATAACCTATTGCTTGTCCTGTTCCCATGTAACTGGAGGAGCCCCAATGCAGACTTGGATATCTTATTATTGAGTGCTATACTGATATCCACTGGGAAATGGCTAGCCTCATTTTAAATTTCAAAATTAAATATTAAAAAAATTGATTTTAATGCAGGATTCTGCTGAAGAAGCTTGATTAACTGGTGTGTTTTGAAAAAAAAACAAACAAACATGTTTTTCTATGACAGCATTCCTTTAACCTTTTTAGTGCCACAGGACGTAGAATCTACGTCCTGGGTACTAAAGGACCTAAGTGCCACAGAACGTAGATTCTACGTCCTGGGGCACTTCCGGGTTTGGGAGCGGAGAAGCGGCTTTTCAAGCCGCTCCTTCGCTCCCCGCTCGTTCCCCAGCCTCCAGACAACAGTCAGAGGTGGGGAACGAGTGGCCCCTGGGGCGCGATCGCCCAGGGGCCACATAAGAAAAGGCAGGCACATGAAATCCATTCCTGGATTTCACGATCGCCTTCTGCCTTTCTCTGCTCCCCCCCCTGCTGGCCCCCCTCCTTCCTGCTGCTGATACTCACTCCAGAACGGCTGGGTGTGTGTCTCCCTGCAGATCCACGATCTCCTACACAGGTAAGTGGCAAAAACACACAAAAACACACATACACACACATAATACACTAATAATACACTAATACACACTTATACTCACATTTACACACAAACACATACATTTTAGGGGAGTTGGGAGATTTCAAACATTCACAACACTTACACTTACACACACTTACTTGCATACATGCACACAAAACACATTTTACCTAATGTACACACACACTTACACACTTATGTAATTTTGTAATTTTTTTTTTTTTTTCTAATCGCATCGTTTTTATTCCTGCCTGAAAAAAATGTTTTATTGCCATTGCGGATAGTGTATTCGCTAACCGCACTGCGCAATATCTTTTGTGTATTATTTTGGTGTTTCTACTACATTTTCTGTGATTTTGGTGGATTTTGGGGTATTTTACTGCATGTTTAGCCATTTTATAGCATTTTCAGTTATGCATAGTTCTTGTTCGCTTGATTTTCAGAAATGTCACAAAAAACGTTCTGTTTAGCATAGCTTTGTAGTTTGTAGTAGAAAGTTTTATTTACCCATTTTTGTTTTGTCAGGATGTGTACTTTCGGAAAATATATGGTTTTCTAGGGTCTCCTTACTGTTAGGTGGTCGTATGGCACATAATACACATACCGGGTGCAAAAACTGCATGAGCCGAAGCATCTTATGTGAAAATTCATATGCACTATTTTTACTTGGGTGCCCCTGTACCCCACATAGTTTGGCAAATCTATGCATATAGGGCATCAAACTGTTCAGTAGACCCCTGGCGTTCATATTTAGAATGTTTTATGTTGATACGGTACAAAATGTGGAGGTACATAATGGGGTAAAATGCAAGCTTTGTGACAATTTTCAGAAATGTCATAAAAACCGTTCTGTTTAGCATAGCTTTGTAGTTTGGTAGTTTGTAGTAGAAAGATGTATTTACCCATTTTTGTTTTGTCAGAATGTGTGCTTTCGGAAAATATATGGTTTTCTAGGGTCTCCTTACTGTTAGGTGGTCGTATGGCACATAATACACATACCGGGTGCAAAAACTGCATGAGCCGAAGCATCTTATGTGAAAATTCATATGCACTATTTTTACTTGGGTGCCCCTGTACCCCATATAGTTTGGTAAATCTATGCATATAGGGCATCAAACTGTTCAGTAGACCCCTGGCGTTCATATTTAGAATGTTTTATGTTGATACGGTACAAAATGTGGGGGTACATAATGGGGTAAAATGCAAGCTTTGTGACAATTTTCAGAAATGTCATAAAAACCGTTCTGTTTAGCATAGCTTTGTAGTTTGGTAGTTTGTAGTAGAAAGATGTATGTACCCATTTTTGTTTTGTCAGAATGTGTACTTTCGGAAAATATATGGTTTTCTAGGGTCTCCTTACTGTTAGGTGGTCGTATGGCACATAATACACATACCGGGTGCAAAAACTGCATGAGCCGAAGCATCTTATGTGAAAATTCATATGCACTATTTTTACTTGGGTGCCCCTGTACCCCACATAGTTTGGCAAATCTATGCATATAGGGCATCAAACTGTTCAGTAGACCCCTAGCGTTCATATTTAGAATGTTTAATGTTGATACGGTACATAATGTGGGGGTACATAATGGGGTAAAATGCAAGCTTTGTGACAATTTTCAGAAATGTCATAAAAACCGTTCTGTTTAGCATAGCTTTGTAGTTTGGTAGTTTGTAGTAGAAAGATGTATGTACCCATTTTTGTTTTGTCAGATTGTGTACTTTCGGAAAATATATGGTTTTCTAGGGTCTCCTTACTGTTAGGTGGTCGTATGGCACATAATACACATACCGGGTGCAAAAACTGCATGAGCCGAAGCATCTTATGTGAAAATTCATATGCACTATTTTTACTTGGGTGCCCCTGTACCCCACATAGTTTGGCAAATCTATGCATATAGGGCATCAAACTGTTCAGTAGACCCCTGGCGTTCATATTTAGAATGTTTTATGTTGATACGGTACAAAATGTGGGGGTAAATAATGGGGTAAAATGCAAGCTTTGTGACAATTTTCAGAAATGTCATAAAAACTGTTCTGTTTAGCATAGCTTTGTAGTTTGGTAGTTTGTAGTAGAAAGATGTATGTACCCATTTTTGTTTTGTCAGAATGTGTACTTTCGGAAAATATATGGTTTTCTAGGGTCTCCTTACTGTTAGGGGGTCTTATGCCGCATAATGCACATGCCGGTAGCTTATATTGCAGTGTATACACTTTGTATGCATTAACTTCCTTTTGGGGTCTCTAAATGCCAGATACATTGGTGATCCTATGCACAATGGGCATCAAACTGTTCAGCGGACCCTTGGCTTTCATATTTAGGGTCTGTTCTTTTGGTACCTAATGTTATGTGGGAGATAAGGTGCTTGAAAGTGGAAGATTTGATGTGTTTTTCAGGTATTTCACCAAAACTAGCAATTTTGGGAAAGCACTGCGACTCTGTAGTTTGGAGTAGAAAGACATGGGTACCAATTTTGAATTTGCCCGAATGTGTACTTTCCAAAAATATATGGTTTTGGGGGGTCAATGTATTTTTTTGTGTTTTTACCCCACAGAAAATGCAGTAAACGTGTTGAATTTTCAGTAGCTAAAGAGACCTCTGGGGCAATCTCTATGCACTGACGTCCTTATGGGGTCTCTAAATGCCAGATACAGTGCTGATCCTATGCACAATGGGCATCAAACTGTTCAGCGGACCCTTGGCTTTCATATTTTGGGTGTGTTTTCTTGGTACCTAATGTTATGTGGGAGATATGGTGCTTGAAAGTGGAAGATTTGATGTGATTTTCAGGTATTTCACCAAAACTAGCAATTTTGGGAAAGCACTGCGACTCTGAAGTTTGGAGTAGAAATACATGGGTACCAATTTTGAATTCGCCCGAATGTGTACTTTCCAAAAATATATGGTTTTGGGGGGTCAATGTATTTTTTTGGGTTTTTACCCCACAGAAAATGCAGTAAACGTGTTGAATTTTCAGTAGCTAAAGAGACCTCTGGGGCAATCTCTATGCACTAACTTCCTTATGGGGTCTCTAAATGCCAGATACAGTGCTGATCCTATGCACAATGGGCATCAAACTGTTCAGCAGACCCTTGGCTTTCATATTTAGGGTGTGTTTTCTTGGTACCTAATGTTATGTGGGAGATAAGGTGCTTGAAAGTGGAAGATTTGATGTGTTTTCAGGTATTTCACCAAAACTAGCAATTTTGGGAAAGCACTGCGACTCTGTAGTTTGGAGTAGAAAGACATGGGTACCAATTTTGAATTCGCCCGAATGTGTACTTTCCAAAAATATATGGTTTTGGGGGGTCAATGTATTTTTTTGTGTTTTTACCCCACAGAAAATGCAGTAAACGTGTTGAATTTTCAGTAGCTAAAGAGACCTCTGGGGCAATCTCTATGCACTGACGTCCTTATGGGGTCTCTAAATGCCAGATACAGTGCTGATCCTATGCACAATGGGCATCAAACTGTTCAGCGGACCCTTGGCTTTCATATTTCGGGTGTGTTTTCTTGGTACCTAATGTTATGTGGGAGATAAGGTGCTTGAAAGTGGAAGATTTGATGTGTTTTTCAGGTATTTCACCAAAACTAGCAATTTTGGGAAAGCACTGCGACTCTGTAGTTTGGAGTAGAAAGACATGGGTACCAATTTTGAATTCGCCCGAATGTGTATTTTCCAAAAATATATGGTTTTGGGGGGTCAATGTATTTTTTTGTGTTTTTACCCCACAGAAAATGCAGTAAATGTGTTGAATTTTCAGTAGCTAAAGAGATCTCCTGGGTAATTTGTATGCACTAACTTCCTTATGGGGTCTCTAAATGCCAGATACATTGGTGATCCTATGCACAATGGGCATGAAACTGTTCAGCGGACCCTTGGCTTTCATATTTAGGGTGTGTTCTTTTGGTACCTAATGTTATGTGGGAGATAAGGTGCTTGAAAGTGGAAGATTTGATGTGATTTTTAGGTATTTCATCAAAACTGGCAATTTTGGGAAAGAATTGCGGCTCAGTAGTTTGGAGTAGAAAGACATGGGTACCAATTTTGAATTCGTCCGAATGTGTACTTTCCAAAAATATATGGTTTTGGGGGGTCAATGTATTTTTTTGTGTTTTTACCCCACAGAAAATGCAGTAAATGTGTTGAATTTTCAGTAGCTAAAGAGATCTCCTGGGCAATTTGTATGTACTAACTTCCTTTTGGGGTCTCTAAATTCCAGATACATCGGTGATCCTATGCACAATGGGCATCAAACTGTTCAGTGGACCCCTGGCTTTCATATTTAGGGTGTGTTTTCTTCGTACCTAATGTTACGTGGGAGATAAGGTGCTTGAAAATGGAAGATTTGAGGTGATTTTTTAGAATTTTCATAATTTTTTATAGAAAATGCTAAATTCAGTAAAGCATTGCCGTTTGGTACTTAGGAGTTTGAAGACATAGTTACCCATTTCGGATTCGACAGAATGTGTAGTTTTCAAAAATGTATGGTTTCCTGGGGTAAACCTAATATTCCAGGATTTTTGGCTTTGGAATGTAAAGTATGCCGTATTCTGCTGTAATGCTTTGAAAATTTAGTAATTTACTGCTGGGAGTTTTTGATCTATAGAAGTCAGAAATCTCAATAAAACTATACATATCAGGTATTGGCACGTTCGGGAGACATGAGGCTTTCCAAATCAGTTGAATTTTTGTCCATAAAATAAAATGTGTTTCTGGTATAAATCCTTATATCATGAAAAATAGCATTTTTTCTTTTTTTTTTGTATTTCAAGCTCTAAATCTTGTTCCAGAAGTGGAAATACACAAAAACTCAGGTAGATTTGGAAAGCTCAGGTTCTCCTTAAAAAAACAATATATAGTTTGCCTACCTAAACTTAACCCTGCCCCCAGTAAAAGCCCCTACATTGAGAGAGCACAGAATGTTTACAAAACGTCTGGCACTGGGGGGAACTGAAATGACGAATTCGGCTGGCACTTAAAGGGTTAAATAATAAACAAACAATGACAAGGGATTAATTTACCAGCACTCCAAAAATGTCTGCTTTATTATCCAAACTACACTATACAAGTAGAAGCTTGCAATAAATAATCTGATCAAAGGTACCTTTTTTTTTTTAAATTTCTTTAAACCTACGCACATTAGAAAAATATATGCAGCCAACATGACAAACTTTGTTTCATACAAAATTCTCCGCTAATCATACCTGCTTCTCATGCGGTGGCAGAGTGCTCCACTCGGCTCCAAGCATTTTTGTAATCTCAGGGAAAGGAAGATCTGGATGCTGTGCTCTTATCTGCTCTCTTCGTTCATTCAAAAAACGAACATAACCAGTGACTGGAGCTTTGGGGCCATTAGGCAGAATCTTTTTTCTTTTCTTTCCTTTTGGCCATCCCCGTTTCTTTACAGGCTGCAGCAATGCACAAATAAAATGAATTCTTAAGGATTACTTGTATGTTACAAAATAAGTAATGGTAAAGCAAAAGGAAAACCAAATAATGCAACACACAAAACATGTTTCTAACCCCTAATGAACAGTTAAAAAAAACATCCAAGAAAATGGAAATGCAGTGGTACACGGGGAGATTAGTCGCTCCACAACAAATTTTTGTTGTCGTGGACGGGACAATCTCCCCGCAATGCCATCCCACCAGCTAGAATGAAAATCACAGGTGGGATGGCATATGCGTCGTCCCGCAGTTGCCCAAAGTTTCCTCTCAAGACAACTTTGGGCGAACTGCGGGACATCACAGCGATGCGTATGCCATCCCCCTGGCGATTTACATTCTAGCCGGTAAGAATGCATTGCGGGGAGATTAGTCGCCCGTGACAACGAAGATTTGTCACGGGGCGACTAATCTCCCCGTGTACCACTGCCCTAAGGCTGTGTTAGATATTTGTCTAAAGGGGAACTCCACAATTTCAAGAAACTTTAATATATATACAGAAAAAAAAATGCAGCCTTTTCATGATGAGGGGTGTCTATGTTGCGTGGGGCTCTTTAACAAATTTTGGTTCGGACTTTTCCATTAAACAAGCTCCACTGACATGTTTTTTAGGAGGATACTGTCCAATACAGAACAGAGCAAGAAAGAGGTCTGTTTGTGCTAAAACTGATGTCCCACAGTAGATTTACTACAAAGTGGGTAAACGTACAATGTACAGTTACATTGTCTATTCCAATATTCCAGCCAGGCCAGACATTACAGAGGGGGGACACATTTGTTAATGGGGATAATAGCAATGTACTTTAAGTGAATTCTGTCATGATTTTCATTGTGTAGTTTTTATTACTAAATTCCATTGTGTACATTGCAAATAATTCATTCTACAATATCAAATTGTATTCTTAAATCAATACATGTATTTTTTGTGTGTAATATTGGTGTATAGGCAGCCATGCCTATAGCCAAGCTTGGATGCTTTTCTCATATCTGCCAATAGGTGGCACCTAGAAGCATTTTTTAGAAATGCAAACGTTTTCTGAATTAATTTTGATCATCTGTTCTCCAGACTTCATGTGACTAAATTTCCCTCTGCCTCCAACTGTACCAGCAGTGCTATTAGCCCCAAGTAGACCTGTGACAGCAGCATAGAAGCATAGAGGTCCTGAATCCTTCAGCAGAGGTGTCAGAGATGCTATCTTGTTACCTGCCTACTGTTCTGCTATAGGCTACTGGGGGGGTAGAGTGGGGGTGATTTCAATCTAAAGTGATAAAGTAAGAGAATGTTAGCCTCCTTAACATTAAATGTAAAAAAATCTGTTTATTCTTTTGAAAAATGGATTTTAGTAGAGGCCATGTCTACAATCCCAGTTTAACTGCAGGTACAGCAGGCCAGTAGTCTACTGCCTACTGAATCACTGTCAATTCACTGCACTGAGCTCTTAAGGGACGATGCGGTTGTGTGACAGCTACTGCAGTCTTCTGTGGCTACTGTCTTTCAGTAAGCAATCACACAAGGAAATATCTTAGATCATTGTAGACGATGACAGAATAAAAACACTACATTTAAAACAATTCAATAGTCAAAAAGGATGCCAAGACATATAATAAAAAATTGCCAATCACTTGCAACTAACCTCTTCCTCACCCCCAGTGTTCTTATCGCCAGCTCTTTGGACATCTATTTTTTCTTGTTTTACAGCCACGAGAAAATTTCCTCCTTGTGTTTTTGTTACAGGGTGCCTATATTTAAAAACATCTCATTAAAGCTTTAATAAACAAAAGTAAACTCTATATATCTAGTATTATTGGCAGGAAAATACAGGGCAACATAGAACAACAGGGTAGATTTATCAAAGGTTGAATCAATTCTGCATTTTGGTAAACAATTATTAAAAGTTTTTTCTAAAGTTTTTTAACATTTTCTCCATAGTCAAAAACATTTTCAAAGCATTTCCCTGTTCCCATGTTGGGTTCTTCCTCCAGAAAGTGCCAACTGTTGTGGAAGTTCAGAAAACTGGAAATCACTTGGGGTAGAAAAGGTTAAGTTTATCTGACATGTAGCTACATGGGTTCAGGACCCTGAACAAAGAAATGACAGAGCTTTAATTGTGTTTTTATGGCCACAACACACAAAACAAGATTATAAGAAATGGTCCTCCATTGCAGTTCATTTGTTCACATAGCAGTTCTTAACTCAAGGGCATGGCTAAACTGACCACTGAAACAGTCCTGAAACAGCACAAACCATTTAAGGGGGGGCATAACTCTGCCTATACTGATTCAGCCATTACAGTTTAGACTAGCATAAGAACAGAATGCATCCAAGTTGGGGGGGGGGGTGTTATGGGAAAATCTGCATACACAGAATTTTTTCTTTATCATCTCCATCTTTGAGCTGTCAAAATCCATTTTATCCTATTTGCCTAAAACTGCTTCAAACATAGGTCAATCAAAGTAATGCAAGAATTTTCCCATTGAACTTTTTCACATTTGTTGCTAAATATTGGAACAGTTCCTGAGAACCTGAATTGTTTTCACTGGCGAGAGAATGTGAAATAGAAGGATTTTTTTCCAATAAATGTTCCACAAAGATGAGCGAGTATAACAAGCTGCAATACTTACAAAATACCATGTAAATGTTTGGTTGGTTGAGACATGATCTGTCACAGTTTTCTGTTAGGTAAAAAAAACAGAAAAATGTTATAAAAGCTGAATACAAAGTAAACAAGCACAAATATTACATCTATGACATATTTAATATATTCCCCCATTTCACCAAATATTTAACATCTACAACAAACATTAGCTACATAATGTAATATTTGCATTAAAAGTTCTGGCAAGTCTGCAGGGTACTGTGTGAAGGGGTAAAAGGATGTAAATACTTAAACAAAAATTTGCACAATACTTTTTTTTTTTTTTAAAAATGCTTAGAATTTAAAGTGATTTGTAGCTGTAATCACTACTGAAAGTTTTCTGTCTCTTACTAGAAGTTCTAACAATTAAAAAATGTGGCCAATTTATGAAAAGATCTGTGCAAAAGAATGAAAAGCACCGACAAGGCAGTACTGGTTGGAAAAAGTATTTATTCAAAGATGGCTGTAAAATTTATTTGCGTTTTGCATTATTTACATTTGCTTAAGATATACAGGTATGGGATCCCTTATCTGGAAACCCATTATCCAGAAAGCTCCGAATTACGGAAAGCCTATCTCCCATAGACTCCATTTTAGTCAAATAATTCAGAATTTTAAAACGGTTTCCTTTTTTCTCTGTAGAAATAAAACAGTGCCTTGTAACTGATCCCAACTAAGATATAAATAATCTTTATTGGATGCAAAACAATCCTATTGGGTTTAATGTTTTGTTGATTTTTTTAGTAGACTTAAGGTATTAATACTTAATTACAGAAAGACCCCTTGTCCAGAATACCCTTGGTCCCGAGCATTCTGGATAACAGGTCCTATACCTGTATGACAAAGTTAGAAACATTATTATTGTATTAATATCAAAAATTATTGACACTACTATATTATACCGTACTAAGAACAAAGGCGGTAGAACTTGCAAAGGCTATGGCAAAAAGATACAGGGATATCACACTAAATTGCAGTAATGACAAACAGACACATATTATATTTTTGGTGCATTCAGGGGCATTCTGAAAAATAACAAAAGGGGCATTTGGCCAGGGCACTCTGCACCATTCTTTATATTTACTTTGTATGGGAGCAACATGCCACCCTCTTTCATCTATTTGCGACTGGTTCGTTGCACAGCCCTAAACCAGCGAATGAGTACTTTAGCCAATTTACTATATAGCACATATTCCGGCTCAGGGCTGCACAATGAATCCATACCAAAAATAGCTCTCCCTAGGCATGCAAGGCAGGTATATTTGTCAGCGAAGAGAAGCACCAGCCATACCGCTCAAGAGTAGTTTTTCCTGAAATAGTACTTATTTTCTTACCAGAGCCCGCAATCCCGAATCGCTGTTTAAAAGTCCCGCAGCGCCTTTAACGCCAAGCTCCTTCACTCTTTCCGGACGGCTAATCCGGACGTCACAAGTCTCATATCGCGAGACCATGACGTCGCACTACACGCGTTTAGACTCAATAGCCACTTTGAGGAATGATGAAGTATGATGAGGAAGGAAAACTTCTTGTAACATGATCCACAGATTTAAACGTACACTTTCATAGGCAGGGTTGCTATCAGGCCCCAACTGACAATCTGTGATTCTGGCGAATGCCGGAGGGGCTACTGTAAGGTGCCATATATCAGTCACTATTTATTGGTCTGGTCAGGGACTGTTTGGGTCTCTGTGTACCGGAAATGCCAGGGCCTATTTTCAATCCCAGTCCAGACCTGATTACCCTACATTAAATCAAAACAGAGAATAGATTGATGATTTGCTATTTGAAGTGTAACTTTATGTACAGGTTTGCAGCAAATCAGATCTCTCTGTATTGTGGAGAGATGGTTACTTGATGGTTCTAAAAAATAACACTGTTCTCCTTACTGAACAGATAAAATAATCTGTACAGAGCCTTTCCAGCAGGGCCAACATCAGAAACATTGGAGCCCTGTACAAGTTATTTACATGGTGCCTCCATGAACACAAGCACACAGGACCAAAATGTTTGGCCATGCCCCTTGTATGTGTACACAAATGATCAGCTAGTAGGTAGGTAGGGTTTGCTGGGACAAAAGGTTGAACTTGGATATATTTTTCTACAACACAGCTACTATGATACAAACTCATACCTCCCAACATTTGAAAAATGAAAAGAGGGACAAAAAGATTTGGCGTGTGCAACCTATTTGCCACACCCCATTTTTTTTTCAAAAAATACTCCTTTTATATAGTTGAAATGGTGGGATCAGACGCAAAATGTGCTATACCCTCATAATGTACTACCTAAGGAAAACAATATAGCAACTCCTACATATAAAGTACAAATATAGAGAGAAGGCAGTCAGTTATAAGTGAGTTAAAATGTACCAGTTTTGCCCCCCATACACTGTGCCCCCAATGGCCCAATAGACAGTACCCCTCATACACAGTGCCCCCACAGACAGTACCCCCCATACACAGTGCCCCCAATTGACCCCATACACAGTGCCCCCAATTGACCCACAGATAGTAGCCCCCATACACAATGCCCCATAGAAAGTGCCCCAATTGACCCCATACACAGTACCCCCCCATACATAGTGCCCCCATAGACAGTAGCCCCCATACACAGTACCTCCTTCTTCTTATCCGGCTCTGCTTCTGCAGCTGCTTGTGCGGCGGCAACAGGCCCTTTTATAAGGTTGCACCCCGTACGTACGTGTGACACAAGGAGCCGCAGAAGAAGGAGCCGCACAAGCTGGAGGAGCGCCCGGCTCCAGCCAGCACATCCTGCTGTCCCGGGTAGTTCATTGAATGTCCCGCATTTACGTAATCTATTAATATACATTGCTAAGCTTTTCCTTGGCCCGGTGCTCCTGTTAAGTGAAAACTGCACCAGTCCATAGAAAAGATAGCGCTTTGCTGGCATCTATGCGCCTTCAGTCTTCTGTTCTTTGCCGCTTAGCAATCTGCGAATGTGCATTAGAGTAGATCTGCCAGGTTTACTCTGCTGCACATGTGTGAAAACGAATTTACACAAAAGGGACGCCTAGGACGCTGCTAGGAAAGGTAAGTAAGGTGCAGGCACATGTAGCCGAAATACACATAAAAACGCAAGACTTTCAAACTCTCGCGGTTTTATGCATATTTTCGCTACATGTGCCTGCACCCGAGCGTATCCCATTCATTTGGGTGCAGACACAAGTAGGAGAAGTAGGGTGGAATTTTCGGCAAGCATTTTTCCGCTTGGCGAAAATATCCGCCCTACGCCTCATCTGGCATTAGCCTAAAGTGCCAGCACAGCGCTTAGATTTTTTCACAGAATGAAAAAACTTAATGATCCATTTTACTGGGGGTGCCTAATATTTTGGCACCCCCCCAGTGAATAATCCATATTACGGTGTGCAAAATTAGGTATCCTTACCTTCCTCCAGTGACTATGTACTCAAGGTTAGAAAAACTTGGGGCTGCCAAAAGCCAATCGAATTTCTTTCATTGTTTTCAATGGGGAAATTTTAACTGCTGCCTTTCTCACATGTTTAATGTCAGGGTCCCCAAACTTTGCATAGTTTGTCACTGGGTGATAACATTCCAAGTTTAGAAAAAGGGCGGGGCCAACAACAGCCAATCAGATCTCACCTATAGACTTCATACATTTAATACATAAGCCCACCTAGAAGGCTATCAACAAGGTCATACTGCTAAAGAACAATAAAATATATTTAGGTACTGTATAGAATTTATGCTGTTTGCTCAAATGGAAATATTTCCTAAATGATGTCTATTTTGTAATGGAAAGAGTAGGGTGCTGATGTATTGAAATCAATTGCAGCTCTGCAATTTTGAGGAAATAAAATTACTAAACAAAGTAAATCCCGATAAAACCTAGTGACATGCCATGCAACTTTCCACACAAATCACAGAAAGTTGTGGGAAAATTTGCAACCACGCTTGTTGGAAATTCAGCACCTGACTTGAGATTAATGTCCCCATATATGTTCTACAGTTTCTCCAGGGATATTACTTGCTAAGGTAAAAATAAGTTTTGTCTTTTTCATGTGGTTATCAGAAAACTCAGGCACCTTTATGCCACTCCTGGTAACTGGCCACTCACTGCCACCTGAGGCAAGGTTCTGAGGTCCTGGTGGGTAACCACACACCTAAACAGGGCTTCCTCAATTGATGTATACCTGCTGTTGCAAAGTCAATTTGTCATTTATGGGCTCACCCATAATGGAACATATTATAGCCCTGAAGTTAGGAGAAGGAAAGGCATTTTGACATTTTACTGCCAATAGATTAGCCACATTAGTGCAAGCTAGAACGCTTTATTTATTTTGCAGAAAGCTTAACCATACCTGAGTACACAGCCATAGAAACTACCTCTGTTTGTTTAAGACAACAGCTGAGATTCTAAAGCTGAGGTCTTAAAAGCTCTTGTAATATCATGGGTGTAGTTTGAAGTGAGTGTGGTTTAAAAAAGGGGAGTGGTCAAAGCTTGCTTCCATTATCGACCCTCCATCATTAGGCCAGAAAAATTCCGGCCCTTGGTACTACAGAAGTTGGACAGCACTGCTGTAAGAGATTGCTTGTTCCTCACAGAACATCACCAAAGCATACAGAATACGCATCTCGGCTACTTCTTCACTGTCTGTCAACTACTGACACATGAAACTTTATCAAGGCACATCAGTATAACACTGCATAATCTGCATTATCCAACATGAGATTTAATGCAAGGTACTCCTGATCATGACTTCCTGGTGCAGCAAAATATTGTTTAATTAGTAAACCACATATAATATTCAATCTCACCATATTGGTGTAGTGCAGCCTAGCCACTGGCAGTTGTTAACCCATCCTTAACACATATGCTGCACTACCCCACCTATGTCATCAATTTTATAATTCAACAGCCATTAGGCACAGTATCCATAGAAATGGGGGGCACACGGGGCTGCATAAACAGTAATCATTTTAATTTAAAGGAACAGTAACACCAAAAAAAAGAGCTTTAAAGTAATGAAAATATAATGCACTGTTGCCCTGCACTGGTAAAACTGCTGTGTTTGCTACAGTAACACTACTATAATTTATATAATAAGCTGCTGTGTAGCCACGGGGGCAGCCATTCAAGATGGAAAAAAGGAGAAAAGGCACATGTTACATAGCAGATAACAGATAAGTTCTGTAGAATACAATAGTGTTTTATCTGTTATCTGCTATGTGCCTGTGCCTTTTCTCCTTTGAATGGCTGCCTCCATGGCTACATAGCAGCTTATTTATATAAATTATAGTAGACTTTCTGAAGTAAACACACAACTTTTACCAGTGCAGGGCAGCAGCACATTATATTTTAGCTACTTTTATACACTTTCATTTTTTGGTGTTACTTTTCCTTTAAGGTTACAATGTTAAGCCTACAGTAGGTTACAATACTAGTAATGTAAAACAGCCCCTCAGACTGCCAACTAGTCAATTCTCAGACTGCCCTTTGTCAATTCCAGTCCCAGCATAGTCATAGTACTACACTACACAAAAGAGGCAAAGCTAAATTCCTCATTAATATTTTAATTGTGTATAGTCACCTTTATTACACATTGGAAAATGTCACAGAGCTCTTTGATTTCCCCCAATTATGTCTCCAGTCTTTGTGCTTTAGTCTAATCCATGTAGCAGAAATAAATAAAAAATATTAATCTTACAAAAGTACCCAGCAAGAAAAGATGGGAAAACTATTATACAACTGATGTACAAAACTAATCGAGTATAGCATAGGAGCACATGTAAACTTATTGGGCTGGTAAGAGGGTTGGCATATAGGGATACCAAGCCACAAAACTGTGTAGGCCTGCTTTTTCATTTAAATCGGTGAGAGGCTTTCAGTTGAAAAATCCATCTTGCCTCCCTCTGCAAGATGATTTGTTCTATATCTCCACCTCTAGAACAGGACATATTTTCTCCAGACCCATAACATTCATCCCTTCTGGACTGTAATTATATTAATTAAGAAAATGGGCTGCTGTGTTAGGACCTTCCCTACTGTCAGGGAACTTACTGGTTCCCTTGGTGCTGTGCCAGTTTGCATTTGTCTAAGCATGGGCATGTGCATCCTGTTTGCATGCATGCACCAAAATGCCCTGGCTCCATAGTTTAATGTGTCGTGACACCTTAGGTTTCTGTGCACACGCAGTAGATATTTTAAGATGCCAAATGCGCTCTCCTGTGCTAAGTTGTGTTCAGCCTTGCTATGAATCTATGTCTGCTTTCCCGAATGGATTCCTGTTGCCTACTCTTGCCTGCCTGACCTTGTCCTGCTCTACTTCCTCGGTTTGACCCTTGCCTGGATTTTACTACAATGATCTCTGCTTGCCCAGACCCATGCCTGTCTATGACTATGAGATAGACATTTTCCTACCTCTTGGGTTTCCCCAGAGAGACATTTTCCTACCTCTCTCCTGTTCCCATCCTCAGGAGCTTGGGTGGTTGAAGCTGTAGGGAAGAGTCTCTCTCTCCGCTTCGAGGTTCCTGATATCTGCTTTCTTACCTCTCTCTCTGCATTACTGATTACTGAATGAGAAATGTACATTTTGGCTAATTATACATTTAACCTGTTTTGCCAAATGCTGTATTTTGTTCTGTAACTTTTCATTTGGCTAAGCAATGTACACTGGGCATCAGACTGTTCAGTATACCCCTGGTGTTCATATTTAGGACATTTTTGTGAGTATTGATTTAATTCTGAAATATTCTGAAGTAAAGTAACATTCCTGTAATTCCTAAAGTAAGCTTCCTGTACTTACAAGCAAAAAAATGAGCAGACCACTAACAAGCCCTTTGTATATTAGATTAGTACATTAGAGGGGATTATAGGCAGTTGGGGGATGTTCTTTTTTCCCATAAAAACAATCAACGCACCAGAGGTCACCCCTTTAGATTATAGGAAAGGAGTTTCCATTTGAAGCAGCGTAGGTGGTTTTTCACGGTGAGGGCAGTGAGGTTATGGAATGCCCTTCCTAGTGAGGTGGTAATGGCAGATTCTGTTAATGCCTTTAAGAGGGGCCTGGATGAGTTCTTGATCAATCAGAATATCCAAGGCTATTGTGATACTAATATCTACAGTTAGTACTAGTGGTTGTATTTATAGTTTATGTATGTGTGTGTATAGATTGGTAGGTGTGGGTTAGGTGTGCTGGGTTTACTTGGATGGGTTGAACTTGATGGACACAGGTCTTTTTTCAACCCTATGTAACTATGTAACTATGTAACTATGTATATTGTTTTTCCCTCTTAAAGGTAAACTAAAGCTTATTAATGAAGTAGGGCAGAAATGTTGTACATTATGTATTGAGTTTCTGTACCAACCCAAGGTAACCACAGCCCTTTAGCAATGAAGATCTGTGCCTCTGATAATGCTCAGTAGTTCCCCATCTTCTTTTCTGCTGATTCACTGCGACATAATATACAGTATATATAGAATATAAATATTGCAATACAAGGTTGATTAGTAATAAATTCAGATTAACATTACATGGCAGCTCTGAAACCAATGCAACTTGCATCAGAATTTAATAATCAGCCCTGAAGCATCAGATTCTATGACAGACAAACCTCATTTTCTACTTGATGACCTGCAATGACCCCCTAAGCTCAGCTTCTCAGAGCACTCATGTGCTATGTCAAGATGGTGACCTTCTGGATCATTACTGTTATAAAGATTCTGAAAATTTAGACTGGTGCAATAAGTTCCTTTAAGTAGAGTTCATACTTTGTAGTAACAAGATTCAGTGTACATGAATTGGCCTATGAAGGAAGATAGCGTAAAAAGTGTTGGCAAAAATTGTATTTACAAGTAGAAAGTACATCAGATGTGACATAGCACCTAATGACACCTACCTATATTCATTACTCTTTTACAGCAAGAAGACTATTTACTATTTACTATTTACTATTTATTACTGGAATGTAAAATGTCCACTATGTAACTTCCCCACTGGGGCAATATTGAATGCATAGAAATGCTGACATCACACTTGCAGTACATCGCATTTCACATTTTCTCACAATTCATCATGCTCCGAACGTGCCACAAGGACAAGCTTGCAGAGTGACGATGAGAAGGATCCAGGTCTGTGAGATACTAAAGAGAAGAAGGAATTATGTAAAAACGAATATAAGCAAAACAAAAGGATAACAGATACTGAGCTTAGACTAGAGGGAAAAAATAATACATTTTGCAACAAGGCAAAAACACATAAAATAGTCTGTCAAAAAAAAAAAAAAAGGGAGCAAGAAAGAGCAGTAGGTAAAGGATAAGTAGGCCTTTTATTTTAAAAAGGCCTAAAGTAGCCCCTACAATAACATACCTTTTTTCATGCAATGAATCTCATGTTGTTTCTACAGCACAAACAGCTCATTTTCGCTATTTCCTTGTCTAGTGTGAGGCTTGGCCCCTTTTCCCTTTCTGAGATCTCTTCTTTTTGACTGTGAAGACTGAGAGGTGTCTACTGCGCATCCTTGCTGCTTTCTGCTCCAATGGAATATCAGTCAGGCATGCGCATAAAGCACCTCTTTGAATATCTTCAACCTCAAAGAGAGAAGGAGAGCTCAGAAAAGAAAAGGGGATGGAGCTTCATGCTAGACAAGGAAGTAGCCAAAATGAACTGCTTGTAAAGTAAAAATGACACGAGACTGAATGCAGGGAGAAAAGAGAAAATCCAAAACACGAGCAGAGAATATTTATCAAAATTTGTATAAACAGCACTAGCAGAACAGAAAAGTAAAGTGTCTTGTAAAAGTTCCATATTGCATACTGACCTGGCTAAAAACACAGTTCAAAAATACAGAAATACACAACAAATAAGAATTAAAGTTTATACTGCATTTATATTAAAGGACATGTAAAGCCTACTTTTACCTGTAATATATATCAGTTGGGCATGTCTCACCCACCCAAATGGTATAATTTGTACTGCATGTATCCCCTCCGCTTGCCAGCACCATCACATTTTCCTAAAGCAAATAGCAGCTTTCACCCGGTGGCCATTTTTCCTCTGATACATAATCAGATATATTTAAATCTGCAAACAGCATACACACACACACCCTTATTCAGCATACATTTCATCAAGAATACAGGCTCACACAGGCACAACTGTCTGATAAAATATCTGCTTTGTTTGAGCACTGTAATGGTAAAGCTGAGCTCAGGAGAAAAAAATTGAAGCAGACAGCTAGAGCTGAGTTTCTATGGGAACCAGCAATGCCATCTCTTCACTGGCTGCTAGACTGGAGGGCATGTTTAGTAATTTGAGCTTAGAACAACTGAGCATGCCCACACGCCAACAGCCAAAGCAAATTCCTGAGGGAGGGGGCCGAGTGTGTTAGAGGAGAAGGAAATCTAAGTGATTAAGGGGACACTGCCTTACTATTAACCTCTTTTTTCAAAAAGAAAAGAACTAGGATCAAACACATGATTACAGTGAAATACACTCACTCCAAAAAAAGTTCTGCAAGTTCCCTACTTTAATAGACATTACATTTAGTTTTAATGCGCAAAAACATAGTACTTTAATGAAACAGATACAAATAAAACAATAAAACAGTTCATTATGATAACTAATCTCAATAAGTCCATACTGATTTAAGAACAATCCTATTGGGTTGCTTTTCATTTTTACATTTGTTAGCAGACTTAAGGTGGCCATAAATGGGCCAATTTCAGCTGCTATCGGTCCTTTAGACCGATTCACAGCATATTTGCCCGTCTATGGGCACCACCATGGGCCTGTTTGATTTTTCTGTTGGATTGGGGACCACATGGGCTTGTAGATGTGATCCCCGACCCGATGGTGCCTACGCCCAGTTTGGCCCTATATCGCCCATAGGTGGACATATCGGGAGAAGATCCACTCACTTGGTGACCTCAACAACAAGCAGATCTTACTGTGTATGGCCACTTTTAAGGTATGGTAATCTGAATTACTGCAACTACTTAACTGCAAAGCCCCAGGTCCCAAGAATTCCAGATAATAAATCCTATAGCATAAGTGAAAGTGATGAACATATAACTCTGTGACATAACTTTTAGTCTTGTACTCACCAACATTATCAGTGACATCATATTCTGAACTTTTCAGCTTGACATCACTGCTACCATCTGAAGATGCCTGAGACTGAACAGAAACAAATTTTTTAACTTAGCACAGAAAATAAGTGATTTACAGAATAGGATACCAAGACTACAAATATGAGACTTACATAAGCTTCACTAAATTCTATTTTCCCTCCAGTGACTTCTGCTTTGAATCCTGTAAAGAACAAATACGATTTTCCCTGAGGCCTGAAACATAAATAAAATAATGTAGAAAAAAATTCAGCAACTTCTCTAAAAAAATATGTATGTGATTTTAAGTAAAGGTTTTTAAGTTGAGCAGCTATTGGAGGGAACAGAACGCAGACAACAGTCTTTATTGTATATTTAGAAAAACAGGTGCTGAAACGGAAGGCTTCTGTTCCACTAACTACTGTTTCCCAATAAGACTATTGCTTGTAGTGCAACTCATCCCCTTCTCTGATTTAAAGCTGTAGCTAGAAAGATTGCCATGCGCTGTGTACCCAGACCAGATCTTTACTATGAAGTGGGGGAAGTTACTATTTGTGGTGGATCACACTTGGAGTCTTAAGAGGCCTGTATTTTTTGCTTATATTAAAATAAGACAGAAGCCGGAAACACCAAAAAATAAATGTATTGCATGCATTTATAGAACATATAGTGAATAAAGCACCCCCTATTGTATAATGTAAGGCTTTTATAAGTCACAGAAAAGTTTCATGACTGTATAAAAGCATGAGGCCAAAAGCCAAGTTTTTACACAGGTCTTGGAAGACAGGTATATCTAATATCCTCATATTTTTCAACAGGGCCAAATTTAAACTTGCATGCGCC
This sequence comes from Xenopus tropicalis, assembly GCF_000004195.4. Lineage (NCBI taxonomy): Eukaryota > Metazoa > Chordata > Amphibia > Anura > Pipidae > Xenopus > Xenopus tropicalis. The sequence continues at coordinate 93,584,629 of NC_030677.2, forward strand.
CCTAGGCCTGTGTGGCTCGTCGCAGCAAGGTGACCCATTAGAGAGGAAGTAGCATGTGAGCTGCGTTTTTGCTTGCATGGTGGGTCATCCACTATTTTGTGGGTGGGGTTGCAGGTCACCTGTAGTGATGAGCAACATTTTTCGCCAGCAAAAACACACCCATAGACTCTGTGGTAAAAAAAAAAAAATTTGCACAATAAAAAAAATGGTCGCCCATTGACTTTAATGCATTTTGCAAATTTATGCGTTTCACAAAACAGGACATTTTTCCCCATCAATAGTCACTTGTAATTTTGCTTGCATCACAAGTCCTCATGTTAATGCCTTTTGCATTATTTAGCTTTTTGTTCAGCAGCTTTCCAGTTTGGAATTGCCGCATTTATCTGGTTGCTAGGATCCAGACTGCCCAACCAACCAGGCAGTGGTTTGAATGACAGACTGGAAGAATAAGAGAATAGGTGTTAAACTACCCCTTTAAAAAAATGTACTCTCAGACAGCTTACCTCCATATAGAACAGGAAAAATGTTGATTATCGTCACTCAGACCAACACTCATATGCCATTTCTGTATGAGACAAATTGGGATCAGACACTAAAATACCTCAGTTATGCCGTTTTGTGAGCCACAAGGCTAATATGAAGATTTGGCTCACAGTACACTCAGATACAAAATGAGGGAACAATTATTATACAGACTAAAATACATTTATTCCATTTTCCCAGATTCTCTCTGGTCATTGTCTAAGTTACATGGTGAATGAATGGTGGGTGTTCTAATACATATTCCTTAAAAAAAAAGCATAATGTGAGCTCTGTACTCACAATGCAGTTTCCTATCAGGTTCACTCAGCTGCAGGTTGCCCATCCACAAGATAGGGATTGGCTGACATACTATAGTGCCTATTGGCATACTAAGGGCTGAGCACTACCGATTCTCATGACTAGCCTGGGAAAACAGACGGCAGAACAGGAATAAATGGCTGTTACTAGTAATTTTCTTAAAACCATCACAGAAGGCAGTATTTAATATCACATTACTTATATTTAAAGTATTTCATATCAAATTACTTGTATTACTTGTAAGTTAAATGACAACTGAAAATGTCTGTTTTATAAAAATTCAAATAAAAAAAACACAAACATGTAATATTTGTAGATTGTAAGCTCTTTTGGGCAGGGCCCTCTTCACCTCTTGTATCGGTTACTGATTGCTTTATATGTTACTCTGTATGTCCAATGTATGTAACCCACATATTGTACAGCGCTGCGGAATATGTTGGCGCTTTATAAATAAATGTTAATGTAATGTAATGTAATATTTAGAAAGACAGAGCATTGCTCTGAAAACTTACCTCATTTGTACCTCCCTGAGCTGCATATGTAAAAGTGCATGCATAGTCGCCCTAGGTAACAATAAATCACAATGAAAGTATAAATACTGGTACACATAATGTGAAAATGTAAGAATTAAAAACCAACAATTCAACTTGTTCCAAATAATTTTGCAATCAGTTATACATACCCTACATTTATATTATATGCTCTTTCAACTAAATACTGTATGTTACAGGCAACCTCCCAAACAATATTGTGGTTTTATTTTTACAAATACAGTTTATTTATAACTAAAAAAAGAATTATAATACATAGTCATTTTTAAAATGATAAAATCTTTTACGACACAGTCATAAACCTTTGACAAGCTTGACACTGAAAGAATTGAACTGCCACCATGCCTGTGCAGCTACAAGACACTGTGCCGCTTCCGCAAATTTGATATTTAGTGTGCTTTTAGCACATCTATTGCAGCAGTTTCTAGCTCACATAGCTCAAATTACCCCCTCTACAATCTCAATACTGTTTTGTTCAATTCATACATTTACAATTTTTCTCGCATTAAAAAAGATCTAACCAATTTACTAGTGAAGCTATGCTGAAGGCCTCCGGGCCTCACGTCAAACTCTTCCGTGCTCGATTTCTCCTGGGCACTGCAGACGGCCAAGAGCAGTAGAAACGCACAGATGATTCCGTAAGTTGCCATCTTTTTGAAAGCAGAGAGGAAACGTCAGCAAAACTACTCAAACCTCTATATCATAGAGACTACACAGAAAGAGGCGGTCAGGCGACCCGGATGGGAAGTTGCGTTTCCTCTTCCAAGTGGAAGATTGTAATTGGTTGATAATGCCCTAGAGATGTAATGATGAGTTCTAATTACATGAAACGCTCACTCGGTGCTGTTCAGTAAGGCAAAATTTTGCTTGTTGACATAGGCAGGACCCGCTCCTATCCCCACATAGGAATTAAACAGGACACAGGGCTCTGAAAATCTCATCGTTGCTCTTCACCAGCTACAGGAACACGCTGTCCGTGTATGAAAGGAAAATTGAATCTTTACCAGCAAAGGCGGTGGCTGATGCCCCATGTGCATTAAGCAATGGCCAGGGACCTTGTGTATAACGGCGTTTATATTGATAAGGGACTACATGCATTTTAGCAAGAATTAGAATAGTAAACTGGCGATATAAGGGCATTAATGTTCGCCCAATTGGGAGGGAGTAAACATATTGTGCTGGATGGCAGAATGCTGGCCTATTTTGAGACAACGTAGTAACCAATCTGTCAATCTGAAAGCTACACTGACACTGAAACTACTAAAATAAAATATTAAGGTACATGAAAAGTTACCTATAGGTCATGATAATCGATTTTTGCTGAAAGGTCTGCTTTTGTAAATAATTGTTACTACAAAAGATTAAATACTTTTATTTAATTGCACTAGTGCCATTTGCTCCATCAGTGAAAAAACACCAAACCACTGTCCTCTAAAATCCTCCCCTTGTGTGCCCTGACAGGCAGATTTCTTAGTGGAATCTCTGGGCTAGGTTTTCAAATAACATTTAAGCTTTCTGCAGACTAACTATAGTGTTCTAATTTGCACTAATGTGGCTAATCTATTGACAATAAAATGCCTTTCTTTCTCCTTTAATGACAAGCCAAACACTTTGCAGTGAGAATTTTACAATCCTATCTTTTCTACCTCCTTACCTGCCGATTCAGCCCTGAATGGTTTGTGGCGGATCTTACGATGTTTCGTGCGACCGATGGTCGTACGAAACATCGTCAGATCACCACGTGTATGGCCACCTTAAGGCTCATACTGTTTCATAGACCCACAGGCATGTTCTTTATTGCTGTAAAAGCATTACCAGTGGTGTTATTACAGGGGTCCAATCAGTCTGATCACACCCTAGCCCGTTTGAGGCATGAAAAAAGGTAAATCGCAGGCAGAAGAGGGATTTTTTGTGTAAGTATGTGTTCAGTACGAGGGGCACAAATCCACTGTTTGCCATGCACCTGGGCTACCTTAGTTACGCCTCTGAGCATTCAGATGACTATAGGACTATATTCAGCACTTCAACAACAGTCATGGATACCCTGAGCAATAAAGAACTATGTACTTTCCATGACTTGAGAGACTCAAGAGACCCACACACATTTCGTGCACAGTTGCTGCAAACACTTTCTTGTGTTTATTTTATTTACGTCCACTATATTTTCACAGTATTGTCATATGTATTGCACTTAACAAGCAAACAACAAATTATTCATCATCATGAACTAAAATCAGTTTTCCATAACTACAACTCTATGAATTTTAATGCAAAGATTAGTTCAAATGACCGAACACTGATCCTAACAGATGCACAAATGACACAACTTGTAACCGTTTAAAATCCAATTTGATAAATATGCCTTACAAAGTTTTAATATCTATTTTTTTCATAGTTTTATTTGTAATATCAAAAAATCTTTTGATTGTCCCATAAGTCCCTGTCTTTAACTGCCCTTTGACCTGACATGAAATTCCAATTATTCTCAACAGATCAAATTTACGGTGCCATAAGGACAATTTTACAAAAGAATAAAAATACAATAAATATATTCATCATATAATCAAACTGGTTCATTAGGCTAAACAAGAGTAGCTAACTTGCTAGTTGGAGGAGAGCAGAAATCACATAAGGCATATGGCCTATAAGACTTATTTGGAAGAGAAGGAGTGGTAACACTTCCCCAAATATTGTATTTGTTCCACAGCTTACCTATTGCTGTTCAAAAAAAGATATAGACATACTACAAAGAAAACTGCCTAATTTATGTTTTCTTTGCAAAATGTATAAATAAAGAGAGATAAAAAAAAAGATTATGAATGACTTTTGTTCATTAGGAGGAAATGTTTAAAGGAGAACTGAACTAAAGCTTAGCAAAAAGATGTTAGAAATGCTACACATTGGGAGTCATTTATTAACACTGGGCAGAGTAGCACTTGAGCAGTAACCCAAAATAAACAATAAAATCATTGCTTTGATTGTTCTACCTGCATGTCAGTGACATTCACATGCTCATTGTGGTCTCGACAGCTGTTGAGAAGCTAATCTTAGGAGGCCTTATAAATCATTAAGCTATGGTCTGGGTATTTTTACATATTTTGCAATATGTGATGTTTGTCAAGAAGCACCTATTATGCAAATGTCATCAAGCAGTGTCAGACTGGAGACACTTGGGTGCATTGGAGGACCTGACCTTAAGGGCCACTGCCACCACTGACAGCTGCCTCTGATGATAACATGAAGGCATCCAACCCTCCCCCTCCACAAACCTTGCTCTACACACATACCCCTGGCAACCTTGAAAATGGATTTGGGTTGGCAGGACCCATTAGATTTGGGGCCTACAGTTATTTCTTCTAGTATGTGATGTGCCAGTCCAACCCTTTCATCAAGTATTAGAATGTGCAGGTATAATATGCACCTTTTGCACTTTAATTGGTGTATTCTGTTATAGTTAAAGGTAGTAGTAACATGTTATATATTATTGGCAGGGCGCACCAATATGCTAATTGTGCAACTTTTTATTAGAGGAATCTGGCATTGGTCGGTAGGATTAGGGATGCACTGAATTCGCAAATCCATATTTTTTATAATTAACCAAATAAATAAACATTTAGTTGGAGCTCCACATTGTACTGCCTATTTTTTCTTCTTCCATATAGCACCATAATATAATGGTCTGAGCACTTTTTTTTTAAAGCTACTGAGTTCATTTTTACTGCTCAAAATGTTCAAAAAGCATTTTCAACTTTGGTCCAATACAAATGACTTTGACATTCATGTTGATAAATGCCTGAAAAATATTGTATGTTGTAGGAATTACCAACTGTTAAATAAAAAGTGCTAACCGGTGTACCTAACCAATGACTGGTACACAAAGCTTGTTAGGTAATTGTAATGTGAGTGGGGCACTGCATTTTGGTTATTTAGAAATCAAAGGGCAATGCTAAGCAGATCAGGACAAAAGTATTTGACGGTAAATTGCATTCAAAGGGAGATTTTGAGCTCTGTAGAAACAGAACCTAAACCCTAAGGGAGCATTTCGCCAGTCCATGGACTGGTAATTTGTATTTGCAGCTTCTATTTTTCAAACTGTTACTGACAAAACAGCAAGTTGGAAAGTAAAACCAGTCTAATTTTCTTATTTAGTCAAGCAATAACATTAATAGTAAATATTTATTAATTAAAATATGGAAAAATTATGTGCAACACAAGTCCTATTTATTCCCCTGCTGAGCCCCAGGGCCGGAACTAGGGGTAGGCAGAAGAGGCAGCTGCCTAGGGCCAACGATTGGGGGGCACCAGGTAGCCTCTTCTGCCTACCCCTAGCCCGCTCACTTTAGTCATTGCCCCCGCCGCTTGTCATTACACGGTTGGGGCAATGATCTATCGCATCATGAACCGCCCGGGGAGGTGCGAGGTGGCCGACCGGGTTGCCTATGGCGCCATGGGCGTCCGCAGAAAATTTTCCAAGGGGGGGCAAGTAAGCTAGCATCATCCTGCAACAGACAAATATATATATATATATATATATAAATATTTTTTTTTTGCAGGATGATACTAGGGGAGGCTAATGATGGCCCATACACAGACTGACCTACAGCTAATGTGACACTTAGTGGATTCGCTGCTGGCGTAAAAAGTTAACCTCCCAACTACCTCTTGCCGTTCCCACTGACTCCCAGGGATACTGTACAAAAGTGCGGGTGGGGGTGCTTTTTTTTTTTTACCCTAAAATGTTTAGGATGTAAAAGTATTCATACGCGCACTTCTGTTAGGGGATCTGCAAACATTTGTGTTTGTGATCAGTTAGCTTCAAGGGGTAGTTCGCATTCGAATTCACTTTTATTTTTAATGGTTTTTCAGTTATTTAGCTTTTTGTTCAGCAGCTCTCCATTTGGTATTTCAGCAGCTATCTGGTTGCTAGGGTCTTATTTACCCTAGCAACCAGGTAGTGGTTTAAACAAGAGATGGGAATATGAATAGTTAAGGGGCCTACTTGGAAAAATAAGTAATACAAAATTATAATAATAATAAAATTGTAGCCTCACAGAGCAATATTTTTTGGCCCCCATTTGAAATCTGTATAGAGGCAGAAGAGAAAGGCAAATTATTCAAAAAAATTAATTAGGAAGACCAATTGCAAAGTTGCTAGGAATAGGCCATTTTATAACATACTAAAGGTTAACTTAAAAGTGAACCACCCCTTTAGATGTGTTTATGTTAGTTTTATAGCAAGAAAGGCAGTGGGTACTGACTCCCCATTATATACAGTGAGACGCAGTCCATATTTACAAACCCAGCACATTATATACAGTGAAACACAGTGGGTACTGAGGGCAGATATTCAGGCCCTGGCACTATAACACTGGCACTGATACACAACATTGGCCCCACTGTAACTTACTATAAATGAACAAAACAATGACAAAAAAAAAAAAAATAGTAAGTGCAAAAAACAACAACAAATATATAAACACACAATGAGCTTTTTCAGAGGGAAAGAGTTAACTTACCCTCCATGTGTTAGGGTAGGGGATAGATTATATATTATTTTAATTGTCAGGTCAGGCAAAAAACAATTTAATGTCAGCTAGTGATTCTTTAGAACTGTATAGTACCTGGGTATAGTACCTGGGTATAGTGCCTGGGTATAGTGCCTGGGTATAGTGCCTGGGTATAGTACCTGGGTATAGTGCCTGGGTATAGTGCCTGGGTATAGTGCCTGGGTATAGTACCTGGGTATAGTGCCTGGGTATAGTGCCTGGGTATAGTACCTGGGTATAGTACCTGTGTATAGTGCCTGTGTATATAGTACCTGTGTATATAGTACCTGTGTATATAGTACCTGTGTATATAGTACCTGTGTATAGTGCCTGGGTATAGTACCTGGGTATAGTACCTGGGTATAGTACCTGGGTATAGTACCTGGGTATAGTGCCTGGGTATAGTACCTGTGTATAGTGCCTGTGTAAAGTACCTGTGTATAGTGCCTGGGTATAGTACCTGTGTATAGTGCCTGTATATATAGTACCTGTGTATAGTACCTGGGTATAGTGCCTGGGTATAGTACCTGGGTATAGTACCTGGGTATAGTACCTGGGTATAGTACCTGTGTATAGTACCTGGGTATAGTGCCTGGGTATAGTACCTGTGTATAGTGCCTGTGTATATAGTACCTGTGTATAGTACCTGGGTATAGTACCTGTGTATATAGTACCTGTGTATAGTGCCTGTGTATATAGTACCTGTGTATAGTGCCTGGGTATAGTACCTGTGTATAGTGCCTGTGTATAGTACCTGTGTATAGTACCTGGGTATAGTACCTGTGGGATGAAAACTGCAGCAAAAGTTGAGAGTTGGTTCTTAGGTAAAGTTACAGCTTCTTTTCAGTCTTCATTTCTGTTTCCAGTTTGCAAAATCTCCCGATCCCTGTGTGCATCTGTGCTCTGATTGGTCAATTTTACTGTCTGTCAAGGAAGCTGTGCTCTGATTGGAGAATCCACAAGAAGAAAGATCCAATCGGAGCACAGCAAAAACGGGCTTGAGGGGAAAGTGCAGAAACGGAGTAAGGTTTTTGTTTTTTTGCTACTTTTCCAGGGGGGGGCAAGTGCCCCCTCTTGCCCCCTTCTGTGGACGCCCATGTATGGCGCCCCGCTTAAGTAAGCTTTATCAGAAAGGTCTATGTAAATACAGCCATAAGCACTCACAGAAACATGAGTTCTCTGTCAAAAGAAACATGATTTCTTGTCTCTTTGTTTTCCTGTGCCAGAGTCTGCGCAGCTCTCTCTCCTCTCCTGCCCCCCCCCCTTAGGAATGTGTGATCTGAGCTATTCAGCAGGAAGTTTTCTTATAGTCTTACAAACTGCGCACGTACACCGGTCTTAGTCTTGGTGCACGAAGCATGGCATTATACAAATTTTCTTTACAGAGCTCATTGTTTTTTCCTATGAGGCTTCTGATCATCTGAACAGGAGAAATATGGGGAGACTTAAGGGAACTATTCAGCACTATAGCATGTTAATTACCGTATATACTCAAGTATAAGCCAATCCGAATATAAGCCGAGGTACCTAATTTTACCTAAGAAAATTGGAAAAACTTATTGACTCGAGTACAAGCCTAGGCATCCATTTCTTTTAACACACCTGCACAAAACCCTATCATGGGAAGAATATACAATGGTTTTTTGATACACGCATATAAAAGCCTATTTCTAGTAAGTTGCCACCTACTGGGGAATGGGAAGTTGGCAGTTTTGATTCAGGATTATACAGCATGAGCACACAGTTTGATAAAAACACCAGAATTGAAACCATTTTATTTGTGATATTTGTGGTTTTATGGCTCAGTGTGAATTTCAAACACATGGGTGTACATTTATTTTTATTACACTAGATGACTTTTATTCTTATTCCCTTGTAGCCTATGGCGCTGATCTATGCTATATGTTTGAGGATCCAGCTTTAAGGAACTGAGTGAATTGGATCAGCAAAGGGATTTATTATAGAGGGTTTACTTCTCCTTTGGTAGTTTACATTTTCTTTTTTTTTAATTTGACAGAAAGTTGGCTCTCCATGGGGAATTTGAACTAAAAAAAACTCAACAACCGCTGTCCGGGATCACAGCACTGGATTGGATTTAAAATGTTGTTGCCACAAACAAACTTTTCAGTAGGGTCTTATGTATTAGACTGAGGACGTAAAATCTAGCAGGTTTTTAGTTACAAATGAATTGGGTGAACTATTGGTTTGCCCATACATGGGCCAATAGTCATTGTCTCTAACAGAATTTGGGAGAGGAATTTATGTATTTTTGTTCTCAGCAAATAAGTACTTATGCAGCAAACACACTGCAGAGCATTACCAATTGCAGTAGTGCCACACCCAATTCTGTAATTTGCATCACCATACCTGAAGTCTAATAAAAAACACATTAGGGGACCTGTCACCCTAAGAAATATTCCAAATCCTTTTCTATCATGTTAGCTGAGCAAAATGTACTTACACTAAATACTTTTCTTCAGGTCATGGAATTCTCAATAACTGCAAGCAGGCAAGCACCAATTTGTGGACACTGTTATTAAGGCACGTTTTGTATCACTCCAAAATCTTGTTAGCCCAAGCCCATGAAAAGGCTACACAGGCTGAAGGCTTTGCAAAACCTCCCCCAGTGCTCCATGTAAGCAAAATTTAGGTGTGGCTGGGTAGCATGCCGTCACTAAAATTGTGCCGCCCTAGGCCTGGTCTTTTGTGGCCTTGCCACAAATCTGGGCTTGTTCACTTATCTAAAGGATAATCATCTGAATAGCAGCAATGATTCAGGTCTTTACAGAAGCTTCCAATCTTGAAAAGTGCACTCTGATGTTGGGAAGCTAAGCTTAGGGGTCATCGTAAATTATTAAATGAGAATGCAAGTCAAAATTTAAAAAGCATACTGCCCAATAGTCCTCCTATTGTTTAGTAAAAATGCCAATCTGTGTTCTTGAACAGGCAGCCATCTTTAAAAAGGTATTCTCCCCTCCTTGCTTCATATTGCACATGTGTTTCATTCCCCCCCCCCCTGGCAAATACGCTTCTGATTGGCTGGTGGGCATGTGTAGCTCAGAACAGAACAGCATAGCTCAGAACAGGAGAGAGATTTCAGTGATGTCACTGTAGTCTTCACACTGCTGTAGGCTGCCAGTACCATATGCAGTAAGTACTTAAAAAGAATGCCTTTAGACTTACTTTTAATTTATATTAACCTTTCATTGTCCTTTAAAGGAAAAGGGAATTCATTTTGACATTTTATTGCCAATAGATTTGCCACATTAGTGCCACCTAGAACACTATATTTATTCTGCAGAAAACGTTATCATACCTAAGTAAAGAGCCTTAGAAACTTTCTCTGATTGCAGCTGCCATTTTAGCTTGGTGTTCCTGTTTGCAGGCTAGCCGTTATAGCTCAGATCACACATCCCTAAGGGTGGGGGGAGTGAGTTTTATGGATTCTTGTGGGAGGGGAGACCAGGAGAAGGGAGAGAGGAGAAAGATGTGCAGACTCTGGCCCGAAGAATGAAGGATTTCAGAATGAAATGAAGTCAGATACCCTAAAAACGTATTTACAAAAAAGGAAACAAGAAATCCTGTGTTTCTTTTGATAGAAGACTCAGTGCAGCATTACTGTAAGTGCTTATGGCTGTATTTACATAGACCTTTCTAGCTTACTTAGTTTTTACCTTTCCTTCTCCTTTAAGCAGAAAATGAGGTTGGCCTCAATCACCTACAGGGCTGATTATTAAATTCTTATATAATAATTTCCAGATAAGGAAACAATACTGGTACTACCATAAATACCATGGGTTGTTTTCTGAAATCTTATGGAAATAACCTTTCAGGTATTCAGAAAACAGTGGCACCACTTGAAAATCAAAGGAGTAGTAATTATCAGTGGATCTACTGCCTTCCTTGTCAGCAGGAAACAGGGAAAATCTAATATAGCTATTCAATTTATTTTTAAGTTCAGATGGTTGCTTATTGCTTGCCTAAGCTGAACTTCTCCATAAAATAATAATGATGATTGTAACAAACAGAGGTAATTTGTTTTTGTAAACCTCAAGGGAGAAATCCTCAGTCCAGGCATGTAGTATAGATGCTCCCACTTAAAATGTAAACACACAAAATAGTTAAACCCCTTAGTCTTAATATTTACTGATATGGACCATAAAGGGAAAACACACTTTAAAATAGAATGTAACTTGTATCAGTTATGACACAAATTTTCACTTCCATGTCTTATTCTCCAAATACACCCATTTTTGTTGTGTGTACCACAATGAGAAGCACATATAAATCATAATATTTAATGAGTCCTTGACACTCACCATTTACAAAAGATTATAATCAATAAAATATTTCCTTTTAACTAAAAGGAATTAAAATACATATGACATTGTGAATGGTGCAAATATGTGCACACAAGTACACAGAGAGGCTGAGGCAGTAACTGGCTGAAGACCTGAAGTGCTCTGTTATAGAGGTCACATTCTGCAAATCAGTGTTAAACGCGATACAGATGGGAAAAGCGTTATGAGTAAAACTAGAGGAGGAGCATGTTGGCTGGCATTTATTATATCGTGCGCACAGAGCTCACAAGTGCAGCAAGCCTATGTATGTAAGTTAGATAAGAAGGAAAGGAAACATGGTCATCTTAAAGTAATTCCCAAACAGAAAGAAAGTCATTATTCCAATTAATTTAGATGCTGAATTGAAGACTTCATCATGGTGATCAGTGTTATGCAATAATCCATCTCACACCAATCACTGTTCAGCAGTACCTTGTTGCAATGCTAGTAATAAAACACATTCCAAAAGATTAATTCTTTTGAACTTTTCTCCAAAAAAAAAAAAAAAGTTTCCTTCTCTTATAGCTTCCATTTCTGCTTTTTTCCATTTAAGGAATTGTCTGCTTGTTTCCTTCACTAATCCTGTTCCCTTATAAATGTTCTTGCAAAAAGTGCAGTAAGGTGATTTCATAATGTTCTCCAGACTCAGGGCATCGGATACTGTGCCTTTCATTGGGGTAAATCTGTTTCAAAGAAAATTACAGAAAAAACACATCAAGAGGAAACAAGAAATTTACAGTAAAAGCTTAATTTTCTTATACTACAGGAGAAAACCAAATCTGTCTAGGATTCTCCTTAACCTGCCTTCCTGCCAACTGAGCTGTAAAAGGAATGAGCAGTTTTCTCTAATGAAGAACAATTTTCTGTATTCCATGAGAGTCTCTCTTCACAGATTCTCATGTCTGTACCTTTATATTGTTCCATTCGTTTAGGATCAGAAGAGCAGGCAGTGTACAGCCCCTCTTTCACTTTAATTTGACCAATTCAAAAAATTTTAATTCAGGAGAGATAATCCTCATTCCACAAGATCATCTGCTGACATGGCTCCCTGACATGGTCCAGACCAGTGCCATCCTGTTTTATAATGGTCACCCACCATATGCACTGACTTGCTAAACATGCCCAGATATTTAGACATACATCAGCCATACTGACTGTATAACTTAGGGCATGTATAGCCAGCTTCACCTGGTACACTGTGAGATATCAGGAAAAATACTGTTCACAGACCAGTACCGCTAGTGAACCTTAAGGATCAACCTGACTGGTTGCTGGCTCTGCAGTGATCCTTGATTACTGAAGGACCTGTCAGAAGGAAAGAGGCTATTAGGGCTCTGGTACACGGGGAGATTAGTCGCCCGCGGCAAAACTCCCTGCTCGCGGGCGACTAATCTCCCCGAGTTGCCTTCCCTCTGCCATCCCACCGGCGAACATGTAAGTCGCCGGCGGGATGGCAGACGCGGCGAGGCGATTTCGGGAAATCGCCGAAAAAGCCTCGCGAGTCTTTTTCGGCGATTTGCGCGAAATCGCAACGATAATTGCCCCTTCACTGCAAAAATTTTTTGAGCTCAACCTGCTGTACTAATACAAAGAGAACCCTGTAACACTGGCTTCTCTATCATATATACTACGAAAAAGAAATCCTTTAAGGAATTGCCGTTATACATTTCCTGTAACCTAAATATTTCCATCTGTTAATGGAGCCACAATCTCAGCCCAAATCTTCTTAATGTTGATAGCTGCTAAGTGAGTCATGTGACCATGTTTTAGCAACGCTAACTACATCCTGTATTATCCAGAGGCATTTAACTCAAGTTATCCCCATATCTAACTTACTACTACTCTTAGTGAGGTGCTGGACCTCATGTAAATATTATAACTTTACCAATCTGCCATGGTCAATTAAACCACCCAACACATCTGCCAAGTTCCCAGGTACCTGAAGTTGATAAGGTTTTCCTGCTCGAATCAGTTGAGACAATAAGAAATTAGTATGAAAAAAGTGCACATTCTCATCTAGAAAGCCATGAAGGATTAGCAGTCGATGGGGCCTGGATAAAAAAAAAAGGCAGAATAACTAAATATTAAAAATTACCAGGTGAAAGTGCTGTACTGATCTAAAAGTGGTTATTTACATACTCATTTGGAAGTTTGTCCACATGAAGTGCCGCAGATCCAGCTTCATATCCAACTTGGTTGTTTACTGGAGTATCCATGTAGCGTTCTGTATATCCAGTGTCATATGCCATCCATAATGTTACCGGTGCACCAGCAATGGCAACCTAAATTTTGTGAATTTAATATGACAAAATGTTAATCAAAAAAATGACTTTGACTTTACAGTCCTCACTTCCTAAATTTCTCACCTTGAATACCTCGGGCCTCTGGATGATCCCCATAAGAGATAGGAAGCCCCCGTATGACCATCCATGTATCGCTACCCTATCCAGATCCACAAAACCAAACCGCTCTGCCACAAAATGTAAGCCCTCAACTTGGTCCTGAATCTCCACCTGACCCTGGGGCACAGAAAAGGACCATTTTAGATAAAGAGAAAATACAGTAGTCAGTTTGTTACTGATGGATATGATCATAACCAAAAAGATACTTGTAAACTATACCCCAGAACGATGTAGGTTCTTAAACAAAATATATAAAACTATATTGCTTAACATAGTTCATATGTATGTATGTTTCATCTAAATAAACCATTTTAATAAAAAAATGTATGTGTCATTGGATAATCCTAAATAGAAAACTGCAATTTTAAGTACTAAGAGCCACCCCCTGACTTGTACTATTCACTGTGCTCCCACACAAACCAAGGGCATACATGTTAGGCCACATCAGCACTCACTGTTACAGTCACAGCAGCATTATTTCTGGTCAAGTGGTTTCCGAGGGAACACACAGATTATTACAAAATGGTGGCTGAAGGTAAAAGCAAGATTTACTGATATTTCATATATAGTCCAGTTGGTAAGATTCTTTAATAAGCCACTTAACCAACAGTTTGTATCATATTAAGTATTCATTCTGGGGGTATAGTTTCCTGTAAATAAACAGATATGAATGGGTGAGAGGAACAGAGTAAGAAAATCTGCACTAACCATTTTGTTCTTAAGTGCCCCCTCAAAGACAAGTCCCCTATGGCAGGACCCCCGTCCATCAATCACAACAACTGCATAACCAAGGTGTGCTAAAGTGTTTAGACGCAAATATTTCATTCCTTTAAATGAGTTGTTAACTAGCTGTACCTAAGGAAAGAGAACAGAATAATTGGTTGTTAGAAAGACTGGTCTGAATGGCAAGGTGATAGCTGACTGAAATATGGTTGGCAACAATTCAGAAAACTGAAATATGGGTGGTTATCTAGCCTTGCTGTATGCCACAAAACTCCTTTTATGGATAAAAATGCTAACCCTACTCCAAACTGTTCCCCAGAGTGATTATCAGTTCATAATACACAAGAGCCATGAATATCCTGTAAATTATATCCTTAAAGGAGAAGGAAAGGTAAAAACTAAGTAAGCTTTATCAGAAAGGTCTATGTAAATACAGCCATAAGCACTCACAGAAATGCTGCACTGAGTTCCCTGTTCCCTTGCGTCTGTTTTCTTCTGCCAGAGACACGCAGCTCTTTGCTTTCTGCTCTTTCCTGCTCCCCCCTCCCTCAAGAATGCGAAGAACTCACTCCCCCCCCCTTAGGAATGTGGATCAAGCCAATCAGCAGAAAGCGGACTCAGTCTTACTAACTGAGCATGTTCACTTGGTCTGGGTGTCCGTGCAGGAGAAAGGCATTATGGGAACTTTCTTTACACAGCTCAGCGTTTTTTCTTCCTGTTTGGCTTCTGATCATCTGAACAGGAGAAATATGGGGAGACTACTATTGAGACAACTGAAGGTATGCCTGCAGCTTGAAATTAACTCTTTATTAGCCTTTCCTTCTCTTTTAAAGGAATACTGTCATGGGAAAACATATTTTTCTGAAATCACATCGGTTAATAGAGCTTGTCCAGCAGAATCCTGCATTGAAATCTGTTTTTTAAAAGAGATTTTTTCATATTTAATTTGAAATTTCATATGGGGCTAGCCATAGTTTTCATTTCTCAAGGTGGTGCCACAGCCATGTGGCCTGTGCTCCGATAAACTTCAGTTACACTTTACTGCTGTGCTTCAAGTTGGGGTGATATTACCCTCCCTTTTCCCCCACCCCAGCAGCCGATCAGCAGAACAATGAGAAGGTAGTAAGATAGCAGCTGACAGCTGTGGTAGTTATCAGAACAGCAGAAAGAGATCCAAGTCCAGCTCATGACTCCTCCAGTTACATTCAGCTTATCTGAAAGGAATTCTAATGTGTCGCACTGGGTCTTTCTGAAAGCTCAGACTCATGCACAATGCACTGAGATGGCTTCCTACACACCCATATTACAACTAAAAAGACATTTATTGGTTTAAGAACAACATTTTAAATGGTAGAGTGACTTATATGCTATGTAAGCAGTGTGATTTAGGTAAAAAAGTACACCATAAAATCATGACAGAATTCCTTTAAAGAATTAAGGTGGCCATACACAGGCCGATTCTAGCTTCCAGTCCCTTAGACCGATTTGGCACCTTATTGGCCCATGTAGGGGCACAAGTGACAGGCCTGCCCGACCGACATCTGGCCCGAAATCGTTAAATTGTCGATTGGGCAGGTTAAAAAATGTAGTCGGATCGGGGACCACATCGGCTCGTTGATGCGGTCCCTGAACCAACTGCGCCTATTACCGGAATTCTAATTTGATTAGCCTGAATTCACAGATTTTGCCCAGCTGTAGGTGGGGATATTGGGAGCAGATCCGCTCACTTGGTGACCTCGCCAAGCGAGCGGATATTAACGTGTATGGCCACCTTTAGGTCATCAGTTATAATTTTTCCTTAGTGATGTAATTTGTGTCACTTAACTCTGAAACTTGTGTACCCCCAGTTGTAAAATATAAGATTAGAAGTAACCTAGTCTCATGACCTGCCTGTATAAAATACATTTTACAGTAGGGTTTACAGTATTCTAGGGATGCACTGAATCCAGTTTTTTGGGTTTGGCTAAACCCCCAAATCCATCATAAGGGATTCGGCCGAATACAAAACCAAATCCTAATTAGAATTTGCTAATTTGGAAGGGTTAAAATTCGCTGCAAAAGTTTTCCACTTCCATGTTAACATGACAAAAATTCATGTGATTTTTAGGATTTGGTTTTGCCAGGCAAATCTAAATCATGCCGAAACAGCTGAATCCTGGATTCAGTGCATCCCTACAGTATTCCCTATACTCTATATCACTAGATATCCCAGTCACCTAAGAATTAAGTGCTGATCCTTGAAATGGATACTATTTATAGGGACCAAAGACTGCAGCAAAATCAGGTGCAGGATATGATCATATCTATTTTATATTGTGTTTATCTTGTACACTGTTCTACTTCATACATTGTTTTTTAAGCGATACTGTCTTAATATCCAAAGTGGATAGTTTATATTTTAATTTAAATGTTTTTACAACATTTAATTGTATCCTGTTATTTTCTACTACATAACAGCAGAAGCGAAGGAGATTCCTCATCTGCTGAAGAAACATATATGTTTGGGACCTAACAAATGTCCTAAATACTATAGAGCACTATAAATGGTGCTTGCATCTAGGTTGCATGACGAGCTTAAGCCTTGTCTCTTGCCTAGCTATTTGTTTTGCTCATTTTAAAAAAAAAGGTTTATAAACGTGTGTACTGGACCTTTAAAGTACATCTGGAATCCTTGCCATAAAGCAACACAAGGCTACTATAGGTTAGGCACATAATTACCAGCAATTGTATTATTCCCATGTAAGTACAAAAAGTACCAATTTTCCATTAAAAACAATGTTTTTTTGCACATTACTACACACTTTTTTCACATAGTAAAAGAAACACATGACTAATGGTTGACAAAATACTGACATAACCAGGTTTTTGTGGACCAACAATTGATGTTGCAGCATTTAGCTTACAAGGCCACTTAAACTTTTGCACCACACAGCCACACATATGACATTTAGTCAGTCTGCATACTTTGTATTTTATACCATTTATTTTTGGTAATGGGGTCGAACATACCACAAAGCTTATGTGTAGAATATGCAGTATAAACCAAGATGTTTGTTACTTTTCATATAGGTAATTCTTACCTGAGGTCCTCCATAGACAAACAGTACAGTGGGGTGTTTGGTTCCTGGGACCAGGTTGTGGGGCTTATAAACCATTCCATAAAGTTTGACTTGGCTAGATGCCTGGAAGTGGAAGATCTCAGGTGGTACATAATATGGAGGGCACCCTGTTTTGAAGAGAGTTAAGAATAACTGATAAAAATTGAGGTCAGTTAGGTGGAAGTGATGAATCCAAAGCAAATAGAAAGCAGAGAAATAGAGAGCAGTTTTGAGCAAGAACATGTGAGGGGTTTACATAAACTTTTAATTTTAAAGCCAAAGAAAATGAAAAACTTGGGAGGCACAATTCCCCTACTGTATTGTGAGGGGCATGTAAAATAATAAATGTGGAAGCTTTTTAAAAGTTTGGGGAAAAAATATAGTTGGTACTAAGTGGTGTATAATTTGTATATTGCTTATATAAAAAAATATTATTATTATTATTATTATTACAAAAGATAGGCTGATGATGATGACTGTCTTCACTGTGTTCCATGGTATATCTAATGCCTTGGAAATTCTTTTGTACCCTTCTCCTGACTGATATCTTTTAACAATGAGTTCCCTGTGGACCATGGCTTTTGCTGTGGGATGTGACTAAAGAAATGTCAGGAAAGACCAACTAGAGCAGCTGAACTTTATTTGGGGTTAATCAGAGGCACTTTAAATGATGGCAGGTGTATGCGGACTCCTATTTAACATGCTTTTGACTGTGATTGCTTAATTCTGAACACAGCTACATCCCCAGTTAGAAGAGGGTGTGCACACTTATACAACCACAGTATTTTAGTTTTTTTGGTTTTCTTTCCTCCACCTAAAAGATTTAAGTTTGTTTTTCAATTGAGTGGTACAGTTTATAGGACACATTAAAGGTGGAAAAAGTTCTGAAATGATTTATCTTTGTCTCATTTTTGTACCGCACAGGAACCTGACATTTTACCAGGGGTGTGTAGACTTTTTATATCCACTGTAAAAGGAAATGGAATAAAGTCAGAATATAGTAGATGGCTGCATCTAAACACACACACACAACTTTATCTCTTACTTGCAGCCTCCATCACACTTGCCCAAAACTGTGGTTGTTGGTACAGTGGGTTCCCATTGAGTCGATAGAGGTGCACACAGGGGGGGCAGGACACACTGCTGTACTGGCTAACAAACACATCAAAGTTCTGTGAATGAAAACAAGTCAGAAAAGTGAGCTTCTATATAGATTGGTATTTTGTTTTTGCATGGTATCACAATTCTTGTTTTTTAAGCTGGAGTTTCTGTGTTCCTGAATTAGTCCTAATGGCAGATACATTAAATAACTTTAAAAATGGGTTACATGGCTTTTAAGAAAGTGAGTTCATACAGGGATACTAAAAATACTTCTTAGTAAAAGTTGATCCAGGGACTGGTCTGTTTTCCATCTTGGAGTCAGGAAGGAAATGTTTTCACCCCCAAGGCAAATTAGAGAGGCTTAAGAAACTTTTTTTCTTGTCTTCCTCTGGATTAACTAGCAGTTACACAGGTTTCATATAGAAAGGTTAAACTTCATAGACATGTGTATTTTTTCAACCTAACTTATTATGTTACTATGTAAAAGGAACAGTAGCACTACATTTTTCTGAAAATACATCTGCTCAAAGTATCTGAATAGGGCAATCAGTCCTCACATGACAGATTTATGGTGGTGTAGCTTAAAGGTAAAGTGTAAAAAAGAAACAGGTTAAAATAGATAGACTTACCAAAATAAAAAATGTTTTCAATATAGTTAGCCAAAAATGTAATCTATAAGGGCAGGAGTGGGCAGATGCCTAACATAATAGCCAGAGCAATACTTTTTCCTTTCAGCTCTCTAAGCTTTTAGCAGTCAGTAACCAATCAGTGACTTCAGGGGGGGGGGGCATCTGGGACATAACTGTTCAGTTAGCTTGCATTTGAATCTGACCTGCTTGCTCACAAATTAACTGAGAAGTTATGTCCCATGTGGCCCTCCTAAAGTCACTGACTAACTTAGAGGTTAGAGAGCTGAAAGTAGGAAGTAGTGTTTTGGCAATTATGTTAGACATCTGTCCACTCCAGCCTTTATAGATTACATTTTTGCCTAACTACTATATTACAAATGTTTTTTTATTTGCGCAGTCTATCCATTTTACCAAGTTTCATTTTCACACTGAACTGTTCCTTTACGGCTAATGCCAAACGAGGCTGTAGCTTCATTGATAGGCATAGCATAGACCTGTGTGGAGCAACACTAAGCAGATATTGGTGTGATAATGCATTGTTCTGTGTTTTTAGGTGAATGTTTGTCAGAACCAGAAATAAACAGGCAGTGTGTCGGATTTAAATGTAAAAAAAAAGTGCTTTTACTCACTGGGCTCATAGTGCAGCTGTGTGAATATCCTCGTTCAGTCAGTCTCACCACCTCTCCAGGGTTTTGGTAACTTGTAACATATAGATGATGCTCCAAGGGAGTGTCCTTTGTGCCTTGAAAATAAACTAGCTGTGTTGCCTCATTTACCCAGACCTGTTGGGAAAAAAGTATCAATAACTTTACAAAACCCGCAGGTTAAAATTAAAAGCTTAAAAAACACTTTTTGTAGGTATGCAGCTGCTAACCTTAGCTCCATGACGACACAGTACTTCCCAGTCTCCACTAGTTAATGCCACCTCCTGCTTTATATGGCATTTAAACATTTCCACTGAAAGCAAAACAGCCACAAGACAGATAAGGGGGAATGTTTAAAACTCAAGTTGGTAAAAGAATGAAAATTTGTAGTAAGAAAAAGATGAGATGAAAAAACAGATCATAAGATAATAGGTAAAATTACCCTAAATGAGTATAAAAACATTATGTAGTAATAAAACATAAATGATGTAAGAAAGACAAAGACCTGTGCATGGGCTGATCATTTGTGACCATTCTCGGTGCTCGTTTTGCAACAAAGATGTCATCAGATAGAGATGGCAGAATTCAGTCTGACTCTCACTGCTGCAAATGAAACTAATTTCATCCTCCTTTTCCTGTCTTAGGAGGTGGAAAACATCATGAACCTGAAAAACAAATACATTCAAATACAAGGAATATTATGCAAAAAAAAAAAAAAAAAAGAAAAAGAAGTTTAACGCCCAAGCAAAAACAAAATTATTGTATGCTGACTTTTTTTTTATCTTGGGCTCTTTACAACATATGGTCTCTACTTGTTTATTTGTGTAAAAAAAATTTACACGTAGTGTAAGGCAACAGGCAGGTTAATCAGAGACACCTCCTAGTAAATACATTGCAAATGATGAGGAGAGCATCATAAGGCAAGTGATTCTGCACCTCCTAGAAAATAAAGAGGCTCTGCCCTTATGTAAATGGAAAAGTTACAAGTTTGTAGCAAGACATGGTTGGTCCTAATAACCAAGATATTGTGAAATCAACCATGTTATTGTCAGCACACCAAAACCAACCCTGACAAACTTAAAACTGCCTTGTAACCAATTTTCCTATAGGCAGGGAATTGAAATAAACAGTAGGTAAAGCCTCTAATCTTTTAGCCAGCTGCAGAGACAGGGTCTGGCCAAGACACCATAACTTCTTCCTTGTCCCTCACTCTGGCTTACCTTACACCATTCCATCTAAAAAAGTCAGCTTCACATTTTGATAAATATTTACCAACTATCCTTACACACTTGCAGCTTAATATTCTCTGCACTGTATGTATGTATGTATGTATGTATGTATGTATGTATGTATGTATGTATGTATATATATATATATATATATATATATATATATATATATATATATATATATATATATATATACACACACACACATTGCAGGAGAGGCCAAAATGTTTTTTTAAGTATATTAATAGTAAAAAGATGCATGTTGAGGGCGTGGCTCCATTGATTTATAGTAACAATATGGTTACAGCAGATACAAAAAAGGCAGATGTGGTAAACCAATTCTTTTCTTCTGTGTATACAGTAGAGGAGCCAGAGTGCCAAGTCCCACCCAATAGCTGCACTAGTCAGTGGTTGACACAGGATATGGTACTTAAGAGTGTATTCCATCTGGCCCAGGTGTAAACCTTTGAGTACTGAGAGAGCTAGGGTCAGTTTTACAGTGACCTCTGTTTCCGATATTCTCAGACTCGCTTTCATTGCGTATGGTACGTATGGATTGGAAGAAGGCTAATGTCATTCCTATATTTAAAATGATTTAAGATCTCAGCCTGGCAATTATAGGCCTGTAAGTTTGACATCTGTGGTGGGCAAGTTATTTGAAGGCTTGTTAAGGGATCACATACAAAATTATGTACTGGAGAATGGCATTATGAGCAGTAATCATCATGGCTTTATGAAGGACAGGTTATGTCAGACCAATTTAATGGCTTTTTATGATGAGGTTAGTAAGAAGCTAGACAGTGTGGATGCAGTAGATGTGATCTATTTGGATTTTGCCAAAGCATTTGATACCGTTCCCCACAAATGATTGCTTTCTATTCTATTCAAGTCTATTGGTCTTCGTGAAGTCATTTGCACATGGATAGAAAACTGGCTACAAGATCGGCTGCAGAGGGTAGTTGTTAATGGTACATTCTCTACTTCGAGTAAGTTTCTCAGTGGGGTCCCTCAGGGTTCTGTATTGGGTCCACTTTTGTTTAACTTGTTCATAAATGACTTAGGGGAGGGTATTATAAGTAATGTATCAGTGTTTGCAGATGACACAAAACTCTGCAGACCAGTCAATTCTATCCAGGATGTGGCATCCTTGCAGCAGGATCTTGACCAACTGGCAAACTGGGCGGCTAAGTGGCAGATGAGATTTAATTTGGATAAATGTAAGGTCATGCACCTGGGATGTAAAAATATGCAAGCCACTTATACCCTTAATGGGACTGCACTAGGCAAATCCATAATGGAGAAGGACCTTGGAGTCCTTGTAGATAATAAACTTGGCTGTAGCAAGCAATGCCAGGCAGCAGCTGCTAGGGCAAACAAGGTTTTGAGCTGTATTAAAAGGGGCATAGATTCACGGGAGGAGGGTGTTTTTCTTCCCCCTTTACAGAGGGCTGGTAAGGCCCAAAGGTCTAGTAAAGGGTATGGAATTTCTCAGTTATGAAGAAAGACTGGGCAAGTTGGGTTTGTTTACACCGGTGAAGAGGCGCTTAAGCGGGGACATGATAACTGTGTATAAATATATAAGGGGATCATATAATACACACACTCTAAATAATTTACACAAGTAAATGCTACCACAATACCTTACATGTACTTTAAAAACCTAGAAAAACCTATGTCACCAAACAGGCCCACATCCATATGTTACAAAGAATGGGATACTCTAAACATCCAAGGGGTTGGAGAGCAACATATTACACACGAGCCACTGGTTGGGAATCACTGAATTAGTGATTTATAATGGCAAAAAAATCTGGAACATAAGGAATTTTTTAATTATAAAAAGAACAGACAGAATTCAATTTCAATAGAAGCTCTATATACTGTGCTTTTTTTTTTTTTTTAGGTGTATACCTAAGCTACGATAAATTGTTTGAACCATATCTCCAAAGGCTCCATAAAATGACTTAAGATGTGCATAAAAAACTGTGGTTTTAAACTACTTACTCCAATATGACCTTTGAATAGAGCGTTTGACATAATTGTCCCTCTTCTCATTGGTAGCTCTAATGATACATGCATCAAAGTGGGATAATGGCTATGGCCTGATATCAAAATTGATTTTTACAGGACATAGAAAGTTTTGAAAATGTAAAGGACATGTAAAATCTATTTCACTTGGTGGTGCCCCAAATAGACTTTACAATACTCTCACCTGAGATTCCCTCTTGTTACCTGTTAACCAGTATGCTTTCTTTAATATTAAAAAATGTCATTAGTAATTTTCTTACATTGACCCATGTGTCACTCTTTTCTTCATATATTACATATGGCTGGATATGCGGAGGCACTTCCTTTACATATTGTTTTCGTTGCTCTTCATCTTCACACACCGGGATAAATAGTTCAGGTGGAAGCAAAACTAACTGCAAGAGGCACTGGGGACGATCCAGAAGCATAGCCCAAGCACTGCAGGAGATTGGAGATGGGTAAATGGTTGCAGTAACACCGGAAGAAATAACAGAGAAAAATACACATGACAAGACTGTACATTAGGAATAGTTATAAACATAATATATCACATAATATATTTGTGAAATCTGTGAAAAACATGCAAAGAGGGTCAAAGGCTAATAGTACACTGGCATTGTAGATTCCTAAGAGGGCTGTGCTGAATTATTATTTGTATGTGCAAGAAGCCTAAGGTTAATGGCATATACTGTGTTGTTTTGCACAGAGACATTTCTTAAATAACTTCCCCATTATGGATAATAAGACTAACTGGCACTTATATAAAATGGGAAGACATTTGACAGCTCCTTGAATTTTGCCTTTTCGAAGAAAAACACAGATAACACATTGCCTAAATTCACCGATAATGTTGCTGCTACATGTGATAAGAATGAAGATTGTCCAAGCTAGGGAATCAGAACGCACAAGTGGGTGACAGGGATAAATTAAGATGTGCAGTAAGGACAAAGAAATTTCAAGCTGATATAATAATAGAAGGGAATGGATTTGGGTTCAAAATAACAGTTAAGCATAGGCTCACTCACAATTTTCCATCCTTTGCCCAGCCAGCTCTTACAATATATTCTGCTGAAGGGAAGAGTGAATGGAATGGAAGAACCAATTCCTTATCCTGAGCAGCAACAATCTGGGGGAAAAAAAGCAAAATTGAGCCAAAAACAAGTTATCCCCACCATGAAAACCATTTACTCTGAAAAGCACAATGGCCTCCTCGTCCAACTCACCTCACCATCATTATTGGTTGTTATTTCTGATAGTTTCAGAGTAATTTTGGGATTCTTGCTTCCTGTGAAAGCAAAGGATAGCAGGGGGAAAAAAGCACAAAAAAAAATTTAAATCACAAACAAGAATAAAGGCATTAGTTATCTTTTTTATCCTATATAGTGTATTTACTATATCTTACATTCAGTTACATACTGTTGTTGCATAATATGAGCATAATATTATTCGCTGACAAATTTATTTTTATTTCAAGAATTATTCATAAAAACATATTGGTATAATGGACCTTACTTACACACAAGTTTCTGCTAATGCATTACACACAAGTTTCTGCTAATGCATTTTTATGTGTTCCAGTACAAAAGAAAAGAGGGATTTTTGTACTTACTCCTTTTCTCTTCCCTACATTGGGGAACAAAGGCACCATGGGAATGGAGATCCTGCAGCTGCAGAATGGACACTAAACAGCTAAGCGACTCCTCCTTCTGCTCTGGGCTTCATCCCAGCCTACTTCCTGTTCTCTTCAGTTTTCACACAGAAGAAGGAAGGACAGAACTTTATAATCTACCAAAACAGAGGAGGAGTCTCACCCCAATAGATAGCAAACCTCATCCCTATCAATTAGCTGCTTAAATGGTTACGGTATTTACCAAAACATTAACTTCTGGTCAACTGTATAAAATATCAGGCAGAGAAGGCCTGTGTCCCCCAGTGTAGGTGAGGAGAAACTGATTTAACAGTAACTACAAAAATCCCTTTCCCTTGCCTAGACTGGGGGACACAGGCACCATGGGTATGTCCCAAAGCTACCCATTAGGGAGGGACATATTTTTCCCCTAAGTGCATTTATGACACAACTGCCTTCAGCACTTTTCTCCCAAGCTTGCTTCTGGCGAAGACTGAGATGAACCCTGTAAAATCTGGTAAAAATGTGAATGGAAGACCAGACCGCAGCCCAATGATGTGCTGCTCAGGAAGTACTCAAAGCACGTGTGGAGTGAGCTTGTATTCTGATGGGAGGAGCCTTACCTCTAATCACATAGGATGAATTAGATTCACTGTTTTAAGAGCATATGATTAATGCCTTTTGTCCCTTTTTTTGGACCTTTTGGGATATCAATCAGTGAATCTATGCAACAAATGTTTTGTGTTGCACAGATGTACGCTTTGAGAGATGTGACCACAAGATTGTTTAACCTTTGCTCTTAAATGAGATCTGGGCTCCGAACATAGTGACAGTCCTGGTCCTGGTTCAGATGGAACTGGGAAACCACCTTAGGAAAGAAACTCCAGAATCGGTCATAGTACTGCCTTGTCAACATGAAAGACATGAGACTCATCTTGCGGAAGTACCAGAAAAAATACCGTCTTCATTGTCAAAGTAGCCAATAAAACGGAATCTAACGGCTCAAATGGGTCTTCCTGTAGAACTGACATAACTAAGTTAAGGTTCCACGGTGTAGTCAGTTATTGGTAACGTGGAGCCACCCGTAAAGCACCCTGGAGAAAAGTCTTGATGTTTGGATGTAACGCAATCTGTTTTTGATAAAGGATGGAGAGCGCAGATACCTGGACCTTCAGGGAGCTAAGTGCTAATACCTTTAGTAGGCCATCCTGTGGGAATGCGAGAATGTTACCCTCCACACACATCTGTGGATTATTTTCTTTCTGTTCACACCAGGTGATGAACGTCTTCCATACTCTGTGATAGATTCTTGCCGACACGGCATTGCCAGCATTACAGAATTTGCAATAACTGTTTTGGACAGAACTAAGGCTTCAAGAGCCACGCCGTTAAAGCCATTCATTGTGCATACAGAATTGCTGGGGATTCAAAAGACCATTGCTTCTAAGGTGTGCAGTGGAACATGATTCCCTGTCAGTAGGTTTCGTTTCCAATTGAGGAAGGAAGGAACTCTCCCCACCAATGAATCCAGGGTTAGGCCCAGGTATTCCACTTGGTGTGATGGGGAGAGGGTAAATTTGTTTTAACTGATTAGCCAACTCATGTTGGTCAAGGTACTTGAAACCTTGTCAAGATGAAGAAGAGTGAGGGTTCTGTAGGGAGCCTTGATAAAGGAATTACCTGGATGCCCTGTATCCAAAGTCCCACCAAGGCTGCGGCCATAACTTTTGTGAATATGTGGGGTGCGGAGGACAGTCCGAAAGGGAGGGCTACGAATTGCCAGTGTGACCCTGTGATGCAAAAGCGTAGGAAGCGCTGATATTTGGGGTGAATAGGGATGTGGAGGTATGCATCCTTTGTGTCGACTACCGCCATAATTTCCCCAAACTCTAAGGACATCAGTACTGATTGTATGAACTCCATCTTGAAGTGATGCTTCTGTACAAATCGATTGAGCAACTTGAGGTCTAATACCGATCAAAAGGAGCGGTCCTTCTTGTGAATTTGAATAAAATCCCCTTCCTCTTTCTAAAGAAGGGACTGGTTGAATCATGCCTGAAGAGGTGAGGTCAGAGAGTACACACCCAAGTGATGATCTCTTGTTTTTCCCTTGAGGAAATCAAGAAAGAAAGTACCTCTCCGGAGGAAGGTGATGGAATTCTATGAGGTATCTGTAAGAAATGAGTTACAGTACCCAGGGATCATGAGTCTGCTGTTGCCACACCTCCCAAAAGTGTCTTAGGTGGCTTAGACTAGTATAGCTTAGGGGGAGGGCACCCCTTCATGCAGCGGAGGACTTGTCCTCGGAGTTCTTTGGGGCATTCTTGGTCAAAAAGCCCTGCTTGGAGGGATACTTGGACCTGTTAGCCACTTGTAGCTCTGGGTCCTAGATCTCCGATTTTAGCAAAAAGGGTGAAAAAGGGGTCTACATTTAAATGTAGGTCTCTATGGCATTCTGAGGAAGTAAGGTTCTCTTGTCTGAGCAATGAGCTTGTCTAGCTCTGCACCGAAGAGCTGTTTTCCCAAGAAGGGTAGGCTTAGAATTGAGGTCTTTAACCAGAGGTTTAACCAAGCTTCTTGTTGCACATAGAAATACCAGTGGTGCTCGGACTGGTACAGCCTCTGTGGAGCAGGAACCAGGTCCTCAAGGAGATGGAAGCTCAGCAAAGGGCATTGAACTAAGAAGGGTAACCAACGTCAACCCCCAGGGCTGGAAGGGCACTAGATGGCATACCTGGGCCCTGACATGGCATGGTTTTTGGAACTTAGTCCTAACCACTGCTCCAGCCACTAGTGTCAATCCTCCTTCTGCGGACACTAAAAAAAAAAAAAACTAAGGAGAACAGGAAGTAGGCAGGGGATGAAACCCAGAGCAGGAGGAGGAGTCACACAACTGTTTAGTATCCATTCTCCAGCTGCAGGATCTCCATGGTGCCTGCGTCCCCCAATCAAGGCAAGAGAAACATGAGTTATAAGTGAGTGTTGTCATTCCAATAGATGCTGTACTGACAGTAGTGCTGAACTGCCAAAGGCAGGTAAGATACTGTATGTTGGGTTTCACCTGTGTTTGGCAGTTCAACACAGCCCCATGAGTACAGCCTCCCTATAGGATGACATTTTGCCCCTATAATAAGAAGCGTTTGCTTACATAGAGATAATGAGCTTCTTATAAACAATACTTTCCCTTGCCCCAGGTGCAGGCTGTGCCTACATATAAAGTGATGTTTATTATACAGGGTGATTAAAAGAAAATTATACCCTAAGAAAGAATACTTTTATAGTATATACATAACTACAGTTATGTATAAATTAAAGTTCTTTTTAGCATAAGCCCTATTCATTGAAAATGGGGGCATTTTAACGTAACAGTGTAGTTCAGCTTTTTAACTGCCATAAACAATCTGTAATTTCTAAAAGAGTTACCATAAAAGCATCAGCAATACTGCCATTGTCTTGAATGACATTTGGAGTATTTGATAAATATATAGATGGTCAGTATAACATCCCCAAGGAACGCAAACACATGGGGTTTCAACAAGAAGGTTAACTCACTGGGGGGGTGCACCCCCACCCCCCAATGAATTAAACAGATATGTTTTTTCCTAGACCAGGTCTCCTATTTGTAACAGATATACATTGGCTCAGGGATCTTTCTATAGCAATGTCACACCACTATCTTACCTATATATCCCTATGCATAGCCTATGGGGCACATTTACTAAAAGTCAAAATTTTCTCACCACCAAAAAAACTCATTTGCATGAATGCCAATCATTTATAAAAAGAGCTGAACTGAAAAAGTATGAACAAAAAATGTTGTGGAAAAGTCACGAAAACTGTGACTTTTTCAACTTGTCTCACGATAACCACAACTTTTTATGTTGGATAAAAGCCAAATTCGAAAAAAACGAAAACCTCGAAAAAAATCGGAGCAAAGAAAGATCTTCCAATTGTAAAAGGGACATCTGTCATTAAGTTCTATGAGATCTCAACAGATTTTAGCTGGAGTATTTTGGATTCAGAATTGTTGCAGTTTTGTCACATAATATATCTTGAAAAAGTTGTGCTTTTTACATATGAAAAATTCAAGTTTAACCTCAAAAAAAAAAGTTAGTAAACGCCCCCCTTAGAATTGCATATGTGTAGTATAATAAAATGGTTTCAGTAAACTGCTCATGCACAAGTTTATGCAATGGATCCCTGATAAGATGGCAATACAGCTATAGAAAGATTCCTGGGTCAGGGCTATTAATCCT
This sequence comes from Xenopus tropicalis, assembly GCF_000004195.4. Lineage (NCBI taxonomy): Eukaryota > Metazoa > Chordata > Amphibia > Anura > Pipidae > Xenopus > Xenopus tropicalis. Next base: position 93,613,643 of record NC_030677.2, read on the forward strand.
TAAGTGGAGTGGATAATGGTTTCATTCACTGAGGGGGCCCAACATACCGGTACCCCCCAGACCTTTAATTAACACATTACTTAGTCTCTTTACTTGAAATCTATAGCTGGAAGGAAAGCGTTCTAAAAACATCTATCATCTTAGTGCTCCATTGCAGCAGACATTAAAGTTAAGTTCCCCACTGCACCTATGGAGTTTTGCTTCTATGTCACTCAAGGGGACTAAATTTCATCCATCAGGGATATTAGTCCTCCCCCATCTCACCAATAGCGACGTTAGCCGTCCCTACTCATCTCATGTGAGCGGTCCACCCCACCTCACCCGTGCGAGGGTATCTGTATGCATCAGTCTTCCTCTCTTCCAGTGCCGGTGATGGAACATGTATTATTTCCACATCTGACTCATCTACCTCTTCATACAGGATACGAAGCACAGAAAACCCTCCTGGGACTATGGAGAAAACAAAATTAAATATACATCATGGAAAATATCATCAATATTATTAGAAATAAATCACCTTTATATACATACTTATACTTACGGTCTACTGCAGTTGGACTCCACCAGTATCCAGTGAAGCGGTCAAACTCCTCTTGAATAACAAATGTTGCAATACCAGCAGAACAAGGATCATCCATCACACAGCGCAGGCCTATAGGTATCAATTAAGTAAGGTCACTGCAGAAGAAATTTAAATAACAAGGAACGTCAATGGAAAGTGTTCTTACCTTTATGACAGTAGGTCAGCCTTTGTTCTTCCATGGTGTGGATATTTTCTATCCACAAATCACTGTTGTTAATAAATGAGATAAAGTTTGGGTTTGCAGGACAGATCTTGGGATCCATTCGAGGTCCATCACACCGTGTCTTTATTTCTATTGGTTTTGCAGGGGAAACCTATTTCAGAAAAAAATTATGAAATACATTATATGGAAAGCTCCATATTACAGGAAGGCCATCTCCCATAGACTCCATTTTAATCAAATAATTCAGATGTTGAAAAATTAGTTCCTTTTTTCTGTAATAATAAAACAGTAGCTTGTACTTCCCTTATTCAGAAAACCTTAACCTCAACTTCATCTACCCAAGTGACCGGTACAGTTTTAAGTTGTAATTTCTCTTACCATAAAGCCAATGTTACCGCCATCCCTGCAATAGTATAAGCTGTTGTTTGCTGGAAACAGGAAGAGGCCAGTCTCGCTATGAAAGTCATAAGATGTGATACCAAAGCCCCCAAGTCGTTTGCGTTCTCTCAGTAGCTCTTCTTCTCTAGAGTAGACTCCGTGATGTGGTGTTGCCTAAGCAAGTGAAAATAATAATAAAGTCTGACTCCACTGGAAGGAAATGCATGTAAAAATGTTTAAAAAAAATGCCACAGTGGGACATTAAGGATTAAGAGTGTCGCTATGATTTCCGGAATCATAGCGAAGTGTATGCCATCCAACCGGCGATTTACATTTTAGGGATGTCATTGCAGGAAGATTCGTCACCCGTGGTAACGAAGATTTATTGTGGGGCGTCTTATCTCCCCATGTACCACTGCCCTTAAGGTGGCTGTAGTTTCTGTGTTTCCCTGCATCAATACACGCACTTGTGGGTAATTACAGGAGGCAGGACAGACACACTGATGCAGAGTGCAACAATAAGTGCAAGAGGTTGTTTTGGACACAAGTGCCTTTACTGAATGGGATCAATTTCTGCAGCAACTGCCTGCAACCACAATTATGGTGGAGAATGAGCCTTGGTATCTCCATACATCATATTGTCTTATAGGCCCATTTATAACAATACCCAAGAATGTCTAGACATTTATTAAAAGATCCGATAATAAAAAGCACAAATTAATTAAAATGCAGGGGAAAAACCCCTTAAACCTTGTTACAATTTGCCTAGGACAACACTCATTGACTTCTACAAGACCTCAATGGCTTTTAGATGGTGTATTTATTCGAATAGTAAAAACAATTGTCTTACATGAAAAAAATCATGTTTTAGCACAAAAAAATTAAAAATAAACATGAAAACAATAATACACATTAGTAAAAAAAAAACAAAAAACCTTAGTAAATGTGCACCTTAGTCTCACCTGAAAATTCTCCAAAAGTTGCTTCCAGGACAGAAGTAGAGTTGTCTCTTTGCGTACCTGCCGGGGAATTTCAGAATAAAGAAGCGTGTTCTCTCTAGTCCCATATGGCATACCTGGTCATTGAAGAAGATGTTATTGATTTCTATATAAAAAACACAAATTATTTGCTATTTGTATGTGTATTTTAGCAAGAAAGCCTGTGCATAATTTGTGTGATTGTTCTTGAGTGTAAGTGATGACTATGGGCCCCAATACACAATGTAGGCTGTAAACCTTGACAACCTCTGATATCAGGATAGCTACAGTCACAATGCCTCCTTAGGTGGCAACAACTTACATTCTAATGCCATAAATAATGTATAAGCAAACGCTCATACAGCTTAATAGATATTGAAATATTATAAAAAAATAAATAGCTCTGCTCATAGCCAATATAATTTGCAGATAAAGAGTTTCACCTAAGAAGTACAGGCGGTGTGAATGTGTCCCACTGTCGTCTTTCCGTGGCTGAAAGTGGTAGTCATGTGGAGCTTTGTTGACCATGATCCCTGAGTATTTGCGACTCCCATGAATTATCTCTCGCAGACCTTCCCAGGAATGTCTTTCCACCTTGAAGTGGGAAGCGCCTCTTACCGCTTCATCACCCATGTGAGCAGATACCAGTTCCACAGACATCAGAGGCTCAGTCGACAGGTCACTCAATCAGGGGCAAGATGTCTCCCTGGTGAGCAATACAAAGAAGCGCCAGATAACCAACTGCGACAGAACTAACTAAAATAAAAACTATTGTTACCGAACGCCAATAGGAGCTTTACATGCCTTGAGGTTAAACTGCAAGCATGTATCTTCCTTATATGTTAATATATTAAAAATTAGTTATTCGCGCGTGCGCGCGCATGCGCAATGACCTCTGATGAAGTTCCTTGGCATCAAATCGTTAATACGCCTGCGCACGAGGTGACGTAATCGGACCGCAAGTCGCTCTGAGTTTTAGGAGGAGGTATGAAGAGGCTGACCAAGGTTAGAGACTATGATAAATCTGCCTCAGCTCCAGTTTCGAGGAATTCTCTATCATTAGCATGCAGTGTAGAGAACCAGGACCATCGGTACAACCCGCCCTGTTACTTTCAACGCTGAGTGGCTGGACAAGAGATCTGCTCATGTGGAACACTCCCCGTCACCATGACAACGAGGGGTCTGGGCTACTACTGGTGGATTTCCAGTATTACAATATAGAGGTTCTATAGGTTGCCCATACCAGTGAGATTGAGATCTATTACCCCAGAAGAGCGTGTTTGAGTATGCTTTCCCGCACCCCTCATTATGTATTTATCTGCTGATATTTACAAGTCACTATGACAGTAATTTGTATTTATTGTTAAATCCTTATTAATAGGTATACTTTTCACAAATGCTCACACAGGCCAGCGTCTTCCTGTTTCTAAAATACCCTGTGCCACGTTTTTTACAAACAGGAATGAAACAAACCGTAGCAGATAGTCTCCATAGCATCATTCTGGCATCACAAGGGGCTTCAGAAAAAGAAAGAGTTATACAGGTATGGGATCTGTTATCCAAAAACCTCCAAATTACAGGAAGGTTACCTACCATAGACTAAATTTTAATCAAATAACTCCTAATTTTTAAAAATTATTTTATTTTTCCTCTGTAATAATAAAACAGTGCCTTGTACTTGATCCTAACTATAATGAATTCATATTACAGGTAAAACGATCCTTTTGGGTTTATTTAATGATTAAATAATTTCTAAGTAGATTTAAAAGAACACCAAAAAACAAACAAGCAATAATATAATGTATGGTTGCCCTGCACTGGTTCAACTGGTGTGTTTGCCTCTGAAACACTACTGTAGTTTATATAAATGAAGCTGCTGTGTAGCCACGGGGACAGCCATTGAAGCTAGAAGAAAGTAGAAAAGGCATGGTGGAGAGCCGTTAATGGAAGCCCCTTTCTTTAAAACCACACCCACTTTAAACCACACCATGTTATCACAAGAACTTTTAAGACCATACCCCCATTAATGGTAGTGCATCAAAAATCCAAATGGTTGGTGCTCAGGATATCACTTTTCATTCAAACGTGAAAGAATTACATTAAGTCAAAATAAGACATACCCTTAAATCCATATGCCTGTTCCTCCTTTTCTGTGGATAGCACAGCAACCCCCAGCTCACACATTAGGGACCATATAATGACTATTTCCAACTGCTGTCTTCCTGGTGCCAGAGTTCGGCATGTGGTTGATCGGGTTGACAAATTATTGGGAGGGGCTGGGCATGACCCGGCTGTCTTGGTACATATCGGTACTAACAACAAAATGAACGGTAGGTGGAGGACATTAGAGAGTGAGTTCAGGGATCTAGGCTCTAAGATTAAGGAAAGGTCCTCCAATGTAGTTTTTTCGGAAATTTTGCCGGTGCCACGTGCAAGTTTAGGGAGACAGCGGGAGCTTAGGGAGCTAAATGCATGGCTAAAGTCTTGGTGTAGGAAGGAAGGGTTTGGGTTCCTAGAGCACTGAGCTGATTTTCTTTGGGGTACAATCTATATAGCCGTGACAGATTGCACCTCAATGGAAGGGGGTCTGCTAGGCTAGGGGAGAGAATGGTTAAGAGGCTGGAGGAGTGTTTAAACTAGACATGGGGGGGTGGGTGAGCTAGAGTTTTATGGGAAAGCTAGTGTAGACGGGGCAGTGGGACTAGCAAAGGGTTGTGGGGGAGGAGTGAGGGGGGCATATCATTTAGCAGATAAGGAGCTTCCATTGTTACAAGGGAAACAGAGTAATTTTCACCTTAGCTCTAACTCTCAGTTAGCTAGTGTAAACAGAGGGAGAAGTAATCTCCGCTGCATGCTGGCTAATGCGCAAAGCTTGTTGGGTAAATTAGGGGAGCTGCAGGCTATTGCATGTATTGAAAATTATGATTTAATTGGTACAACTGAGACCTGGTGGGATGAAAAATGCGACTGGGCCGTGAGTTTAAATGGTTATACACTTTTTAGGAGGGACAGAGAGATTAAAAAGGGTGGAGGGGTTTGTCTTTATGTAAAGTCAGATTTAAAGCCATGTAGTAAAGACATTACCAATGAAAACGTTGTATCTCTTTGGGTAGAAATTTCAGTAGGGCAGGAGGTCACAAAGAAAATGATCATTGGTGTATGCTATAAACCGCCCCATATAGATGAGGAGGATGAGACCCAGCTACTGTTGCAAATGGAGGAGGCTTCACAACTGGGTCAAGTTGTTATTATGGGGGATTTTAATTATCCGGACATTGACTGGAGTAATGGGGTGGCTAAGTCAGAAAAAGCTAGTAGGTTTGTAAATATGCTAAATGACAGCTTTTTATTTCAATTGGTTCAAGAACCTACTAGGAATGACTGTATTTTGGACCTGGTGATCTAATAATAATGAACTCATCTCTAACATTTGTGTGGGTGAGCATTTGGGGAACAGTGATCACAACATGGTCTCCTTTGTGTTAATGCTGCAGAGACTGCTCTATAGGGGATTAAAGGAGAATGCAAGTCAAAATTTGAAAAGCATACTGCCCAATAGTCCTCCTATTGTTTAGTAAAAAACGCCACACTTTTGGCTCACCTAATCAAATATTTACTCAGTCACACTTACTTCACATTTTCTAGAACAGGCAGCCATCTCTAAAAAGGTATTCTCCCTTCCTTTCCCTCCTTGCTTCATACTGCACATTTGTTTCATTCCCTCCCCCCTCCCCTCTGCCAGATCCGCTTCTGATTGGATGGTGGGCATGTGTAGCTCAGAACAGCAGATAGGATCAAGTTACACACATGCTCAGAGAATAGGAAGGCTGCCGCTGGCAGCCTACAGGAAGTACAGAGAGATTTCAGTGATGTCACTGTAGTCTTCACACTGCTGTAGGCTGCCAGCACCATATCTCAGAGAAGCAAGCAGGGATCTGGGAATTTAGATATGCAGTAAGTACTTAAAAAGAATGCCTTTAGACTTACTTTTAATTGATATTAACCTGTCATTGTCCTTTAACTAAAACGCTTTATTTTAGACGTGCAGACTTTGCCAGTATAAGGGCATCTCTGCAATGTGTCAACTGGGAAAGGCTTTTCATAGGGTTAGACACAGAAGGAAAATGGAACATCTTTAAAACATTGCTTTGCAGGTATACACAACAGTATATTCCCCTTGTAAGCAAGGAGAGGCATCGCAAAGCAAAACCTTTATGGCTGAATAAAAGTGTTAGTGTCGAGGTTGGTAAGAAAAAACGTGCTTTTAAAGCATTCAAGTTAGCTGGGACAGCAGAAAGTTTCATCAGGTACAAGGAAGCAAATAAAGCATGCAAAAAAGCTATCAGGCAAGCTAAAATAGAGATGGAAAGGGATAATGCAGCTAGGAGTAAAAAGAATCCAAAATTATTTTTTAATTATGTGAATAGTAAAAAAATTAAGCAAGAAGGGATGGGAACCTTATTATCACAAGGGGGGTAAGTTGGTTGATGAGAACGGGGAAAAAGCAGAAATTTTGAACTCTTATTTTTCATCTGTCTATACATCTGAGGAGCCAGCTAATGAAGGCTTCCCTTTTAATACGCCCAGTTCTAGCAATTTTGCTATTGAAGCATGGGTCACTCAGGAGGTAATTCAAAAGAGACTTGAACATGTAAAGTTAAACAAAGGTTCAGGATCGGATGGGATTCATCCCAGGGTATTAAATGAGCTGAGTGCTGTGATTGCCAAGCCTCTTCACTTAATTTTTCAGGATTCGTTGAGGTCTGGCATGGTGCCGAGAGACTGGCAAATTGCTAATGTGGTGCCGTTATTTAAAAAGGGATCCCGTTCTCAGCCTGAAAACTATAGGCCTGTTAGTCTGACGTCAGTAGTAGGAAAGATTTTGGAAGGGGTAATAAGGGATAGGGTACTTGAATACATTGCAGTTCACAATACTATAAATTTGTGCCAGCATGGTTTTATGCGTAACAGATCTTGCCAGACTAATTTAGTCACATTTTACAAGGAGGTGAGCAGGAACCTTGATGCTGGAATGGCAATTGATGTCATCTACTTGGACTTTGCTAAAGCTATCAAATGATACTATCAAATGATAGTGTACCTCACAGAATATTAATGATCAAATTGATGCTTGATGTATTGATCCTTAATGTAGAAGGATCTAGGGGATTTTGTAGATAACAAGTTGTCTAATTCAAGGCAGTGTCATTCTGTGGCTACTAAAGCAAATAAAGTTTTGTCTTGTATAAAAAAGAGCATTGACTCAAGGGGTGAAAACATAATATCTACAGTTAGTATTAGTGGCTGTATATATAGTTTATGTATGTGAGTGTATAGATTGGTAAGTATAGCTTGTGTGTGCTGGGTTTACTTGGATGGGTTGAACTTTATGGACTTCATTTCCCTCAAGCAGCATTTGGCAGGCAGATTATGGCACACACAGGCAGCATAGGGCAGGCAGAGTATGGCACACACAGGCAGAACTCTACCTGCCCTGTGCTACCTGTGTGTGCCATACTCTGCCTGCCCTATGCTGCCTGTGTGTGCCAACTCTGCTTGCCCTATGCTGCCTGTGTGTGCCATACTCTGCCTGCTCTATGCTGCCTGTGTGTGCACCATACTCTGTCTTTCCTATGCTGCCTGTGTGTGCCATACCCACAAGAAGCATAGGGCAGGCAGTACACCATGCTGGGACTACACCTACAGTCTGTCTGGGGTTTAAACAGGTGAACAATGTGGATGCTTAAAGTCTGAGCCTGAGGTGTGAACAATGCAGGCGCTTAAAGGTTTGAATAAATTGGGGGAATACATGTATAAACAATGCAGGGGTTTGCAGCCTGAATGTGAAGTGTTAACAATGCAGGGGGGCAGTTAATCTCAATACTGATACCATTTAAAGTTTATACAGAGTTAATCAGCCACAGCAGTCAGACAGGTAGTGGGCCACACAAAGGGGAAACAGGCCATCAGTTGGACAGCACTGGCATAAACAATATTGTGGCATTTAAACCTTTATGGACAGAGATGCATCATCATTGCAATAGACTGGGGAGTCAATTCAGATTTGCAAAATAGCAGCATGCATGCACAGCAACATCATAACCCACATAACGCACAGAGAGAATTTTAAGCCACCACTGTCATCTATACCATTGCCCAAACATTTACTAGTATATACTACTATTGAGATTTTGTGTGTATGCAAAAGTGGTTCATGCACAATATACGCAGAATTGCCAAAAAGCACACAGTGCCTGTCATGAAATGCTTGTGGCACACGCTGTGCCTGTCATTAAAGGAAAACTTATACCCCCAGAATTAATACTTAACCAACAGATAGTTATATTATGTTACATGTGCTTCCTCACATGACCAGAAATTATTCAGCTTTAACAGGAAGTAGTGTGGAAGCAAAAGGCATTAATGTCCATTAATTGGCTGATTTGTCCATGTATGTGTGCCTTGGCTTGTTTGTGTGCACTGTGAATACTATGACCCCATGAGGTGGCCCTTAATTCTTAAAATGGCATACAAATGTCCCATACACATCTATGAATGTCTAACAGGCACTGCTTTTGCTAGTTCATTTTTAAAAACACAGTGCCATTAAAAGTAACTGGTAAATTATGCCAGAACTTACTGATCTTTCTGCTCTTTACCTGTCTGTGTTATGTTATGTGAGAATGCATTTGCACCCTAATTAACATGAAATATGGTTTATTTATAACCTACATGTTTGTTAATGCCTACATTAACGCCAAATCTATTTAGCATGGCACATGTAAATATCACAGCAAACTAGGTTGATTCCAGTCAGGGAAATGCAGGACAGTTGTATTTTGAAATATGTAATATATATTATAGAGATATCTGTAACGCTAGCAGAGTGCCACAAGCATAACATATGAGGTTAAATTGAATTAATACTGTCTTTTTGATATGAGTTTAGTCAGCTGGGCTTATTATCAATCCATTGGTAGTACTGGATTCTTTCCATACTAATTACCCCCAGGTAAAAATGGCTGTAGCTGAGGAGGCAGGTGCAAACCACCTGCAAGTACTTAGTTTTTGGTTTTGACTTGGAAATGCAAACTATAAGTGAGGGTTGTCTCTCCAATAGACCCTCTAGGCCTCAGGTTTGACTATCTATCAACTCTAATAAGCTCCTTTAAGGAGAACTATATCCCCGGGCTATAAAAGCCCCCTTAACTAGCACTGCCTTGACCCCCCTCACTTCTCCTTTATTGCATAGTTTGTAACTTCTAAAACTGTCCCTGTCGCTAACCCCAAGCAAAAATAGCAGAGTAGCACAGCTACAAACCTGGCCGTCATCTTCCTCGTAAGTGAACAGGCTTCAGGTCTCGCCGCCAACACAGACCCTGCTTGCGCATGCACAGTTTAAGCAGATTCTTGCTACCACCAACTGCGCATGCACAAGTGTCTTTGCCGACACCCTCCGTGTCGGCGGAGAGACCCGAAGACTGTTCACTTGCAGGGAACATGTCGGCCAGGTATGCAACTGCGCTACTCTGTGCCAATGACCAACTTTGGGTGCACAGTCAATTGCTAATTATAGAAGAAAAAGGACCAGCACTCCATTTTTTTGTGAATAATGATTGTTTTTATTCCACCATAGTGCTGCAAATTCCAACGTTTCGGTCCCACTGGGGGACCGTTTTCAAGGATAATACACAGTGACTACCAAGGGGCAGATTCATCAAAGTACGAGCTTGAATCCCAAAACATTTCTGACCTTGATCCTTCTGTGCATGTTTTTGAAAGCCTTCCAATGGACTCAATGGCACTCTGCAGCTCCAACCTGGCCAAAGGAAAGTCACGATACCGAAGCTTTAATGAATCCGAAACTTTCGTACTTGTTGCGATAAATACGATTTTGTCGCATAAAATTTGTTGCAAAGTGTGGAAAAGTTGCGCAAATTAACAAAAAAAACCACAAAAAATACGCACAGTATGAAAACTTTGGAAAAATAAGAATTTTTTGTATTCAGAAGCAATCATACTTTGATAAATGTGCCCCCAAATGTTTAAATAAGTACATATGTGCAGAAAATGGCTCTGAAATGACGCCACAGAGCAGTGCATCACTATCATACATAGTAACATAGTAAGTTAGGTTGAAAAAAGATGTAGGTCCATCACGTTCAACCATAATGCCTATATATAACCTGCCTAACTTCTAGTTGATCCAGAGGAAGGCAAAAAAACCCATCTGAAGCCTCTCTAATTTGCTGCAGAGGGGAAAAAAAAATTCCTTCCTGATTCCAAGATGGCAATCGGACCAGTCCCTGGATCAACTTGTACTAAGAGCTATCTCCCATAACCCTGTATTACCTCTTTTGTACTGAAAGCTATCTTCCATAACCCTGAATTCCCTCACTTGCTAAGAAGCCATCCAACTCCTTCTTAAAGCTATATAATGTATCAGCCAGCACAACTGATTCGGGGAGGGAATTCCATAACTTCACGAATATTTAAATGGAACCTTCCTTCTTCTAAACGGAGTGGGTGCCCTTGTGTCTGTTGGAAGGACCTACTGGTAAATAAAGCATTAGAGAGGTTATTATATGATCCCCTTATATATTTATACATAGTTATCATGTCACCTCTTAAGTGCCTCTTCTCCAGTGTAAACAGACCCAACTTGGCCAGTCTTTCTTCATAACTGAGACTTTCCATACCTTTTACCAGTTTAGTTGCCCTTCTCTGGACCCTCTCTAATTCAATAATGTCCTGTTTAAGCACTGGAGACCAAAACTGAACAACATATTCTAGATGGGGCCTTACCAGCGCTCCTTAAAGGCGAAGAATAACACCCTCCTCCCTTGAATCTATACCCCTTTTAATACAGCTCAAAACCTTGTTTGCCCTTGCAGCTGCTGCCTGGCATTGCTTGCTACAGCCAAGTTTATTTTCTACAAGGACTCCAACATCCATTTCAACCACTAGATGTCACTATATTATTTATATTATAGCCCATTGTGAATCAACTTCTTACCAAATGTTACAAATTATCCTCTTAAAAGTTTACAAAATTGTTACATAACTACATAACTTACATAACTGAGGCACTCCCACACTAAGCTGAACCGGGGTAGAGGATTTGTTAGCAAGAGCAACAGAGTAGGAGCGTTTAGAGAGATAGTAAGAGAACCAGGATGCAGCATGATCCTGGATACCCAGAGAATTTGCAAAAGGACAGAATGGTCGACAGTATCAAAAGCAGAGGAAAGGTCTAGGAATGAGGACTGAGTAGTGTCATTTGGCCTTGGCAGTCTGGAGATCATTCGCTTAATGTCATGTTTTGTGCCCATTCGCAGATGAAAAAATGCATGCCTAATATCAAAGTGTTACACATTACACAACCAGTGCATATAAATACTCCCAATTTCAAAGAAAGTTCAAAATTGGTGTCCTTGTGTATTTATCCACTGGATTACTGAGACTTACTGTATATATTGCTGAAGGTTTCTACCTTTTTTGTATCCAAACTTTAGTTTTGGTAATTTGCTACAAGGCAGAGTATTGTCTGTCACAACTATTGCCAGTAATCCAAACACTTTTTGGTACATAAGGGGCTATATTGACTTATGTAATACATATCATGTTTCCTTTGGCGATATGTTTGGCTTCCCCCGCCATTTAATATCTCCTCACGACATAGACTCTGAGCCCATTCTATAGTGCTTTCAATAAGTTCAATTTAATAACCTCTTTCCATGAATTTATGGCCCATCAATTTTTAAATCTCTCCCCTTCTGTCAAGGTCACTTTCAATTCTCACGACTCTCAGCATTTGAGACTTGGGTAGAGAGTTAAGCAGATGTTTGGGATGATGACTGGTGTAATGTAAGATAGTATTCCTATCAGATGGTTTTGTATAAATCGATGTATGTAGTTTACCTTCCCCCTTATATATCTGCACAGCTAGGTATGCAATAGAATCAAAATCATATTTACAAGTAAATCTGTTGTAACAAGTTGTGTCTGGGGCAACAGTAGTAGCTGTAGTCCAGTAGTAGCTGTAGTCCAGCACAACTATTGCTCCCCGGGCTGAGCTGTTAAAATTGAAACTGTCCCTCGAAAATCAGGACATTTGGGAGGTATGCACTATGAACATCTTCTGAACTGTTTTTCCAGGCCATAACCTGCCATAACCACGACTTTATCGTATTTTGCGCGACTATTTCGTTGCTGTCGCGATTTTTTCTTATGGAGCGATTGTAAACGGCGGAAAAACCAATCCGATTTTTTCGCGACGGCGCAAAAAAGTCACAAATATACCGATCATTGCGAAAAAAACGCATTCGGACGTCTTTGGATCGTTCGTGGATTAGTAAACCTCCCTCTTAAGGTTAAATCTAGTGGTGGGGGAAGGGATACCTCTTTGGGAATTAGGCCATGCACAGTATGAAAACTGTACTGAATATGCATTGATGACGTAGAACAGCACCTGACAAAGATATAGCCCTGCATGCAGAGGACAATCTTTGTGCAAGTGCTGATTACACATGATCTGACCTCTGTTTATCCTCACTTGGAGGAACATTATAAACCTAGGGGGGCAGCATTCATTAACACTAGATTGTCGTTGTTTTATAGTTTTCAAATTGTCTCACAAAAACTGCTAATTTTTTGTATTGTGGTGCAAATGCCAGCATCAAAAAAAAAAACCCACACAGCAAAGAAAGATCTTCCAGTTGTAAAAGGGACATCTGCCGTTGACTTGATGGGTTTTTGATTTTAGGTTTTAGATGGCATATCTTTGCGTTAGGTTTTTAAACCACAACTTTTTTGTGGTTGAAATTACAATATGCAAAAAATTCAGAGTAACCACGAACAATTTCTGATGTTCAAAAATTCTTTTATCGGTTGAACGAAAATATCATGGTTGCGTTCTCAAAATCACAAAATTTTTGGATCCGAACGTTCGGAAATGGCTCAAAAACCTTTCTGAAGTTAACGAAAAAGTTGTGGAATTTTAACAAAATTATTGTGAACATTACGAAAAGTTCTAGAAGTTAGAAAAAAATACCAATTTGGATGAGATTAGTCACCGGCAATCTTTTTGTGTGTCAGGGCCCTAATTCGGGTCCATTTTTTCCAATAGACTTCGATAGAGTTTTTGAACTCTATCGAATTGCATCTGGCTCTATGAGAAGATATGAAATTGAATTAGGAGATACAGTAGGTCTTCCTCCTCTAATTGAATCTGGCCCAATGTATTTGGGCATTTTGTGTAAGCATACTTCCTCAGAGACCTCCTTCCCTTAGTCAACACAGGAAATATATACCTAATTATTAGGTTATTTTATGGGAGGGATTATAGCTATATATTTCATCCCTTATACTTTTTGCTACATGTGCCCTGTGACTTTTGACCAGTGTTGAACTGGGACACCAAGGGCCCACCACCCAGAGTCCTAAATGTTTTTCTCCCTGGTACCCCCATGTTTGAGAAGCTAATTGTTCAAATTATTATTATTGTTAATGTAATTATTGTTGTCATTATTAAATACAATAAATAAATGTAACTGATTGAATTAGCCTAGTTTTTTTTTACATTAAAGTCTAGACTAATGTGGACAGCTGTGCTCTCCTGAGTGTACACCCAAGGTATGGGTTAGAACACAAATTTGTGCTTTAAAACCCCTGACCTAAGTACTATACATTGGTTAGTGCATTGTTAGGAATTGGGATCAGATTTATCATTAATTTTAGTTTATAATAAATTTACCTTTAGTCTAGGTAGGAGTCAGAAGACTACACACATGGTAGTGTGAACTAGGAGGAATGCACAGATACATCAGGTTGAACATCTCGATCCTTTGTGCATTTATACCAGGGAAAGAGATAAGATTAAGCAAAAAAAAAAGAGAAGGGAATGTGGGACCTTTGTCAAACAAGATATGGCAAAGTAAACAGCTGGGTATAATGCTGAGTGATCAAGAAGACCAGAAGAACAGTTTCTTCTCTGCACTTATGCAATGTATACTGGGTATATGCTCTTGCAGTTTGCGATATGTGGGTATGTGAGGGGGTATAAACAAATTGAGAACGGTGATGAGAAGCAGACCTGTAGCTGTTACAGAGGGAAATGTTTTGGATTATATCTTGAAACAGCAGCACCATAAAGGACTAATGAACAAATACACTCTGTAAAGTTTTTGTGTAATTAACTATTTTGTAGTTTTAATTCACAGATGGCAAGGAAAATTTCAGCATGTAAAGCAATCATTCCATATTGCAGTCAGGTGTTTCAAAGTCTCATTTATTTTATTTATTAGTATTTTTTTGTTTATTTTTCTACAAGATTTAGGGACTATCATGTTTTTTGGAATGATATAAGTCATTGTTAACACATTAGCACTGGGAAAAGGTGGGGTAAACCCACACACATGAAACATTGTGCTTTTTCAATGATGTCAATTAACACTAAATACAATTGTTATAATTCATGAGCCATTGGGAGTTAGCTCTTCTTTCAATGGAGTAGTGTGCATAGGTTCCCAATGGCCCATGCCTAAGGCAGCAGCTTTAGGGGACTGTGCACAGGTGCCTATATTGGAAAATATCCAATTTTTTTAAAAGCACAACTCCGGATACTTGGTGCAAACTCCAGGGGCAGGGCTGGGAGAAAGGAAGGGTACCTCCTCCACCTAATTGGCACATGCACATGCAGACTTTTACAGGACGGAATGTGCCCACTGTTAGTGTCCCTGAATTCTTATGGTTTCAATAGAGTTGACCAATGTTACGTATTTAATGCAAAGTCAGTATAACTTAAGGGAGTGGCCTCATGATAGGTTTGGGTGCCTAAGAAATCTTCACATTTTGAATAACTGTATTAAGAATTTTTCATCTTGAAGTGTTTACTGATTTTTACTTTTTATGTCATGCAGAATTAATTGTAACTAGTTGTATGAGTCAATTATTCTTTTCAGCAAATGACATTTAAGTTATGTTGCAGTTTCTTCATAATGCCTTTGTTTTCTGTATAGCTTATTTTTTGTGAGCTTTGTATTTTTTTAAAAATAAAACACTAAAAAATAAATACATATATATACATATATAAAAAATAAATACACTAGGTTCAGTAGTTCTAAAAATATCAGTATTTATATTTGTCACAAGAGGGAGCCCTTATAATACATATTAAAACACTCCAACTTGTCTAGTTGAGAATACTAGATAAATATCAATATATAAAATTCTGACCAAGTAGAGTTTTTTTGAATACATCTATAAATAAATCTATATAATCACATTTGAGAGGAGTGACTGCAATTAAAAAGCAGGGCAGAGGCACACTGAGTGGATCCTCAGCCTACATTTTGTATACAGCAGGAGGAAAGTGAATCCACTGTACAAAACACACTGTACAAAACACTGGCTGAGGAAAGTGGATGATCTGCTCAGTGTACTTTTAAGCTAATGTTATGGCACAGATGTTAATATTAGACATTATGGTCTGTCCTCTATAAAAGGGTAATATAGACTTATATTCAAACTAAGATAAACTGAGCTTGTATTGAAAATATATTCTTTTTTTTTATTCATTATAATATACTAATCGATTTTTGTTCTTTATTGTTACTCCTTCCCCACCCTTAGGTGCTCTGCTAACATAAGGCAAAGTGAGAATCTTACCTCAGGTGGCAGCACCCTTCACATTACCAGGGGCAGAAAAAAGCCATACCTGGTAACATTTTAGTTGTTAAACCAGAAATTAGGCTCTTCTAGTGCAGAAATCACAATTATGCTCTCTGTATAAAGGTCCCCATACACGGGCAGATTCTAGCTGCCAATATCAGTCTCTTAGACCTATTCGGCAGCTAATCGGCCTGTGTATGGGGACTACCGACGGGCCTGCCCGACCGATATCTGGCCTGAAACTGTCCAGATCTCGATCGGGCAAACGATCGAATTATCCTGGATTCTCCCAATATCGCCTAGGTGGGGATATTGGGAGAAGATCCGCTCGCTTGGCAACATCGCCAAGCGAGCGGACCGGCCCGTGTATGGGGACCTTTAGCCTCAGGGTGGCCTGGGGCCCAGAATGACATCTACCCATCCTCCCACCTACCACTTTGTAATCAAAACAAAGATCTGGTTCAAAGTAAAGAGCAATTTATTAACGGGGTTTAAATGAGAAAGGTAATTTGATTTCCTGTATTTTTTCCCCACTGTTACTCTTATGAACTTATGAAGTTGCAAAAGAGACATACTTTCAGCTACACTATTAAATATATACAGTCATGGCCAAAATTGTTGGCACCCCAGAAATTTTTCCAGAAAATCAAGTATTTCTCACAGAAAAGTATTGCATTAACACGTTTTGCTATACACATGTTTATTCCCTTTGTGTGTATTGGAACAGAACAAAAAAGGGAGGAAAAAAAGCGAATTGGACATAATGTCACACAAAACTCCAAAAATGGGCTGGACAAAATTATTGGCACCCTTAACTTAATATTTGGTTGCACACCCTTTGGAAAAAATAACTGAAATCAGTTGCTTCCTATAACCATCAATAAGCTTCTTACACCTCTCACCAGGAATTTTGGACCACTCTTCCTTTGCAAATTGCTCCAGGTCACTCTTATTGGAAGGGTGACTTTTCCCAACAGCAATTTTAAGATCTCTCCACAGATTTTCAATGGGATTTAGATCTGGCCTCATTGCTGGCCACTTCAGAACTCTCCAGCGCTTTGTTGCCATCCATTTCTGGGTGCTTTTTGATGTATGTTTGGGGTCATTGTCCTGCTGGAAGGCCCAAGATCTCGGACGCAAACCCAGCTTTCTGACACTGGGTTCTACAGTGCGACCCAAAATCCTTTGGTAATCCTCAGATTTCATGATGCCTTGCACACATTCAAGGCACCCAGTGCCAGAGGCAGCAAAATAACCCCAAAACATCATTGAACCTCCACCATATTTCACTGTAGGTACTGTGTTCTTTTCTTTGTAGGCCTCATTCCATTTTCGGTAAACAATAGAATGATGTGCTTTACCAAAAAGCTCTATCTTGGTCTCATCTGTCCACAAGACGTTTTCCCAGAAGGATTGTGGCTTACTCAAGTACATTTTGGCAAACTGTAGTCTTGCTTTTTTATGTCTCTGTGTCAGCAGTGGGGTCCTCCTGGGTCTCCTGCCATAGCATTTAATTTCATATAAATTTCGATGAATAGTTTGCGCTGACACTGATGGTCCCTGAGCCTGCAGGACAGCTTGAATTTCTTTGGAACTTGTTTGGGGCTGCTTATCCACCATCCGGACTATCCTGCGTTGCAACCTTTCATCAATGTTTCTCTTCCGTCCACGCCCAGGAAGATTAGCTACAGTGCCATGGGTTGCAAACTTCTTGATAATGTTGCGCACTGTGGACAAAGGCAAATCTAGATCTTTGGAGATGGACTTGTAACCTTGAGATTGTTGATATTTTTCCACAATTTTGGTTCTCAAGTCCTCAGACAGTTCTCTTCTCCTCTTTCTGTTGTCCATGCTTAGTGTGGCACACACAGACACATAATGCAAAGACAAAGTGAATTTCTCTCCTTTCTTTCTGCTTTTAGGTGTGATTTTTATATTGCCCACAGCTGTTACTTGCCACAGGTGAGTTTAAAGGAGCATCACATGTTTGAAACAATCTTATTTATCCACAATTTTGAAAGGGTGCCAATAATTTTGCTATTCTGATACCTACTGGAAACTGTTATCTTGTTATTTTCCCATTGTTCTGCTGATCATCTGCTGGGAGGGGGTATCACTCCAACTTGCAGCACAGCAGTAAAGTGTGACTGAAGTTTATCAGAGCACAGGTCACATGGCTGTGGCACCCTGAAAAATGAAGAATATAGCTAGCAACATGTGAAATGTCAAAATTAAATATTAAAAAAATCTGTGTTTTTTGAAAAATTTCAATGCAGTATTCTGTTGGAGAAGCTCTATTAACTGTTTTTTTTTTTTTTTTTAAAAAAACATGTTTTCCCATGACAGTATTCCTTTAATGCGATGGGGGTTACTCACATTGTGAAAAATGATGGTCCCTTGGTCAAGTCTGTGCTTGGGGGCTTGTTGCCACCAGCTTAGTCTGTTTGCCTGTGCCTACCTGTCTTGCTGTGGCCTCTGCAGATCTGTAAGCTGTGCCTGTTTTTAAAACCTACCAGCTCATCTGCCTGTATTCTTTTTTTTTTTTTTTTCAATTCAACTTTTATTTTGGGGTATCAAGTACATGCAGTTACATTCCAGTAGACATGTATAATTACATTTGCCATTTTGCTTCTATTTTCTGAAATTATTTTTTACATAGTTTATGTTTTTATCTGCATGTATTCTTGTCTATATTATTCCTCGGCCAGTCATCCAGCTGCCTGTTGTTTTTGAGCTTGTCCACTGAGGTGATCCTTCAGCTGTCTGTTTTTGAATTTTCTTTTCTGTTTGGTTCCAGTTGTGCCTACCCAATCTGCCCAATTTTTGACAGATATTGGTCAGGGAGGCCTGTCGGAGGGCACCATACACAGGCAGATAAGAAGCCAAGTTGGTGTTAAAGACCCGAATTAGCAGTTGAAATCTGCCTGTGTATGCCCACCTTAAGAGGTTAGAGAGCTGCAAAGGAGGAAGTTGAGTTCTGGCTATATGTTAGACACCCACTCCAGCCTTTGCTTTGAGGCCCATGGGTTGGATATGGCCCTCCAAAGGTTTTTTGGTTTTTTTTTAATTATTTTTATTTTGCATTTAGTTAAATAGGTTACAGATGTGCACCTACTGGGGGTTCCCATGGTGCATGACAATTATGAAATGTATTAATCATAAACATTAAACATTAAGTAGAAGTTAGGACAAAAAGAAGAAAGAAAAAGAGAGAAAAGAAGAAATAGAACAAAAAGATGGTAGAATGTGGGTTAAAAAGGTTTTTGTAAATGCATTGCTCATGGGCCTATGGGAGGGTCATCTAAATCCAGAAATGTCTGTGAAGGGTGGATATGATCAGCAATATGGATTTGGAGAGATATTCGGATCATCCAGGAGTCCAGATTTTTTGTAATGTCCCATAGAGATGCTTGTAAGTCTTTCCATGATTAGCAAATTGTCTAGTCTGGACTTTACTAATGTTATTAGTAAGGTATTTTCCAGGCTTTAGCTATAGTTTGTTTTGCTGCAGAGAAAATGTGTGTGATTAGTTTTCTCAGATGTTTGTTGCCTCCTTATATATTTTAATTCAGCAGAGCCTCAGAAGAGTTCCTACAGAGCAAGAGACCTGTAACTGCAGTAATTAAGGTGTACATTCTTTATCCAGAAGTGAGCTTTAATTGGACAGTCCCACCAGATTTGAGCCTTGTTGGTTGCATACTCAAAAGCAAAGTGGGAAAGCAAATGGGTACCAGCTGGAGATTTTGTTGGGAACAAAGTACCATTGATGTAGAATCTTTTGAGATGTCTCTTGTATCAGTACATTTAAAGAGCAGGACACTGAATCCTTCAAGATATCCAGCCAGGTTGATTAATCAAATCAAAGGTGAAGTGTGCTTTTCCTGCTCTATAAGAGCCTGAATGGTTTATCATGGGTTAAATGCCAAGGTATTAAATGGGTAATTTTGGCTGCAACATATTAGCATCTCAGGTTGGGAATACGCAGTCCCACTTTGTGACGATTGTGGCAAGCTGTCTTGAAATTTATTCAGGCTCTCCTACACACAAATTTAGTGAACACTTTCTGTAACTTTTCTATAAATCCTTTGGAGGAAAAGGTTGGGAAAGTGCAAAATAAGTACAATAATAGGGGAAGGGCTGACATTTTTAATTCTGTAACTTTCCCCAACCAAGATAATTTAAGTTTACCCCATGACTTCACCATATAAAACTTATTGGCCTACTTTAATGTAGTTATCAGAGGCTAATGATGCATAGTTGGCTTAGAGATCCATGCCAAGATATTTTAGTCTTAATTTGCCACTTAAAGTCAAGTAATTTTTTAAGATGTTGTGGAATATTTACATTGAGAATTTCCGATTTGGAAGAATTTATCTCTAGACCTGAAAACTTGGTGAAGTTTGAGAGAGTCTCATACAAATACATGAGAGAAGTTATGGGATTGGACTAGGTTATAAATATTTAATCAGCATACAAAGTACATTTATATTCTGAATCTCCTACTGTTATGCCAGAGATCTTATCATTAAATCTTAGGGCTTGGGCTAAAGGCTTGATGGCTAGAGCAAACAGCAGGGCATCAATGGGCACCCCTGTCTGGTCCCCTACCAATGTTAGGAAAGAGTAGGTAGCTAGATAGAGTATAGGTAGATTCAATTGTCCCAAGAACTTTTCTAGGGAACAAGGGCTAGGATTTGGGCATTTTTTAAATAGTTGGTAATAAGATGCAAATTCTTGGACAATGCGTAAGGGATTTGCTGTCAGAGATCCATCTTTTCTTTTTATTTGAATAAAAGGGTCAGCTTTATTAGCTGTAGTATTTTGCTTTGTCCATTGTAGTTTTATTATTTCTTTTTCTGCTAGTAGTAAATTGAGTTCTGTTTTATTTCTCAATTTCGCGCTTTAGAATGGTATCATTAGGGCAGTTCTTAAGACGGTCTTCGAATTCTTAAGGTTTGTTAATTGATGCTTTATAGCTTTGGTTCTGTTTTTTTAACATTAGCTTTTTTTGTACAAGTATTCCCCAGATATAAGCTTTGTGTGCCATCGGAGGAACTGTGACAGTAAGGGGCTGATTTACTAACCCACGAATCCGACCCGAATTTGAAAAGTTCCAACTTGAAAACGAACATTTTGCGACTTTTTCGTATGTTTTGCGATTTTTTCGGCGTCTTTACGAATTTTTCGTTACCAATACGATTTTTGCGTAAAAACGCGAGTTTTTCGTAGCCTTTACGAAAGTTGCGTAAAATCTTGCGATTTTTCCGTAGCGGTAAAACTTACGCGAAAAGTTGCGCCTTTTTCGTAGCGTTAAAACTTAAAAGGTGCGAAGTTTCGCGTAAGTTTTAACGCTACGAAAAAAGCGCAACTTTTTGCGCAAGTTTTAACGCTACGAAAAATCGCAAGATTTTACGCAACTTTCGTAATGGCTACGAAAAACTTGCGTTTTTACGCAAAAATCGTATTGGTAACGAAAAATTCGTAAAGACGCCGAAAAAATCGCAAAAAATACGAAAAAATCGCGAAATACCGATCTTTACGAAAAAAACGCAATCTGACTCATTTCGACCCGTTCGTGGGTTAGTAAATCAGCCCCTAAGTGTCTATTTCTGCTTTTATTTTTTTCTTGTATTGTGGGTTTGATAAGAGAGAGTCATCCAGTCGCCATCTGTAGCTTACTGGTTTGCATGCTAAATTGGAAAAAGTTAAGGTGATTAAGGAATGGTCTGACCAGGGCCAATTATTGAGAGAAATTTGCTTACTTATGGGGAACATGTCTATTCTAGAATGAGAATTATATGGTGGGTAGGAAAACGTGTAATCTTTTTTGAAAGGATGTTGTTCTTTAGTAGGAAGTAATGTTTACTCTTCCTTGCGTACATGGGAGGATTGTTTGATTGCCTATCTACATTTGGGTTGGCTACTTCACTGAAATCGCTAGCTAATATGAGGGGACCTCTACTCTACTCCTCCAGGATAGTAAAGAAAGTACATGAAGTGTGATTGTTAGTGGTCATTTGGACTGTATATAGCTGCCAATGTTAATCAGATTATCAACAAAACATTAATCATTTGCATATTTTGTAGGGGTCTCACTGTGTTGACCTCGGTTGGAGGGGGGATAATCCCCCGGAGGACTCAATCCTGGTATGGAAAGGTGAGGCACCAACTTTAGATATTCATGTTAGTCTGCATTTTGGACTTTTATAGCATGTTGGTGAGATAGATCTCTCGCTCGGGCTCCCCTGTGGTGTAATATGAGGTAGCTGTGGCAGGATGATGAAGCTTTAATTGAGTTAGAAGGTGGAGGGTAACTGCTGAGGGTTGGCAGTTCAGGTGCATGAATATTACCTTGAATGGGTATCCCCATCTGTAGTGGATCCGGTGAAAAGGTAAGATGGAGAGTACTGGTTTCATAAGCCTCCATTTTTGTATGGCTAAAGTAGCAAGATCAGCAAAGATGGAGGAACTGCAGCCTTTAGTAGCGGAGCTGCCTAAGAAGCGCTCATTATGGCTTCTTTAGCTGTAAAATAGTTAGGGATGCACCAAATCCCGGATTCGGCCCGAATCCATCCTTTTTTTGATGGATTTGGTTTCGGCCGAATCCATGGTCCCGGCCGAACCGAATCCAAATCATAATTAGCATAAATTAGCATATGGTAATTAGCATTCTGAAAGGGTTAAAATTTAGGGGGAAAATGTTTTTTTTTTTGCAGCGCGCACAAACTTTTAACCCACCCCGATCCTAATTAGCATATGCTAATTAGGATTCGGATTCGGTTCAGTATTCGGCAGAATCCATCAGGGAGGGTTCGGGGGGTTCGGCAGAACCCAAAAAAGTGGGTTTGATGCATCCCTAATAATAGTGCAGGTGGGCAATGATATCCTTTGGTGGGGCCCTATCAACTCTAGTAGCTGGAATACAGGTAAGTCTGGGACCAGAGCCTTTAATAGTTGTGGTATTTCCTCTTGCAAGTTTTGTATAGAGTTGGGCAGTCCACCGATTCTAATATTGTTTTGCCGCGACCAATTTTCGCAGTCTTCTAAACAGTCTTGTAGTTCAGTAAGTTGTAGTTTTAATTGATTTAGGAGTCTTTTGATGAGGTCTTATGGATTAGGCCATCAACCTTGTCCTCGATTGCTGCTGTGCATTGGCCTAGACAGCGCAGTTCTTGAGTTACATGATACATGATTTTTGCAGCCACCAAGTTGAGTTTGTTTTGTAGCAGGCCTTTTAACCTACCGATTAGTACAGTTTCGTGCGTATTGTGTTGGAGCTTCCGGGTCCAAATCCACTACATCTGACCCCCGGTCAGAGCGTGGTGTTGAGGTAGGGGAAAAGTTGGCACGATCTGCCATTTTGATGTTGCAGGACATCGTAGGCCATGGGGAATGGGTCCCAGGCAGTTTGCCTTGAGTTGAATTTTCTTATATTTGCTGCCTCTTGTCATAGTCGCTGACTCAAATAATAAGAAAATGTGTTAATAGAATTGATATCTCAGCAAACAGTCTAGCTTAAAGGACAAGTCGACCCAATGTATATTTTTTTGCTCAATAGAAGAAAACATAATTGTAAGCAACTTTTGCAACTTTAAAGCACTAAAACTTAATAAATTCACATTGGAAAGTTGCTTGGAATTATGTTTTGTTTTATTAGGCAAAAAAAATTATTTTTGGTGTTGACATGCCCTCTAATGAGTATTCTTGGAGCAGAGAGATGGAATGCGCATCTGATCATATCAGTGGCATGACCACTGAGTCCAGCCCTCCAACATACTGTATGAGACAATTGGCCTACTACATTGGACAGCACTGACTAAAGCTGGCCATACACGCACCGATAATATCGTATGAAACCCCGTTTCGTACGATATTCGGTGCGTGTATGGCAAGTTGGCGAGTCGACTAATATTGCAGGAGGCTGCTGATATCGGTCGACTCGCCAATCGGCCAGGTTAAAAGATTTTGATCGGGCGCCAAGACGCCAATGCTAAACCAATGGAAATCGCCATCGTCAAAACATACGAGGCTACTTCAAGTCGCCTGCTGTTTCAAATCGCACACAGACCCTTTTCTGAGCGACTTGAGTAAACATGTGGGAGGGGTAACTGTTGAGTGGTACCATGGGTAGCAGATCGCCTGGAGCTCAACTCGCATAAAATTTCTTTGTGTGTATTGTCGCAGCGACTTGTCGCCAAAGCGCCAGGGGGAAAAAACACAGGCGACAAATCTCCTCATGTGCCAGAGCCCTTAAGGTTCTTTCTGCACTGTACTGTATATAAGCTGTGGGCAGTAGTAGCTACTTTTGAAACAAGTTAACATCCAGATAAGATAACATTTAAGTCAGAAAGGTTTAGTGCTTGAAAAAGACAAATGGCTTTGAAAAAAAAAAAACATACTAAGCAGTTCTCAGTCATGGTAACTAATACATGCCAGCCAGAATACTGTGTACATTTAGTGAATAGGTAACCTACAAATTGAAATAAAAGGTAATAAGTGTTCTTCTCCCTTGGAATTACAATGAAAGAGTAATGGGAACATGTGAAACTAGAAAGGAAAGTTTGAGAACAGACTTCATGTTGGTTTGAAAAATGTGAAGTCACTGAATGTAATCTGATCTGTTGTTGGCTCTGCCCACTTTTTCTAACCTTGGACCACAGTTATATAGTAAAAACCACTGTACAAGATTTGGGGACCCTGGTTTTAATAGTGTCTGAATGGCAGCAATTTAAATTTCCCCACTGAAAGTCAACAAGCGACATCTGATTGGCAGTTGGTGGCTCCACCCACTTTTTCTAACCTGGAACTGCAGTTACCCAGTGACTAACTCTACAAAGTTTAGGGACCCTAGGATTAATAGTTTAAGAACGACAGCAGTTTAAATTTAAACCAATAAAAGTCAATAGGTAAATTGTGATTGGTGACAAACTGTGGGCTCCCTGGCATAAATACTGTGAGAATGACAGCATTTTAAATTTAAACCAATACAATTCAATGCATGAAATCTGATTGGCTGTTAGTGGCCCAACCCACTTTTCCTATTTTTGAACTGCAGTTCCCCAGTGACCAACTTTGCATAAAAATTGCTGCTGGCAGCATTTTACACTTTTTCTAACTTTGAACGGCAAATACCCAGTGACTAACTTTGGAAAGTTTAACAACCCTGGAATTAATACTTAAATAATGACATCAGTTTAAATATAAACCAATGAAATTTAATGGGTGGAAATGGATTGGCTGTTGGGGGCTTCACCCACTTTTTCTAACCCTGAATATGTAGTCCGCCAGTGACTGACTGTGTGAGAAATGCAGCATTTTAAATAGGTGAAGTCTGATTGGCTGTTGGTAGCTCCACCCACTATTTAAAACCTAAAAATGTAGTCCCCTAGTGACCCTGTTGTTAATATTGTGAGAATGGCAGTAGGTTGAATTTTCCCATTAAAAATCAATAGGTGAAATCAGATTGTCTGTTGGTGGCTCCGCCCAGTTTCCAAAACTAGTGACCAACTGTGAAAAGTTTGGGGACCCTGGTGTTAATACTGTGAGAATGGCAGCAGGTTAAATCTCCCCATTGAAAGTCAATAGGCTAAATCTGATTGGCTGTTGGTGGCTCCACCCACCTTTTCTAACCTTAAACTGCAGTTACCTGGTAAAATCTGATTGGCTCCTCACAGCTCCGCCCACTTTGGGCATCCAACAATCATCATATTTTCATTCAGGCTGAACCCATGACTTTGTGATTCAAGTTTGGGGAGTGTAGCCTCAAAGCTGTAAGATTGGCAGCAGTTTCAATTTCCCCATTAAAGTCAGTGGGTGAAATTTGATTGGCTGTTGTTGGCCCCTCCCACTTTGGGTCATCCAACAAATGTTGCTGTTTCTGTTATGTTATTTAAGTTTGGGGGGTGTACCTTCAAAGCTGTAAATGCGGCAGCAGTTTGAAAATCTTCCCTGTCAAAGTCAAGGGAAAAATTGGGGTGTTTGGAGCGGCGCCACAAAAAGATGGGGGGCAGGATCGCTTAGAAAAGCACAAGCAACCTGCTCTGCTATAGGGCGAAGAAGTGTGGAGAGTTTGGGTGTTGTGCCCCTAAAACTGTAGGAGGAGTAGCGTCTGGAAAATGGGGGGGGGCGCTAAGAAAAAGAAGAAGAAAAAGCGGAAGAATAAGCTGAAGTTGGAGGACAGTATGTTGGGTTTTTCAACCCAACATAAAAAAACTAAATCAGCAGCAATATGGATAGTGAGAAATAAACGTGCCAGCTTCAAGACTTGCCTTGGTGTTTACTGAGGATATGAAAGGTTTATAGTATAAAATGTAGAATAAGCACACAACATGCCTGTAGAGTATATAGGAAGAAAAACATCCCTGGAGGGAACTGAAACATGAATTCTTTTTGGGCTAACTCTTTTTGAAGTGATCTTACACATTCCTATGAAAATTGATACAAATGTTTCAGTGTTACTAAAAAAAATAAACTGGGACAATTGCTGCCCAGCAATACCTGCAGTTACTGTGTGGTTAGTGAGCTCAGAAGCTGCACTTGTTCTTTTATGCATGCTGGGGCAATCCTTCCATAGGCTGGAGAACAAATGAAAACTGTACTTCTACCTGTTGAAGGATTTTTACCAATCCTCAGTCTAGTGTGACTGATGCTACTGGACTCTCCGAGCTCAGGATCCTTATACAATGGCAGTGTATTGGGTGTAGTAAGCAGGGCAGGGACTTGGTCTAGGCAGTAAAGGCACATGCCTAGGGCAAAACAGTCAGGATGGGTGCTAGCCATGTACCTCTTCTGCCTCTTTTCTAGCCCTCAAGTCACTGTTCAGGATGGTGACTTATTACTACCCCCACTAACTGGTATTTTACCAGCCTGGCCTTTAAAAATGATGTGCCCCCACTCATACCTCAAGCCGATTTCCTATCTGGTCCACCTTCTTGCATTTCATTTACCAGTAATATCCCCCCTTTGCAGTCTGGATTCTGATGAAGACCCTCTGAAAGAGTTTGCTTTAATGAATTGGCAGGTTTGTTCCTTGAAAATTTGTAAGTTTTTTGAGTGATACAACCGTAGGACAAGATGGGATTGTTGTGTCTCCTATTCACATTAATGTAAAGCACAGCAATGTAAATAAGCACTAGGCTCGATTTTCTTCCCCTTAATGCTCTTGGACTTGTTTCTGGGGCAAAGGTTGCCACCTGACTTGTATTTTATTTAATTCAGAGCAAGGGAAAATATAGAAGACCACAGGTGATAACCTATGGAAAATTACCCCTTTGTATGTAAGGCTGATGCCACACGTGGCGTAGGGCTGATATTTTCGGGAAGCGGAAAAACGCTTGGCGAAAATTCAGCCCTACGCCTCGTGTGGCATCAGCCTTAGCAACTTTCCAATATACATAAATGTAATACATATTTGTATGTGAAAGGGATTAATGTAGTCCTTCTGCTATTGCTGAGCTATTGCTGAACTACAGCACTTAGAATCCTGTCACATTAATTGCTAAAACGAAGAAGTGGATTGCTTATTTCTTGATCTTCTGTTTGATTGGATTATTGGGAGCACTCCAAGGGCGAGTAAAATATAAGTACAATGGAATGCAACTCTTCTGGCAAAATTAACTACAACTACAATGGTTAAGACCACCACTGAGAGTTGTACTTTAGTAAGTTAAATGGCTCCTTTTAGCAATGGTTAGGTTCTATGTCCTAAATATAGTACACAGTCACTAGGAGATTTTATAAGCAAAACCTTATACTATGCGCTCAGACAGG
Organism: Xenopus tropicalis; assembly: GCF_000004195.4. Taxonomy (NCBI): domain Eukaryota; kingdom Metazoa; phylum Chordata; class Amphibia; order Anura; family Pipidae; genus Xenopus; species Xenopus tropicalis. Next base: position 93,641,184 of record NC_030677.2, read on the forward strand.
AAACAACAACTGTAGATGATCATGATAATAACTAAGCTTGCATTTTGAAGGGGAATACACATCGCTAACTTCTTTTCTTTATGAGGCCATTTCTTCTAAAACAGTCCTTCAATTTTTTTCCTTTGAACTTAAAGGAGAAGGAAAGGCTAGTAAAGAGTTAATCTCAAAATGCAGGCATACCTTCAGTTTTCTCAATAGTGCCCTTAAGTCTCCCCATATTTCTCCCGTTCAGAGGATCAGAAGCCAAACAGTAAGGAAAAACACTGAGCTGTGCAGAAAAGATTCCCATAATGCATCGCCCCTCCCCAGACTCAGCGACTTAGAACTGTAAGCGGCGCATGTGCAAAAACAGGAGGCTCCCCCTAGCGTCTGCAGCGGCAGCATGAGACACAGGTGCTGGTAGGGGGAGAGGCAAGGGCAGACGCGAGCGGAGCTGCTCCAGACAGGAGAGAGGCACTCTGAATGTTAAAGGCGGCGGCAGCGGCTACGGACAGGAGAGAGGCAGCTCCTGTGAAGGAAGAAACCGGCGGAGGTGGGCGGGCGGCGGCGGGGGGGGGGGGTTTGGGGTCTTGTGCTGCTGGACACAACACAGCTCCAGACAGGAGAGAGGCACTGTGAAGGTAGAAGCCGGCGGCGGGGTGGGGGGGATGGGTGCTGCTGGACACAACACAGCTCAAGATAGGAGAGAGGCAGCTCCAGACAGCAGAGAGGCACTGTGAAGGTAGAAGCCTGCTGGGGGGTTGACACAGAAGGATGCAGGGGGGAGCGGGGGGGGACGTAAAGATGGCGGCGCCGTTCACTGAAACAAGTATGTAGAATGTAGCAGGTGTATCGCTGTAAATCTTTCATTAGGCAAGCTAGAAATATAGCGTTCTTACACAGCAATAGTACTATTAATAGTACTATTTAATAGTGTGGTTAATAGATTTTGACTTTCCTTCTCCTTTAAATCTTTCTCACTGGTAAATATATTATATAGATTCAGTCACAGTTTTACATACAGATGCACACATAAGGGTTGCACAAGGAACTTGCTTTGTCTTCTAGGGCCTTTATGAGTACATTATTTTGGGGACAACACTGATATACTGTAAAAAACATTTCTGGTCTCAGTGACAAAGGGCACCAATACAGTTGAACTCCAGTGTGGCAACTTTTGATTTTTGCCTTGATATTGATTCAATTACACAGTCGTATTTTAACTACAGACACAATATCAGAAAAAACTCTACTTATTTATCTGATATTTGAGCCTTTATTCCTTGAATACAATTATTTGTTGATTACGGTGTCTGTCTGTTGTCTGTCACTTGCAGTCTACTACAATGGTGCCTCAGGGGTCCTACCCGCCTCAGGCAGCCAAGTTGATACTGCCCCTTCGCTCCCCCCATGTTTAGCTTTTTTGCATCAGAGGGAGGAGAGGGGAAGCCACATCGCTAGTGCGGAGAGCACAATAGCGCTATATGCAGTAGAATAGCCGAAATTCTGATTTAAAAATTGGAATTTTGGCTCTCTAAGTTACCAGGAACTGCTTTTTGCCGCCGCTGGTAACTTGCCGGGTGCCCCTGGGTTACTATGTCAATGTACTTGAATATATGTACGAGAAACAAAATACTCTGCATACAGCAGTGACTATACCCACTACTATTATAGGTGTGGTGCTTCATTATTGAATTTGTTTTCTGAGCACACATTTTGGTACTTCGTCGCTATGTTTTTTTTTAAAAAGTGCAATGAGAATCTGTTTTTCTGGCCCAGGCTTAAATGTGAATTACAGTTCTTTCTACATATATACACAACTCTATCAACAGTATCCATACATTATTAAGATTGCAGGTGACCGAATATCCACATGGAAGTGCAGACACATATAGTGCTTCTTACACATACACCTAGGTATGAAACTAATCTAAACAGACAGACAATACACACTTGATTATGCACATAACACACTGAATTACATTATTTTTATTAAATTAAAATACAGTAATATAGGAACTACAAAAAGCAGGTTACACAATACACTAACACAGTATGACTGTGATACAGAATGGCAAAGTGCAATGCAGAGACAACATTTTTACTCATTCATACACTGAGACCCCTTAGTCTATACTTCTCTCACAGCAATTCCAAAACATCAAGGAGAAATTAGAGAGATACAGTACTGATACTGTATAATACGCTGCAGGAGAGAGGGAGGGAAAAAAAATCATGTATCCAGTGAAAGAGAGGGGTTGAGACATCCAGATTGGAAAAAGAGATACAGGAATAGGCTAAGAGGAAGGTGAATCAGAAATATAATAGGTAAGAGTAAGAGATACTAAGAAGCAGAGCTGCTAGAGAGAGGGGGAGGGTGTAAAATGAGTGGGGAGAGATAGAGGGAACACTCAGAAAGGGAGGAGGGTGAGAAAAAGAGAGGCCACAAAGAGAGTGGAGGAGGGAGAGAAAGAAAGGACATTAGAAGAGACAGAAAGGGGACAGAGATGGGGGAGTAAGAGCAATAGGAATAAGCATAGTGGAATCAGACATTGAGAGGCCGATAGAAGAGGGTGGGGGCGACAAAGCAAAAAAGAGGGACAGCGCAGGAGATAGACTGACACCCACAGAGACTGACAAAGAGCAATGTGTGCATAACCAGAGCATTGAAAGGGTTTTCTTATCACACTGAATAAGAGCATCTGCAGAACCTGGAATTTAATACACAATATGACACGATGTGACAAGGACAAAAGGTAAAAGGGTGTGTGATATCACTGTGTGCCTGTGGGTACCAGGGTTTTTAGGTGCTTAGAAAAAGCGCAGTGTACATGATCGTGTGACTCTGGTTAGCTGTATGCATGAAGGCGGGTTTCTCTGGATTTATTTGTGACTAGCTGAACTCAAATAATGTGTGCTTGCCTGCCTAGTGTCATGTTGCATTGGTATGTGTTTGCTGCCAATATGCTTTAGTTAAGATGTGGGTGACAATATGTTAGGTCCCTGTTCACCTGCAATTAAATAAAATTCCAGGTTTGCACGTTTTGCATTTATTGCATTGTGAATTATATATCATGTTGTCATTGTAACACTCTGTTGCTCACTGCGTCTATTACCTTATATATGGTTATCCAGCAATATGGTATCGATGTAGGTAACGAAGACTTCAGGAATTTTATCATGTCTTATTAGTATGTGTTATTTTATGTGTAATTTTGGTGCATCTATAAGTATTACACAATAGATTGTGTATGTGAAAAGGTCAGCCATGACTGCAGCACATTATTTATGACATTGTGTATATTACCTAAAAACTCGGGACTGCCTTAACCAGTGCAGATCTATAGTATTCAAGAGGTCAGATTAGATACAGATCTATTAATGTATCTGACTGTGCAATAAGAACACAGGTGATTACTTGACATAGAAACACTGAAGCTAATGACTACTGGATGGTCAACCAAATCTGACCTTCTACTCTATAATATAATATAATACCTTCTATAATGCATGTGTGATGGTTCCCTGTATAGGATTACCATATGGTCATCATTAGAACACTGCTTTTACATCACTATCTGCTAATAATCTAGGCATTACTTTGCAACCTACCATGTTGTAGATTTCACACATAACTCCTCTTATTCTGCTGCTTAACTCCAATGTCTTGATTTTTCTGTTAAGGAAAAGTCCTAGAGTGTTGTGTGTGTGTGATATAGAATAAATAATTTTATTTATTTACAACAAAAAGACATGCAGTGCCCTATATATTATTAACTATTATCTTAGCCAAGTTACTTGAATTATTTGTATATTGTTATTATTTTAACATTCTTTCAAACCTTTACCTTCCTGCTCAAGACAAAATAACAACAAATTAATTTATTTTGATTTGTTACTAGTTGTTACTAGTAGCTACCAATGATGCCCCAGGGAGGTGTTCAGATCCTTTATTAGTTTAATAAAGGATCTTCCAATAATTATCCCTAAATAAAACTGAATGTTGGTGAAAGGTAAATGTAAACAGAATGGTTCACATAATGCACTTTTATACCTCTGTCACTAGCAGTCAATAAGGTCCTAGCCAGTTATATATTCATCTTATAAGGTCAGCTTAATTTGAAACTATTGTAAGTAGGGTCCATTGATCCTAGTGTTTTATCCTGTAACCCTTGTTTGCTACTTTAATGTAAGACTCCTGATTGTTGTCATATAATTGTAAAGTAATTGCATACTTAGCTGGCACTATTTACAACTTTGTAGATAAATAATAATAATTATTGTCACAAACCACTAAAGGTTGCCATACACAGGCAGATTTAAAGCTGCTGGTCTGCCCATTTAGACCAAATAGGCAGCTTATCTGCCTGAAGCCAGGCAGACTTAAAAATTCAGTTGGACGAGGAGAACATTGGCATGTTTATGCGGTCCTCATTCAATGGGTCACCGTAGGCCACAATAGATAATCTGATGTCAGCTCAGCTTGGCCCAGAATGTGGGTGGCCAAAACAGGCCTAGATCACTTTTTGGCAACTTCGCCAAACGAGCTGATCTTGTCATGTGTGGACACTTTAAGACAAGGTGAAAAAAGACATCTATAGTTGACTGGGTGCAGTAAGTTTATAGATATAGTCAAACCATGATAATGTCCATCCACTATTTTGTACGGAAAATAACTGCAAAGTACATCAGGGCAAATTTTGCTATGGTTCTCTTTTTAGCAATTCTTGTAGAACCACTGATTTTTGAATTACTACCAAGGGGTTCCCATAAAGATCCTGGTGAAATATTTTTTAAATTAATAAAAAATGGTCAGATGAATTCATGTGCAAAGTAACAATTACATCTTTTTTTATTTTGGATTTTGTTGGCATGCCAGTATATCATTTTGGCTCCATTTAAATGTGGATAATGTGGATGAATTCCATGGTTTGATGACTTTCCAGATTCATTAAGGTATTGGAAAAGTGCTCTTCAGTTATTCCAACTCCTAAATGGCAAGATGCCATGTTTTCTGGCAGGATAATAATGAAAACAAGCACTTTCCATTTAGATCCCTGGCATGCATATACCACTGTCAAGTCATATGTACACAACAAACTCAAATTGACAACTAAAAATGATATGATGATTTATTCAGTATGAATTTAGATATGCATGCTGCCATGTTGGTAAAGGGGAGAAATATTTTGGGCTCAGCCTGGGAGTATAGCAGGATTATTATTTGGAGGCCAGGCCCTAAGGGATTTGTATGGCCCAAGTTTGAATATGATATAATGTGATTAAATTAATAATCTACTATATGGACAAATGTGGATAGTACTGGCCTTTAAGATAGGAGAAAGCATGGTACAATTTCATCATTGTAAGGCCTAGTTTCATGTCATTTTTGGTATCAAGGTGCAGTGTGCATATTTATCCCCCATTTAAGTACCTTAAAGGCTATTTCTATTCAGTGTTTGTAAATAAAAAAAATACTTTGAAACCAGTTTCCTAATTGCAACTGCATTGCGTTAATTAGCGCGCAGAAATAATACTCATGATTCACAAATACTTAGACGCGCTAAATATCGCATTAGTCTGGGCGAAAATTAACACCTACTTGGGGCAGGCGGTAATTATAGAAAAGTACAGTTCATGAGCTTTTGGCAACACAATATGGACTTTGCAGTGTGATTTATTCAAGTATGTGTTGGTCCTAGAGTAATGCAGCCTCCAGTTTGCAGGGAAATGGTCATTTTAAAAAAAAAAGTAGTTTTACGAACGTAATGCCATGTATGGCTAATATGGCGTGCACGTGAAAAGTAGCGCACATGCGTTAATTAGCGCGCGCGACAGGTAGCGTGCGAAATTTGTCTTCACTACTTAAATAACGCAAACAGCATTGCATCTAAATTAACGCAAATATCTTTTTAGTGAATCGTGCTTTAAGACGCGAAAAATTAGACGCAATATAATTGCTATAAATAGCGCTCGTTTTAACGCACTTTAGTGAATCAGCCCTATTGTCTCCTAGCACAAAACATTTTCTGTAAATTGTGTAGTCGATAGTTTGATGGAATACTGGAAATGTTGCCGCCTCAGACCTGGAAAACATTTTTATGTGTAAAACCTTGGTGGACTGAAAACTGCACTCCCCAAGTTAGTGATACATTTAAAAGAATTCACTGGAGAGCCTTGTACCCATGCAAATGTTAGTTTATTTCAACTAGTCCTTCAGTGTTGTGCTTTGCCCTTGAAATAAACTAACATTTGCACAGATACAAGGCTCTCCAGTGGGTTCTTTCGAATGTTTTGTAAAGGAGGCCTGTCCCTTTTATAGATACCAGTAGTCTTAGAATGATGGCAGTTGACCTGTTCTTGCATAATGTGACTAGTTGAATCAGATTCTGACAGGATTGGACATTTATTTCTTTGTCTGCTAATGGGGCAAACTAGATAGATAAACTCTTTTACAAATGTACAATCTACATACCTCAGTAATGTACAGTACAAAGAATTGCAGCCTCTGAACTGCGATAAATCTATTTGTGCATATAACTTGATACCTACCAAGGAGTAGCAATTTGTCAGGGTGCCTTGTGCAAACAGTGGCTTGACTTACAAACAGTACATTTGGCATTTGGCTAAAAGTTTAGTAGTGCTCAGCAGCCATTATGCAGAATGCCTCAGCTTGTGTTACATGCTGTATACAATTCCTTTCAGGAAGAATAGTTTTGGAATAAGGTCATCTGCTACTGCGTAATCTAAAATCAATCCTATCCCTGCCTGTCACTATGGTTCCTGACTTTTTTCCCCCCCGTCCATCTTCAAGTGTTTCTTGCACAGTTTCCAACACAAGCAAATTCAAAGGAATATTAATGGTTGTATTAATAATTTAGGATTAAGGCATTTGAGGCAAACAGACATGACAAACTGAGATGTTGTTCAATTGATCAAACGAGAAACAAAATTTGTTCTGGTAATTTTTCAAATTAAAATAACCAACTGCCACTAAATAAAATTAAGTAATTTTATTTTTCTAACTGTGGACGTTTCTATTAACTGATTGTATTTTCAATGTAATAGATATGTTTAGTGATGGGCGAAATGTTTCAGCAGGCATGGATTTCCGCGTTTTGCCATTGGCGGATTGTTTTGCGAAACGGATGAAAAAATTTGCTGCGCGTCCAAAAATTGTCACCCGCGTCAAAAAAGAATAGCCGCGGGTGTCAAAAGAGAATAGCCGCGGGCGTCAAAAGAATAGCCGCGGGCATCAAAAGAATAACCGCATGACAAAAGGATAGCCGTGGGCGACAATTTTTTTTATGTGCGACATTTCGCAAATTTTTCGCCGTTTTGCGAATCTTTCAAAAGATCTTTCGCGAATCGAAACAGGACAGATTTGCTCATCACTAGATAGGTTCATATGTACCATTGTGTTCCAGGGTATTGACTGTACTATCTTCTCTTTCTTTAGTTCTTCTTGTAATTTTTCTGCTGTTAAAGGGGTGTTTTCCAAAATGAATCCACTATGCTGTCCATATTACCAAAATAAGCATTTTAGCAATAGAGTTCATTTCTAAACTTCATGCAAATGCACGAGTTCAGTGTGTGTGTTCATAGGGACAAATATATTTCTTTTGAAAGAAAGCACTAACCCAGTCAGAGGGACAAGTTTTTTTTATAGTAGATTGTTTCAAGAGTCATGACAGCGTTATCCTACTCTGCACGCCCAGTTTCTTCATAACTCCTTAGCATAGCATTAATTGTACTGACTGGCAATACAATTAATATGAGGATGGGAAAGACAGGGCATGTGCAGTAGAATTAAAAGCTGCACTGCCTTACTGTTACTACAACAAGGCAGCACAGTAGATGGTCAGCTACCATCAGTGGTGCATGGAGGCCCCTTTGACTAGGTAAGCACTAGTCTTTTGAATGTCCCTATTGCCAACATGCTTACTTAGTAATGTGGACAGCAAAGTGGTATTTTCTAAAAAAGGTGAAACACGTGTTTTAATACTTTGCAGATCCATCCTTCAGCTTGGTTAGCTATGTACAGTACTTGTCTCCTTGAATCTGGATACCTTTTTTACTTTAGTGCTAATTCACATATTTTTTGTGCTATGTATCTAAAGAATTTTCTGTTCCCCTTTTCAAAAGAAAGGGATATTTTTGCTGTACTTGAGCTTTCATTATATGCTTAGCCTCTTGCTGCCTCATCACATTCATCCTGTAGTATGTCTTGAACTTAGTTTGAGGGCAAATTTCAGGTAATAAATCTTTTTTCCTGTGGTATTTTATTTGAAAGTACATATTCTGCACTCTCTAAATTACATTTAAGCTATAGCAAAGAACACAGTTATGTGAATTTTAACAGTTTGACATTTTGCACAAATATAACAATACTTTGAACAAGCATTTCAATACCTGACTACTCTATAGGTACAAATGATATCAGATTTCCCAGCGGAAGTGTGCTTGCTACAAAGGGACACTGCATGCGTTGGTGTTCCCTTTTTAAATGTATGTTAAATGTGCGTCGAATCAAAGTATGTCAATAGCAGGCCTATATTCGGAGCACTTGTTCAAAATGGTTCAAAATGGTTGATGCTTGGTCACGTGTGTTGTGCTGTCGTAGCCATCTTTTAAACCTAGAACCTTACTGCTGTTACCCAGTTGAAGTGTTCAGTGAAATGCACATTGTCACCATTGTACCCTTTATACTGATATGTTTTGCTCAATCCTTTATGTTACTGATGGACAGTGTACTCAGAGGGACATGTATTTATAATTGCATTGTTATATTATATTAATGTGTATTTATTACTGTGTTTACTTTGTTACAGTTCAGTGTTGTAATGTGATTTAGACAGTGGCGAAAATAGATGTCACTTGGCTCCACAACAAATTTTGTTTAGGGTCCAAATATATTGTTATGTTGACCTATTCTACCAAGAAATATGGAAATCGCTCATTAGATAGAACCTAAATGGGCCCTCTACACTCTTACCCCCCCCCCCCCACACAACCAAATGGTTTGCTGCCTCTATAGACTCACCATGGATATAGATAAATATTTTTTGGCTTGTTACCTTATATTATGTAGTGGTTACAATTGGTAAATGTATTTTATTGGTATTAACCACACTGAACAGTATGTTATTATTCAATGCATTGTAACAATACTTTTTTTTTACATTTTTACAATTTGTAAATCTTAACAGTTTGGTTTAAGCTTATTCCCATTAAATTCTGTAAAAATTCCCACTGATTATTAACATTTATTGATAAAGCGCCAACATATTCCTCAGCGCTGTACAATAAGTGGGTTTCATACATTGGACATACAGAGTAACATATAAAGCAACCAATAACCGATACAAGAGGTGAAGAGAACCCTGCCCAAAAGATTCTGATTAAATCTGGGTCCCTTGATAAGATAACCTGCTGTAGTGAGTAACCCTGTGAAAAGTAAAAAGGAAGCTTGAAAAATTGGACATTTCTGCTCTTAAAGATAAGAGTGGCTTTTTGCCACCCCTGGTAAATTGTTCCAAGCATACCTGTATACTCTCTTCCACTTTATTTCTGTGTACTGGCTGTCAAGAGAAACATGTAACACTATTCAAAGCAGTTTTGCCTACTTCCTAAATTTTTTTTGTAAGCTAGCTCCAAAAGAACACTGGTGGTACTTAGAGATAATGCAAGCCACTACAGTGGTTAGCATTGCTGCCATTAGTTATAGGATTTTTAGCTTGAATCCGGCTAGAGCACTTGTAGGGAGTTATAGGTTTACCCACTGCCTTTTGGCACCTTACTTAGGTAATCAATGTAAATTCAGCTTCTTGAAATACACAGGTTAAATAACAAGCTTTACTGAGGATGAATAAATATTCTCTGTAAAGCACTGCAAAAAAGCTTTGGTTCTCTAGATAAGCATAAAAATAATATCAATACAGTCTGTTCTTTCTTCCAAGATAATGGCAAATACATAGGGTAGTGGGAGAGATAAATAGTGGAAGTAATAAATAGTGGCTGGAAAGTGCCCCAGAAGAAGGGATACACTAATGAATTCAACATTTAATGCAATTTTAGAGAGCCACAGTAATCTAAAAATTATTTATGCAGGCACAAAAGGGCACATGTATGTCTGTAAGTGTAGTGAGCAAAGTATAATTTCAATCATCATGTTTTTTAACACCAATGTGCCTAACATAATTGCTCCTGATTTGCCACAATGAAAGCAACTGAGCATGTAGTTCTTCACCAATTGGATGCAATTACATGGAAGACCGTCTGGCGCAATTTCTGGTCTTCGACATGTCATCTGCGCTAGATTATTTATGCACAAGTGTGCCGTGCCTATTGATACAGGGTGTGAAATGGAACACTGGAGCTACCACCTGGTCAGCAGGTGGTGGTAATAGGAGCGGCAACAATTTATTCAGAACGGAAGGCAGGAAGGACTAAAAAACACTGTACACAACTACGGACATGCAAGGAGCACATTTTAAAGTGAGTATACTTAATGAAGGGGAAAAGTGAAAAGTGGTTTCACATGAAACTGACTGCGGGAAATTGTGGGGACCACAACTGCACTTGCAGATATAAATAAGCCCTCTCTCTACAAGCTATGAGAAACAGTGGGGGTGTTCTTGCAAAAGCTATTTCTGGATTTATTCTTGCAGACTGTTTTTAGCCAACCATGGATTCTAAATGGCTTCTAGCTAAAGAATTATCATACTACACAATTGATTTTGGAGCAGATTACAAAGGTTGTACCACTAAACCTGGTTATTCACATTAAAATTTGCTTGTTTGACGAGACTGCCAGCGTAGCAGATCTTTGCTTGATTTGGCCATCTTCATGCTGGGCCACATTGGGGTGATCTGGTTGTTCACGCCTATTCAGGAGAGAAACACATAAATTTGTCAATACGATCCTTGTCTGACGAGATTTTCAATACTGCCCAAATTATATCTGCCCGATTTTCAAGGGGTGCCTGTGTATGGCTAGCTTAAGTTAGCACCCCTCTTAATAAAGGGGCACTTTTGCCATTTACATTCATTTTCAGTTTATAGCATTTCTGAGATATTAGCAGTAGTTTTAGCTTAGCAACTATCTCTGAATGTCAGCAACCCTAGGGTTAAAGGAAAACTATACCCCCAAACAATGTAGGTCACTATACAAATATTTTGCATAAACAAGCTCAAATGTAAAACCCTGCTTCTTTTTAATAAACCATTTTCATAAAATATACTTTTTTTTATTAGTATGTGCTATTGGTTACTCCTAAATAGAAATGTACATTTTAAGAATTCAGGGCTGCCTCCTGGGATCATAGGATTCATGGTGCACACAAACAAGCCAAGGCAAACATACATACTAGGCCACATCAGCCAATGAATGGACAGAGTTCTACCTTTTGCTTCCACAGTTTTCCTGTTACAGTTAGAGCTGCATTATTTCTCTCTGAGGGAGCACACAGCCCATCAATAAATGGTGGATCAAGAAAAAGAATATAAAAGGGCAATATCTACCGATATTGGTTGTTGAGAACTGCTTGTGCTCTGAATGGACAAAACCCATTTGTATATATATATATATTTATTTATACAGTATATATATATCCCAGTTTTGCAAGATTCTTTATAGGTCACTTAACATAATATAAACTATCTGTTGGTTAAATCTTTTTAAGTATTCAATAGACAGTTAGGGTTGCTAACACTCAATGACAACTGATGGGCTGGAAGCCTGTTATTAGACTGTTATTAGTTTAAAACTGCTAAAAACTAGAACATCAATTTAAATTGCAGAAGTGTTCGGAGGATCACTTTACTAAAGTTTTGTTTTTGTTTAATTTATTTTTACTTAACTTTGTTTTTTTGGGTTTAGATCACCTTTAAATTTTTTGTTGGTGAAAACGTGTTTGCCTTAAGCCTTTTAGAAACATGGGAAAGACCAGTACATTAAAGGGTATATTTATCATGCATGGAGTGAAGCATTACTGGTGATGTGATGAGCAACATCACCAGTAATGTTTTACACCACTTTTTACACAGCATGATAAATATATCATTAAGGGTGAAGACACATGGAGCTACTAGTAGCAGCTACGTTTTCATGGCTACTAAACGTCAGAAAATACCCTGCCACAGGCAGGCAATACTGAGAATTGCCTCTGCTAAAACACATGTAGAGACTGTTATCAGTAAATGATCAGCATTGTCTATGCTGCCATGACAAGTAGCTGCTACTAGTAGCTCCATGTGTCTTCACCCTGAATGTTATTATGCATCTTTGTTAATATCTATAACACAAATAAATAGGAAAATATATGAAAAGAGTTAATGTGGCTTCTGTTAAACGAATCCCAACATACTGCCTAGTGGGACAAATAGGTTTTGTCCATTCAGAGCACAAGCAGTTCTCAACAACCAAGTTTTTATCCTATAAACAATAATCTAAGCATGTATCAGAGCTGATTAATTAGCAGTTCAGCAGCATAGGTATTCTATAGGTATTCACATTGGAATAAATTAACTGGAAATGCTAAACTGCAGGTAGCAGTTTCCCATTTGTATCAATTTGCAATGCAGATTGGTAATGGATACAGTACCTAATTTGGTTTAGTTAAAATTTATTTCTCAGCCAGATACCGTTTCAGAAGTCAGATGGTTTGCCATGGTTCCTAACATTAGAATAGCGAGCTTCGAATTCTGCTGTATAATGTCCAGTCATGGTAGAACCCACTCTGTTTTGCAAGTCCCTCACAGGAAAAGTTATCTCTGCAGGACTGTCCTGTCATGTTTTTCAATCTAACTTTCTATGTTACTCTGTTACTATATAGTAAAGGTCTAATATACTAAGTGGTAGTATGCATTATATGTATATATTAGGGGGTAATTTTCTAATTAGTAACACTTGAGAAAGGGTGACGTAAACCCACATGTGTTTTGTATCTGTGGTGTCTGTTATCACTCATTTGAACTTTAGCAACATAGGAGTCACTTTATTAAATACATTCATATTGTGAAGTTTTTACACATGAGCTGTCAGAAGAAATACCATAAACCCATGCACTGAAAGATCTCTACTCATAGAAGGGTAGCTGTGAGACTAAAGGTGACCATACACGGCCAGATTTAAGCTGCCAATTTGGCTTATTAAAACAGTCAGCAGCTTATCTACCCCTGTATGGGGCCTGTCCGACTGATAAAAATCCAGTTGGGATGAGGACTGAATCAGCTTGTTGATGTGGTCCTCAACCCGACAGCCTGCATACTGTCATTGTTATAATCATTTGGCCCTCACCAAACAAGTAGATCTACTTGTTTGGTGAGAGCCAAATGATTGAAACAATGACAATTTACATGTATTGCCAGCATAAGAAAAGGCATCAGTTAGGTAAAAATAAAGGAGGTTGGCGCCTTATAGCATTTTAAAAGTGAGTCTGTCCAATAGTTGCAAAGATATATAAGGAAAGTGCACTCCTAGATTATTATACGTGTAATTATTTATATAGCACCAGCACATGATGTAGTGCTTTACAGGGATCATTTTGGTACTGCTCCAGCTGTGCTCACAATGTTATGTTACTAATACATTTACATACACACTATAGTAAATTTTATCTGTAGCCAATTAACCAGCCTGGTAGTCTTAAAAAACCCACAAAGAGAACATACAAACTCCTTACAGATAGTGCCCTGGCAGGAATTAAATGTAGGGCTCCAGTCAGCAAAGCTACACAATGCGCCACATGATTAATTTCCATCTCTAGTGCAATAACTTTTACAGAAATTCAGCTGATATAGTTATATTAATAACACACTCATAAGTGTGTGTATTTACAATATTTATTTCTTTCAAAAAATAAATCCAAAGTTTATGCAGAAGCGGTATTTACTTTAATATTTCTGAAAGAGTTTTATAATCTCAAATGCATCTTCCTTAACCAATCGCTTCCTTGGCATTCTCTTGATAATTAACAGCTGTGCAGCAATCTAGCATTATATCAAATCTGCAGTCATTGAAACAATAAGGCTTTATAACATAAAAGAGAAGAACAACTGACTCACTAAGTGTATATGGGGATTCCATTGCACCTAAGGTGACTGTGATGGGCTCTGTTCCCTAAACACAGGGATTATTGTTCTTGGCTAGGGAGGTGAAAGGAACAGCAGCTGAAATGAGTAGTGATGACAGCTGTAAGGAGACACAAGTGAAGACAGGTGGAACCTCTGAATGACATAGCTTGTGTGCATGTAGGAATTGTTTGTATTTGTGCTCGAGATTTGTGATTTGGTGTTCAGACAGAGCTGAACAGGCTGGGGAGTGTTCTGGTTCTATGTTGAAGATAATCTGCTGTGTTTCAGTAAGGTATGTATATGCTTACTGAGTCTCTTTATTATGTCATTATGAATTTTTGTTTGCTTTGTATTGTTGCTGATGCGATGAAAAGAATTATGGGAAAAGTGGCCTCAGGCACTAATTGTACCTGAAAAATGTTGAGTACAGTGCTGCATGAAATTATTTGGGCTCTGCGCTGTCTTTGTGCTGCACATTTTTTTTCCCAGCATGTATATTGCGGGTGTGTCTGAAGCAATATTCGACAGCAGAAAAGAACCATTTGGTGTTACATAGTTACATTTAATTTCAGGGTCAGGACAGCCTTTTCTCTGTACAGGACTTCTAGGAATCTCTGCTTTGAGATTCTAACAGGTTTACTTAAACCTTTCCATTTATTTCTGATGCCAAATGTGGAAAAGTGCAAACAATGTAAAAATACAAACAGGAAAACAGTAGCTTTGGGCAATATTTCATGATTCAAATATATATATAAATAGAATATATTTGTGCAAGGGTGCTTAAATTCTGTAACCAGAGACAGAACATTCACCCAGCCTTTTGACAGCAGGACACCCAGTGGTCTAACCTTATTCCCATTTTGGTTAAAGTGCTACATTGTTTTGAGGTTCTCTTCCTTGTTGCTTTCAGACACCTACAAAAAAAACAACCACTCATTTATAAATTCAGCACCTCTATCCACACATTTCCATCTAACTCAGTGTGCAGGATTTTGCAATGGACACTTTACATACAAGCATTCTCTGCTCCTTTTTTAGTAACAGTCATGATTTTAACACCATGTCAATATGCGTTACCTGGAGAGGCTGGGCTAGAATTGCCTCTAGAATTGCCAGAAAAAGTATTTTGGAGGCAGTAGAGATAGCACATTTTGATAGTGGCAGTTGTTCAGGTCACTTGCATTAATAGAAAGCTACATATTAATATCATATTAAGCATTAGTGCAGTAAGATATTCAGTACTATGCATACTGGCATGTGGAACATGTGACCTAGAGCTCAATTTTTTTTTAAAATCACATACACATATATATTTCAAGACAAATACAGAGTTTAATAATACAGGTATGGGACCTATTATCCAGAATACTATGGACCTAGGGTTTTTCAGATAAGGGGTTTTTCTGTAATTTGGTTCACCATACTTTAATTTGTCTAAAAAATGTTTTTACATTTTTAATATAAACCTAATAGGATTGTTTTGCCTCCAATACGGATTAATTATATCTTAGTTAGGTACTATTTTATTATTACAGAGAAAAAGGAAATTATTTTTAAAAATATGATTACTATGGGTGTGTTGTTTAAATAAAACAGAGTTTGTGGGAGATGACCTTCCTGTACTTAGGCTGGCTAAGGGGTTTCCGGATAACAGATCCTATACCTGTACTGTATTAATGGATAACAGATCCTATACCTGTACTGTATTATGTTTTACATCAGATATTCTATTCCCATACTTTACTTTGAACATACTATTTTGTAACATAGTGTTTTTTTGGTTTTTTTTTATAGTTTTCTTAAATAATTATTAGCCCTGCATTATACATCAAAATTTGTGAGAAATATTAGTTTGATGCCTTACTAAAGAGAATAGTTATTATCGGAGCAAATATTTATTCAATCCTTTATTTACTGGTGTTTTGAGAAGTAATCATTTACATTTTCAGGAATCACATGGTGCTCTAAATTTTGTACTTGTGTTTGGGTCCCAGATTCTGAGACTGTTGGGAGTATGCAGACTGAATCTTTTCTTGTATACTTTTAGATGACTGATGTGGGTACTATATCTGGGGACTTATATACTTAGTTAAGCCTGAGAACTTAGATATATTAAATGCCAACTACCCACTGCCATTTTCTCTAAGCAGTATAAAATACATTGCATTGCTCATTAGACTCATTAGAAATGTAATGGATGATTTATATTGCATTAGCTTCTATACAACCTAGTGCTGACAGCTTTGCCATCTATCTTTGTTTGCTTAGACTACCTCAAGGCACACACACAAACAATTGCATAGTATACATACACACACAGATATATATATAACATTCATATACACACCCACAATACAACCCAAATAAATAAATAAAACCCCAAAAGCACCAGTTAATGCAGGCATAGAGAGGCATGAGAGTTTCCTTCCACCATAGGCTTCACACAATGTATTGGCACAGCTAAGTCCCAAGCAGGCTGATGGATGCCTGTTCACTGCAAACCAAACTATAACAAACTGTATAGTTTGCTCCATCAGGTTTAGTCTTAGTCTGGTGTTTGTGAGCAGTAGCACCTATTTTAGTTGGCTAGATTAACAGTATTTGATTGAGCTCTTTGTTTGCTTTGCTTAGAGATCTTGATCCCAGCAGCAAATTTTTTTAACTAATGTTTTTAGGCTGTTGGCACATGTAATATCAACTGCAGATTTAAGGCATATAGTTTTTATCCCCATGTAATTATTTCATATGTATATATTGTATGGCTGCAGCATGCTTCAAAGCTTATCATCCCCTTTAGCATTTAGGAAGGCTTAACTGGTGACCAGAATCCTTTTACATTTGTGCCAGGGAAGTAAATTTTCTTATTTGCATAGTAACCTATCATGAGTAAAGGTGGCCACACACACGTAGCGATTTTCGATCTTTCGTGCGACCATCGGTTCCAATCGGCCACTTACGTTCAGGGCTGAAACGGCAGATAAGGAGGTAGCAACAATAGGATTTCTACCTCCTTCTGCCAATTCAGCTCTGAGGGCAGATTTTGCTCAGGCGCCTGCTATGGCACCCGATAAAAATCTTTTAACCCACCCGAGTCAACCGATAACAAAACGAGGTTTCGTACAATATTATCGGTGCGTGTATGGCCAGCTTAAGCCTGTGTAAGGACAAATCACTGCCCTCAGTCAAACAGTGAGACCGACAACTAGAGACAACTGGTCAGAACTGAGTATAACTGAAAAAAGCCCTGGTATACAGTTTCTTGTCATCAGATTTTTTTTTTGAGAACCCTTTACACCAGTTGTATCAGAGTGTTGTGTTGCAGTCATTTAATAGAATCATTGACTAATTGTATACCTGTGTTCATTGCTTTCAGAAACAGTTTTATACCTCTTATCCAGATTAGAAAGTTAGTAAGATGCAAAGGGCTTACAATCCTAACTGGAAATGGGTCACTTAACCTTACCAACACTAACAGAACAGTAATAATTTCAATAGTTCTTAGTTCTATAAACAAAATGCATTAAGGGGTAAGATTTCAGGTGGTTTTTGAAAATCCTATTGCTTATCAGTTAACATAGGTGCTAAATAGCAGTTGCCCATAGCAAACAATAAGTAATTCCTTTTACTTATCCAGAAACATACAGGGGCCTAAGCTTATAAAACAAATGCACCAATGGCATACAATTAGTAAACAGGTCAAACAGTATGATTATAAGGAGCATATTACAATGTGTATTGGGTTTTTATGTTGCAGTTTTGTGTATGGAAGCTATAGATTAAACAAGTGAACAAATATATTTATATGTTGCACTGTGAACTTCTCTTTCCTTTTCCT
The DNA here is from genome assembly GCF_000004195.4 of Xenopus tropicalis. NCBI lineage: Eukaryota > Metazoa > Chordata > Amphibia > Anura > Pipidae > Xenopus > Xenopus tropicalis. The sequence goes on from NC_030677.2 coordinate 93,659,074, forward strand.
GTGAAATTCTCATCCCCTTTTGTGCAGTCCAGCTCCACTAGACTGCATCCAGACCAACCTATCTAGTCCAGTTTTTGCCTCTGATGAATAACAAAATTAGGATCAAATATGCCAAAGCAATCTCACCCTGTCCCACATTAACACTAGGGATGCGGTGTACCCAGTTTTTTGGGTTTGGTCAAATGCCTGAATCCATCCCAAGGGATTCGGGCGAATACCAAACCGAATCCGAAAAGTCGCTGGCGAAAATTTTCACGGACATTTAACCCTTCCAAATCCTAATTAGCATATGCTAATTTATGCTAATTCGGATTTGGTTCAGCCAGGACCGTGGATTCGCCCGAAAAAGGATGAATCCTGGCCGAATACTGAACCGAATCCTGGATGGGAGATAATGGCGATGTCAGAATATGTAGGATAAGTCATGTTGACAGATTAAGTTGTAGGATGAAGTTGTTTATGGCATAAATATATTGCATAGTTGACCAACTAAAAGGCCCATTGCTCCCCAACAAGGGCCCCTACTGGTAAGGAGTTCTGTATCAAATGGTACTTTTATGATTCCAGTTGTGCGAAACATTATACCTTGGCAATAAGGGCTAATTGTTCAGATGTACCTACTGTGGGCTTTTATGGTTGATCATCTTTAGGTACGTGTGAGACCTGGGATCCTCCTGGTGGTGCGTGTGATCTCTTAGCGAGGTAACTCCAAATAATGATATGAGTGAAATAATATAAACCACCAAATGTGCCCTGAAGGACAGGTACTTAGGACAGATCATAATTACCAGTGGGGACCCTTGGACATACTAACTAGAATAAAATATATCAGTCTTCTGGAGCTTGTGTGATGCCCCTTGGTCTGTCAGGAAATCACATGCCCTCCACTGACATTTAGCTTGGTTCCCTTATACTTCTGTAGTATGGAATTATACATTTCCCCGCGGTTCTACTTGGCGACAATAGGTCATGTATGCCACACTAGTTTGTCTCCATGCACATATATGTGGTTTGGGCAACTCATTAGTCACGGGTTCACAATTTTAGGTTCATGGAGAATTCCGGGAAATGTTGTATGGGCTCAGCACACAGGTGGCCATGGCAACAGAATGTTACTAAAAAGGAATTTTCTTGCTGTATTGTTTGTTAGTATGTCTGGCATTTGAATATACAGCACAGTTTGCACCAGAGGAAGGGCCCATGTGGTCCAAAACATGTAGTGCTATGCATCTCTAATAAAGTTCACACTTGTTTGCACAAACGTGAGCTCTCCGGTGGATTCCTTTCACATTTTGATCCATTATTTTGGAGTTGGCTACCCCATAGCATAGTATTATAATATAATACTTGATTGCAGTAGTCCCTGTGGATAATTTTGGACTGATATATGATAAATATGCCTCTATATCTTTTTTCTGTAACTTTATTTAACACATTGTGCCTTTTTTGGGCTTATTAGTGTGGGGGAGGTGGTTTCTCACTGTTTGTTTGTGGAAACACAGGTCCTTGAGAAATGTCACACTGTAGCGACTGAAACATTGGACTGCACTTATGATTGAATAAATATTTTTAACTTATTTACTCAAGATGCGTGTGTGCAGAAATGTTTTTGCTTATTTTTTCTTTTTCTTGCACCTGGGAAGCTGTTTGTCATGTGTGTGTGTGTGTATATATTGTATATATATGCGCGCGCACACACACACACACACACATGCCTATACAGACCTATCTATACTGTCACATATATAAAGTATATATACCTATACTAAACTAAACTAAACTAACTGTAGATCCTAAGATCCCAACAGCCTTGTAAAATCACTGGGGGTTGCCAAATGTTAGGTACCCCCCAGTGATTGTAATCGCTTACCTTATATCCCGGCCTGGTGCTCCTGAAAACCACACACAATTTTACAACCACGCCATGAAGAACCATCTACACTGCCTTAAGCTCAGTTCCTCAAGGCTAAAGGGGTGTTCTCTGGTTTGTTGATCTTTTGAAAATGTATGACCAACTTCTGTAAATGTGTATGCACATTTTTTATCCCTAATCTTATTTACAAGAATCAATAAGGGCATGTAGCTGTCACCAAGGGTGTCACTAGCTACAATTGGTGGACACTCATGACAAAGAGCAAACAAAGCATCAACAAAAACAATCGCCTAAATAAACACATACAAAGAGATACAATAAAACTGACAGGTAGTCTCCTATATCATAAAAAAGTTTAAATATAATGTCCTTTAAACATGGTGATGGAGCTAAAATGCTTTTGGCTGTTGACCCGTAGCATGAGAAATATTCTTTGACGGAATGAAAGGATAGATTTGACAAGATATTAACTAAACCTAGAAGCTAATGTGCTGCAGTGAACAAATGAAGCTGAAAAAAGGTTGCATATTTCAGAAACACAATGATCTGTAATACACCAAAAAATCAGCAATAAAGAAATGAAAGATGAAGGGTTTTGGAATGACCTTCATAGTCACCAGACAAAAGAATTACTGACAGTGTGTGAATATTTTTCAATGATGCAGTGCATGCAAGGAGAAACAAATCATATTTCTCAGAAAAAAATTAGCAATAAGTGGCGAATTTGGCAAAAGAAACACAGAAAATACGAAGGTTAATGTGCAATTTGCCATTTTTTCTTGTTTTGTATATGTAGTTTTATATTTTACATATAAAATATGTTTTGTGTGTGTAGTTTATATTTTACATAGGTTTTGATAAAGAGGCTGTAATCAAACCTTTATTGCCTTTATATTGCTTTATGCTGGTTTTTTAAATAACTAACAATGCAGAATTCAGTCAAGCCTTTCACCGATATTCACTTTCCCTCAAAGGCTAACTCCATATAACAAACATTAAAAAGAGGGAAAGACAACTCAAAAGTTAAATAAGAATTTTTTAAATAAGTTAATTGGATCTGAACAACACCTTTTAATAGGGCATTTATATTTGTTGCTGTGCAGCCTTATTAAGTTAAGAGATTCTCAGTAAAAATTGACTCAATTTACATATAAAATAAAAGGGATTATGAACACAATAACAGAGATTTTGTTACCTTGTATCAACATCTGTTTAAGAGGCCCAACATTGAAGTGTAATTTATTTCTGCTTTTTTAATGCAGAATTTTGATTAGTAGCATTGACTAAAATGTTACGTTAGTTAAGTCAGTAACATTGGTTTAGGTCTCTTAATGATGGGTACAAGGCAGGCAAGGATTTTGGAAACGATGACGTTCAAATGCAGCAGCAGCAGCAGCATGAATAACTTGTATTAACAATTACGCTTTAACTGTTAATTGGCAGCTTTGTATTGCTAGATTTGAACTGCACAGTACCTCTTTAGCTGCTGCTAAATAAATTAATCCTAGCATCTTTATTAAGTAAGTAAAATGATATAGTGACTCAAACAGAATGGTCATTTTAAATAATCAAATTCTTGCAAACATGGATATGTGTGTTAGGTGGTTATAGGCAAAGCCAGTTACTATGGCAACAGAAAGGAGGGCTAGAACAGAGAAAATAGAGAATAGATTCTCCACTGTGTTTGGCTAGTGCAGGGACAACGGCATTAAGCTCCATACTGCAAGATTAAATTAAATCCTGTGAATCTTGGAGGGAAGCACTGTACATTCTTATTTTATTACCTCTTTTTATTTAAGGGAATGTTAACTATATTGATAATAAAGACCTTATATTAATAGATCACTAGTCCTGATATTTCTTCACTATTAGATCACATAGTAAACAACAATCAAATCAGCTCTTTGAAAACATCTAAAAACATAATATTTTAAGGCTAGGATCACATGGATACTTTCTATCAAGTTTATGTGACAGCCTTAAAGGGGTAGTTCACCTTTGAACTGTTTTTTTAATTATTTAGCTTTTTACCACCAACTTGGAATTTTAGCAGCTACCTGATTGCTAGGGTTCAATTTACCCTATTTAAATAAGAGACTGGAAGGTGTATAGTAGCAGGCTAAAAGTACAATCAAAGTACTATTGTAGCCTCACAAAGTACAGTCCTCCATGTTACCCATGGATTAACCCACAAAACAGTGGGTAACCTTAAGGTTGTGGTAGGATTTTCAGATGCGGGTCAGCGGGTTGCAGATCAGGTTGTGAATAAGTTGAGGGTCAGGTAGGCTAGCAGGTGAAAGCTGGTTAACATGCAGATTGCGGGCCGCAGGTCCAGTTTGGGTTTAAAAAGTTGGTTCATTGCAGGACTCTATCACAAAGCAATCATATTTTTGGCTTCTGAGGTCAATGATCTTCATTTGAAAACTGGAAATAAGGCAGAAGATGAAGGCAAATAATTTTAAAACTATACAAAGAATAAAAAAACCACACAACTCAAGCACGTTCACATTAATCAAGCAAGCTGCAGAATGAAGTCAGTCATTTGCTAGTCTGCTATATCTGTCTTGAAGATCCATAGTTCACAAAGGAACAGAATTTTATATAAACTATGTTTCCACTAAACCCTTGTCTGTCCAACCTCTCCTAGGAAATTAATGTGGAATCAGTCCCCCTTACTATAACAGGATTTACTCTTTTGCCACTAGATGCCTAAAAATTGTTGGTGGAATTTGCTTCATGTCACTAAAGCATTAATGAGGTTTGCAATTTGATACTGGTTTGCAGAATTGTATTAAAGATAGGGCTCCATGCTGGCAAGTCAAGTTCTTCCACTTCCATCTTCCCCAAACAGCCATAAAACAGGAATACAGAACTGTTAATAAAACTACACTATAGAATTAATGTTTGCTTTCACAGGAACCTGAGCCCCAACCGACACAAGACATACAGCCTCAGACCATGATTCTTCAACCAAACTTTACAGTCAACATTATGAATTCAGGCGTGTTGTGTTTTACTGGCAAACCCTGTTTCTACTATCAGACTCCAGAGAATGCATTCTCATTAAAGTGGTGCTAACCCGATATTTAGTATAACAAATAGTGACTTTATACAGCTACTCGCCATTAAAAAACACACTATTTTTTTTTTTGTGCTGGCATTGTTTTCATAGATAACTTTGGAAGAAATGGTTCCAACTGTGGACAGGGCTTAAACAGATATTGTTGTCAATTTAACATAAATAAATGTGGTGTATAGATAAAAGTGGCGCTTTATAAATAAAGTTATACATACATACAAGTGTAGTGTATCTTTTAAGTGACAGCTTAACTAACAGGTTATATTGCCATGGTCATTTCAACGTGTTTGTGATGCAGTGATTAGAATTTTAGCTACCATGATTTTTAGTGCTGTACCATCAAAGTACTTTTTGTGTTTATATTATATTCTTTGTAGATTTAAGAACAGAAAAACTCTCACAGAAAGCTGACTTCAAACCTCAGTTACACTTATTACTGTACCTTGTCAATAATCATAGCCATTGTTATCACTTTGTGATGCCTAGGGGCACATTCATGAAAACACGAGTTTGAATCCCAAATGGGATTAATTCGGATTGGATACGATAATTTCTTAAGATCGCAAATATCACGAATATGCTTACAAAAAATCGTATTAGTCACAATAATATCGTATTGGCAATCTGAAAGTCACGAAATTTTCGTACCGAACGATCGCAAAATGCAGGAAAACCTTTCCGACTTTGATCCTTCTGTGCATGATTTTGGAAGCCTCCCATAGGAATCAATGGCACTCTGCAGCTCCAACCTGGCCCAAGGAAAGTCACAATACCAAAGCTTGAATGAATCCAAAACTTTCGAACTCGGCGTGACAATATGATTTTGTTGCAAAGTGCGAAAAAGTCACGCAAGGTGAGAAAAAGTTGCCGAAAATACACTCGGAGCGTTTGAACGAACGCTCGGAGCATTCGTGGATTAGTAAATGTCCCCCCTAGTGTTGATGAATCAGAGTCAACATGTAACAATTTGCAGGCACTATGCTATCTAAGTCTAAATCAAAACTGCACATTTTCCCACAGTATTGAATGAAAAAATATGTGGCATGACAATGCTATGACAGCAGCCATGGAAAGTAGCTGGTTGCTCTGCCCTAGCTTTTTTAAAATGATGTATAGTCAATGATATAGTGAAGCAAATATATAATAAACTCATCATTCACCACCTTCCAAGACAGGCAACCAATAGAAGCACTGGCATTCTACAGTGGATTTATCATATATATCTGCATTTCCTTTCTTCTCTAGCTGTAGTCTCATTTTAATGTGCATAATGAATAGTTGTATGATCAGGATATATATACTTGTCACGAAAAGGGCACCCTTAGCCGCACGTGACTCTGGGACTTGACTACAAGGGGTTATACTCAGTCACCTTACATGCAGGTAAGACTAACATCAAACGCCCCAAAACATACCAACATCCAGAAAATGCAATCACTGCCACCATCTATCATTAAAGGCATACTGTCATGATTTTTATGGTGTACTTTTTATTTCTAAATTACAATGTTTACATAGCAACTAATTCATTCTACCATTTTAACTTTTATTCTTGAACCAACAAACGCATTTTTTAAGATGTAATATTGGTGTGTAGGCGCCACATTGTGCATTGTGCTTGAATCTGAGCTTTCAGACGGAGCCAGCTCTACACATTAGAAATGCTTGGAGGTAACCTATTGTTTCTCCTTCTTCCATGTAACTGGAGGAGTCCCACCCGGACTTGGATTTCTTACTATTGAGTGCTATTCTGATATCTACTGGGAGCTGCTACTTGCTACCTTTCCATTGTTCTACTGATCGGCTGCTGGGAGGGGGGTGATATCACTCCAACTTGCAGCTCAGCAGTAAAGCCTGACTGAAGTTTATCAGAGCACAGGTCACATGGCTGTGGCAAACTGGAAAAGGAAAAATATGGCTAGCCGCATGTGAAATTTCAAAATTCAAAATAAAAAAAAATCGGTGCTTTTGAAAAATGGATTTCAATGTGGATTCTGCTGGAGTAGCTCTATTAACTGATGTTTTCCCATGACACTATTCCTTTAACAGGCAATAGAAACCTAATGTGACTATTCCCTTACTCTCTATAACAGGTTATAACTCACAATACTCTCCCACTGTAATTTAGGGTTAGCTTTTACTAATTAAACAAGTACTCTAGCAGCCAAAGGGTTAAATTCGAGTCAACTAGTTAATTAGCATATAAACGGATAACTTTCCCTTTCCACACACAAAGAGTTAATACAGTTAGGCACAAGCTTTCATACAGATAAAGCGTTTTTTTTAGAGCAAAAGGACAACTTATTAAAATTTATTACATTTTATATTCAAAGACAAACAGTGTATATACAAAAAATAGATATTACAAAGAAGAGACTGAAGGTGCTCATACACGTGAAGTTCCGCTCGCTTGGCAACCTACGGGTGGGCGATATCGGGGAAAATGTAGGCTAATTCGATCATTTGGCCCTGGGACCAAACGATCTAATTATAATGGCAGCAATGGGGCAGTCGGCAACAATGAGCCGATGTGGTCCCCAATCCGACTAAATCTTTTAACCTGCCCAATCGATATCTGGCCAATTTCAGGCCAGATATCGGTCAGGCCTGCCCCTAAACGGGCGATAAGCTGCCTAATCGGCCCGTGTATGGTCAGTAAGATTAAAATGTTGGCAAGGTTTGAAACTGGTCTCTGTGTGAGCCTGAGACTGAATATTGTTAGTGTTAACTGTTTACAATGCCAGGGCAATACTGCGCTGGCATAACAATACTTTTTTTTTTTTTTTTAAATGAATATTTCTGTTCTTGAAATCATATACAGGTATCGGACCCCTTATCCGGAAACCCATTATCCAGAAAGCTCCGAATTACGGAAAGCCCGTCTCCCATAGACTCATTTTAATTAAATAATTCAAAATTTTGAAACTGATTTCCTTTTTTTCTGTAATAATAAAACAGTACCTGTAATTGATCCCAACTAAGATATAATTAATCCTTATTGGATGCAAAACAATCCTGTTGGGTTTAATTAATGTTTTATTGATTTTTTAGTAGACTTTAGGCATGGAGATCCAAATTACAGAAAGACCGCTTATCCAGAATACCCTTGGTCCCGAGCATTCTGGATAATGGGTCCTATACCTGTATTACATTTTATATAATATATGTATACAGCAGAGCACAATTATAATCATAGTGTTCTGCTTCATCTAAAGTGTGACTTTGTTTATTTATTTTTCCCTGTACTAGACTGTGAACAGGCCTGCATACGATGCTCCTTCAAACCGGCCTCCTATGTGCTTGCCTTGTGCTGATGGGGGGTCTAGGGGAATCCGTGTTCCCAGAGGAGGCTGTGCCAATTAGCAAGGCTGGAGTTGAATGTAAGTTACAATTTTTTATATATTTATCCACCTTTTCCTCATAGTCATGTTTTTTATTGCGTCATGTATTTTACTAGTCCAGCCATCAACTATTACCACTAATATTTGTTTATGTTCCAGTTATTTTCATAAATATTGTAAGCTTTTTGGAGTCTTTCTCTATGCTAGTAAATATGCTGTCCCAATGGTTTCTTCTCCAAGCATCCTGTCTGGTTTAAAAACAATGATATTCACAACGTGGTATTTATTGGGTAAATAAATTTTTCTAAAAGTTCACCAAGAAAACAGGTGTAGAAAAAGCAAAAAAATAATGAAAAGACAGCAAATTAGAACATTTAACAAATTTATAAATATGAGAAAATACAGAAAATACAAAACAATTTGACCATTCTCTCCCGTCGCCCCACACTCTATTCTGTTACTATTCTGTAATTTAAAATGAACATCTGGAGCTTAGTAGGCTCAGTATTTTGTTACTTGCAGAACAAGAGCCTAAACTATACATTTTATTTTCTCTTCTATGACAAGAAAATGGTATTTAAAGAAAAATATTCATTAGAAATAAAATAAATAAATTAATAAATAAAAAGCAAATGTCTTTATTTCTGGTGTACTATCTGAAAAACAACTGAAATAAAGAAAATATTTAGAAGGTGAGCAACATGGTTAGGGAGCTAGTTCTTATTGTGGACTTGAGGTTCTATGGGGATTTTAATGGGGATTGCAACCCCTTCATATACCTTAACCCCAGTAAGCAACTTCCAGTTATAATAGGCTACTTTGAAACATGCTTACCGTTTATTTTATCATTCTTTGGCATTGTCTCTCGTTTTTCCTTTATGCTATATCAGTTTAAATTTTTTTATATCAACTTTTTGTCCCCTATCTCTGTTTTTTCCTGTTATCAAATTACATTCTGAACTGTTCTCTCTGTTTTTAATTCAGATCTTCAGACATACCCAGTGTTCTTAGGAAAGGGCCCCAGCAAGACAGCTGAGAGGGAAAGAGATCGTCTTAACATTCAAAAAATATTGATGGTGAACAGGACACTATATGTTGGTGACAGGTGAGGCAAGAGTGAAAAGAAGATGCCTTTTTAGCATAGGGAAAATATGTTACCTAAATGTATAATTGTACATATGTATTTTATTATTAATATAGTGCCACATGTGTTTGCAGTGCTGTACATTCAAAGAAGACATAATTAGGAAACCTGAGGAACAATAAAATAGAACAACATTAGCTATGACAGTATTTAAGAATTATATCCCTGAGACACAGGAGGAAGGAAGTCCATGATTTTCAAATTGTATAGGGGCGCAGACCCCGACTTCCTGTAGAATTCTGGCCCGATCCCTGTAAGTGAGGAAGTGGGTAATAATGATGCGTGGCTTAGAGCCTGGCGGTGGAGTCAGGGACACTGTGGGTCCGTTAAATTATAAATCATTGTGGGAAAGACTCTCTACCAAATGTTTGAATGAAACAGTTTTCTATGTGTAGTTCATCTTGTCTGCCCTTTGCCCACTCTGGAATACTTACGATACAGATATTATTTTGTTTTAGCTTGTAGGCCACAATTTTACAAGTGTGGTCATCGGCTGTGCTTTTGAGAGGTTGTGTATTGTTTAGGTCTGAAATTCGTTTTTCTGTACATATTTTATAATATCAGTAATTAGTAGTCGCGGGTGACTAATCTCCCCGTGTGCCACAGCCCTAAGTTCCCTTGAATTTTGTCTAGACTTAGGCATACAGTGCACTCGAAGTAAAAAAATATATATAACAAAAATATTTTCATCAGGTGCAGACTTAAAGTGCTTTTTTTGTCTAGTGCCTTTATGTCCCCTTTAAGGGAAAGGGTAGAGTCAATTTGTTTCATCTCTCACTCAGTATCTCTTTTTAGGGATGCTTTGTATCAGATCATGTTGGATTCTTACAGCACAGAGCTGCAGTATCATAAGGTGAGCTTGAGGGTACTCCAATGTTTGAGTGGTTTAATGTCCATATGCCTGATATCATTTAATGCTGGGGTGCCCTAAAATGTTGATTTGGATCTATACTAAAAACAGTTACTCAATAGTGTACCCCAGAATAGTGTTGGTGGTAAAGTACCACTTAATTTATAACTCCCAGTGACAGTTGTTATATTTCATAACACTACTATCAAAGAAAATTACCTTATTACTAGATTGGGATCTGCTGCTAAATCTTCAGCTGCTGGTCTATACATCATGAGCATTTCCTGCAAACAACTCTATTAAACTACCTGTTTGCTTCTTCTTAATGCAGGTTTCTCAAATGTATTTCTCATAGAAGCAATGAAAGAAACCGTAAAATAGCCATTACAGTTCTGTAGCAGTTTCAGATCTTTAAGGTATTTCATTGCTAAAAGTAAATCCTGCATTGGTAAATGCTGGCCACCCCTGATATACTGGGATACGGTTATACTGTATACCTGTCCAACTTCTTAGATAAGGAGGCCAAGCAGCGAAAAAAACCTACTATTTCTATTCAGGCCCTCTTCTACTTATATTTAAGTCTTTCATTTAAACCACTGCCTGGAAGCTAGAGTAATCTGGTCCCTAGCAACCAGATGAAATTCCACACAAAAAAAAATACAAAACAATTGTGCATATATGCACTCTGCACCTCATGTTGGATTAAAGGGGATATATACCATAAATTTTTACAATGCACTAAACCATGTAAAATAATGTAAAATAGAAGGAAGTGCTTTTATTTTAATACCTTTGGGTTCAAATATGTCCAAAACTGCTTGAAAACTGTGCTCTACCCAGACCTTATGCCAGCTTCCGGTTTAGGGCTCTGGCACACGGGGAGATTTGTCGCCCGCAACAAATCTCCTGTGTCTCGGGTGACTAATCTCCCCGAAATGCCATCCCACCGGCGAAAATGTAAATCGCCGGTGTGATGGCATACGCGGCGGCGCGATTTCAGTGAAATCGCGAAAGTTTCCTCTCGAGGCAACTTGCCCGATTTCAGTGAAATCGCGCCACCGCGTATACCATCCCACCGGCGATTTACATTTTCGCCGGTGGGATGGCAATCCGGGGAGATTAGTCGCCCGAGACACAGTAGATTTGTCGCAGGCGACTAATCTCCCTGTGTGCCAGAGCCCTTAGACTCTTCAGTATGTGGCTCTGGGCTGCTGGCCCCAAAGACTTCAATGACACAACCTCACCTATGCATAGAGTGGGCGGGGCTTAGTGATGTCGCAGGCAGACATTCTGCTCTTCTCCCTCCTCTTCCCCCCCCCCCCCCCCCCCCCCCCCCACTACCATGTTTCATTTTGCTCTGGCTTCAGACTTCAGAGGTTGTGTATGCAGCTCTCATATAATATATACAGTGGCTTGCAAAAGTATTCGGCCCCCTTGAACTTTTCCACATTTTGTCACATTACAGCCACAAACATGAATCAATTTTATTGGAATTCCACGTGAAAGACCAATACAAAGTGGTGTACACGTGAGAAGTGGAACGAAAATCATACATGATTCCAAACATTTTTTTACAAATAAATAACTGCAAAGTGGGGTGTGCGTAATTATTCAGCCCCCTGAGTCAATACTTTGTAGAACCACCTTTTGCTGCAATTACAACTGCCAGTCTTTTAGGGTATGTCTCTACCAGCTTTGCACATCTACAGACTGAAATCCTTGCCCATTCTTCTTTGCAAAACAGCTCCAGCTCAGTCAGATTAGATGGACAGCGTTTGTGAACAGCAGTTTTCAGATCTTGCCACAGATTCTCGATTGGATTTAGATCTGGACTTTGACTGGGCCATTCTAACACATGGATATGTTTTGTTTTAAACCATTCCATTGTTGCCTTGGCTTTATGTTTAGGGTCGTTGTCCTGCTGGAAGGTGAACCTCCGCCCCAGTCTCAAGTCTTTTGCAGACTCCAAGAGGTTTTCTTCCAAGATTGCCCTGTATTTGGCTCCATCCATCTTCCCATCAACTCTGACCAGCTTCCCTGTCCCTGCTGAAGAGAAGCACCCCCAGAGCATGATGCTGCCACCACCATATTTGACAGTGGGGATGGTGTGTTCAGAGTGATGTGCAGTGTTAGTTTTCCGCCACACATAGCGTTTTGCATTTTGGCCAAAAAGTTCCATTTTGGTCTCATCTGACCAGAGCACCATCTTCCACATGTTTGCTGTGTCCCCCACATGGCTTGTGGCAAACGGGACTTCTTATGGTTTTCTGTTAACAATGGCTTTCTTCTTGCCACTCTTCCATAAAGGCCAACTTTGTGCAGTGCATGACTAATGGTTGTCCTATGGACAGATTCCCCCACCTGAGCTGTAGATCTCTGCAGCTCGTCCAGAGTCACCATGGGCCTCTTGGCTGCATTTCTGATCAGCGCTCTCCTTGTTCGGCCTGTGAGTTTAGGTGGACGGCCTTGTCTTGGTAGGTTTACAGTTGTGCCATACTCCTTCCATTTCTGAATGATCGCTTGAACAGTGCTCCGTGGGATGTTCAAGGCTTTGGAAATCTTTTTGTAGCCTAAGCCTGCTTTAAATTTCTTAATAACTTTATCCCTGACCTGTCTGGTGTGTTCTTTGGACTTCATGGTGTTGTTGCTCCCAATATTCTCTTAGACAACCTCTGAGGCCGTCACAGAGCAGCTGTATTTGTATTATTATTTTGTATTACACACAGGTGCACTCTATTTAGTCATTAGCACTCACCAGGCAATGTCTATGGGCAACTGACTGCACTCAGACCAAAGGGGGCTGAATAATTACGCACACCCCACTTTGCAGTTATTTATTTGTAAAAAATGTTTGGAATCATGTCTCCTTTAAAATACTTTGTGAGCTGCAGAGCATAGTGCTGGCAGGAGCAAGGCAGCCCTGTTCTTACTGCCTTTCCCAGACATTCACTAAGTAAATATCTATAATGAACTTTGCACTCACGGATGATAACAGCAGTGTAACTACAAGGCAAGCAGACCCTGTAGCTTTAGGGGGCTTGGTGCTAAAGGGGGTGTGGTGGGTGATCTGTGACATGAGCAGGGGGGCCCTGAATATTTTTTTTGCAGGGGAGCCCGGGGCCCCAGAAGTTATGTCCCTGCTCCATAATTTTCTCACATGGATAAGGCACAAGTTAGGGGGTGTGTGGGCACCAAGGGAAGTGCAGTTAGTGCTGTTTTCATTTGAGAAAAGTACATTTTGCACCCTGCTCAACAGTGGCATAGCAACTCCATGCTAATCACTAAATGTTTTTCTTAGGGAAGACAGTATCCTTCTACCTTGGCAAATATCAGAAAAGTTCTGCTTCATCTAGGGACTTTTTTGAATGTGCTTTTATATACTGCTGTTTTGATCATGCATTTACAGTTGATATTTTGATTTTTATATACAGAAATTGATCTGGAAATCAAATCACCAAGACATTAATGTATGTCGAATGAAAGGAAAGCAGGAGGTGGGAATTATACTGCTTTTACTCTTTTGCCTTGTCTTCTGTCATTAGACCATATAAATATGCCCGCACCTAAACAATATTACTTGTGCTTCATATAGTAGATACAAAATATTTGCTAATATATGCTGTCATCTGTCAATTATATTTGAATACAGTGATACAGAATAGTTCCTGTGATCTCTTTGGCACTCATTAAGTACTGCTTTATTAGAATGGAAACAGTGATATAAGTTCTGGCAATGTGCCGCATATGGGACCCTAGATTGATTAATGTGCTTTAAAGGGACAGTTCACCTTTATCAACCCAATTTGTAACTCTCTTAACTCTCTTAATGATAGGTCTTAAACATTATCTCCTAAATGCCTTTTCCTTGCAGCACCCCCTGCAGTCGCAATGTATCTGGTTGTGAAGTTAGCTCAGTTTTGATTTCTACTACACCACTGTTATCCAGCTCTTTTATCTACTAAAAATATATTATTATATGTCCACAAAATATCATGTAAAGCAGATGTCATTCAATGTGTTCTGTATTTCAGTCCTTACAGTGAAAAGAATAATAAAGCCGATCTGACAAATAATCACAACTGAACTATGATGTTTGTGATCTGATATACATTCAGTTCACAGTGCACCCCTTATTGTGGCCTCATTATCATTTGGATGATCCAGTCAAATAAAAGCTTTACCAAGTTTGAGCTACTCACAAAAATCTTGGCCAGATGATGTTCTGTCATTTGTTACTACTTACTAAGATAAAACACAAGCATTTCAGGGAGCTGTGCGTAGTTTGCAGCATTTTATATTTGCTATTACTTTGTCTATACTAACATGGTTCCCTAATGTGATGGTTTTCAGACATAGAAAGAAAGCTCAGAACCATCTAGTAAGGAGGGTATGGCTGTTGCACAGATTGGACATGTTTAGGGCCACAAAAGGCACATTAGTCATGCATCAGCCTGCACTTGCAGCCAATTGGTTATCCACAATTAGATGCTATAGGAGACTAAAAATTCCCTTGCAACAGTGACTATGTTTCTTGTTACATTATCAATGTGCTTTGATATGTTTATAATAATAATCCATATTCTGAACTGGAAACAAAAAGAAGCTTAAACACCTAACTGTAGGTTTGAAAAATACAGGGTGAAGTGATGGGCTACAAACAATAAAATAACAGGCATAGAAAAAATTGTTACTTGTTTATAATTTCTAAAGTCTCTTTGTGCAGTCCAAACATCTGTATGTAGCCTATTTAAGAACACTTCTTCTGTAAGAACATGCATCTTCTTGTGTGTTTTTATTTTACTTGATGAAGTTGGAAAGTAGGGAGCATAAAAACGTATAGAAAGGAAAATAAAGAGGATGAAAAGTTATATATATTGCATGATAATATGTGTAAAGACTACAATGAACTAAAATGTCTCGTATATATATAACAAATGTATTCAGTTCACTCAGTAATAATAAGCCATCTTGACACTTACCTTCACAGATCTTTGCACCTAACACTCAATGGGCTAGATTCAATTCAGTGAGAAAAAGGTTTATCGTGAAAACTCTATTGAAGTCTATAAGAAAAAACTGGAATTGAATTAGGAAAAAAGTTTTTTCTCCTCAAATTGAATCTTATCCATGAGTTTTCAAGTGATAAACTGTGATCCACTTTTTCTCACTGAAGCAAATCGGCCCATTGTCTCATGAATCATTCACTATGACCTCTTTCATTTACTGGTACACGTCCCAATCACTGGTCCCTCTCTTCCCACAGGACGAGTGCAGGAATTTTGTGAAGGTTCTTCTCTTGAAAGACTACCAAACTTTGTTCATTTGTGGAACCAATGCTTTCAACCCAGTGTGTGCTGACTACAGTGTACGTGAGCTCCCCTTCATGCAGGAAACCCATTTGAATGCAAACATGAAATGTCCCTTCCTGCTTCATTCATCACCCTTCCCATACTGCACAATTTTGAACTTTCTTGTTCCAAAATTTAGCCCCTTTGTGAGAAAATTTGCTTCTGCAGCTTTGCAATAGATAGTATGCTTTACTATGCAAAAAGTTTTGCATCTGTTCTTTGCCTATATTCAAGAAGCAGATCATACAAAGATTATACAGATTTTAAGAATTAAATGAATTTCTCTAGACATTAATATTAAATGGGTCATTTAAAATTTTTATTTTTCTATCCTGGTACCCTCAGATTGACACTCTGGAGCAGGTTGGCGACACTCTCAGTGGAATGGCACGATGTCCATATGATCCCAAACATGCAAATGTGGCTCTTTTTGCAGGTAAATTCAAAACTGATTATTTTGAAAGAGAAATTGAAAAGAGGAATAGAATAAGTACATAGCCATACAGTTGGGTATAGACTGATGTTTCTTAAATGTACTTAGCTTCACTTTACCAGCCTCACCACATCCATTACCCCGTATTCTCTTTTTTCTCTTTTAGATGGAATGCTCTTCACTGCTACAGTAACAGATTTCCTGGCTATAGATGCTGTTTTGTATCGCAGCCTTGGCCCACGTCTAGCTCTGCGTAGTGTAAAACACGACTCAAAATGGTTCAAGGGTGAGAGAAACGGCATTACGCACAGATGTATTACAATTAGAGTATGAAATTGTGGGTAAAGGGTGTTATTTAAAAAAAAAGAGAGTAAGTAGTGTCTGCCTTTTTGTTATCACTGATAGTTTTGTTTTTGTGCCCCTAGATCCATACTTTGTTCATGCAGTGGAATGGAAAGAGCACGTGTACTTCTTTTTCAGGGAGGTTGCAATGGAGTTCAACTACCTTGAGAAGGTGTCCATTTAATTTATCCAAATAATCTAGATCTAAATATCCTACATTTGTTTTGTTACTTGTAAAACCCCTATGTATTTTCACCTAGCTATTTGAAATTTGACTTCTGTAGATTTCCTTGCAAAGGAAAGAACAAAATATATAATCATTGGTATGCCAAAATGTTAGTCACCCACCAGTGATTATAATTGCTTACCTGATAAACCAGGACAGGACTTCTGTATGCTAAAAACTGCACCAGTCTGGGGTATTTCTGTAGATGTCTGTTGTCTTCTGCTGGGGAGAAAGGGGGGCCGCACAATGACAAGAGAGCATGGGCTAGGGGTAGGCAGAAGAGGTACCTACTTGGCAGCCTGCATCATTGCACCCTAGGTAGGTGCCTCTTCTGCCAACCCCTAGTTCCGACACTGGCCTCAAAATTCCCAGTCTGACACTTAGGGGTATATTTATCATGCTGTGTAAAAAGTGGAGTGAAGCATTACTGGTGATGTTGCCCAAGGCAACCAATCAGCGATTAGATTTCAACAGTTAGAAAACCAAAACAAAGCATCTGATTGGCTGCTATGAGCGACATCACCGGTAATGTTTTATTCCACTTTTGTAACAGCATTATAAATATGGGTCTTAATGTGCCACTGAAACAATGTTGCGTGTATATATTCCTCCTCCAGTCAAGACTCCCCTTCCCACAATGTCTTTCACAGTTCTTATTCTCCATCTTTAAAGGTCTGTTAATTACTGAACATTGCTTTCATTATGGTTCACAAGCCATTAAGCCAAATTCCTGCTAGGCAAGCATGTTGAATAATGTATAACCTGAAACCTTAAAATGAGCGATGGCTGGGAACTAGGTCCCTGGCTCCACAAAATATTAAAATATGGGAGTTGGATTCTTATGCAAACATAAAACAATGTCACATTAGAAAACTAATTTAGAGTTTTAGTGATTTGAATCAAATATATCAGTGTAGAATGGGGTTAATAAAATTAAACGATTGGTCAAGGGTTTTGACTGCCAGCTGGAATTGAAAACCAAACACATTGTTAAAATATTCATGCTAAGTAAAACAATTGTGTCTCCATTTTGAAGGATAATTCAGTGCAGAAGTTATTGCTTGGTAAGGACATGCTAGTATTAAAATTGAAGTTAATATATTTTAATACAAATTAACAATGTGCTAAGCAGTTTATGTCTAAATGGTGCCTATGAATAATGTTCTTACTATTTTAGTTATTCATACACACTTTAAAAAAAGGATCTGCCTTTTCTGTCTTTATTTTCTTTGCACCGTATTACATCAATCTTTTTTGTATACAGGTAGTGGTATCCCGTGTTGCACGTGTGTGTAAAAATGACATGGGAGGGTCACAGCGCGTTCTAGAAAAGCAATTCTCTTCCTTCTTGAAGGCTCGTTTAAACTGTTCTGTCCCTGGAGATTCTCATTTCTACTTCAATGTCATCCAAACAGTCAGCAATATCCTGAACATTGGTGGAAGGCAGGTTGTTCTGGCACTTTTCTCCACTCCAACAAACAGGTATGGTTTATTAAACAAATACATATTTTAAACCGTCAAATGAAAATAATGTGATCTCTAATGATTTAAGAGGTTTCTATGTTAGGATAGTGCTAAATATTACACACAATATTTGTCACATGACATGTTAAAACTTGTGTATATTGGCAAATAATGTACCAGCTAAAAATTGGAATGTAAAATTAAGTAGAATTAATAGTAGAAGTCACCTTAGAGTTCCATGATACATATAAAAGCTCTTGACTTTTATATGGTCATGCTGCTCCTCAGTTACTTCTAATATCATTAAATTCTATTGTATGGGAATTTTTATGGGAATATATATAAAGAAATTATGCTTAGTGATGACATTATCAGTTATAATCAGTGCTTAGTGATGTAATGTCTGCCACATTATACCCTATTAATTAACATTTGGGGTATGGTATTCACTATACAATGTACAATTTAAATATTTTCTGTAAAAAGTGCAGAATGGAAAGCGAAAGTAATTACCTGCCCCACCTTTATGCCTGAGGTATAGAGGGGGGCAGGCAAGATTTTTTAATACTTTTATAACAAGTATGGATGCCAGGTCTCCTTTAAAACTGTGTCAGGACTTAACCTTGATGGATGTATCTTTTTTTCAATCATAGTCACTGTGTTACAATGTATTTGAATTTGTGAATTTGTTCAACAAAGTTGCCATTGTTGCAAAACTGTGCAAAATCCCTTATTTTTCCTTAGTATTCCTGGATCAGCTGTCTGTGTGTTCGACATGGAACAAGTAGCTTCAGTTTTTTCTGGGCGATTTAGGGAACAGCGCAGTCCAGACTCTGTCTGGACCCCTGTCCCAGAAGAGTTGGTACCACGGCCCCGGTGAGTGAATGAACCCCCTAGAACTATAATTATTAAGTACTGCGTATGTAGCAAAGCCATATATAAAGTCACATTGTCAGATTAATACAGAACATTACTTATAACTATGATTGTTACTGTTTTGTTTTAGGCATGGTAAGTGTAATGCATAAAGAACTGCGCAGGGTGGCATAAAAAAAGACTGCCTATTATTATTCTATATAAACACTTGAAAAACCCAAATTACAGTAAAAGGAAAAAAGGAAGCAATGTACTTTACAGATTTATAAGGAGAAATGAAATCAAAGTTGTAAACGAGCATAAATGAGAACAGAAATTTGCATTTTACAATGTAATATGCTTTATTAAAGACTTATCACATTAGCAATTCAAGACCTCCTGAAAGTCATTAAAATAACGTTTGCAGTAAGAATTTTTATTACACATTCAAATGTATAAATTTTTATTATACGTACAAGGGCTTGTCTATGAACATAAATGCTAACCTGCATAGTTTGCAGTAGTTGCCAATAGCAACCTGTTTGGTCTTTGCTTTCATTTTCCAACTTGTATAAATGTGTTAATGGCAAATACATTTGTGCAATGTAGCATGTTTATAAATCAGCTTCTTTTTTTCCCTATCTTTTTTAAAATGCAGATGGGTCTCTATATACATTCTCAGATTTGCAATAAGCTGTATTTTATATTTATGTAAAGAAAAAAGGTCCACAAGGCATGTTCCATAGAATGCAAACGTTAATACAGACATTTTTTACTTTCAACAGAAAATTCTTTCCTACTCTATAAATCAGTACATTAAGATAAACATTTCTAGTGCTGCTGATTTGGGAGGATTTGCAACAATGGGGTATAACCAGTTTATTCACTACTGTGAATATTTTTTTATCTTTTTCTTATTAAAATATATTTATCCTCCAGCCCAGGGTGCTGTGTTGGACACTCACATCCTTATAACTCCTCACGCAGTCTCCCTGATGAAGTGCTGAACTTTGTTAAGTCTCATCCACTAATGGAAGATTCTGTTCCATCAATTGGTGGCTTCCCATGGATAACAAGGACTTTGACAAGGTGAGAAGAAAAACTGTTATACTGCTAGGTGGGATTAAAGGTAATTTAAAACATATATATATCTATATATTAAGTGCCTGTAGGGTATCACAAAAGTGAAAAATACAGCAACATAAAAGTAGTTAGGATTTACCATGCAAATCACTCAAAGTCATAATTCACACAAGCCACAACACAAGAGTAATTTTAGAAATAGTAAAGAATTGATAAGCAGTTTGAATATTGGCAGTCAGCAATAAAATAAATATTATTGATTTCAGGAATCAACTGACTCACCTAGCTGTGGATGCATCTTCTGGAGTTCATGGAAACCACACTGTCCTATTTCTGGCCTCTGACTCAGGAACGGTTCTAAAGTATCTACTGATACCAAAAATGAGTGGATCTGAGATAGGCACTTTAGCAAATCAAACTGTACTGTTGGAAGAACTGCAGACATACCCTGCAAACAGGTCTGTCTTAAATTTGCAGATGTGTGCTCTGCAGTAGATGAGCAATAACCATGATAACAATGTTACCCACTTCTGACCTTTATTTGCAGATGTGGTTGGGATGAAGAGGACCAGAAAATTCTGGGTATAGAAGTGGATAAAGGCTCTGGATCCCTGCTTTTGGCCTATAGCAGCTGTATAGTCAAAGTGCCACTTGCTCGTTGCCAGAGACATGATGGGTGCATAAGGTTGGTACTCATGAAAAAAAACTGAAGGATAAAAATATTATGACAAAATTTACATTTGATATGCTGCATTAATTTATAGGTTTGAAGATGTCAAGCAAGACAGTGCATAAAAAGCTGTGGCACTAGAGATGTATCTTTCTTTCTTTCTTTCTTTCTTTTTAGTAGCTATAAAAGAAAGAGTTACATTCAAGTATGTATATACACAGGACCACCATGAGAAACTTTGGGGCCCTGTACAAGTTATTTATACAGGGCCCCCATAAACATGAGAGCAGTACCAACATTTCGGCCACATCCCTTGTGTGTGCAATACAAACATATAAGCAATTTAATCCAAATATAGAGGAGAGCACCATAAAGCAGAATTCTGCTAAAATGCTATTTATTTCAGACCAAAAAACACAACATGTTTCGGGCAATGTGACGCCCACACTTGATAAAGGGCGTCACGTTGCCCGAAACATGTTGTGTTTTTTGGTCTGAAATAAATAGCATTTTAGCAGAATTCTGCTTTATGGTGCTCTCCTCTATATTTGGATTGTATTGAATGGCTCAGCGGTGTGCCTTGCGAGGATTGATGCATCAAGCCTGATCTAAGGGCTGTGCGGTTGAATTTGTTGATATAAGCAATTTATATAAAGTGTCAGTTCATTGGGGATCAGTGGAGTTTGCCATAAATGTAAATCCTACAATCCTTCCTGCCCCTGCACTGTGCCGTCATTGCTTGATATGTAAATTATGTAAATGTTTTCATAAGTTACATAAACTGCAGTTTAGGGGCCCAGTAGTAGTTCATAAAAACAGTTAAAATAATTAATGTGCTAATAAGCCAGTTTTTAATTTGGGGTCAGTGGAGTTTATATGTAATTTATGTAAAACTCTTCAAAAGCAATGTCAATTTTTGCATAAGTTACATAAATTGCGTAAGCGTAGGAGCCCAATGATATTGCTATGGGGCCCAAAAACCAGTTATTCTACTGCTAGAAAGTTCATGTAGGAGACACTCATATAATTCAGTAAATAGCTCCCACTATAACAGCATATTTATATGAACTGCTTATTATAGAGTAAAAGTTAATAATGAATTTGCTAATAAGTCGTTCAGTTTATTTGGGGGGCAGTGTATTTTACCTTAAGTTTTTAATTTATCTTTGGTCAGTTAAGGTTGCCCCTGCCTGCTCCTGTCAATTTACATTACCGGAAGTGGTGGCCCTGTATATACATACATACATTCATACATGCTTATACACCTATAAATACAAACAAATACACATTTAAATACATTTACACATAAACCTTGGTTACAACTAAATCTTGAGATTACTACAATACAGCAGACATTGTGACCACAGAGGGGCCTGGTTAAGAGGGGGCTAGTACCAGTTGGGGGGGTCTATTGTACTTTGCTCTCCCAGTCACCAAGCAAGCAAATGGCAGGACCATGTTATGTCACTATAGCCCTGGGCAATATTCCCTCAAAAAAATGCACACCTTAGGGCAAGGACACAGAGGGGCTGATTTACTTACCCACGAATGGGTCGAATGGAGTCCGATTGCGTTTTTTTCGTAATGATCGGTATTTTGCGATTTTTTCGTATGTTTTGCGATTTTTTCGGATTCTTTACGAATTTTTCGTTACCAATACGATTTTTGCGTAAAAACGCGAGTTTTCGTATCCATTACGAAAGTTGCGTAAAAAGTTGCGCATTTTTCATAGCGTTAAAACTTACGCGAAAAGTTGCGCATTTTTCGCGTAAGTTTTAACACTACGAAAAATGCGCAACTTTTTACGCAACTTTCGTAATGGATACGAAAAACTCGCGTTTTTACGCAAAAATCGTATTGGTAACGAAAAATTCGTAAAGAATCCGAAAAAATCGCAAAACATATGAAAAAGTCGCAAAATGTTCGTTTTCAAGTCGGAACTTTTCCAATTCGGGTCGGATTCGTGGGTTAGTAAATCAGCCCCAGAGTGTATATCAGCTTCTGCCCTGCATTTTTCTGTCAGGCTGAGAGAAGTGGATCAGCTCCCGTACACTGCTCTGTGTGCCTGCATTGAAAACTACAGTATCTGCCTCAGTGCATCAGAAAAACAGAGGGCTGAGCGAAGTGGATCGACACTCATATATTCTTGTCCTAAGGCACACACTCATTGGCTCACCCATATCTTAATAAATAAGGCCTATGATGTCATATTAGTGTGCAGCTGTTACGCTAAATTGTGTAAGTTGATACTGCCTGCTGAGTTGTCATAGGTAAGAAAATGACTGTAGCTGATTTATCAACTATTGTTATTTCTTTAAGAACTGTACCAATGGATACCACTGGTAAAGGTTTTTTTAAGTTTTAATGAGTCAAAAAGTGATGTGACAAAAATGACATCACTATGAGGTATATTTATCGAGCTGTGTAAAAAGTGGAGGGAAGCATTACTGGTGATGTTGCCCAGGGCAACCAATCAGCAATTAGATTTCAACAGTTAGAAAACCAAAACAAAGCATCTGATTGGCTGCTATGAGCAACATCACAGGTAATGTTTTACTCCAATTTTTACACAGCATGATAAATATATCCCTTAAGTGTTTATAACCGATGACATCACCAAGCTTGAATCAGACATGCTGACTGGATGGTTTTTTAGCAAGTGAGGGAATACAGGGTTATGGGAGATAGCTCTTAGTACAAGTTGATCCAGGGACTGGTCCGATTGCCATCTTGGAGTCAGGAAGGAATTTTTTCCCCTCTGCGGCAAATTAGAGAGGCTTCAGATGGGTTTTTTTGCCTTCCTCTGGATCAACTAGCAGTTAGGCAGGTTATATATAAGATTCAACTTGACATGTGTCTTTTTTCAACCTAACTTTCTATGCATATATAAGGATATAATTTATATAAATACATATATATTTATGGCTCTTGTGTATTATATGCTTAGAAACTGTGCTTAGTGATGCCATCAGTTATAATCTGTCAAGCAGGCCCGGATTTGTGGTGAAACAAAACTTTTACATTTTGCGGCCATACGGAGAAATGGGGACTTCTCTTTAATTGTCGCGCTTGCTGTCAAGTTCTATCGCATGACTGCTTGAGACTTGTGTATTATAATAAACAATGAACTTCCTGTCAGTGGTGTAACTAGAGTTTGTGGGTCCCCTCTGCAGAGGAACTTTCAGGGGCCCTCCTACAAGGAACTTTAGATGCCCGGCCATTTATATTAGTCAATGGCAATGACAATATTAAATATACATTTTTGTCATTTTGAAGTAAGAATAAATATGTAGACCAACAAAAGACAATCCTAGGTGCTGAATAATTTTTTTTAGACTGAACTTCAGTTACAACAAGTGATGCTCTTAAGTGCTTAATCAAGATTATTAAGACTAACTAAACTTCTGGTAGGTCAATGGTCCTAAACTATGTAGAAACAGGCAACAGGACAAGTTATCAAGAAGGCACTGTGGTCCACCATAATATAAAACTAGAACTACCTATGTCCAATTTTATGCCACCGGATAACTGGCCTAAACCTAGCAATCCTAATAAGTGATAACTACTATAGCACCTCTGCCACAAAAAAAATTCAAGTTACACAGGGTTCAAAATCAAACTTCAAATTGCCTGCCCCTGCTGCAGACTGCAGTTGCAGGACCAGGACAGAGGACTGTCTCTCCCTGCTGCTGCCTCTAAATTACAGTAACTGCGCTAAACCAAAGGAGCGCAAATCACTTTCTCCCCTGGAATCCTCCTTATCCGGTCCTACCCTTTTCTTCCTTCCTTCTCTTCTCTTCCCTCCCCTCCCCTTGCCTCGGTCTCACTCCCTTCCAGTCACCTCACTCTCTTAGACTTAATCCCCAATTTGTGCGTCTCCATCTCCACCCTGTGTTTCCCTATTCCTTTTCTCCTTCCTCCCACCTTGGCAATAGAGGAGTGACTAAAGAGCTGCCATGGCCTGCCCGCTGCAGTGCAACACACGCCTCCTGACTCCAGGCATCATGGCTGTGTGACCTGGAAGCAGCAGTGGCAGGTGGTTGTGCGTCCCCTCAGATTCTGACGGCAGTGGGGCCCTTCAAGACTTGGGGTCCCCCTGCATTGTGGGGTCTGCAGGGACCATATTTACGCCACTGCTTCCTGTTGTAAAATGTGAAGTTAAGTCACCTTGGAGTTCTATGATTTGTATAAAAATATCTTATATTTTTCAATGGGGTGCGATAATAATAGAGGGCTGCCTGATTCACTTTTCTTTACTTAATATTACCTTGAAGTTTTAATAGTATGGCTTGAAACAGAGGAAATACTTTTACTCTTGCAATCTCAGTTAGTTTCTGAAGAATCGTAAATGGGAAATGACTAAAGTAATTTCTATCTCTCACAAAATCCCTGTATAGCCAGAACGTAAAAGATGTAGGATGGTTGCAGGGATAGCCAGGATTCATCATGTTATCAGCAGTTGTAGTCAGTACTTTTATAGGGCCTTGACAAAACTCAGCAACCCCCTCTCATAAAATCTGATATACCTGATATGACTGAAAACCTGATATAAACCTAAAAATATCAGTGAATTTTAACATTACATCTTCATTGGTTTTCACCCAACAGAAGCTGCCTAGGGACACGTGATCCATATTGTGCATGGGACCCTGCAAACAATCTTTGCACCTTTACTCCACAAGGAATCAGGTATTGCTGAAGTTTGTGCAATATAATATTTTATTGGTAGAGCATTAGAATTATTAAACTGCAGAAAATAATTGGTGACTTTTTCAAAAGTACCATAAAAAACATGTTTGCCACATTTTTGCCATACTATCTGGGTTCATTTGGTAAGTGAGGTAGTGACCTCTACCCCAAAAAAACAACACCAACCAGCGGGACATCAATAAATCCTACCAACATTTATAGTTATGTTTTTTCTAATATTACTTTTTTATTCATACTTCCCTTCACCAATAGTGAAAGTAGATCTGTTAAAAGTGTACATGTTCTTATTAGGCATATATTTATGTCCTTTTCACACTTAACATTTCAGAGAAATAGTCTGCTTTCTTTATTAAAGTGGACATTCATTTTTATATACATTTTTAGTATGTTGTATATGGATGGTCAGCCTAAAGATTTTTTATCCTATTTAAGAGGACATTAATCCAAAAATAGAATTTTGCAAATATATCTGTTGTTGAATGCAGTATTTGTTCTCTTCCATGGAGATCCTGGCTTTTGAAACAATGTAGAAAATGTCAAACAATTTACAGATCTGAGAAAAAATCCAAAACACTAGTTGCAGTTAGCAAGTTGGTTAGAATAAAAAAAATTTTCATTAGGCAAAATTTTACTTTTGGGTGTATATATATATATATATATATATATATATATATATATATATAATATAATATATATATATATATATATATATAGCAAAGTAAAAGGTACCACACTCGCAGGGCTTAAGGTGAATCAAAAATGTAAATCAAAAATGTTTATTACAAAAATGCATTTAACCTTTCGGCTGCCACTGCAGCCTTTCTCAAAGACAATGTGAGACAGAATGTGCACTGATTTTCTCACATTGTCTTTGAGAAAGGCTGCAGTGGCAGCCGAAAGGTTAGATGCATTTTTGTTATAAATCTACATTTTTATTGTGGACTGCACCCAGGCATTAAGTTCTTTTTTACGTGAGTGCCTGTTGATATACTGCATATATATACAGTGGCTTGCAAAAGTATTCGGCCCCTTTGAACTTTTTCACATTTTGTCACATTACAGCCACAAACATGAATCAATTTTATTGGAATTCCACGTGAAAGACCAATACAAAGTGGTGTACACGTGAGAAGTGGAACGAAAATCATACATGATTCCAAACATTTTTTACAAATAAATAACTGCAAAGTGGGGTGTGCGTAATTATTCAGCCCCCTGAGTCAATACTTTGTAGAACCACCTTTTGCTGCAATTACAGCTGCCAGGCTTTTAGGGTATGTCTCTACCAGCTTTGCACATCTAGAGACTGAAATCCTTGCCCATTCTTCTTTGCAAAACAGCTCCAGCTCAGTCAGATTAGATGGACAGCGTTTGTGAACAGCAATTTTCAGATCTTGCCACAGATTCTCGATTGGATTTAGATCTGGACTTTGACTGGGCCATTCTAACACATGGATATGTTTTGTTTTAAAGGAACAGTAACACCAAAAAATGAAAGTGTATAAAAGTAACTAAAATATAATGTGCTGCTGCCCTGCACTGGTAAAGGTTGTGTGTTTACTTCAGAAAGTCTACTATAATTTATATAAATAAGCTGCTATGTAGCCATGGAGGCAGCTATTCAAAGGAGAAAAGGCACAGGCACATAGCAGATAACAGATAAAACACTATTGTATTCTACAGAACTTATCTGTTATCTGCTATGTAACCTGTGCCTTTTCTCCTTTTTTCCAGCTTGAATGGCTGCCCCCGTGGCTACACAGCAGCTTATTATATAAATTATAGTAGTTTTACTGTAGCAAACACACCAGTTTTACCAGTGCAGAGCAACAGTGCATTATATATTTATTACTTTAAAGCTCTTTCATTTTTTAGTGTTACTGTTCCTTTAAACCATTCCATTGTTGCCCTGGCTTTATGTTTAGGGTCGTTGTCCTGCTGGAAGGTGAACCTCCGCCCCAGTCTCAAGTCTTTTGCAGACTCCAAGAGGTTTTTTTCCAAGATTGCCCTGTATTTGGCTCCATCCATCTTCCCATCAACTCTGACCAGCTTCCCTGTCCCTGCTGAAGAGAAGCACCCCCAGAGCATGATGCTGCCACCACCATATTTGACAGTGGGGATGGTGTGTTCAGAGTGATGTGCAGTGTTAGTTTTCCGCCACACATAGCGTTTTGCATTTTGGCCAAAAAGTTCCATCTGACCAGAGCACCTTCTTCCACATGTTTGCTGTGTCCCCCACATGGCTTGTGGCAAACTGCAAATGGGACTTCTTATGGTTTTCTGTTAACAATGGCTTTCTTCTTGCCACTCTTCCATAAAGGCCAACTTTGTGCAGTGCACGACTAATAGTTGTCCTATGGACAGATTCCCCCACCTGAGCTGTAGATCTCTGCAGCTCGTCCAGAGTCACCATGGGCCTCTTGGCTGCATTTCTGATCAGCGCTCTCCTTGTTCGGCCTGTGAGTTTAGGTGGACGGCCTTGTCTTGGTAGGTTTACAGTTGTGCCATACTCCTTCCATTTCTGAATGATCGCTTGAACAGTGCTCCGTGGGATGTTCAAGGCTTTGGAAATCTTTTTGTAGCCTAAGCCTGCTTTAAATTTCTCAATAACTTTATCCCTGACCTGTCTGGTGTGTTCTTTGGACTTCATGGTGTTGTTGCTCCCAATATTCTCTTAGACAACCTCTGAGGCCGTCACAGAGCAGCTGTATTTGTACTGACATTAGATTACACACAGGTGCACTCTATTTAGTCATTAGCACTCATCAGGCAATGTCTATGGGCAACTGACTGCACTCAGACCAAAGGGGGCTGAATAATTATGCACACCCCACTTTGCAGTTATTTATTTGTAAAAAATGTTTGGAATCATGTATGATTTTCGTTACACTTCTCACATGTACACCACTTTGTATTGGTCTTTCACGTGGAATTCCAATAAAATTGATTCATGTTTGTGGTTGTAATGTGACAAAATGTGGAAAAGTTCAAAGGGGCCGAATACTTTTGCAAGCCACTGTGTGTGTGTATATATATATATATATATATATATATATATATATATATATATATATAAAATATATATATATATATATAGTATACAGGGAGGAGCACACCCTATACAAGTCCAAATGCCCTTGGTGCAGGTCAAAAAACAAAAATATAGTAGAAAGAGTGCCGCACACACAGGGACTTGATACAAAAGAAAAAGTGGTTTTATTGAAAAAATTCCAACGTTTCGAGCACAATCTGTGCTCTTCCTCAGGGACAAACCAGTTTGTCCCTGAGGAAGAGCACAGATTGTGCTCGAAACGTTGGAATTTTTTCAATAAAACCACTTTTTCTTTTGTATCAAGTCCCTGTGTGTGCGGCACTCTTTCTACTATATATATATATATACTATACTATAAAATATATATACAGATGGTTTTGATGAAGCAGGGTTTTACGTAAGAGATGCTTCATGCAATATATTTTTATAGCAACTTACATTGTTCAGCAGTATAATTTTGCTTTAAGTAAGGCAACATAACAGTATGTCCTTGTGTAAGAGTCCTAACTGGTGAATGGCAGAAGCAAGTATCATTTTGATTAAGTGGGAATAAGTGCATTTATTTTTGTAACACTAATTTTACTAAAAATGTATTTTTACAGGGGCAGATATGAGCAAGACCTGAATGGATCATGGACCTCTCAGCTTGGGGACTGCGAGGGTATGTGTGCACCTGATCAATTCTCTTTCTTTAAATGTATAGTTAAATGCCAGTGTAGTATTGCTTGTCACAGTTTATACAAAAGGTGGCAACTAAAATCTCCATAGTATACATATTTCCATTTCTTTTTTATTAAAGTCCTTTGTATCCTTTGTATCTTCCAGGGCTGGTAACACAGAATTTTGTCGAGCAGAGGGGAGAGGAGGTATCTGTTAATGTCCTGGTTGTCTCATCTGTAGCAGCATTTTTAGTAGGAGCCATGCTTTCAGGGCTAGGCGTGTGCTGGGCAAGTTCACAGAGGAATAAGAAGCTACAGTGCCGACACAGAGAGCTTGACACAAGTCTGATCCAGGGAGGTTCTGTCCAGAGTGTGAGCCGGGAACTGGGCCAACCAGAACATGACCCTCTTCTTACTTCTTTGATACAACGTGATTGGAACCCAGGACGCAGCAAGGAACATACTGGTGGGATTCCTCCAACTCCTGAGCAGACACCTCTACAGCACAAGAAAAGCATTAGCACTCATGAATATATTACTCACTCCTTGCGGGATCCAAATATCATCCTAACACAACCAGAGACACCCCCACTATTATCTAAACACATGCTTTCAAAAGGGGAGCATGGACCACAAGACCCATGTTATTTGCAACCTCACGAAGAGGATCCTCTGTACTTGCCTCTGCATGGAGGAGATTGTTTATATTTACGCCAGCATGGAGAGGAACCCTGCTTTATGACCCAGCACAGAGAAGATATTCGCTATATTCCCCCAAATATAGAGGGGAAACGATATTTATCCCAGCATGGGGACAACCCTTGCTATATGTCTTCACAGGGAGAGGAAACACGTTATTTGCCTCAACATACTGAAGAGACACACTATCGGCCCTCACAGGGGCAGGACAGCAGTTATCTTTCCCTGGATGTGCCCTCCAAATCATGGACATCCGGTGAACGTAGACGAGTGGTGTCTGCCCCAACATGTGAAAGGTTTTATCAGCCAACCTCTCATGATAGTCCTCTGCGGCCACCATACCTGAAAAGAAACCTGACTTTTAATAGTGGGGAGAGCTGGTCCCATCCCCGTCATAACTTCTACACAAGGTCAACATATACCCGCAATGGGACTTCTAGCTCAGACTTCAGGCTAATGTTGCATTTTGGGATGCCGAGGACCCCAACAGCACAGTGACATAAAAACATTTATCTGAAGCATATAGGCAATCATTATATGATATGGTGGATTCTGACTCATCCACAAAGACCCTTACAGCAGGACTGGAGTTTCATCCAGTCTTGCCTCAAAAATCTCTCTTCTCTGCTTTAAATTGTTTTACTTTACTTTTAAATGAGGGTATTCTCTATGACTGATTCAGAGATTGTGGCTATCCAAAACAGAAAAGGTTGGGGTGAAGTCCTTTGTAAAGAGAAATCAGCAAAGCACAATATGTTAAGATAAACCTTTTATTAATGTTTGGTTTTTTAAATGTTCTGTGGATAGGACTGAAGCAGCATGACTATAAGTATGTATGTCCTGAGTGTGAGGATAGTGAATGTCTGTGTACATATGGGTAGAGCTATTGCTGTGGATAAGGTTACCAGGTGAACACTGCGCACACTGATCTCACATACACTATCACAGTCCTAAACATCACATAAAGACATAGCACACCACCACAAACAAACAATGCCTGTTGATAACTTAAAATAGGATTTTTGTCAAAGCTAAATACTGAATTAAATGTAAAAACAAAGCTCTTATGCCTAATTAATAGCAATGTATGTATGTAATTTAAGATGAATTCTAAGTAAACAAAAAAGGTACAAAAACTATATTGCTTTAAAACAGGAATTGTGGAATTCCATAAACAAGAAAACAAAACTGTTTACATATTTCTTGAATAATTTTGCACTTTATAGCTAATACAGGTGATGACCATGATCAAAAAACTCTGTGCATGTCTACTAGCAAAAGACCCCCATGAAACAAAACTTTCTTAATGGGTCTCTAATGCTCAGAATCACACAGAAGGGTTGACTTTTTTTTAACTGAATAAAGTCTAACAAGTATATAAAGAAAGTACAAGTATAGTTTGGGCCAATGCTGTTACACACAGATCACATCCAGCATAACTTGGTTTTTTGTTGCATGTTTTGGGAGTTATTTGCCAAACAAGAGAATCCCACAGGATCTAAACTCACCCAGATCATACAAAGAACTCACTACAAGGTGGCATACCAGAACTGATATTCTTAGTACTGTATTAAAAAATGTCCAGTTCCTAACAGTCTAAAACACCATCTAATGTTCCCCTCAGAATTCAGCTTGGCTAAATGACTTTGAAAAAGCTTCAGTACAGGACTACAAAACAAATCAATTAGTGGTCACAGAAACATCAAAGGAGTACACCTTTACATTAAAGTCATGCCTTTTATCTTGGGACATAAAGCCAGTTTTGAAGTCCTCACATGATGAACTTTTTATTATTATTACTGTTATTACTATTATTTTATAAAATGCCAAAATATTTTCATCACTGAATTTAAATCTGGTGCACCCCTAGGCTGCTCTCATCCCCCACCACTACCTCCACCCCTACCCCACCACTCGCTTGCCCTGCTCACACCTCCTCCAGCTTGAACCTTCCTCGCCTAGTCCCTGCTACTGCTGCCACCATTTATCTGATTGGGTGCACTGTGGAATGGTTGTGACAGTCAAACAGCTGTCAAAATCTTGAGTCCAGCACTCAGTGTAGATGTGGCCAGCAGTGGCATGTTGACCTCAGATCTTTGCCACCCTAGGCCCAGGCCTTTGTGACCTGCCTACAAATCTAGGCTTCTGCAGTGTATATATTAGAAATATAAGAATAAAAACAACCAGTTTAAGAGGTAAAGAGGGTCCTTCACAAAAATGCTTTCAATCTAAAGGAGAACACTTATGTACTTTTTTCAACAGGATTTAAAGGGCAACTATACCCCTGAAAATAACAGATCACATAAAATAGTCCATATGTAAAACACTGTTTCATCTAAATAAAAACTTTTCATTAAAAATGTATTATTATAGCATGTGCCACTGAATAATCCTATATTGAAACACTACAATTTTAATTATTAGAATCTGTTGCTCAAACTTGTATGAAGTAGTGTGCTTACAGACAAGCCAAGAGCAGTACTGTACTCTATCCTTCCAAAAGAAAGAGTTATGGTAGAAGTTAGATTTATGTAAACATATGCTTATTTATGCGCTGCATGTTTTCTCTCACTGTAATCTCGCGAAACTATTTCGCTTATGTATTTAGGCTGCCAGGGAAAGGCCAGGACAAAAGATCATGCCATGGCTTCCAAATGGTATAGTAGCCCAATTTAGACTGATAAGATGATGTTTTGAAGAGATACAATTCTAATTACTGATTAATACCTTAAAATGTGTTATACTGTGCATTCACAGCCTGAGCTATAACTTACAGCAGTTTGAACAGTTGCACGGGATGCTTGGTAATAAATTAATAGGGGAATTTTTATACTGATACATCATCTAATTCTTAGATGAATTTTCATGAAATTTGACACAAAATGATTATCTACAGACTTTTATAGTACTAAAATTTAGATTTTCCTTTGCGAAGTTTGACATATCTAAATTTTTCAGTCCAAATAAGAAAAACTGCAGGATATGCCCCTCATTGAAAGGTGCAGTAAACAGATCCCAGTGGAGGTGTGAAACACCAGCAGAAACAGTAGTTTCAGAGCAGAAGAAGGAAGATCTTTTTTTATAGGTAATTCAAGGCATAAAAAGGAATTGGATTTAGTCAGAGCAGGCAGCCAGTTTGTTCTATTTCAAGTTGATTATGTTTAATATACAGGCAACAGTGTGTTCACACTATCCAGACCTAAAATGACACCTGTTTTACTGAAGAAGATTTGGAGTTTACTAGGTTTATAAGTTTACAAGCTTTCCATTCCCTCCCATTCTATCAGAGGTCATATATTCCTAAATTTAGCCTTGGGCACAAACACTATATTTTGGGAAATTGTGCTGTTAGGGGACTTGAGTAAAGCTGATGGTACATGGCAGCTAATTTGTTGCCTTATGCTTTGTGTGTGCACCAATTCGTCTGTCAGCACACAGCGGATTTTAGTGTGGAAACAGTATAGTATGCATTTTTGTGCCTAAATCTGCTCTGTATACCCAGGGGGTGGATCAGCTTTCCACCACTAGGGTATACATGCCTGCAAAGAAAACAAACCGCATGCCATTAAAATAAATGTTGAGCTTCAAAACGGGGTCTTGAATCAAAAATGTTTGAAAGGCTCTGTTATACTAGTGCTAAATTGCACTAGTGTAACAACAAGTCAGATGTATGATTTTGCTTCTCCCAATCACAACAAATTGCTGATTGGTGTTTATCTAGGTGTTAAAGGAGACTATAATTTAATCTTTTATTATACCATTGTTATTGTCTAATGTAAATATTAGGGGAATATATACAATGAATGAATAACTACATTGCTACTGTCTCAGACTTTTTAAAGGAACAGTAATGCCAATAATTGAAAGTGTTTTATATGCATTTAAAGGAGAAGGAAAGGCTAGTAAAGAGTTAATCTGAAGCTGCAGGCATACCTTCAGTTGTCTCAATAGTGCCCTTAAGTCTCCCCATATTTCACCTGTTCAGAAGATCTGAAGCCAAACAGGAAGAAAAAACGCTGAGCTGTGTAAAGATAGTTGCCATAATGCCTCACTCCTGCACAGACACCCAGACCAAGTGAACATGCTCCGTTAGTAAGACTATGAGTCAGCTTCCTGCTGATTGGCTCAGATCACACATTCCTAATGGGGGGGGGGAGTGAGTTCTTAGCATTCTTGAGGGAGGGGGGAGCCGGAAAGAGCAGAGAACAGAAAGCTGTGTGTCTCTGGCACAGGAATTACAGACACAACAAATCTTTTTTCAGAGAAGTCAGTGCAGCGTTTCTGTGAGTGCTTATGGCTGTATTTACATGGACCTTTCTGATAAAGCTTACTTAGTTTTTACCTTTCCTTCTCCTTTAAGTATATTGTGTACCTTACACTGGTTAAAAAAGGGTGGGTCAGAAACTATACTTTACTTTTTATACAGTGGCGCAACTATCTATACAGCTATACGTAACTAATCTATACAGCAGACCCTGCAGGAGCTGTAGCGCAACCAAATTATGCTGCTTCTTTTATATAAATCTTTTATATAAATCTGCTGCTGTGTAGCCCAAGGCAGCAGTTCAAGATGAATAGAGGAACAACATGTTTATACTGCAAACAACAGATAAGCTGTATAAAATACAATGGATACATGTAAAATACTTTCAGGAAATTCTTCCTCCTATATTAAGCACAATTTAGGAAAATTGTAATAAAGGCCTTTTATTAAAGAGCAGCTATTCCATAATTAGGCCTGTAGGTTATGAATATTTCCAACCTTTTCCTTGAAATGAAATCTGCTTAACTGCCAATTGATCCTGAATCTCTGAATCTGCCATTTAGCAAGGATAACATATTATAGATCGAATTAATTGGCCTGCATAGTTTTGCTATTCAAAACACCCTGATGCATTACTTTTTATACAGTTTTACAGAGTCATTAAAGGAAAACTATACCCACAAACAACATTCAGTAGGCCTCTATTATCAATTATTTTGCATATGTAAAACCCTGCATCATCAAAATAAACTATTTTCATAAAACCTAAAAATACTATGTAGTAGGATGT
The DNA here is from genome assembly GCF_000004195.4 of Xenopus tropicalis. Classification (NCBI taxonomy): domain Eukaryota; kingdom Metazoa; phylum Chordata; class Amphibia; order Anura; family Pipidae; genus Xenopus; species Xenopus tropicalis. Next base: position 93,693,956 of record NC_030677.2, read on the forward strand.
GCCGTTGGGTAGTCGTAAATATAAAAATGACTCTTTAAGTACTAAGGGTCGCCCCCCTAGGATAATATGGTTAATCCTTTTCAAATTAAATATGAAACCCAAATTCATTTTTATTTTAACACATCCAAACCCATTATAAAGGCATTTAAAAATCCCAGCTGTCAATCATATTTTGCCTGCCCCACCTCTATGCATTAGGCATAGAGGCGGGGCAGCCAATTACTTTAACTCTCCATTCAGCACTTACTTTCCCCCTCCATCCTAACCATCTAATTGTGTAGCCAGTGCATGGGCAAGGGCATCAGGCCCCCCATTCTGGCACATACACACAATTTTGGGGTGATACAAAGCTTGACTTAATAACACAAAGCTTGACTTAATAACAGTGCCCACAAAATGTCACCTGCCTATTTGCTGTGATTGTATAATTCCTAGACTGAAGGAAACAAGATAAATATAATTTATATAGTGCAAGTGATGATTATTTTTCTTGACAAACATAATAGAAAAGAATTTGGATATATTTCTTAGGGTGACAGGTCCCCTTCAAATTTAATATACGTTCAATCTAAAGGCACTGGGTTCATTTATAAACACTGGGCATATAAGCACCTGGGCAGTAACTCCTGGCAAACCAATCAAATGCTTGCCTTTATTGTTCAACCTGCAGCAGGCTACTAGTCTCCTAAAATAAGGATTAATTATATCTTATTTGGGATCAAGTACGAGATACTGTTTTATTATTACAGACAAAAAATTCATTTTTAAAAATGAGAATTATTTTATTAAAGTGGAGTCTATGGGAGCCTTTCCCTAATTCTGAACTTTCTGAATAACAGGTTTCAGGATAACTGATCCCATAACTGTATATAAATACCGATTGTCAATCTACTGTCTTTTCTAACATTGGGGACCCCTCTGCAAACTGGGCACCCACGCAATGTGCAAAATGCGAATGGCTAGTGCAGTGGCGTAACTATAGAGGAAGCAGACCCCGTGGTTGTCCTGCGTGGTGAGGGCCACTGCGGGGGGGGGGGGGGGTTAGGGTGGTGCAGCTGGGGCACCTTGGTCCAACCCTGCAGAGGTTCCCCAATAGGCACACTTGTGCACGATTTATCAGACCTGACTGGGAGGATGCAGGTCTGCCTTGTGTGACATTGGCATCCACAGATAGGGCCAAGGGCAGCAATTACCCCCCTGGACATATACTTGTACTTCAATAAAAGTTGTTATAAATATATATATATATATTTATAAATACATATATTGTTTTTGTTCTTTTTTTTATACAAGCACGTTTCTTTAGAGTACCATTAAAAAGCTGCAACAAGTTTAAACAATGCTTAATTCCTGGGGTTAGCACCCTGTCAAAAATGGACCATCCCTTTTAAAGGAACAGATCAGTGTAAAAATGAAACTGAGTAAAATAGATAGACTGCGCAAAATAAAAAATGCTTTCAATATAGCTACTTAGCCAAAATGTAATCTATAATGGCTGGAGTGGCACAGCTGCAAACAATGAGATCATACAGTGGGACCAGGACCCTGTTAATGCGCCAATGTGGTCCTCATCTGATGGGATATATCTATGTATTTAGTTTTAACTGGCACTCTGCAGGGAACAACATTCTGCAAAACACTGGCTTGTAATTGTAACAAAAAGTTATTAAATTTGTGTTGTGTGCAACAGTTACTAATTATGTATTATAAAAAAGCGATCGTTAGCTTTGTGTGGAATTCTGATACCAAAATATAATTTGTGTAAAACTCCTCTTCTTGCCTCCTTGTCCCCCCCCACCCCCTTTGAAAATTTTCTGTGGATGCCCATGCCATGGATGCTGTTAATTATACAGGGCTGGCATTGATAAAGGGAATTTCTAAGGAAGACTTTATTAGTGAAAACAGGAGAACAAGAGCTAAAAGATTCCCCAATACAACCATATAATCTGGGCTGTAAACAGCACAGGGATAGAGAGGATCCACCAGGTTCCACACTGTCTCTCTGTTTGTGCTATCCTCTGCAGTCTGTCTGTTTCCATTGGATTGCTCTGTGCTCTCACACACAGCTTGTACTAGCAATAATGCAACAAACAGAAAACACAGAATAGCACAGCTGCCCACATAGAATTAGTCTTGAAGGTATCATTTGAATAAAAATAGACTTTAGTGAACCATCATCTAGTGGGCAAATGTTCCTTCTTGGCTATAACAAAAAAAGGAAAGTTGTGCTCAAAATCAGGCGTGGGGGGCAATGAGGCTGTGACCACAAAATTCATATAGACACAGACAAGGGGTCCTCTGCAATCACCCATTATCAATACATATAGGACATTAAGACATGTTGTGCATTATGCTACTATGCCCTCCCCTCTAAACAAAACAGGGATTATGTGTCCATATGTATATTGTAAAATATTCAAGATGGCCAACTACATCAAAGGCAGCCCTATGCTCACTCACTTTAAAGGGGACCTGTCACCCAGACATAAGAAGCTGTATAATAAAAGTCCTGTTCAAATTCAACATGAAATCCAAATTCTTTTTTTTATTAACACATCCAAACCCATTATAAAGGCATTTAAAAATCCCAGATGGCAATCATATATTGCCTTAGGCATAGGGGCAGGCAATTTCCTCACTTTCCTCCTCACCATCTTACTGTGTAGCCAGTGCATGGGCATCAGGTCCACCATTCTGGCATATAAACAAGATTTTGGCATGATGCAAAGCTTTAATTACTATCAAAATGGCACCTGGCTGGTTGCTGTAGTTGTGTAATTCCAAGACTGAAGAAAACAAGATTTAAATAATTTATATAGTGTAAGTGACATTTATTATGATTGACTGCAGCTTGCTAGCTTTCAGTTGTTGAAATTGTATTGGCCACCACTGTGATCATCTGACTGTAGCTGGAAATAATGGGAGCTACAACATAGTGCTGGCCACTGCTCCTGTACAAGCTGTAGGAAAAGAATGGAATTTGGTCTTCTATTTTAATCAGTTACATTTCAATAATGAATCCCTCAAACGTGGTGATACCAGTATTTTTCCCAGCAAAAGGGAAAGTATTTAGGGCTCTGGCTGGTGGGTGAGCTATTGATGTCAGGTGCTCTGGTGGGACCATTGTATACCAGTCCAACACTGATTTAAATGCAAGTACCTTTAATAAATGGCATCAACAGCAGTGTTGGACCAAGTCAAGGGCTTAGCACCTGGCTACCACCACATTCAATCTCCTACCCCTGTCTGCTGCTTAACACCACACCACATTTCCCCCTTTTCACTGGCCAACATCAGTAACTTCCAGTGAAAAAATTAAAGATGGCTGATTCACAAAAGGTCGATAACACTTAATGCATAGCGTTATGCGTTAAAAAGTGCTCTTTAATAAAGTAACGATTCATCAAAGTCATTTTGCGTGAGTTACTAGTCATAACGCATGCGCAAAAATCTCAATTATCGCAAAGTGCTATTTCCATCGCATTGTGATAATTATCCAATAGAAATAATACTAACGGATAATTCACAGACATATTTTACTGTGAAACTTAACACCTCCTAGGAGTGGACGTAACTAAAAAAACATTGCGGTTCATGAACGTTTGCGAAGACAAGATGGAGTTTGCAGTCAGATTTTTGTTGGATTGTGAAGAAGAGAATCAAGTATGTGATCGCCCTAGAGTGATGCATCCTAGACTTGGCAAAGAACCTGTCATTTTCAGAACAGTAGTTTCAGAAAGTAATGGTAATGTGCGTAATAAGGTGCGCTAATATCGAGTACTATGAAATAACTCATAAATATATTGCATGCTTTAAAATTTCGCTTAAAAATATGTCATCGCAAGATAAAGACAATAAAATTACTTCTTAATTTAGACAAGTATCCTTTTTGTGAATCAATCGTTAATTCTCAAAATATAAGAAGTGCTAATATTTTTAACGCGCACTCGTTTTTTCGACGTTTTGTGAATCAGCCCCTGTGTGTTCCACTGTTAAATCAATACTGTACATCCAAACTGTTGTGATGGCCATTCTTTTTATGTTTCCCTTCATTACATGCAAATGTATTGACTACCTTTAAATAGTAATTATAGATTTTATGCATGAGCATATATTATGCAGGCAGCATAGTGTGCACAAAAGCTACAAACAATATACAATATGAACCGTATTTCGTGTATGTGATCAGGGTCATATTACTAAATGGGCAAAAGGGGCATTTGCCCAGGGCTCATCAGGACAGGTGGCCCACTATTAGACCTTTCATCTGCTATGAGTGAAGCATCCCCCTAAAATGGCAGACCCTTCACTTTAATCCATTGGGAGAGCACAACTGTTATACATTCTCTATAAAAGACACACATTTTCATGTTCTATTTGTTTCCCCATATTGTAAATATGGTTTATGTTCTCCCATGGCCCTCAGCTCAGAGAGTTGCAGCTAGATCTCAATTCTGCTATATCCTTAATTAACTGCTTAAGGGTAACACTATCACAAATTAAATGGGGTGGCTGCAGGTGGGCCACCAATGAGATCTTTGCTCTGGTCCCACTGGCACCTTAAATCGCCCCTGTATGAAATAAGAGACCTGAGAAAGTAAGCTTCAGCTTGGCCTGATGCCAGAGACTGATGTGAATTTTGTATAATTTTTGTAAAGCATTACAGAATATGTTTATACTATATAAATAAAGCATTATAATACCATATTTTTTATTATTTTATTAGCAACATTTAAGTATATCATTTAATAAATTACTCATGTGTACTGAATGTACCCAGTAGAGGACGCTTGTTACTTAAGGTGGCCATACACATAAAAATCTGCTCGCCTGGCGAGGTCGCCAATCGAGCGGATCTTCTCCCGATATCCCCACTTACAGATGGACGATATCGGGGGAATATAGGCTAATTCGGTCATTTGGCCCTGGGGCCAAATGATAGAATTATAACGACTGGAATAGGCGCAGTCGGTTCGGGGACCGCATCAATGAGCCGATGTGGTCCCCCATCCGACTGAATTTTTTAACCTGCCCGATTGATATCTGCCCAATTTCAGGCCAGATATTGGTTGGGCAGGCCAGTCGTTGTTTCCCCTACATGGGCCGATAATCGACAATCGGCCCGTGTATGGCTACCTTTAGATTATTCATCAAAATCTGCTGTAATCAGTTTACGTAAACTCCTGTGATTGAATTCAACAGGGTCACTGACACTCAGAAAGAGAGCTGCAGTTGTTCACTATTGAGGATCTACTGTATTTTCCATATCTTTGGTTTGCACTTCATTGGGAATTTGGTTAAATTGGTTAAATTGGTATCATTTGGTTTTTTTTTACTTATTCATTCTGGTGTAACAATCTAGTCATCTAATAAGTTATATAGAACAATAAGTCCATGGCATAGACATTATCATGTGGTGTGCACATATCTCAAAACCAGTAATGACATAGTTATTGCACCTTATACAGTATTCCATAAAGCTTCTAAAAGGTTAAATAAGGGTAATTAGAGGGGACAACCATTATCTTGTTTCATTTCCTATGTAAATAGTATTACTAAGCAGCTAATTTATACAAATTGTAGGAAAAGGCATTCTCCAATATGTATAAATCAGTACCATAGTGTATTTATTTAAAATTTGATCGATTTTAACACCCATTAAATAAACTTTATTAAATACTTTTTCAGCACAACAAAAGAAAACCATAATTTTATTTCTGTGTAGTGTATAACTAATTATGTAAGTATTTTTGTGTCCTTCTCCCAAGGGTTCAAAGCTCAAAATCCTCTAACATGATTAAATTATTAATTATATTTGCAAAAATGTGTGCATAATCATGATAAGATGGATCGCTAACTGCCTGGGTCAGTGTAAATAAACCCATTATAAATTGAAGTTAGGGCTGTGAAAGAAATAAGTCTTGGTAAAAAGTATGTCAACCCATACAGTCCAGGAACTTTTCCAGCTAACATAGTAGTTATAGCGATATAATCTCATTGACAGATTGGTAAATGGTTTTTTTTTAATAGAAATATATGTTATAGTGATATGTGATTGTTACTAAACATGCTGTTTTAATAGAATTTAAAGGGGAAGGAAAGGCAAAGTCACTTGGGGGTGCCAAAATGTTAAGCACCCCCAAGTGACTTTAACCGCTTACCTTGTACCCCGGGCTGGTGCCCCTGTTAGGAGAAAATAGCACCAGCCCGGGGCACCTGGAGCGCAGCACTTCCTCCTTCCGCCTTCCACTTCCTAAACTGCCGGTGGCCGGGCATGCACAGTAGAGCGAAAAAGCCGACTTAAATGTTTAAGTTCGGCTTTTCACTCTACTGCGCATGCGCGCGCAGCGAAGCCGGAAGGAGGAAGCGCCGGCAGCTACCCCGGGCTGGTGCTGTTTTCTCCTGACAGCGGCACCAGCCCGGGGTAAAAGGTAGGCGGTTAAAGTCACTTGGGGGTGCCTAACATTTTGGCACCCCCAAGTGACTTTACCTTTCTTTTTCCTTTAAGAATTCTGAATGAAACTAGGATGATCCTTCGTTTACTGGTAAATATGTCCCTGATAAGTCTGCTGTCTATTTGACAGTTGATTAGCCATCCTTACAGCAGCTTTAGAGAATGCATGTTGTAAAGGTATGGGACCTGTTATCCTGAATGCTTGGGACCTGGGGTTTCTGTAATTTGGATCTGCATACCTTAAGTCTACTGAAAAATAATTTAAACATTAATTAAACCCAATAGGACTGCTTTGCCTCTATTAAGGATTAAGGAGAAAAAGGGAATTATTTTAAAATATGTGAATTATTTAATTAAAATGGATTAATGGGTTTCTGGATAATGGATCCCATACCTGTACTGTACCCCTAACTCTTGAATTTAATTTCTGAGCTACCATCTATTTTTTATATGAAAAACAAAGTCCCAATTTTACTAACTTCCCACATTAGTAAAGGGTTCAAATGTTTGGAGGGTTTATCTGCAGTAGTTATTTAGAATGACTTTAACTTCTTTTTATAACTGATGCAGCCTTCTATTACAGTGTTTGAGAGTGGTCTCTTCAGATAAACCATATAGAGAACACAGATGGTCTGGTTTTCAATTTTATCCAGTAGATGGTGGTATTGTTTTGTTTTTGTTTTTTTCCATTATGCAGCAAATGAATAAAGCATTTACACAAAAAAATATCTATGTGTACTGCAAAGGCAGAAATAACAATGACAGTAAATATTTGGCCACAAGAAGTCCAAGTAAATTGGTGGAACAAAAAAGTAAAAAAATCATAAAATTGTAAAATAACATATATTATACCTAGCTGACACGTGCATGATACATTCTTTAACCCTTTAAGTGCCAGCCGAATTCGTCATTTCGGTTCCCCCCAGTGCCAGACGTTTTTTAAGCATTTTGTACTCATTCACTTTAACAATGTTTTTTGGTAGGAAAACCTCCACGAAACTAGGGAAATTATATATCGTTTTTTTCGTCACTAATTGGGCTTCGACATACATACCAAATTTTATAACTTTTCTGGAGATATGATGTGTATTTTGGGTGAAATATGTAAAAAAAAAATAAAATTATGAAAAATTTCTGTATATTTTGAGGTTTTTTTCCATAGAAAAGTTAATTTTACTCACTTTTTTTTATTGTTTGTAAAAGCCCTGATACTCCCAATTCCAACGATACCAAATATGTGGTGGTACCCCACAGTTCCTGTCCAGAAGTAACCCCCAAACTAAAGCAATACTTAGTACAATATCACACCAGAACAAAGCAGAAAAGCGCTTGTAACAGTTAATGCAGCATAACTTATATGTAAATCTAAAATATCCCCTCATGTTTGGTATCTTTAGAAACTACAGACCTTCAGGTTTCTAGGTGCAATGTAGTTTTCACTCAAAAGCCAAATACCTTTTGTCAGTGCATTGTGAAATTTGGAACTTTTTATGACATTTTTTTTTTTTTCTAAAACGTAAACTTGGACGCATGATCAAATGTGGATTTGACAAAAAAAAATCTCATAAAAATTTTCTAACAAAGGCATATTTGAAAGACAAACTTCTCCTGAATAAAATGATGCCCCATATGTATGGGTGCACATAAAGACATGGGCACCAAACACTCCAAAGCAGGGGCAATGCACAAGGGCAATTACAGCTAAAAATGTGGGGGCTGCGCTCTATGTGCACTTCCTGCAGTTTTTCAGTGTTAACCCCCCCTACCTGTGAAATAACCCCCACAAACTATATATTTCTGAAAAGTGCACACCTTCAGCTATTCAGAGACACCACTCTTCTCTTTCTACATGGAAAATTGTGGCCGCAGTCCCTTGCAGAAGTAAGCGCTTTGGTCAGAAATCAAGGAAAAACCAGATAAAAAACCTAGATTTCTCCCCAAAATCTCCATGGCAACTACCAAAAACTTACTAAACATCGATCTGCAAGTTCCCCTGAATAAAACGATACCCCATATGTATGGGTGCACATAAAGACGTGGCCACCAAATGCCCCAAAACAGGGGCAATGCATAAGGGCAATTTCTGTTGAAATTTTGGGGGCTGCGCTCTATGTGCACTACCTGCAGTTTTTCAGTGTTAACCCCCCCTACCTGTGAGATAACCCCCACAATCTATATATTTCCGAAAAGTGCACACCTTCAGCTATTCAGAGACACCACTCTTCTCTTTCTACATGGAAAATTGTGGCCGCAGTCCCTTGCAGAAGTTAGCGCTTTGGTCAGAAATCAAGGAAAAACTAGATACAAACCTAGATTTCTCCCCAAAATCTCCATGGCAACTACCAAAAACTTACTAACCATCAATCTGCAAGTTCCCCTGAATAAAACGATACCCCATATGTATGGGTGCACATAAAGACGTGGCCACCAAATGCCCCAAAACAGGGGCAATGCATAAGGGCAATTTCAGTTGAAATTTTGGAGGCTGCGCTCTATGTGCACTACCTGCAGTTTTTCAGTGATAACCCCCCCTACCTGTGAGATAACCCCCACAATCTATATATTTACGAAAAGTGCACACCTTCAGCTATTCAGAGACACCATTCTTCTCTTTCTACATGGAAAATTGTGGCCGCAGTCCCTTGCAGAAGTCAGCGCTTTGGTCAGAAATCAAGGAAAAACCAGATACAACCCTAGATTTTGGTCAGAAATCAAGGAAAAACCAGATAAAAACCTAGGATTTCTCCCCAAAATCTCCATGGCAACTACCAAAAACTTACTAAACCTCAATCTGCAAGTTCCCCTGAATAAAACGATACCCCATATGTATGGGTGCACATAAAGACGTGGCCACCAAATGCCCCAAAACAGGGGCAATGCATAAGGGCAATTTCAGTTGAAATTTTGGGGGCTGCGCTCTATGTGCACTACCTGCAGTTTTTCAGTGTTAACCCCCCCTACCTGTGAGATAACCCCCACAATCTATATATTTCCGAAAAGTGCACACCTTCAGCTATTCAGAGACACCACTCTTCTCTTTCTACATGGACAATTGTGGCCGCAGTCCCTTGCAGAAGTTAGCGCTTTGGTCAGAAATCAAGGAAAAACCAGATAAAAACCTAGATTTCTCCCCAAAATCTCCATGGCAACTACCAAAAACTTACTAAACATCAATCTGCAAGTTCCCCTGAATAAAACGATACCCCATATGTATGGGTGCACATAAAGACGTGGCCACCAAATGCCCCAAAACAGGGGCAATGCATAAGGGCAATTTCAGTTGAAATTTTGGGGGCTGCGCTCTATGTGCACTACCTGCAGTTTTTCAGTGTTAACCCCCCCTACCTGTGAGATAACCCCCACAATCTATATATTTACGAAAAGTGCACACCTTCAGCTATTCAGAGACACCACTCTTCTCTTTCTACATGGAAAATTGTGGCCGCAGTCCCTTGCAGAAGTTAGCGCTTTGGTCAGAAATCAAGGAAAAACTAGATACAAACCTAGATTTCTCCCCAAAATCTCCATGGCAACTACCAAAAACTTACTAACCATCAATCTGCAAGTTCCCCTGAATAAAACGATACCCCATATGTATGGGTGCACATAAAGACGTGGCCACCAAATGCCCCAAAACAGGGGCAATGCATAAGGGCAATTTCAGTTGAAATTTTGGAGGCTGCGCTCTATGTGCACTACCTGCAGTTTTTCAGTGATAACCCCCCCTACCTGTGAGATAACCCCCACAATCCATATATTTACGAAAAGTGCACACCTTCAGCTATTCAGAGACACCATTCTTCTCTTTCTACATGGAAAATTGTGGCCGCAGTCCCTTGCAGAAGTCAGCGCTTTGGTCAGAAATCAAGGAAAAACCAGATACAACCCTAGATTTTGGTCAGAAATCAAGGAAAAACCAGATAAAAATCTAGATTTCTCCCCAAAATCTCCATGGCAACTACCAAAAACTTACTAAACCTCAATCTGTAAGTTCCCCTGAATAAAACGATACCCCATATGTATGGGTGCACATAAAGACGTGGCCACCAAATGCCCCAAAACAGGGGCAATGCATAAGGGCAATTTCAGTTGAAATTTTGGGGGCTGCGCTCTATGTGCACTACCTGCAGTTTTTCATTGATAACCCCCCCTACCTGTGAGATAACCCCCACAATCTATATATTTCCGAAAAGTGCACACCTTCAGCTATTCAGAGACACCACTCTTCTCTTTCTACATGGACAATTGTGGCCGCAGTCCCTTGCAGAAGTCAGCGCTTTGGTCAGAAATCAAGGAAAAACCAGATAAAAACCTAGATTTCTCCCCAAAATCTCCATGGCAACTACCAAAAACTTACTAAACCTCAATCTGCAAGTTCCCCTGAATAAAACGATACCCCATATGTATGGGTACACATAAAGACGTGGCCACCAAATGCCCCCAAACAGGGGCAATGCATAAGGGGGGGCTGTGCTCTACCTGCAGTTATTTAGTCTAAACACCCCCATACCTGTGAAATAACCCCCACAAACTATATATTTCTGAAAAGTGCACACCTTCAGCTATTCAGAGACGCCACTCTCCTCTTTCTACATGGAAAATTGTGGCCGCAGTGCCTTGCAGAAGGCAGCGCTTTGGTCAGAAATCAAGGAAAAACCAGATACAACCCTAGATTTTGGTCAGAAATCAAGGAAAAACCAGATAAAAACCTAGATTTCTCCCCAAAATCTCCATGGCAACTACCAAAAACTTACTAAACCTCAATCTGCAAGTTCCCCTGAATAAAACGATACCCCATATGTATGGGTACACATAAAGACGTGGCCACCAAATGCCCCCAAACAGGGGCAATGCATAAGGGGGGGCTGTGCTCTATGTGCTCTACCTGCAGTTATTTAGTCTAAATACCCCCATACCTGTGAAATAACCCCCGCAAACTATATATTTCTGAAAAGTGCACACCTTCAGCTATTCAGAGACGCCACTCTCCTCTTTCTACATGGAAAATTGTGGCCGCAGTGCCTTGCAGAAGTCAGCGCTTTAGTCAGAAATCAAGGAAAAACCAGATACAAACCTAGATTTCTCCCCAAAATCTCCATGGCAACTACCAAAAACTTACTAAACCTCAATCTGCAAGTTCCCCTGAATAAAACGATACCCCATATGCATGGGTACACATAAAGACGTGGCCACCAAATGCCCCCAAACCGGGGCAATGCATAAGGGGGGGCTGTGCTCTATGTGCTCTACCTGCAGTTATTTAGTCTAAACACCCCCATACCTGTGAAATAACCCCCGCAAACTATATATTTCTGAAAAGTGCACACCTTCAGCTATTCAGAGACGCCACTCTCCTCTTTCTACATGAAAAATTGTGGCCGCAGTCCCTTGCAGAAGTCAGCGCTTTGGTCAGAAATCAAGGAAAAACCAGATAAAAAAACCTAGATTTCTCCCCAAAATCTCCATGGCAACTACCAAAAACTTACTAAACCTCAATTTGCAAGTTCCCCTGAATAAAACGATACCCCATATGTATGGGTGCACGTAAAGACGTGGCCACCAAATGCCCCAAAACAGGGGCAATGCATAAGGGCAATTTCAGTTGAAATTTTGGGGGCTGCGCTCTATGTGCACTACCTGCAGTTTTTCAGTGTTAACCACCCCTACCTGTGAGATAACCCCCACAATCTATATATTTACGAAAAGTGCACACCTTCAGCTATTCAGAGACACCACTCTTCTCTTTCTACATGGAAAATTGTGGCCGCAGTCCCTTGCAGAAGTCAGCGCTTTGGTCAGAAATCAAGGAAAAACCAGATACAACCCTAGATTTTGGTCAGAAATCAAGGAAAAACCAGATAAAAACCTAGATTTCTCCCCAAAATCTCCATGGCAACTACCAAAAACTTACTAAACCTCAATCTGCAAGTTCCCCTGAATAAAACGATACCCCATATGTATGGGTACACATAAAGACGTGGCCACCAAATGCCCCCAAACAGGGGCAATGCATAAGGGGGGGCTGTGCTCTATGTGCTCTACCTGCAGTTATTTAGTCTAAACACCCCCATACCTGTGAAATAACCCCCGCAAACTATATATTTCTGAAAAGTGCACACCTTCAGCTATTCAGAGACGCCACTCTCCTCTTTCTACATGGAAAATTGTGGCCGCAGTCCCTTGCAGAAGTCAGCGCTTTGGTCAGAAATCAAGGAAAAACCAGATACAACCCTAGATTTTGGTCAGAAATCAAGGAAAAACCAGATACAAACCTAGATTTCTCCCCAAAATCTCCATGGCAACTACCAAAAACTTACTAAACCTCAATCTGCAAGTTCCCCTGAATAAAACGATACCCCATATGTATGGGTACACACAAAGACGTGGCCACCAAATGCCCCCAAACCGGGGCAATGCATAAGGGGGGGCTGTGCTCTATCTGCAGTTATTTAGTCTAAACACCCCCATACCTGTGAAATAACCCCCGCAAACTATATATTTCTGAAAAGTGCACACCTTCAGCTATTCAGAGACGCCACTCTCCTCTTTCTACATGAAAAATTGTGGCCGCAGTCCCTTGCAGAAGTCAGCGCTTTGGTCAGAAATCAAGGAAAAACCAGATAAAAAACCTAGATTTCTCCCCAAAATCTCCATGGCAACTACCAAAAACTTACTAAACCTCAATTTGCAAGTTCCCCTGAATAAAACGATACCCCATATGTATGGGTGCACATAAAGACGTGGCCACCAAATGCCCCAAAACAGGGGCAATGCATAAGGGCAATTTCAGTTGAAATTTTGGGGGCTGCGCTCTATGTGCACTACCTGCAGTTTTTCAGTGTTAACCCCCCCTACCTGTGAGATAACCCCCACAATCTATATATTTACGAAAAGTGCACACCTTCAGCTATTCAGAGACACCATTCTTCTCTTTCTACATGGAAAATTGTGGCCGCAGTCCCTTGCAGAAGTCAGCGCTTTGGTCAGAAATCAAGGAAAAACCAGATAAAAAACCTAGATTTCTCCCCAAAATCTCCATGGCAACTACCAAAAACTTACTAACCATCAATCTGCAAGTTCCCCTGAATAAAACGATACCTATGTCTGGTTGCGCATAAGTACATGGCCACCAAACCTGAAAATGCATAATATTGGGGCTGCACTCTATGCACCCCTTTTTTTTTGCCTGCACCCGAATGAATGGAATACGCTCGGGTGCAGGCACATGTAGCCGATATACGCATGAAAACGCGTGAGAATGCAAAGTCTCGCGTTTTCATGCGTATATCGGCTACATGTGCCTGCACCCGAGCGTATCCCATTCATTCGGGTGCAGGCACAAGTAGCAAGCGTAGGGCTGAATTTTCGGCAATCGTTTTTCCACTTGCTGAAAAAATCAGCCCTACGCCATGTGTGGCATCAGCCTAACCCTTGGCAATAGAAACTACCAGAACAATCTTAGCACCTCTGGACCTTTCTAGAACAACTGAAATCAAATGAAGTTAAAATGGAATAAAACCACTAAAAGCAATCAAAGAACAATAGTTGCAATGAAATCGGTGGTCAGAGCCCTGGATCCACCAATGTCACTGCAAAAGCAACCTTTTAGGGGCACTAAACACACAAAGAACAATGCAAAGATAAAACACCATAAAATCAGTAAAATCCAATAAAACCACCTAAACCAACAGAAGAACAATAATTGCAATGAAATCGGTGGTCAGAGCCCTGGATCCACCAACGTCACTGCAAATTCAGCACCCAATAGCAATAAAAAAGTTACAGTGCAATAGAATAATTCAAAAACAGAAATCAATTATGAAAATGCCAAAAAAACACTAAAATGCAACCAAATAAATCAGATAATTATAGAGCAAGATCAGAAATAAAGTTTTAGTAAAAAAAAAAGACTGCCAAAGAAAGCAAAGACAGAAAGAAAAGAAAAGAAAGAAAGAAAAAAAAAAAAAAAAAAAAAAAAAAGTGTAAGTGTAAGTGTGTGTGTAAGTGTCTGTGTGTGCTTGGGAAAGTTGTAAATAAGTGTGTATGTGTACAAAAGTGTAATAATGACAAAGATAGAAGAAAAAATTGAAAAAAAAAAAAAAAAAAATTTTTAGACAGTTGAGATAGAAATAAGCAAAATAAACAGTGGTAGAGAGTTGTAGTTCAGCTTACCCAAGGCAGGCAGGCGATCAGAGGCGATCAGGGTCGATAAATCCAGCAGGCAGGCAGCAGGGGAGCTCCATCCGGTCCAACGTGCGCAGCAGGAGTGAGGGAGCCGACAGTAGGCGGCGCTATTTAAAGGGACAGCAGTGGACACGTCATCAATGCGTGTCCACTGCTGTCATTGGCTGGAGCGACGATCGGTGCGGCTGGGCGACCGGATCGGTGAGTATGTCCTTATTCGCTCGTTGCCTAGGGGGTTGTGAAGGCTTTACAAGCGCTGCGCTGCTTTAAAAGCGAGCGCAGCGCTTGTAAACCCGACAGTGCCATTGGACGTAGATTCTACGTCCCATGGCACTTTGGTCCCTTGGTACCTGGGACGTAGAATCTACGTCCCTTGGCACTTAAAGGGTTAAAAGGAGGACAATTATGGAATAGTCAAGGTAAAACTTGAACCTCATGTAAGTACAGTGTAGACTGTGTAACCTTAAAGGAGAAGTCATTTTGGCATTTTACTGCCATTAGATTTGCCACATTATTGCCACCTAGAACAATATATTTATTCTGCAGAAAGCATTACTATATCTGAGTAAATAGCTCTAGAATCTTTGTCTGTTTGCTTAAGACAGCAGCTGTCATTTTAAGTAGCTTCCTTCCTGCTCCAGCTCTGGGCGTTATAGCTCAGATCACACAGGGGGGAGGGAGTTCTTAGCATTCTTGTGGGAGAGGGGAGAGCTGCGCAGACTCTGGCCCAGGGAAGGATGGATTTTTCTGAGAGAGGAAGTTGGTCACTGGAACAACATGTGTTTCTTTCTGAGGAGGTCCCATATGTACCTGTGTAACCTCACAGTGTAACCTCGCAGAGCAATAGTTTTTCTGCTGCCAGGGTCAGTGACCCCATTTGAAATCTGGAAAGATTCTAAAGAAAAGTTACTTAAGTATCAATAATAAACTACGAAACCATTTGAAAACAAATATAATATGCATATAATAGGACATTCTATAACATACTGTTTTACAATTTATATCTGTTGGAATAGAATGTGTAACCATACAGGAATGCTATAAACATATTAGTTGTTGAATTTAGTCATATGGTAGGCTTGAACAACAGATAGAATAGTCCAGTTTAGGTATAATAATATGTAGTTATTTAGTACCACAAATGTACATTACAAGGCACACACAAAACAAGAATAAAGTTATTATAAATTAGATAGTGAACATGAATCTATGTTTAAGTGCTAGGTAATACACAGTTGGGATGAAGTTCCTGCTTTGAAGAATTTACATCCTATATAGTATGTGTTATGCAGAGCAAATTTTTCACTTACCATAATATTAATAATTCAAACTTTTATTTGGGCAATTGTAAGGTAAGGTAATCCAAAAGTCAAAAGGTTCCTAAATTTCTTGGCCAGATGCATTGACATTGAATGAGACCACAGTACAGGAATAGGACCCATTATCCAGAATGCTCGGGAACAAAGGTATTTCGGATAAGGGGTTTTTCCGTAATTTGGATCTCCATACCTTAAGTCTACTAAAAAAATCAATAAAACATTAATTAAACCTAATAGGCTTGTTTTGCATCCAATAAGGATTATTTATATCTCAGTTGGGATCAATTACAAGGTACTGTTTTATTATTACAGAGAAAAAGGAAATCAGTTTTAAAATTATTTTTTATTTGATTAAAACTGAGTCTATGGGGGCAGGCTTTCTGTAATTCGGAGCTTTCTGGATAACGGGTTTCCGGATAAGGGATCCCATACATGTACAAACAATAATCTGAAAATTTAGAGGGAGGACATTCAGGTTGAAAAAGTATACAAAGAAACCCCCATTTAAACATGAGAGAATACCCAAAATGAGGGCTCACACATTGTTGTATTTGAAATTTTTATCCCGAAGATCTGCCAAACTTTCTCCAATAGTAGGCATAGGTTAAGGATCAATTAGGGAGAGAGGTTTGGGCAGTGTAAGCACCAAGTTCCCGCCAAAAAGACTGCCTTATATTAGACTTACTTTACTGTTACATAAATCTTATGGTAATGTATTAAAAAACAAAAGTAGGGCAGGTTTTACATATGGCCTGCATCAGTTGCTGCTCCCTAACTTGTGCATCTGAACAACATGCAAGTCAGGAGACAGGTAGGAAGCATGGGAGGAAACAGCTACATGCCTCCCCACTCCTGCTCCTCATGTGTTTCCAAATTGAGGTAGCATTTTCTATCTCTATTGAAGGCACCCTCATCAACCCTGTTGATTCGGCGCGTTGTTTGGGGGTGATATTTGACTCCAGTCTCTCCTTCTCTGACCACATTAACACCACTGTCAATACCTGTCACTTTTTCTTATGCAATATTGCCAAAATCCGTCCCTTACTTTCTACTGCAACAGCTAGGCGGCTCATGCATGCTCTCATCCTATCCCTACTGGACTACTGTAACCTGCTACTAACCGGCCTCCCTAACTCCCATCTTTTCCCCCCTACAGTCTATATTAAATACTGCTGCCAGAATTCTCCTCCTCTCATCCTGGAGAGTTCAGGCCCTTCCCCTGCTAAAGGCCTTATCGTGGATTCTTATTAAACAAAGAATATCTTACAAACTCCTTCTCTTAACCTTCAAAGCCCTCCATTCCTCTGCTCCTCACTACATCTCGTCCCTTGTGTCTCCGTACATTCCTGGCCGACTCCTTCGTTCCTCACAGAGCATTTGTTTGGTTGCGCCCCCCACTACCGCTGTTTCCCGCCTTAAACCTTTCTGCCTTGCTGCCCCTTACATTTGGAATGCCCTCCCTGATTTCCTCCGGAGAGAATCCTCCCTCAGTCTTTTTAAAACTAAACTTAAAGACTACCTTTTGGAGCACTCACCCAGCACCTGATCTGGGAATCAGTACTTATATTATAGTGTCACCCACTGTGACCTACAGCACTTATACTGCATTTGCCTATTTGTGTCTGTAAGTTACCCTCCCATATAGATTGTAAGCTCTACGGGGCAGGGACCTCCATCCTCTTGTGTCTTTGACTCTTAACTTATTGCAACTGTATTTATCTTGTATCTATCTGTATTTATTGTATTTATCTAATTATCTTAATAATCCCCTCTTTGTATTAATGTATTCTACTGTACAGAGCTGCGTACATAAGTAGCGCTTTATAAATAAAGATATACATACATACATACATGGGTGCAGCTGCAGGTCTTTGTGCTCTGAAATGAAGCACAGAGACCTGAGGAAATTCATATAGAGTGGAAGGTAAGATGCAAAGTGAAAAAAAGTATGACTCCGATTTTTAAAAATGATTTCCTTTTTCTCTGTAATAATAAAACAGTACTTTGTACTTGATTCTAAGATATAATCCATCCTTATTGGTGGCAAAACAATCTTATTAGGTTAATTAATGTTTAAAGGCTTTTTTAGTAGACTTAAGGTATGGAGATAAAAATTACAGAAATACACCTTATCCAGAAAACCCCTGGTTCAAAGTATTCTTGATAACAGGTCCCATACCTGTAATAGTTTGTTTTAATACCACCTCTTTTTGTATAACTAAATCATCTAACGTGACAGAGTCTGATTTTCTGAATGGTGTTGGTGATATTCTGCTCTTTTTGGATCCTATGCTTTAATGTTTATAATAGGATGCAGAGGTTAAGTCCCTGGCTTGTGTATATTTTGAAACATTAATCATAATTTATATAGGGCTGTAGTGATTTACATGATTATACATCCTGGAGATGGAGCCCGCAACCTAAGGTCCCTATTACATACACAGATTTTAGGGTCAATTAACTTACATGTACATTTTTAAGTGCCTCAGGGTTTGCTGTCATTCAACTGAAAATAATCTCCTGTACAATATAATATTCTGTACAGAAGTGGTGGTATAAAGCTGAAGGATATACTCGTAGAGGAAGTCAAACTGACAAGAACTGTTAGTTCAACAAGCTTGTAAAGTGCTACCTTTGCTACTGTCTCTTTTTATATACATAAATTACTGTTTAACTGAAGCACCTTAAAACCATAGTATATATTATGGGGCAGATTTATCAAAATGTGAGATTAGAGTTTCCCACAGAGGAACTAACCCACTTAATATTTATTCCTATGAGATTATTAGAAGAGTATTTATAAAATGGTGAACTGACTTTCACCCACTGTTAAATACACTTTTACAAATCCCATAGGAAACAGAAAGCAGGTGAGTTTTTCTGTGGTAAACTAATCTCACATTTTGATAAATCTGCCCCTATGTGTTACATATTTCATTTAACATTAGTACAAAACAAATTTCACACAGATATAATAAAC
Organism: Xenopus tropicalis; assembly: GCF_000004195.4. Classification (NCBI taxonomy): domain Eukaryota; kingdom Metazoa; phylum Chordata; class Amphibia; order Anura; family Pipidae; genus Xenopus; species Xenopus tropicalis. The sequence continues at coordinate 93,712,893 of NC_030677.2, forward strand.
CCTGAGCATCAAAACCACTGAATGCACTTTGCATGCTGACGTTTGGGATCAAGGGTCCCATAGTACAAGGTACAATGCTAAAATATACAATAGTCAGAATGTTAATTCTCCATTAATCATTAATATGTGGGATTTTGAAATCACTTAATGTCTTGCACTAAATGAAAGGCAGATTTTAGTTTTAACCAATTTTTAAGCAAATTCACTGCATTAAAGACAATAAAGGTAGCAAGAAGATTTAAAATAATTACTTTTAACAAGAATACATGTTATTGTATTCCAATTTATTAAATAATGACTGTGGGTAAACAACATAATACTAAATAGGTAAGTGATAAAGTGATATTTTGAGTCTACAAAAAACTGTTGCTTGGTCACACTACATTAGTGAGAAAGGCATACAAACATCTTGAAGAAACAATGTAGACATAATCACAGAACTGTTTAAACGATCAGCAGTATACTGCTAAAAAAAAGGGGCCATGATTCCAGACAGTATCTGACCACATGGGACATAACTGTTCATTTAAATTGCTCTTGAATCTGACCTGTGTGCAAACTAGCAGCAGTTTGTCTCTTCATGTGCCCCCCCTCCCCCCTCAAGTTGCTGACAAACTGAAAGGTTAGAGAGATGCAAAGGAGGAATTAGTGTTCTGGCTATTATGTTAGATACTGTATCTGCTCATTGCAGCCTTTATAGATTACATTTTTGCCTAACTATATTAGAAATATTTTTAATTTTACACAACCTATCTATTTAGACAGTTAGTTAGTTTTACACTGAACTGTTCCTTTAAAGAAAAGAAAATTGCATTATATCATGATACACTTTCTGGCTTTAGGTTAATCCATGACATTGGCCAGAATTGTCCAGATATAAATCAGGCAGGTTTGAAAATTCGGTTGGACAAGAAGTGCATCAGAATGTTGATGCAGCTCTTGTCCAGCAGGTCTCCGCAGACCCCAATGGATGATCTGACCGCAGGCCAAATAGACCCTAGATCCGTTTGTTTTGTGACATCATCACCTTTACTCATACAAATCTTTCATGTATGGCAAATGAATTGAACTCCTTGGGGGTCATTTATTAACACTGAGCAAATTTGCCATAGGCAGTAACCTATGGCAACCAATCACATTGCCATTCCTTTTTCTACCTGCAGCTATCTGAAAAAAATTGCTGATTGGTTGCTATGGGTTACTGCCCACGGGCACCAAATTTGCCCAGTGTTTATAAATGAGCCCCCATGAAGCTTCCTGATATCAGAGCATTATCTTTTCAAACCTGTTCTTTTCCAAACATATTAGCTAGGGTTTCTTGATTTCACAATGAATAATGTTGCACAACTTGACCTTATGATTTAAATAAACAGAGATTCCCAGACGTGATCTAATATGTTCCGCCCTTCAAGCCCACTACTTATTCTGACCATGGGGCATCAGCTCAAGCAAGACCTATTGACTATCACCCGCAGCAGCAACACAGCTAAAAGCATTCACAGACACAACTCAGGTAAGAAAATTTTAGACAGCAATAGAAATATAGTTTTTATTCACAATTGTGTATTTAGAATTAAAGCTATTCATTAAAGTTGTGTTTAAACATGCTTCTTGCACTTACATACTGGACCACGAGCAAATGTGCATATTGATGCAGGCTAACCCTGCAGTTACCACCACCTCAAAGGTGAATGTAATAACAGGCACTTAGTTTGCCCAGGAGCAATAACCCATAACAACCAATCAGCAGGTAGCATTTACTGGTCACCTGTTTAAAAACAAATATCCTATTGGTTGATATGTGTTACTGCTCCTGGGCAAACTTAGTGCCTTTTATTACATATGGGGTAAGAGTGCAAACACAGGCCTAGGGGACACACCAAGGGGTCTCATACATATACTATAAATTTCTTGTTTGAAATTTACATTTCTGTATGTGATGCAGATGCCTAGAAACATCATATAAATATTAATTTTATCTTTGTACTGTACATGTACTAATGAAATCTGTGAAAACATTCCCTTATGTAGAAGTCTGCTATTCAGAAAGCTCCGAATTACTAAAAGGCCATCTCACTTTTAGTCCATTTTGAGCAAATAAGTATAGTTTTAAAATGTATATTATTTGTTTTTGTAATAATTAAACGGTGCCTTGTACTGTACTTGATTTTAACTAAGCCACATAAATCCATATTGGTTACAAAAATCCTATAGAATTTATTTAATGTTTAAATGATTTTTATCAGACCAAATTACATAAGGATCCCTTATCTGGAAAACTACAGGACCCAAGCATTCCAGATAATAGATCAAATACCTGTAGGAAATAAAAGCAGTTTTAGAGAAGAGTTGTAATGGCTGACAGAGCAGTACGGACTGAACAAAATGCTTGTGTTTTTGCAGGTATGTCTTTCATTTTTGTCGTTGTCATCTTTATACCCAGTGCTTTGGGTTTAACAGATCCATGCCCCTCACTCTGTAATTGTACATCTTCTCTCAACATTTCGGTGGTTTGTATATCCAGAGAACTAGACTCGTTTCCCTGCAGCTTCCCTCTGCATACCATTTCCATCTCTGTTGAATTCACCAATATTACTTCTCTCTGCAATGGTTCCTTCTCAGAGCTGCCAAATCTACAAGAATTGCATCTTTCCAACAATGCCCTGCAATCTCTTCCTATCCAATTTTTTGTTCCATTAAGCAGTTTGCACACCCTTGACCTCACTAATAACCTCATTCAGTCTGTAACACCAACTTTGTTCCTGGACGTCCCAGCTCTCCGTTTCCTGGTACTCAGGGGAAATTTATTGACAAAGCTTTGGATATCAAAAATTTCAATACTGAAAAACCTGAACTGGCTAGATTTATCCCACAATCATCTGAAAGAAGTGAATTCTATGAGCTTCTCCTCTCTTAACAACCTAGAGAATCTTGACCTCTCATATAACCAGCTTCACCAGTTGCCATCATCTTTGCTTAAAGGACTGCCTCTCTTACAGCGCCTGAACCTGGAGGGAAACAATCTCTCCTCATTACCCTCTGATTTCTTTGCAGCCACTCCTTTCTTAAAACATGTGTTTCTGGCTAGAAACTCCCTGCATTTTTTACCCAAAGGACTTCTGCTACCAGTTATGTCTCTGAAAACTCTCGATTTATCAGAAAACATGCTAAAATCACTTCCCTCTGGCTTTCTACTGGAGAGCAAAGGACTGAACGACAGTATGGAACAGACTCTGGACCTTTCGAATAACCCTTGGCATTGTGACTGCCATTTGTTATCCCTGCATCAATGGGTGACTAAGCACAAGCACACTCTATACTTCATAGATAACACTCAGTGTGCAGGACCTGGTGCTTTAAAAAACCGCACTCTGCATCAGGTGACAGAGGTAGATCTGTGCTGAACTAAACTGAAACACGGAATTGAAAACAATTGAAACAATGATTATAATCCTTTTTGTTTAATGAGTATAGCGCCTCATAAATTACCAATAGATATGAAGTCAATTTAAGGCAATATATGTAATAAAAGAACACAGGGTAGCACCTCATTTTTGGAAATAATAGGGTAAATAACAACTGGGCATAGCACTGATTATTTAAATGAAAAGCTGTAAATTCCCTTTGAGTGAATGTAAGTGCAATTCACTGTCTATAACAAAAATGTAAATTGGATAATTCCCCAATTAAAGAGTTGAGGGAATCATATAAGAGCACTGTCCAGCATTAAGACCAGGCATTACTGTGGAATTAAAAGACCATTCTCTAATGGTCAAAACAGACATAAGCACTTGCTTTGCAACTCTGAACATGAACCTAAAGCTTGTAAACCCACATGGTGTTTGTGGGTTTGGATGGGAAAAACCTCAGATTAGAAAAAAAATTATTTAAAATAGCATTGGTTCTAAAATAACATGGATGTTCTGTTTAGCTTTTACAGCTCGATTTCTTGCTCAACAAGCCTCTGATATAATGGCCAGAATCTGCGTTACTGTTTTTTTTTTGGGGGGGGGGTCACTGACTGGTCTAATATGATCTATTTTTTTAATTTATACCTATGTTTTTACATAATACTTGTAAGTACCGTATATACTCGAGTATAAGCCGATTCCAATATAAGCCGAGGTACCTAATTTTACCTAAGAAAACTGGAAAAACGTATTGACTCGAGTATAAGCCTAGGGTGGGAAATGCAGCAGCTACTGCTAAGTTTCATCAATATAAATACCAATAAAATTACATTAAATGAGGCATCAGTGGGGTATATGTTTTTAAATATTTATTTAAAATAAAAACTGTAAACTAGCTCTGTAAGTGGAGGGTCAACAAAAACAATTGTTTAATCAACAATGATACCTTAAGAGTACTCAGCAACCAAGCTAAAACACAAAGCTAAAATCCTTCAAAACTATACACTCGCCTAAAGGTTTATTAGGAACACCTGTTCAATTTCTCATTAATGCTATTATCTAATCAACCAATCACATGGCAGTTGCTTCAATGCATTTAGGGGTGTGGTCCTGGTCAAGACAATCTCCTGAACTCCAAACTGAATGTCAGAATGGGAAAGAAAGGTGATTTAAGCAATTTTGAGCGTGGCATGGTTGTTGGTGGCAGACGGGCCGGTCTGAGTATTTCACAATCTGCTCAGTTAATGGGATTTTCACGCACAACCATTTCTAGGGTTTACAAAGAATGGTGTGAAAAGGGAAAAACATCCAGTATGCGGCAGTCCTGTGGGCGAAAATGCCTTGTTGATACTAGAGGTCAGAGAAGGGTATTAGTATGGTGTTCCTAATAATCCTTTAGGTGAGTGTATATAGTTTATATAGAATATAAAGTGAAATGTCTAGTGCAGAATGGGAGAGGTGAGGATGGTAGATGAAGATAAATTTGGGAGCGGGCCAAGGAACTGGAGGGTCTGGTTGCGGGTGGCCTAATTTGCACACAAAGGACAGAGGGTGCTAGTTTGGAGGGACCCATGGCACCCGACTCGAGTATAAGCCGAGGGTGAATTTTTGAGCACATTTTGGGTGCTGAAAAACTAGGCTTATACTCGAGTAAATAAAATATCCTATGATACAGACAGAGTTGCCAGCTGTTCGGTTTTAATCGGACAGCCCGGTTTTTGGAACACTAAACTTTCCACCAACACAGTTGAAGATACACCTGAATTCAAGATATATAGCAGCAATATTTTGCAAATATAGTTCCACAGCAAAAACAACATGGTCAAAGAAAGCTTTAGCAGAAAGAATGGCAGCAGTGGCTAGAAAAGCAATTTTACAACTATGGCTTTTGCATACACCGCCCCCATCCCACTAGTACAACAAAAACTTAACTACATAATTCACCTAGACTGGGTATAAACTTTGACCAATAAAGAATAACATACCCAAAAATTCTTTGATACATGGCTAACATACACAACCTCTTTACCTCCAACCACAAAACATCTAACTATACAAATTTCCAACAGACTACTTGGTACAGCACCGAATCACTTCACTAGTCCTTGAGGCGAAACAGACAATGTTGCATTTAAATCCTCAGACATCACCTTCTATATACAGAACCCCCAGGAGTCACCATGTTGACAGACTACTGACCAAGAAGAATTGCTATGACCTCCAAACCCTTAGTAAGAAACTTTGAACTTATTAGATATACATGTTGATAAAAACAAATCTTCATTCCATAATCTCTTTGGACACTATTCAATATTAAAAGATATGTACTATTTTTGCTATTATTTTCAATAAAGACATTCAATAAAAACAAAAATATATAGCAGCTTCCCAAAAAATAAAAAGGTTAAGAAGTGGATGACACTAAGGGGCCCATTCATTCAAGTATGACTGGAAAAAATTTGGAGCAATCACAATGTTTTCTGATGTTCAAAAGTTCATATCTGAACGATCGGCGTGAAAACCTTTCTGACTTTGAAACTTCAGTGCATGATTTTGGAAGCCTTCCATAGGACTCAATGGTACTCTGCAGCTCCAACCTGGGCAAAAGATAGTCACGATATCAAAGCTTGAGTGAATAACGAAAGTTTCATAGTCGTACTTTTTTAACAATATTATTAACAGTAAGAAAAGTTCTAAACTTTAGAAAATATACACATTTTTTCTAATCGTGGTCATTGTGCTTTAATGAATGGGCCCCTAAGTTAACTGATGCAGTAAATAAAACAAAATTAGAAGATACAAGGAATTTATGACATTTATAATTTTTATAAGGCCCTTGTTGACCTTCAAAAGCTTAATTTAAAATGTATCTTAATTATTATTTATATTTGTTAGAAAATGGGAATACATTTTTTATAACTTGCATGACAGAAATTTCAGTTATTCTTGAATAGGAGGAGAAATTCCTTTTTATACCACTTGCTTTTGACCAAGTTATTTTAACAAATGTTTTGTAGAGTGGTGACATCACAGGGGGATTGATGACATCAATTCCGACAGTTGCCACCTGTCCGGATTTTCTTATTTGGAAAACCGGGCAACTGGTTTTGACCTGGACAGCCCCCTCCAGTAAACTAGGCTGGTCAAAACCATACAGAGGTAGCACCTCTACCAGTATTGCTCTCCAGACTTTCTATACATGTGGTGAAATGCACAAAATTTTTTAATAATCTTGCCCAGGAAATCTATAGATATTAAAAAATGTGGACAAACGCCTGCCTTAAAGAGCAAGACAATAAGAAGAGAATAAAAAGAATAACCACTTCACAACCTGTACAACACAAGTAAAACACAAATATGCAAAAGTGCAGTTATCGGTGGCAACCACATATGTCTGAAAATAACATAAGTATTCTGAAAATGTAATAATATGTTATAATAGGAAAAACTTCCCTTATGATGTGAATAAGCCATGGATGGTTAATAAAAAATGCCAATGCACCTTACTATCTTTAGGGTAAAATTCCCAACAGACACCAAGAGCACCTTCTCATCGCGCCAAATATGTCCCAGTTCAGGGGTGTTGAGTATAGCCCACTGCAGGGGAAAACCAAGGATATGGTATATGCACTTACCTTTAAAACCAAGTGCATCCCTTTAAAGTCTTGGCCCAGTACTAGTCAGCAGTATTAGTTATGGGTGTCCATAGAATATTTTAAAGATGGAAACTTTCTAATGCAGTGGCCCAGGGTATCAGTGGTAACATATGAGCACAATCTATTTGGTTTGGTGGCATGGTTTATTGGAAAGCCCCTTTACATGTCACTGAATGCTTACTGCCCTTATGCATAACTTGTAAAAACCAGAGGAATGCTATATAGTGCTGGAGGTGGGGTTCTAAACTCAGTAACTCTGAGGGGAGTTGGAGGGGAGATGCTGAAAAACAGTGGATCTTGGATCTTAAGATCCACTGTGGCATTGCTTGTTAAAGCCAAGTTTATTATCTACAACGACTCCTTGGTCCTTCTCCATTATTTAGGATTATTATTAGGATTTGCTTAATGCAGTTTCATTAAAGGTATAAATGGCTTGCATATTTATACTTGGGATGCACCGAATCCAGGATTCGGTTCGGTATTTGGCTTTGTTCGGCAGGGTTCGGATTCAGCCGAATCTACGGTCCTGGCCGAACCAAATTTGAATTCTTATTAGCATATGCCAATTAGGATTTGGAAGGGTTAAATGTCCTTGTGAACAAGGAAGTGAAAAAAATTTACAAAAAAATAAAAATTTTCTCAGCTGAAACATTTCACCTGCATCCCTTAGGCTGCTGTTCAACTACAACACTCATACACAGCCTTTGAATTTCTTTATAGCTACTGACCCTGAACATACTGCACCACAATTTTGGACAGCTTTTGCAGCTGTGCACACCACCCATGCCATGCCAGCAGACAACCCTGGCATACTAAACACACAAAAAAAACTGTGAATGCAGTCCCGCTAGGGCTGTATTTACCATATAGGCACTAAAGGGCCTGTATATTGGGTATCAGCTTTAGGGGGAGGCCCTTGGATGCCTATATGGTAAATACATTTTGTTTTGTGGAAAAAACCCTTTTCACTACCACTGGATCCTTTCCTATGAAATCTACATAACTACATAACTTCAACAAGGGAAATAAGGCTGTACCCAATACTAGCATCATTTTCCACACTAACATAGGAGATGGTCTCCCTTCTGTCTAGATCTCATATTACCACCTGCTCTCTTGATCCTATTTCTACTCATTTCATTCCTCTTTCACCTATAATTACTCAAACTCTTACTTCTCTTTTTAATCTCTCTCTCACTACTGCCAAATTTCCACAATCATTCAAACATGCAGTTTAACCCACCCTGAAAAAACTTTCTCTGGACTATACTCCCCTCCAGCTATTGGCCTAATTCTTACCTTCTTTTTCCTCAAAACTGCTAGAACAGCATATACACAATGTATTTTCACACTAACATCTCCTATCTTTCTAATTGATTCTTTGGTGTCTCTCATACAGCCTCCATCTCCTCTTCACACCCTCTGTCAGTTGGGGTACCTCAAGGCTCTGTTTTTGGACCCCTCCTATTCTAAATCTATTCTCAAGTCCCACTAGTCTTGGTCAGCTAATTGGCTTTTTTAGGTTTCAGTATCATTTATATGCAGATGATACTCAAATCTTCTCCAGACTTGCCCTCACTTTAAGCTTGTGCCACAGACTGTCTAACAAGAATATCTGCATTCATATCCTCTCATTGCCTAAAAATCAACATGGACAAAACTGAACTGGATATGTTCCCACCTTCTATGTCTATGAAGATTTTCATTCATCCAGGTCATGGTATATCTAGTATAAATAAATTTGAAGCAACTGGACTTGTTTAGTAATCATTGAAGACGTTTCACTACTCATCCGAGCAGCTTCAGTTGAACTGAAGAAGCTGCTCGGATGAGTAGTGAAACGTCTTCAATGATTACTAAACAAGTCCAGTTGCTTCAAATTTATTTATACTAGATATTCCCACCTTCTAGCTCTGTTTCCCTGCCTGACATCACTGTAAGTGTGGAAAACAACAATATAAACCCAGTTCCACAAGTTTGCTGCCTTGGAGTCTTGTTTGACTCTTGTTTGCCCCTTCATTTATTCCTCAAATTTGAGGGTTTACTAAATTATGCCGCTGTCACCTTAGGGACATCTCTCATATTTGGCCCTTCCTCACACAAGAGGCTAATAAAATTCTCATCCATGACCTTGTCAAATCTCAAGTAGACTACTCTAACTCACTGCTCTCTGGATTCTCCCTATGTAAACTGACCCCATTCTAATCCATCTTGAACACTGTTGCAGACTTATACTCTTCTCCCACTCCACAAGATTCTTGTACTCACCTACAAAATGCTCACCAGTGCCCACCACTATATATAGTGCACCCTAATCACCAAGATGTAATCGTCCATCTGCTGTCCGTCTCTTACTTGCTCATTACTTCCTTTCACCCCCACATGCAGTAGTTTTCACGTTACACCTATCCTCTGACATGCTCAGTTAGCAGGGCTAAACTGATTGCAGTTTATTTTAAATTGCCCTGCAACATGTATTTATTAGACCCTGAATTTTCAAGTGATCTAGTCACCCTGTTTTTATAACCTAAACACTCAGCAACTTGACTACCCCCCAGAACCCCTCTACTCTTTGCTTACACAATCACTACTACTATCTCTTACTCTTCACTTTACTAAAAAACAGAAACTCAGTCAAACTCGTTACCCTCAACATACTTTCTTTTTCTGTATGCTCTAACAAGCAGGCCCTCCCTCTAACAATATCCAATTGTAACTGCAAATTAATTTTGGAAAAAAGGTATATGTTAAATATTTTGCCTTGTATTTGAAAAATAGCACTATATAAATAATAATAACTTACAAACTCTCCTTAGTAAGAAAAGCATTTTAAAATAACACAAAGGATAAATTTAATTCTTTGAATTCTGACACCTGATATAAATAAATCCATTTTGAAAGCATTTGACCTGAAGCAACTAGTCAATTATTATATTACTATATGGGTAATGAGAGTTTACATAGAAGGCTAGCCTTTTAAGGCTAGAGTTAAAAACAATAAAACCTACCTTTTTCTAACAAAACAAATACAAACGGGTCAGGCTGGGACACATGCAAACTCACACTCAGTCTCTCACAGACACAATCACACACACACACATACACACACACACAGATTTAGCCTTACCCCTTAACTGAAGTCATTTCCTAATATTCTCTCATTCTCACACACACATAGCTTCAGTCTGCAGCAGCATGCAGAGAAACCTGCAGTGTTATCAGGAGAGAGAGACATAATCAGCACAATCTAGGATCTTAAACATCATTGTAAGGACCTTGGGCACTTGTTGTTGTGCCCTGTTTGAGGGGAAAACTTGCCCCTTACTGTGGATGCCTATAATAGTATTAGCTACATAGAAACTGCTTCTCCACTGTGCTGCAGCTGCCTTTTTCTACTGCCCCTTTTAGGCACTGAGTATAACTCCTCCCACTCTGATGACACATCAAGCCTTTAAGTAGGGGGAAGAAAGGAGGAGCTGAACTTACAAAGAGAGGAGACGAGTGTGTAAGTAAAGTGTAGGTATTAGGGGGGCTAATACTATCATCGTTTCTCAGTGTAGTGGGATTTTTTTCTGACTGTAAACAGTTATGTCAGAGCTGTGCTGGATTGTGGGTGGGGGTTGTTAAATCGGAACTGCAGTGGGATAAGTGCTTTTTTGTTCATATCTTGGTGCTTCTGCTCTTTGCCCCAGGTTAAATATCAAGCTGCGTGGCACAATGTCTGAGAATGGAGCTGCGCCAATTGCTGATGAGGTTCCCGAGCAACAGGTGAGCAGCCGCAGAGGTATCTCCCTTTTGTGTGTCAGAATTTGAAGTGCTTATTAGTTTACACAGCATTAGGGACCCAGTATTTGTGATGTTTAACCAGGTATCCGAAAACACCTGCGGTACTAATAGATATAGTTAACCACAATAAGGGAAAAGGGGTGTTTCTGCTCCACCTTGAAGTTTTCCCTTCAAACAGGACAAGAACAAGTATCCCAGGTTCCAATAATTTTGTTTAAGATCTCAGCTCCAGCTAATTCTGTCTCTTTCCTTCTAACGCTGCAGGTCTCTTTGGTAGCTGCTGCAGTCTGAAACTTTTTAGATTGAGTCTCCTCTGTGTCCCTGCCTGGTCACATGATGTGTGTGTGTGTGAAAGAAAGAGTGTTAGGAAATGGCTTCAGTTGGAGGAAAGGCTAAATGTCTGTGAGAAACCTAAAAGGCTCATTTATTAACACGGGGTACATTTGCACCTTGGCAGTAACCCATTGCAACCAATCAACTGTGTACTTTCATTTTTCAATTTACAGTTGGCTGAAAAATAGTCAGTCACTGGTTGCTAGGGGTTACTGCCCATGGGCAAATTTGCCCAGTGTTTATAAATGAGCCCCAGAGAGTGTGAATTTGTTTGCATGTATCTGTATTATTGTACAGTAAAGGTCACCAAACGTGGTAATATCAACCTAAACTAGGCAATATCGGGCTAATTCAATTGTTTGGTCCTTGGGCCAAATGATCGGAGTAAAATGGCAGGTATATGGGCTACCGGACCAAGGACCACATCAACGGGCCAATACAGTCCCTGATTCGAGGGGAAAATAAAACCTGTCTTATCTAGGCCAAATATCAGTCAGGTAGGCTTGACGGCAGTGCCCATACACGGGCAGATAAGTTGGCCATGTATGGCCATTTTAAGTGGGGCCATTGGTACCTGTGGCTGCTGAAACTAGGGAAACCTATCAAATCTCAGTCTGACTTCTCTGTATTTATTCTGTTAGGGGATTTTAAGGTTGTTTTTTTGTTTTATAATATCTCTCCCCTTTAAGTCTCTCTGGCCCACTCTCCCCATTGATAGGCAGCTCTGTTCCTGTTTGCCAATCCTGCTTATAATGTACATGTACCAATAAGTCTCTCAGTATTAACATTTATTAGGCATCAAATATATATAAAATAGTGCCCAGTCAGCCTGCTATGTAAACTCTCCTGTATAACCCATATAGTGGTATTTTAGGCCTTAAAGGGAAACGAAAGTCAAAGTCACTTGGGGGTGCCAAAATGTTAGGCACCCCCAAGTGACTTTAACCGCTTACCTCTTACCCCGGGCTGGTGCCCCTGTTAGGAGAAAACAGCACCAGCCCGGGGCACCTGGAGCGCAGCGCTTCCGTCTTCCTCGCTTCCTTTTCCTGAGTGCCAGCGGTGGGCGCATGCGCAGTAGAGTGAAAAGCCGACTTTAACATTTAAGTTCGGCTTTTCACTCTACTGCGCATGCGCGCGCAGCGAATCAGCAGCAAGGAAGCGCCGGCAGCTACCCCGGGCTGGTGCTGTTCCTTCCTCACAGGGGCACCAGCCCGGGGTAAAAGGTAGGCGGTCAAAGTCACTTGGGGGTGCCTAACATTTTGGCACCCCCAAGTGACTTTGACTTTATTTTTCCTTTAATAATAGTTATAGCTTGCATAGCTACATAAGTGACTGCTTCTGGTCAAATGCAAATAGATTTATTTCAGGTGTCAGAATTTGAAGAAAAAGTACCTCCCTTTTTATTTGTTACTTTAAAATTTCTAGCTCAGTCCTTTTCCATCAGCCAACCATGTAGGAATAATGATTTTGGCAAAGATGTTCTTATATGTACACTACATGAAGACGGCAGATTTGGGACATATTCAGAACAGAGGCTCATGCAGGCTGTCAGTCCATATAGGGGCTACCAAATAGCGAATAACAGTCCTTACTTGGCACCACAGGAACATGTTTTATGGTTGTCTTGCTCCCCAAGTCTTTTTACATTAGAATGTTGCTCACGGGTTAAAAGGTTGGGGATCCCTGTCTTAAAATGTGCAGTTTCCTTTAATAAACCTTCACATGCTTTTTTGTTTTTGATCCAGTCCTCAAAACCTTTAGATGTATTTATTTCAACAGAATGCAGTGAGCCGAGTGACAAGCCTTCCTCTGGTTAGTTCGGCATGCAGTGTTGTTGGTGCTGTATATAGCTCCACCAAAGAAAGTCACCCCTACATACGCAGTGTGTGTGACGTGGCTGAGAAAGGTGCGAAGACTCTAACGGAGGCTGCAATGAGTGGAGCTCAGCCACTGCTAACGAGACTGGAACCACAGAGTGAGTAACAAATAAAGAATATGGAGGATAGTGAATTTATACACCTTTTTTGTTAGAGCTGTATAGCATGTGTGATCTTCTTTCAGGATAAAGGGGTGATAACAGCAAAAAAATAAAATAATTTCTTTGCGGTTCTTTGCATATAAGACTCTGCTTGGCCTCAAAATATGCTGTAGGCCAAATGCACCAGACCGGAAAATGCCCTGTGTGCCTTAGTACTTACAAACCTACAGGATGTTGTAGGGCTGTTTTAGTAGGTTTACCTGACGTTAGACAAACATTTATTACCTAAAAAAACAAACAAAAATAAAACCCATTTTTTTTTGTGATGGTCTTTTAAAAAAGTTGTATCAGTGTAATGTGTTTCTCAAAATATATTTACCTTTCGTGCTTGGAAAAATCCTTACTGAAAAAATGATTTGTTTAAAAGTTATTGCAGTTAATGTTTATTGAAAAAGTTTTTCCATTGGATTTTAAAAGAAGAGCACCAACTCCAAATATATATAACCCCTCTAAAAACTGTAGTGTTAAAAATGCTGAAATATAAATCAGAATGACTTGAGTCTGCCTCTTTAACAGCTTTTATTTGTCGAGGTTCCTCACGTCCTTGTAAAATTTAGGCCTTCAGCCAGAACTTTTAACACCAAGGACATAAGGACATCCCTTAAGTTTGTGTGTGTGTGAGACTCTCTGCTTCACTTCCTGTCTTCTAGTTGCCAGTGCAAATGAATTGGTCTGCAAGGGCCTAGACAAACTTGAATCCACACTCCCTATTCTTCAGCAACCCACAGAAAAGGTAAATGAATTATCTAGGCAGACACACCGCTCCTAATGTGCTCTAACTCAACAGCATACAACAAAGCAAGAACTAGAATCCACTTCATCAAAGTGTAATAGTGTTGTGTGTTTTTTGTTTTTTTTTAATGTTAGGCATCAAGTTCCCTTCTCCCATGGATGCTACAGGTGTGATGTACGGTTTGAGGTTGGGGCAAAGACCTATCAGAAGAAACAATTAGTATTGGCGTTTCAACCTGTTAACAGTTTGCCCCGCCACATGCCCATCATCACAGCTACTAAAGACTTGTGCAAACCCTAAAGAAAAGGCAAAATCACTGGGGGGTTCCAAAATGTTAGGCACCCCCCAGGTGATTGTAATCGCTTAAATACCCCGGGTTGGTGCTCCTGTTAGGAGAAAATCACACCAGCCGGGGTAGCTGTGAATGAGCGATCCTCTTCCTCCCGTTTTCTTTCTTCGCAATCCCGGGGCCAATGCATGCGCAATAATAAAGAAATAATGTGTGGGTAAGCAAAATACATTGCCCTTTTTATGCATATGTTGAGATTGAGAGAAATTTGTGTTACACTTTTAGATTATCTGAAGCTCTAAACAACCAATACTGAAGAAACTTGCTTTTTATTTAATAAGTATTAAAATATCTTATGACAGTCAGTGCTCAGAATCAGAGGCTGGCCAGCACAGGTTGCACAGCACAAGTGTGCAGATGGCATGCAGAGGGGGAAGTGACCAGAAAATCAGTGGTGTGGGTAAGAGATTACGGACTAGGGGTTGGCAACAGAGGTATCTCCCTAGCACCCCCCTCACTGTTGTGCCCTAGGCAGGTGCATCTTCTGCCTACCCCTAGTTCTGGCCCTGCTCAGAATTGTTAGGTTATGTTTCTTTTATTAAAAGGTAGACCCCTTAATTTCAAATTTCCCATCACTGCTTTAGGAGAATCTAAGAATGCTTTTGTGATTCATTTTCTGCAGGTTGTGTCTGATACAAAGGACCTGGTGACAAATACAGTGACTGGGGCTCGAGATACTGTAACAGGAGCCGTATCTGGTGTAATGGGTCTTGCTTATGGGGCTATGCAGGGAAGTGTTGATATGACTCGGGTAGCAGTATCCTCTGTAATGGGAACACGTGTGGGACAGTTGGTTACAAACAGCGTGGACACTGTTTTAGGAAAGTCTGAGGAACTAGTGGACCATTACCTTCCAATGACTGATGAGGAGCTAGGTAAGGATTCTAGTAATTCTTTCTCCACAGTTTTAATTAAGATTTATCTTGTGTGGGTTCTGTTTCTGAAAATGTGTGCAGGGACTTGGCATATGACATTCATTATGGATAAACGTAAGGTCATGCAATATAAGCTATAGAAAAAAGGGCAGTGCTTTTGGTGAACAGAAGTTTAAAATCTTTGCAAAAAAATAAACTTTGCAATGCTTTTTAAATAATTTTGCCTTTCGTGCACAAATGATCTACTCTAGCAATAGGGGCTAATCTTGATTAATCGAAGGTTGAAAGTGCAAGCATTTTTAGCACAGATCATTAATTCAGTTAAGAAAAGGCAATCAGGCAGGCTTGCAAGGGCAATGCATAAATAATCAAGTAAGGGGAAATGAAGCTGACATTATTTAACTGCATGGCCAGATTCCTCCAGTCAGTCAAGTATTTTAGTTCTCCTTTAGAAGCCATGATTGACAAGCAAGTGACCATAAGAGCGTGTCAAAAGTCCGACACTCTTAAAGGAGAAGTGACCTATGTCCAATTTACATAGAGGTTAAATTGAGGAAAATAGTGAGGCACATTTTCATGAAGAATATAATTCTGCAAAGACCTGAGAAGTGTCATCATCCCTTTAAATATAGTACATTACATTGTAATGAAAGTAAGTTTTTAGGTATAAATCTGAAAGCAGAATGCAAAAAAAATCTTGTGGGATCAATTATATCTCATCCTGGATGGATGAATCAATGCCACCTGAACAAAAACAGAACTGGTTATCCTTGCATGTAAACCTGTCCATACTCCTTAATTTATTGCTTGATAATGATGGAAGGTTCGTTAGGGTAATGGCACACAGCACATTTTGTCACCTGCACTAAACCGTTTGCAAAGTGGGCTACAATATGTCAGAAAATAACTGTCAACTGTGTGAACCTTTGTTGTAGGGTAAGTTTTGTTATCGTATAATTAAACTACTATAGTCTGCAGAGATTGGATTAACCTGTATCTATGAACCACCATTAATCAGGCCATACACGCGCCGATATTATCATATGAAGCGAGTTTTTGTATGATATTCTGTGTGTGTATGGTGGATTGACAAGGCGACCGATTTCGCAAAAGCCTTGGATACCAGTCGTCTCGCCCATTGGGCGGGGCAGTTGAGCAAAGGCATGTATTTAGGGCTGAATCGTCTGATAAGGGTAGAATTCCTATTATTTCTACCTCCATATCGGACGATTCAGCGCTGAACGTTAGTGGAGGGTACAAATGATCTTTCCTGCGACCAACTGTAACGCGCATGGCCACCTTTAGGCTGTAGTAATTCTCTTTGCAAATCAGACTAGTGTAAGCCCATTCTTAATAGAAGTGGAAACTACCAGTAGTACTACCCCTAAGCTGGCTAATTTCCCAAGCTATGGATTTTTTCCCTTTTGTTGGTTTATCATAGCTCAACTTGCATCATCCGTGGAGGGGTTTGAAGTAGCACCATTGCAGGAGCAAAGGAAGCAGCAGAGTTACTTTGTTCGCTTAGGATCGCTGTCTACACGATTGCGCCACCGTGCATATCAACACTCCTTGGGCAAGGTGAGAAGTGCCCGGAACAACACTCAGGAACTTCTCACTCAACTACATCAGACCATTGACCTGGTAGGAACTCCCCATTTCTGTCCAAAATGCCTTGAGTTTAGTTACTTTTTTCTCTAGTTACTTTCTTGTGCCAGAGGTCTTAAACTTTTGCATTTATTGTATTTAAACCACAAGCCTTTTGTTTTTCTTTGTCATTGTCTTTATTCAGATGGATTCAGTAAAGCGTAGTGTACAGGGTGGTCAGGAGAAACTGCACCAATTATGGCTGGAATGGAATAATAAACAGCCAAATGCCAGGTTGAATGATGGAGAGGAAAGGTCACAGTTTGAGGTAAAGCTTTTTAAAATAAATTAGCCATTTTTTAGCAACTGTGGTTTTTAGTGTATACGGCTTCTTTCAGATGTGCCTTAAAGCTCTAACTGGGCTGGCACATTTTGGACTCGTTTTTTGCAGCAGTATGATTCATGCAGGAGAGTTCAGCATTTAAAATTCACTTGTGAAGTTGTGATGTGGTGGTTCAGGCTAAACTCTTCCTTCTTGTGACCTTACTATACCCCACTTACTCTTTTAGCAGTTGGTATGTATAGACTCGAGCCTTCTTTGCCCCACCTCTTCAGTCATGTCCGAGATGGTCAGACAAGGGTCTATAAATACAGACCACAACATTTTCAGTCACTATGTTAATGCTCATGCAATCACCAAGTGACTCTACTTCCACAACTTTTTTATAAATACAGATCACTTGCTAGGTCAAGTTGAGATTGGGCAGGTTAGGGTCAGATGTGAGTTGACTGGAGGAGAGTTATGAAATAGAAAATTGCAATAAAATTTAAAGGCTTCAAAAATGGTTGTCATGCCCTCCTATGTTTACTCTTCTCATGCTGTGCATGTTCCATTAGAATTAATGGAGTGAACAATAAGTAAGCAAATGTCTGGAGGCCCTACACCAAGATGCAAAAGCAACCCCCGAGATTAGAAACAAGGAGTTTTCATCTTATGGTGCAAAAAAAGTTCTCTCCATAAAATGGAAGTGCTGGCAGGTATATTGGACCCATTAGGATTTTTACACACACCATACTTACCCTCCCATATAGATTGTAAGCTTTACAGGGCAGGGACCTCCATCCTCTTGTGTTTTTGACTCTTATTGCAACTGTATCTTTTTTATTTGTCTTTATTGTAATACTTTCTATTTATCTATCTTAATAACCCCGTTTGTATTAATGTATTCTACTGTACAGCGCTGCGTACATAAGTAGCGCTTTATAAATAGAGACATACATACATACACATAATACACTGCGTATTTTGAGCATATCAGTGAACACATAAGAATGCAGCATGTTGTGTTTAAAAAAAATTTTTATTGCTTTTTTTTAATGCTTTTTTTTTTTGCTTGTTTGTACTTACAAACAAGCTAAATTTAATTTAATCAGTTAGCCAATGCATTCAGTTGTGCTAAAAAAAAAATAAAAAAAAATCTTTGCTTGAGAGCAAAATTTACATAGTTAAGGTGGGCTGAAAAAGAGTCCAAGTTTAACCCTTTCAAGTTTTTTTTTTTTTTTTAGAATTATTTTATGGTGCCAACTTCCTCTGGATTCACTAGCAGTTGAGTTTCTTTTTGATAAAAGGTTGAATTTGATTGGATTTTTTTTTTGTTTTTTTTTTCCCAACTACTATGCAATTACATTGTAAATACAAACTTTATTTTGAAGAAAAAATAACATTCTTGGTAATTGGTTGTGCCACAGAACAATTCGCTGTATGTTATAAGTGGTCCCAGTATTGCACCACACTTGATATTGGGTCATAGAATTAATTCTGTCATCTGCCCAGTGCAAACTGATATAGTTTCATATAGTTCAAGTTTGTGCAGGGGGTGAGTGTCCTTCACAGGAACAGTTAAGCTAAATTGTAGACCTAGAAGAATATGTGCAATGTATTTTTGGCGCTTCTTGTGTACAAATTAAAATACAGTAACAGTACAGACGAGGGGAGCAAACACACCAACAAAATTGTAGACCTTTACAAGAATTAAGTGCCTCTTTTTTTTAAGAAACGTTTTATGCAGTAAAGTACAAGGCTGTCCTCTTTAATCTCAATGAATGCTGTGATAGCCTAAACTGCTCTCTAGAATCAAGGACAATTTGGGTGCATGCAAATGTCAGTGTATCCCATACCTGTAGTAGACTAGCAGGTAAGGCTATGACACTGTCCTTTTTATAAATACTTATTTTGGCTAAATTTTGAACCAGATTTCGGGTTTTAGGAAATAATTTAATTTTGATGTGGCTCTTAGATACAGACATGTAAAATGTAATACTGGCTGAAAGTTTGGCACTTATTTTAAACAGGAATGAGGAGTTCTTGCATGGTTTTTCTTGAGTCTAGACAAAGGCCATGATTTTTCTTTTACTTTGCCTATGTGATGAGTAGTGCATGTGCTGGTTGATAACTAGATTGTTCTGCTTGTTGTGGTTATGTCATGTGATGAACATGCTCCATACCTCTTGTATATGTTTTTGTTTGTAATCTCTATGTTATTTATATACACCCATTTATTGAACAGCGCTGTGAACCGGCTCTTTATAAATGTAATAATACTATTCATTTGCAGCTCCTGGAGTACCGAACTTTCACGATGGTGCAAAGTCTCACAGCGCAACTGCAGACCACTTGCTTAAGTTTGGTGACTGGAGCACAAGGTCTTCCATCTCACATTGAGGAGCGGATGCAGCAACTACGGCAAAATGCCCAAGATCTCCACTCCTCTTTTTCTAATATTTTTTCCTTTGGGGACCTCTCAGCAGGGATCCTGACACAGAGCCGAGAACAAGTTACAAAAGTCCGTGACCATGTGGATGAGCTTTTCTCTTATGTAGTTACCAACGCTCCCTTAACTTGGCTTGTGGGACCCTTTGCGCCTCAGTTGGTAGAGAGTGCTGAAGAGCAGCCGATAGCCCACGAGTGAGACAGGAAGGGAAGTAAAAGGCCCAGCTTAGATTTGGGGATTCATAAATGGGGCTTAAAATATGGCACTTAATCCACTAAAAGGATAGTAGGTTATCTGCTTTTGAAAGTAGAATATACACAGATCTGTACTATTTTATTGATAGACAACATGCTACTTTCTGTGCATTAGTGGCACATTTCTTGGCTTCATCACTTCATTGAGTTGTTTTATAGGAAAAATGCTTTCTCACTAATAACTACATTCGGCTTTTGCTGCTCATAATTCATTGCTATCACAGTGAAATCTCTGATGAAACTTATCTTAGAAAATGGTTAGATCTTGTGCAAACATTACAACTTTACGTGTGCCTGGTTATTTTGTGTACTTTGGTCTTGAGCTGCTTTTCAGTTTGGTTTATAAATGTTTTATATACAAATAATAACCATAAAAATCTAATCTGCATTTGAGAAGCTTGTTTACTGTTTGCTGCATATTGTCATGAGTACATGAATACTGTGTGAATTGATATTCTAGTAAGGCCCTAGTAATGTGGTTCTCACAAAGGTTTTCACATTTGCATTTTCACACTTAAAGGAAAGGCAAAGTCACTTGGGGGTGCCAAAATGTTAGGCACCCCCAAGTGACTTGAATCACTTACCTTTTACCCTGGGCTGGTGCCCCTGTACGGAGAGAACAGCAACAGCCCAGGGTATCTGCAGCACTTCCTCCTTCCTGCTTTGCGAGCGCGCACATGCGCAGTAGAATGAAAAGCCAAACTTTAACAGAGAAGTCGGCTTTTCACTCTACTGCGCATGCGCCTATGTGTTAGTCTTAGCGAAACACAGGCGGAAGAAGGAAGCGCATCGCTCCAGGTACCCCGGGCTGGTGCTGTTTTCTCCGTACAGGGGCACCAGCCCGGGGTACGAGGTAAGCAATTAAAGTCACTCGGGGGTGCCTAACATTTTGGCACCCCCAAGTGACTTAGCTTTTCCTTCTCCTTTAAGATAACTGTCCTGAAAATGTCTCAATGAAACATGAAACTTTGTAAATATAATAGTTAAAAATTTGGTACTGTTTCTGAAATAATCAAGTTTCTTTTGTCTATTCCCCCACTCATCATCAGTCTCTTTATGTGCTTTACATACAAAAGCGAGATTTAGATTGACAGGATATCATTGGGGGGGGGGGGGGGGGTTTAATTGGAGTACTTTTAAGAGCACAATATTTGTGATCTTCATTTCAGCAAACTTGCATTTAATATTTGTCGTGCACATTACCCAATTATTCTCTAAGGGCTCAATATTTTGGGATGAATGGTGTGACCATCTTCTTTGTTATTTAAAATTAGCTCTAATACATCTGCTATGAAAGAGAGCTCCAACCCCAAAAAACATATTAGATCTTGCAATCTGACCCCAGTTCCCTAATTAATACAGATTGCTAAGAGGGAAGTAATGAAAAGTAAATTGATTCTTAAAGAAACAGTACAGAATTTGTAACTGATTATATTTTGTTTGAATGTTTGAGAGAAAGCTTATGAAATTAGCATTTTTAAATTTCCCTTTAAATAGAAAATGTTTCTGATAAACTTTGTGTTTGGGTAGGGGTTAGGGGTCCAGGGTGCCCCAGGCCTTCAGCTTAACTCTTTCACTGCCAGCCGCTTTGCACAAAGTGGAACTTCTACTGCCAGACAGTTTTTGAACATTTTGCACTGTTTCACTTTAGGGGCCTTTCCTCGGGGGGACTTTTAGTTTACCCAGGAAAACAATATATCGTTTTTTTCAGGACAACCTAAGCTTTCAAAATATGGTAGAATGTTTGTGTAATTCCAATTCCGTAACAAGATATAGGCTTCTAAATGTCTAAAAAATGAAAAAAAATATTTTCCATAATATAAACACATACACCAGAAACAAAAATTATTTTATGCATGAAAATACAACTGATTTGGAATGTCCTATGTCTCCTGAAAGTGCCAATACCAAATATATATATATAGTTTTATGGATATTTTTCACTTGTATAGGTCAAAAACTCCCAGCAGTACACTACCAAATTTCCAAAGCACTGCTCCAGAAAGCTGCATACTTTAGATTTCATGGTCAAAAATTCCACTAACAGAAGGTTTATCCCAGAAAATTATACATTTTTAGAAAGATTCTGTGAAATCCAGAATAGGTAGAACTGTCTGTCTACTCCAAACTACCAAGTCGCAA
Organism: Xenopus tropicalis; assembly: GCF_000004195.4. Lineage (NCBI taxonomy): Eukaryota > Metazoa > Chordata > Amphibia > Anura > Pipidae > Xenopus > Xenopus tropicalis. The sequence continues at coordinate 93,734,824 of NC_030677.2, forward strand.
TGCTTTCCTAAAGTTATTGGTTTTTATCAAAATTTGTGAAATTTCTTAAAAATCGCTTCAAAGCTTCCTACAGGTCATAAAGTAACCAGATAAAACACCCTAAATATGAACGCCAGGGGTCCACTGAACAGTTTGATGCCCAATATGTATAGGTTTACCTAAGTATGTGGCATGTAGGGGCCTCAATATGAACATGCCCCCACATGATCTATCATTTCTGTCATTTCAACTTCTGCAAAATCAACACATTTACATCATTATATGTGGGATAAAGTTAGTAAAAAGTACACTCACCCCAGAAAGTCATATATTTTTGGAAAGTACACATTCCCCGAAATCTAAAATGGGTATCCATGTCTTTCTACTCCAAAGTACCAAGCCGCAAAGGTTTCCTAAGTTTGCCGATTTTTAGGCCATTTCCAAAAATCACCTCAAAACTTCTAATATGCAGCATCTTATTTTCTATAGGTACCAAGATAAAACACCCTAAATATGAACCCCAGAGGTCTACTGAACAGTTTGATGCCCACTGTACATAGGTTTATCAAAGCACATGGCACTTAGAGACCTCAAAATATACCTTGTGCACACTAATTTCATGGCTTACCTTTACCTAATACATAACCACATGGCAGTTTTACGGAACAGTTTGCTGCCCTATATGCATAGATTTACCAAACTATGCGGAGTACAGGGGCACCCAAATGCAAATAGTGCATATGAATTTTTACAAATGACGCTCCGGCTCATGCCGTTTTTGCACCCCAAATGTGTATTATGTGCCATAAGACAGTACGGAGACTGTAGAAAACCACACATTTTCTGAAAGTACACATTCTGACAAAACAAAAATGGGTAAATACATCTTTCTACTGCAAACTACCAAACTACAAAGCTATGCTAAACAGAATGGTTTTTATAATATTTCTGAAAATCGTCACAAAGCTTGCATTTTGCCCCATTATTTACCCCCACATTTTATAACGTACCAACATAAAACACTCTAAATATGAACGCCAGGGGTCTACTGAACAGTTTGATGCCCAATATGCATAGATTTACCAAACTTCATGGGGTACAGAGGAAGCCAAATCGAAATACAGCAGACAAAATGTCCATGTGCAAGACAAGTAACAAAGAACAATATGAAATGCAATAAAATTGCTAAAATAAAAAAAGAACAAAAACTAAAATCAATGTTTTTTTTCCCTAGTGATATCTGCAGTCATAATCAGAGTTTGAGTATTCTGGCTTGGGCAAATTAGTTTTACAGACAAAGTCAAGCGAACAACAACTATGCACAACTGAAAATGCAATAAAATGGCTAAAAATGCAGCAAAATCACAGAAAATCAATACACAAAATAATACACAAAAGGTATTGCGCAGTGCGGTTAGAGAATATGCTATCCGCAATGGCAATAAAACATTTTTTTCAGGCAAGAATAAAAACGATGCAATAAAAAAAAAAAAATACAAAATTACATAAGTGTGTGTATAGACTAGGCAAAATGTGTTTTGTGTGTGTGCAAGTAAGTGTAAGTGCTGTGAATGTGTGAAACCCCCACAAAAATGTATGTGTGTGTAAGTATAAGTGTGTATTAGTGTAATATGTGTGTGTGTTTGTGGCACTTACCTGGGGTCAAGGAGCTGAAGATCACAGGAGGGAGACGCAGGGACAGCAGCTAAACAGAACCTCCTGCCACATGTAGCAAACAAATAGCCAATAGTAGATTCATCCGTGAAAAAACACCCATAGATGCCAATGGGTGAAAAAAATTAGCAGTAGAAAAAATGTCACGCAGTTAAAAAAAAAAAAAAGAACGGGCATTGACTTTTTGCTGTTTCCTGAAAAGGGAAAGATTTGCTCTTCACTAATAGTCAATTATAGCACTGAATTAGCAGCCCCCAGGATTTTTTTTTGATGTCTGTCTCCCCGGTACGTTATACATTTAAATGTGGCTGATGAGTAAAAAAGGTTGGAGATCTCTGCCCTACATGCTTGATTGTTATAGTACATGTAATTAATTGCATAGGAACATTTGTTTCTTAACAAGTTGAATTCAACCATAAACAAAGTAATGTTGAATCAACTGAGAACACTTCACAAATTAGTGACAGAACACCTAGGTAATAATCCCCATAATTTTGTAAATATATGTTACAAAATAAAACAAAGGGTTCAAAAAGCATCACATAAATGTTACTGCACATGGGCAAATGTGGATTAATCTATAAGGCTTTATTGAGATGTAAGAACGTTAATAGGAATGCAGGGAAAAGGATTCAAAATCTATAAGTCACACACAAATCCACTTTATATTCTTGGAGTACACCTCTAAAAGACACTTCCCAGGAACTGTCTTAAATCAGCCAATGACCTCAGCACCCCCCAAAATGCCTGTACCTATAGGCAGACACCCCTGATAAGCTAACAGAGTACATTTTCTTCTCTACACTATCAAATCTGGAAAGAGATAGATCTATAGATACAAAATAAAGAGCGGAGACCCCCTTAAAAACTATGGCTACATTTTAGCATACAAGTACACAACATCCAAGTCAGAGAAAAGATCTCTGGTTTAGATAACAGATCTATTTACAGTGAGGCCAGGTGTCTCAGTCAATCATCAAACAATGAAACAGACGAACCACCATCTCCAGCCAATTCTGAGACCCAAAGAAATGCTGGAAACAGTAGTGATTAATGATGTCAGTCACACTCTCAAATATAGAAGTGTTAAACAGTCATATATATATATATATATATATATAGATTAAATTTGAGGGAATACTGAGTTAGTGGCCACTGTATAGAATACATGTGCTTCATAGGAGCATATGCACTACCATATATGAGCTATTTTCAGTCACTGACCATGAAATCTAAAACACCCTCCACAAAATCAAATAGTTACTGATCCTTTTTCTGATCCTCAAAGAAGGAACCCTAGCAACATGGTACAAATCCAATGTCTCCCCACATCTCCCCCCTTTTTTCCTGTGCACAATAGAATGTCTGCTCTCTCTTTAATAAAATAACAAATGTGCATTATCTCAATTTCTTACTCTCTCTCCACCTACTTGCTTTTACTGAAACTAAGCTATGATCTTCAGACTCTGCCCTTACAGCTGCTCTCTCTTATGATGGCCTTTCCTTCACCTACAGTCCTTCCATCTTTCTTATTAGTCTCCTCCTTTGAAGTACATACTGTACATATCTACTCCCCCCTCAGACTCCAGGTGGCAGTAGTCTCAGCCCACCTTCTTCCTCACCCTCTTCTTTCTTTTCTGGCTCACATTCTTTCTCTCCTCTTACTGCCCCTCTCTCTTGCTGGGTGACTTCAAGTGGCACATTGATGACCCCAATCTATCCTGGGCCTCCTGTCTCCTTTCTGTAACTACCTCCCATGGCTTTTTACAGTGGACCTCTAGCAGAAGTCATGAATATAGACACTGACTTGACTTAGGTCTTCACCAAAGTGTGCACCCTCCGCCACTCTCCAGCCATCATCTAATCTCATTCTTACTCTCTCATGAAGAATCTCAGTAGAGAAAATTGCACTTTGCTATACTGCAATCCCTGGCATCCACACTCATCACATTCAGTCTTCTATGCACATTTCCTCCTCTGACCCATAAAGTTTCTGGGTGCTCTAACCAGGAAGTGCTCCCAAGGCCGCATTTGATAAATGGGTATTTGCCCAGGGCCCACCAGATTTTGCATTAGCCAAGGCATTGCAAACATGTCAGGTGGACATATAAGGCCAAATGACGTATTGATAGAGAGTGGTAGAACTGAAGTTCCAGGAATGTTGTCCTCTACCTAAAAACATGGAGGGAATTTACTTGCTTATTGCCACTTGTTTCTAATTATTAGATGAGGCATTAGATGAGGAGCCTGTGGCCAGGTAAATCAGGCAAATTTTGTAACACCTATGTAAATAAAAATGCACTTAATGCAAAATAAGATCTAAGATCACCTGGCTCTTTGAAGATCTGCTACACCAACAGCCACCAGCCTAATGATCTTCCTCATACTGCTTTGATGCAGAAAAAAGAATCATGGGTTGTCCTGGTAAGGATGCAGAGGCATTCAAACCCCAAGCTGAAATCAGAGATGATAGGTGTTAAAGGATATTGCTTGTCATTTCTGCAGATCTGTTTTGTGAGTTTTTTTGGGCCGACAAAGTAACATGAGTGCATTCTGTCTCTGACACAGGGAGCGAATATTGTTCTGTGGGTGACTGCATGTAGCATGAAATGGAAAAGCAATATAGTTAAACAAAGGTGTAACAAAAATACATTCCTTTAGAATGGTGCAATCCACGAGTAGATCAGATCTTTTTGTGCAAGCTATACCCTGTATTTAACAAGCTGTTTTTAACATCTATACAGTGTTTGTTCGCAGGGTTTTTTTTTTCAATTAATGATTCTTCAATTTAAAAACTTTTGCTGAATTCTGTAGAATTTTAATACATTTGGGATTTTACTGGGCTTATACTGGGATTTCCCAAAACAAGACAAATAAATATAAGGAGTGTTTCTTATACACTGCCCAGATATATGACCCTAGTTTGAGAAGCCTAATTCTGTATGTAAAACATTCTCTCTGCCTTCCTTTTGAGTACCTAAGCCCTATGCTCAGGATATATGTGTTAAGCCCTGCAGGGGTTTGATCTGGGGAGCTCCTGATTGTTGACTGCTCTCCCTAACCATTGAGTGAGGAGAGCAACTGGCAAGAGCTCATTGCTCATTTATTCTCCCATGCACTTGCATATTGGGCTTTGTGCCATCACCCCAGCAGCCTTATTGGTTAGGCAGGGTCAGCCAGTCAGGGCTGACTCTGCCCTATATAAGCCCAGCCCTCCTCACATTCCTTGCCTGAGCACTTGCCTAACTGTGAGCACTGGCCTAACTGTGAGCACTGTGACTTGCCCCTAGCTCCTAGTTCCCTATACTGGATTCTGTTCCTATTCTGATTCTGCTCTAGCTCCTTTTTAATTCCTGTTTTCACTCCAGTTTAGTTCCTGTTTTCGCTCTAGTTCTGTTCCTGTTTATACTCCAGTTCTGTTCCTGTTTTCACTCCAGTCCTGTCCCGTCCTGCTCTTAGTCTTCACGCTCCGCCCTGGTCTTAGTCTTCATCCCACTTTCAGTCAGAGCCCGCTCCTTCCCATCCTGCCAATCTTTGCCAGCTCTGTCCCATCCTGCCTGTCTTTGCCCGCTCTGTCCCTGTTTGCAGAAAGAGTGCTGGACCTATTGTCTAAGTGAAAACGTCTTTTCCATTAGGCATAATTGTATAGTAGGTGTTTCTTTTACAAAAGATGATTATGTGTCACATGCACGGCACTTGTAACACCAGCCAGGATCGGAGGCGGCCCAGTGAGACACAGGCCACGGCCTGGCACTGGTCCACTGCCTGTAAGACTGGCAACACCACAAAAAAGTAATTGCCCTGCAGCACTACAGACACAACGAGTGAAAAAACACATGTTGCTGCAGAGCTTTTTTGGTAAGACCCAATGATGAGACAGCAGAAGACTCCAAGCCTGCCAAAAAAAAGAGAGCTGCATTTAAAAGGAAGGAAAGGTAAAAACTAAAAAAGATTTGTCAGAAATGTAAATACAGCCATAAACACTTACATCAGTGTCCTCAGTGCTGCTATACTTTAAATAAACAAGCAAGGGCTAAGTCCCGCTTGCATCACACATTTTCTGATGGATTGTCGTGAGAGTTACGACTCTCTCGGGTCTCCTATTGGAGGAGGTAAGGGTGTGCTGGTGGAACTTTTTGTCCTCAGTGAAAATAAATACCAAATTTCTTTCCTTGTGTTCCATATACATGATCTTCTGTCTCAGACTTCTTGCTCTCAGAAAAATCCTTCAGGGCATGGCATGAGTCTCAGTTTGCTCCTCTCTCTCCTATTTCTGTTTTAATCTGAGCTGAATGATGTTACTTGCCCCCATGCTGCTGATGGTAAGTGAAGCCAGACCAAGCTAAAAACGCAGCAGCTATCATAAACAGAAGGGTGTTTCTAGGGCTGTTTACTCAGGTTTGGTAAAGCATTATGCAGAATAAATGCAGCGTTATAGCTTACACTATTGTGATTAATCTATTGGCAATAAAATACCTTAGTAGATTTTCATCTCCTTTAAAATTCCTAGTCGCTAACTGCATTACTAAAGCTAAGAAGCCTAAAGAGTTGATCCTGCCTGCTTCTAAGTACATTTACCAACTATTAGGAGAGGCTGCAGGTCAGAAGGTGGCACATGTTCGCTTTTCAACTAGCACCGTAACTAGATGAATTGAAGAAATAGCATAGGATATTGAGACACAATTGCTTGAGAGGATTAATAAGTCACCGTGGTACGCAAATCAGGTTGATGAGTCTACTGATGTTGACAACAAGGCATTAATGTTTGTTTTTGTGAGATATATTTTTTTAAGAGGATGTGCATGAGGATAAGTTATGTGCATTATTGTTGCCAACTAACACCACAGCTACAGAACTATTAAAGTCTTTGAATATTTACATCAGGAAAACTGAACTGGTCATTTTTGTGTTGGTATATGCACAGGCAAAGTGGCTGCCATAACTGGACGGGTTTGTTTTTACTACTCGGGTCAAGGAGGTCACTTCTGAATGTCACTTGGACTTTAAGAGATACTGACCAGAATTTAAATCTTTTTTTTTTTTTATATATCTGTCATAATATTGTCTTTGCATGCTATTTATAATTTTGCCACAAAAGCATTTCCTATTTGATCCCCCATGTTTCTCTATGAGGGGGCTGCCGTATTAGTACAGCAGTTTTCCGTTGGCATTAGAAGCTATAACTTACAGGTTGAGAAGGGACAGTCAGGTTGGAAAAACAGGTTTATGAACTTAAAGTGACAATTACTTACAAAAGCAGTCCTATTAGCGAAAAAAGATCAACATAACCTATAGGTAACTTTTATTGTATATTTATATTTTGAAGCAGTTTAACAATGTTTGCGTGATGTGATTAAAATTATCAACCACATAAAAGTACATTCCCTTAATTCGCTTGTTTGAGCAGCTCTGTGAGATGGAAGTAGAGCACAAATGTCTTCAAGAGCCACTAGAGATTTCTTTTAGAAAAACAGTCACCACTGGCAGGCATATTTCAGTAGAACAAATCAGTCACAAAACTTGCTTACTTGTGTGACATATACAGCCTGCTCAATGAACTCAATCTGTCACTTCAGCAAAGAAATACAACTGTATTCAAGTCAGCAGATAGAGTGGCTGCGTTTAAAGCTGGAATCATGGGACGAGTTTGGAAGTTTTAAACATTAGCAGGGATTTTGGAAGAGACAGAGTCTGTGCCTTCATTCTCCCATTTGGTGCAGGATCACCTATTTCAGCTTTCAAAATAGTTTGAGCATTACTTCCCATCTGGGGAGGAATGAATTAGTCAGATGAATTGACATCACAAATGACGGTGGCCTTAAAAGTATGTTTGAGACTACTCCAGAACGTATGGAGATTTAAAGTTGAGTCAAGGCAGAATATTTGAGATTGCCACAAAAGCACTAAAAACCCCTGATTCCATTTTCAAAATCCTATCTTTATGAAGTGGGGTTTTCTGCAATGACAGCAACCAAAACGAGATTACAGAGTAAACTGGACATAAGGAACACACTTCGGGTGTCACTGTCTCCCATCACTCCCAGATAGGACCATATACACTCACCAAAAGGATTATTAGGAACACCTGTTCAATTTCTCATTAATGCTATTATCTAATCAACCAATCACATGGCAGTTGCTTCAATGCATTTAGGGGTGTGGTCCTGGTCAAGACAATCTCCTGAACTCCAAACTGAATGTCAGAATGGGAAAGAAAGGTGATTTAAGCAATTTTGAGCGTGGCATGGTTGTTGGTGCCAGACGGGCCGGTCTGAGTATTTCACAATCTGCTCAGTTACTGGGATTTTCACGCACAACCATTTCTAGGGTTTACAAAGAATGGTGTGAAAAGGGAAAAACATCCAGTATGCGGCAGTCCTGTGGGCGAAAATGCCTTGTTGATGCTAGAGGTCGGAGGAGAATGGGCCGACTGATTCAAGCTGATAGAAGAGCAACTTTGACTGAAATAACCACTCGTTACAACCGAGGTATGCAGCAAAGCATTTGTGAAGCCACAACACGTACAACCTTGAGGCAGATGGGCTACAACAGCAGAAGACCCCACCGGGTACCACTCATCTCCACTACAAATAGGAAAAAGAGGCTACAATTGGACAGTTGAAGACTGGAAAAATGTTGCCTGGTCTGATGAGTCTCGATTTCTGTTGAGACATTCAAATGGTAGAGTCAGAATTTGGCGTAAACAGAATGAGAACATGGATCCATCATGCCTTGTTACCACTGTGCAGCTGGTGGTGGTGGTGTAATGGTGTGGGGGATGTTTTCTTGGCACACTTTAGGCCCCTTAGTGCCAATTGGGCATCGTTTAAATGCCATGGCCTACCTGAGCATTGTTTCTGACCATGTCCATCCCTTTATGACCACCATGTACCCATCCTCTGATGGTTACTTCCAGCAGGATAATGCACCATGTCACAAAGCTCGAATCATTTCAAATTGGTTTCTTGAACATGACAATGAGTTCACTGTACTAAAATGGCCCCCACAGTCACCAGATCTCAACCCAATAGAGCATCTTTGGGATGTGGTGGAACGGGAGCTTCGTGCCCTGGATGTGCATCCCACAAATCTCCATCCACTGCAAGATGCTATCCTATCAATATGGGCCAACATTTCTAAAGAATGCTTTCAGCACCTAGTTGAATCAATGCCACGTAGAATTAAGGCAATTATGAAGGCGAAAGGGGGTCAAACACCGTATTAGTATGGTGTTCCTAATAATCCTTTTGGTGTGTGTAGTTGCAGGTCTCCCACTGATTCAGTATTATGGTGAGTTGTATTATATTTTATATATTTACGATGTAATAATAATAATAATAATAAAGTGCATAATATAAGATGTAATAATTACATTTACATTATACAGTGGATATAAAAAGTCTTAATAAATGTCAGGTTCCTGTGCTGTGCAAAAATGAGACAAAGATAAATCATTTCAGAACTTTTTCCACCTTTAATGTAACCTATAAACTGTACCACTCAATTGAAAAACAAACTGAAATCTTTTAGGTGGAGGGAAGAAAACCAAAAAAACTAAAATAATGTGGTTGCATAAGTGTGCACACCCTCTTCTAACTGGGGATGTAGCTGTGTTCAGAATTAAGCAATCACAGTCAAAATCATGTTAAATAGGAGTCAGCATACACCTGCCATCATTTAAAGTGCCTCTGATTAACCCCAAATAAAGTTCAGCTGCTCTAGTTGGTCTTTCCTGACATTTTTTTAGTCGCATCCCACTGCAAAAGCCATGGTCCACAGAGAGCTTCCAAAGCATCAGAGGGAACTCATTGTTAAAAGATATCAGTCAAGAGAAGGGTACAAAAGAATTAGAGGCATTAGATATACCATGGAACACAGTGAAAACAGTCATCATCAAGTGGAGAAAATATGGAACAACATTGACATTACCAAGAACTGAACGTCCCTCCAAAATTGATGAAAAGACGAGAAGAAAACTGGTCAGGGAGGCTACCAAGAGGCCTACAGCAACATTAAAGGAGCTGCAGGAATATCTGGCAAGTTCTGGCTGTGTGGTAAATGTGACAACAATCTCCCATATTCTTCATATGTCTGGGCTATGGGGTAGAGTGGCAAGATGAAAGCCTTTTCTTACGAAGAAAAACATCCAAGCCAGGCTACATTTTGAAAAAACACATCTGAAGTCTCCCAAAAGTATGTGAAGGTGTTATGGTCTGATGAAACCAAGGTTGAACTTTTTGGCCATAATTCCAAAAAATATGTTTGGTGCAAAAACAATACTGCACCATACAATCACCAAAAGAACACCATACCCACAGTGAAGCATGGTGGTGGCAGCATCATGCTTTGGGGCCGTTTTTCTTCAGCTGGAACTGGGGCCTTAGTTAAGATAGAGGGAATTATGAACAGTTCCAAATACCAGTCAATATTGGCACAAAACCTTCAGGCTTCTGCTAGAAAGCTGAACATGACAATGACCCAAAGCATACATCCAAATCAACAAAGGAATGGCTTCACCAGAAGAAGATTAAAGTTCTGGAATGGCCCAGCCAGAGCCCAGACCTGAATCCAATTGAAAATCAGTGGGGTGATCTGAAGAGGGCTGTGCACCGGATATGCCCTCGCAATCTGACAGATTTGGAGTGTTTCTGCAAAGAAGAGTGGGCAAATCTTGCAAAGTCAAAATGGTCCATGCTGATAGACTCATACCCAAAAAGACAGAGTGCTGTAATAAAATCAAAAGGTGCTTCAACAAAGTATTTGTTTAAGGGTGTGCACAGTGGTACAGTTTATAGGTCACATTAAAAGTGGAAAAAGTTCTGAAATGATTTATCTTTGTCTCATTTTTGTACAGCACAGGAACCTGACATTTTATCAGGGGTGTGTAGACTTTTTATATCCACTGTATGTGTAATAATTATATACTATGCACTAGTTTAGTGTTTTATTATGTGCCTAAAATGCGAAAAAAATGGTGCATAAAAAGGTTTGGGACCGCTGTCCTACAATATCTTGGCAGATACAGTAGAAGATTTTCCAGTTAGCCAGAAAGTTGTGCAAAAGACACTGAGCTCTGAATAACCCAGCCCTGATAGATGTTCGTGTGGCCCACCTATCCAAAGATACTACAATCTACTTTTAGGACTCAGACAAGCACATTCCAAATATAAAAGTAGTCTACAAAAATCTATCTTCTCTTCAGAAGAAGCTGTAGCTGTAAAGGTCACCAAAGCAATGTAGATGATGTTATCTACAGCGTCTACATCCTACTCCCAACTCTGCCTGCCAAGATCTTCTTTGCATGACTGGTTCATCTACCTATATCCTACCTAAAACTAGTTTGTGTTCTGCAGCAGTTTATTAAGGAATCTGACAAGGAGGCACAGGCTTTTTTCAGTTCAATTTCTTTCAAAGTTCAGAGAAGGCAGTGACATTTACACACAATGTCCCATTTCAAAAGCCAGGACCACCTCCCCTACTGCTCAGGATACTTAAACCTTTGTCTAGTCTCCAAAATGTACAGATTTCATCTGGTCTTTGACCTGCAATCCCTGAACAGATCTGTATCAATATGGAATCTTTTTGTCACTATAAACTGCAGTGGATTAGGGATGCCACTCTTAATTAGCTAATATATGATTTGAAATATATGTATACCATTAACACCTGTGTTTGGCCTTGTACCTTTGACCTGTATCTTTTTACTATAAATTCACTCCATTATACTTAGGGTTGGCTTCAATGTTGTCTGTTGCCTTGGGTTGGCTTTGCCATGTGTTGTCATCTACTGTAATCCTATAGCAGTGCTAGGTAGTTACCAAAATCCCATACTTCTGGTCAAAACATCTGGTGATGCACTCCATCAAATAGCACAGCTGGCTAATAAAGCCCTGTCTCGCTCCCTGCCAGGACATGGTTGTTCAACATAAGGAGCCAAAAAACGTTACTACCAAACAGGGATTAGCTACAGACTGTAATACAGCAACTGCTGACCAGCCACAAATACAAAGAGATGAATTATGTAAGTGTTGTACTACCTCAGACCTCTGTAAATGTGCTCCTCATATAAAGGAACAAATCAGGTGAAATATCTGATACAGCACTTTATTAGCTTGCAATGGTGGCTATTAAGATACTAGTTAATTTCCTATTCACACCACCAGAGGTGGACTACTATTAAGCTAAGTGTTGGTCTGGTTACTTTCCTTGTCCTTTAAGAACTGGGACAAATGCCCAGTTGAGTTTATTCTGTGTTAAATTTTCAGCAGGAAAGATGACAGGATACATGACTTATTGTTTATTTATAAAAACCCTTTATCATTATTTCTTGTCAATTCATCCCATAGGAAATCAACCGAAAGAAACAAAAACAGCCAAATGAACAGATACAAACTGACCACTAGGGGGTGGGGAAACATCACAGCTGCACTCCATGAAAAACTCCTGAACAGAACAGCTGCAGCAGTAACGGAGATTAAATCAAGGTGCAATAAAGCTCTTCAGCTTGTTTGGTTCTCTGAAGAGATAAGTCTGCATTCAATGGTTTCTTCTGTAGGGTTACTGTTATGTTCAGCACTGCACGTAAAAAGAAAAGAAAAAAGAAAAGAAAGGTAACTCTTATGAGAGCTCCAACATTAAAACCACTAACTTTTATCCAACCTACCACGATGTGCCACTTCTGATAGATTAACAGTTGAATGGACTGAATTTAACTATTTGACTAAAATTACTAAAGAGGCCAAAAACGTTTAAATGTTTTTATAATGTCCATTATTCACTTACAAAGCTCACAAAAATATTTCACAAAATTTAGAAACAGTCATTTAGGAAAAATAAACTGTAGTGCTGAAGAAAATGGATAGATTAGTGACATGCCTCTCTTGCCTATTCGCCAACAATGTACACCCAAACTATACTGGTTATAGTTATTTTAACAAATAGGCTTTATTCTTTTTACAATAGTGTGGAGTGTGTTGTTTTCAGATGTTAAAAAAAGGCTGAGGTGAGCAATTAAAATAATGGTTAAATATGGAAACAACTTTAAAGATACTAAATATACTCATATTGTAAAACATATTTAACATTAATCTCACTCACTGGTTGTTTTGCTTTGTCTCCATCTCTGTTTTGTTGTCTAGGTTCTGCCCTTCCCCGTCCTGCTCTTTATCACCAGCAGTTTCAATCCTCTGAGACAGAAAGTCTCCATTCACTGAAGCATCCATATCTTGGTGATCAAAAATAAACAATTTTCATTAAAGTTACTGTAATAATGGTTTACAAATTTCTAGTTGGTTCAAGCTAGAATAAGTATAAAAAAACTGGCATAAAATCTAGATGAACACATTATAAAGGAGTGACAATAAGGAGTGATCATAATTCAGACTTGGTGACCTAAAACATTTGAACATCAGAGGAACCTAAAATTGATTTTACTTGATTTATTTTAAAGGAGAAGGAAAGGTAAAAATGAAATAAGCTTTATCAGAAAGGTCTATGTAAATACAGCCATAAGCACACACAGAAAAGCTGCAGAGTCCTCTATCAAAAGTAACACAGGATTTCTTGTTTCCTTTTTTGTAAACATGTTCTTAGGTATCAGACTTCCTCTCTTAGAAAATCCTTCATTTCCGAGGCCAGAGTCTGTGCAGCTCTCTCCTCTCCCCTTCCACAACAATGCATAAAACTCACTTCCCCCTCCCTTAGTAATGTCTAATCTGAGCTACCAGCAGCTAGAGCTACAGCACAAGGATAGGAAGACCAAGCTAAAATAGCAGCTGCAATCTTAAACAAACGGAGGGAGCTTCTAGTTTTCTCCAGAATAAATAAAGCGTTCTAGGTGGCACTAATGTGGTGAATCTATTAGCAGTAAAATGCTAAAATGACTTTAAACAGCTCTTGTGGCTGTAAAGTAAAGGAATAAAAGACTCCTATCATGCTTAAAATGTTAGTACCTTCTTCAACCTTGCCAGTCTGCTTCTCCTCCTCTGGGTCTTTCTCTGCAGTGTTGACCTTTTGTACTGTTTTTTGTTGAGACTCCAACTTGGGGCCTAGGATACGAGCTTTAATTCGGGAATAAACCTCAGCAGCTTTGTCCATAACACTCTGGTTAGCTTTGTAACGTCGGATCTGGTGGTTGGATTATTAAGGAAAAGATTATTAAGGAAAAAAGAAGTTTGTTTAAATAAGGGAGATAAAAGAAAAGATTGTATCAATTAAAGAAAAGCTAAAGAACTGAATATTATGGGGCAGACTCAAACTCTAACATTTCTATTTTTTTTCATTATAAAATTCAAATAAACTAATTTCAACAAATGTAGTGATGGAAGCGCATGAAAGAAATAAAAATAAAACATCTGGTGCAATATGTATATAAATAAATAAATCACAGTGCAAGGTGTGAAAAGTGAATCCACTCCCACCAATACTGTCACTCTATCAGCTTACCAGATAGTAGTAATTAAAAGCCAAATAAATAGATGGAATGTACTTTTGCTTGTAGGGAACGCTAGGATCCTCAATACAGTGAAATAGAGAGGGAAAGCAACAAATAGTGTGATAACTTTTAATAAATGTTATCACACTATTTGTTGCTTTCCCTCTCTATTTCACTGTATTGAGGATCCTGGCGTTCCCTGCAAGCAAAAGTACATTCCATCTATTTATTTGGCTTTTATTTACTACTATCTATCTGGTAAGCTGATAGAGTGACAGTATTGGTGGGAGTGGATTCACTTTTCACACACCTTGCACTGTGATTTGTTTATTTATATACTGTACGTATTGCACCAGATGTGTTTTATTTTTATTTCTTTTATGTGCTTCCATCACTACATTTGTCTATACTTCAGAGACCCATTCAAAGGGGTTGGCTAAAGAGGGAGCTGCATATCTTTTAGACTTTTCAAACAGCACGGAAGCTTTTCCAAGATTTTCCATCAAGAGCGCTGAGTTTTGGTATTATATATACCATTTAATTTCAACAAATATCTGGCATTTACTAAAAAATCTCAAAAGAAAAAGCATGTGTGAAAAATGTTGCAGACATACCATTGTTCCCTTCCACTAAAATATTGCTAACAACAAAATTATCATATTCAATCTCTCTATGGCTAATTACTTAATTTACTTGCTAGGGATAGCACAATCTGCAAGGAGTACAAGCATGCACCTTTGCCCTATGACCTTAATTCTTTCATTTCATCTAAAAATATACTTTTTTTTTTTTTTTAAATTCAGGCAAGTTTATTGAGAAGATTTTACAGCAGTTTCAGCAGCTATAAATCACATTATGAGGCAGAGTTACACAATATAATAAGGTTCTAGTACAGTGGTTCTCAACCTTCTTAATGCCGCGACCCTTTAACACATTTCCTCATGTTGTGGTGACCCCCACAAAAAGACCTGGCGCACGCAGCGTGGCAAATTTTTTGACCACGCCCACTTTGTGGCCACGCCCCAGTTGCCACACCCCATTTTTAAAATAGTACCCATGATGGCACAATAGACAGCACCCCCATGCAGTGCCCCCCATACACAGTGCCTCATTTGCCCCCATAAACAGTACCCCCCCATAGACCATGCCCTCAATTGCCCCACAGACAGTAGCCCCCATAGAAAGTACCCTCCATACACAATGCCCCCATACACAGTGCCCCCCCATACACAGTGCCCCCCCCATACACAGTGCCCCCCCCATACACAGTGCCCCCCCCATACACAGTACCCCCCCATACACAGTACCCCCCCATACACAGTACCCCCCCATACACAGTACCCCCCCAATTGCCCCCATAGAGAGTACCTGCAGCCGACCGCTCCAGTACCGTCTGTTCTTGGGCTCCTGCTCCTTATTCGGCTCCTCGTACGGCGGCGACAGGACCTTTTGTAAGGTTGCGCCCGTGCGTACGTGTGACGTCACACGTACGCAACCTTATAAAAGGAACTGTCGCCGCCGTACGAGGAGCCGAATAAGAAGCAGGAGCCCAAGAACAGACGGTACTGGAGCGGTCGGCTGCAGCCAGCGCGTCCCGCTGGCCTGGATTGTTTAATCCGGGACAGCGGGACACGCTGTAAAAACCGGGACTGTCGCGACCCCCAGGTTGAGAACCGCTGTTCTAGTATAAGACATGTTTTGCAGTAACAAAAGTTGCGAGTTATGTTGCATATGAAAATACATTGTAACCTTTTCTTTTGTGTGCATTTTCCTTTCCCCTTCCATTTCCCTCAGGATGTTGGCACATATTACAGTTTACAAACATATTATCTTAAAATGCTTAAAGAAAATAATGCCTATTCTAGCCATTTTCCCCATTTTTTTGGGTTTCTTGGGAGCTCTTCTAGTTTTATATATTAGACAATGTGAATATTTGGGGGTGTTGAGTCTTTCCATTTCCTTGTTATTGCTTTTTTTGCTAAAAATAAAACATTCTCTGGTGAATACACTGAGATGTTGTGTGAGTAGTTCTTTGAGTCCTATGCCTAGCAGACACACTTGGGGGGGTTCTTGGGAGTTTCACCTCTAGGATCAAGTCTATTTTATTTAAAACCATGGTCCAATATTTACCCAGGACCAAGCATTCCCACACCATATGCATAAGTGTGGCGTTTTCTACATGGCATCTAGGGCATTCCGATGTTGTATTTGGGAATATGTGATGCAGCTTAGCTGGAGTGTAATACGCTCAGTGTACAAAATAAAGTTGTATCATCCTATCTCTATAGTTAAGTGATGCTGTGAGGGGAGATTCCAGCACTTCATTCCAACCATCATCATCTAGCGTGCCCAGGTCTGTTTCCCATTTCCCCTTAGTTTCTCTAGGGGTTTGTTAAACACTTTGCTATGCAGATTGGCGTACAGTGAAGAGATTAGCCCTTTTTGCAGAGCCTTGCATTATTAGGTCTACTGTTGAGTTTTGCGATATTTGGATAGTGGAGGGGAACTGAAAGATTTCTTTAAGATGATTAAAAGTAACCATTGTCCCATTTTGCCATATGTCATATCAGCATAACATTTCCCTGGCATGTCCAGAGTTAAACCTGGCAACATTTGGCTTTGTGTCCACAAGACACCCTTAATTAAGTCAATACACAACAAGGGACAGTGGAAGGTAACAAATTCATCAAACTCAATCAGACAATGCGGAACCAGCCAGTTGGGGCAGGAAGCTGGGGGCCTTTGGTTTCTTTGATCTGTTGATCAAAGCAAGGCAAAGTGTGGACCTAGGAACAGCAGGGGGTGCAGCTAGGAGAAAATATGGATTATAGAAAGGGATCCATATCTCCTTTGCTTTAGGGTTCACATCCTCATAAATCACATATTGGTTATGAGGGGGTTCCCAATGATACCAAACAGGCACTGCCTATACCCACCAGTTAGGAGGGATAGTTTCTGGGGGGCTGGGACATGAGACACCCCTCATGTTTAGTATCATTCTGATCGCCCACATATGGGCTAAAGCACACCCATATTTTCATAATATTGGGTACTGGCAAGTACCAATATTATATGACAAGAGACTGGCATGAGAAGTACAGCTCTCTACAGGGGGGGGTCATGTGACAAGTTCCTGGGCACTCCCCCCTCATGCATACGCTAATGAGGGAGGGTCCCAGCAGGAAGGATAAAAAGGGTACAGACCCAGGTACTAGTTAGCTCATTCTCAAACTCTTGCCTCAGGAGGACACAAAAGATAACTCGGTAACGTACACAGGGTTCTCTCTGTGTTTTATTTCCTTTTATTTTATTTACGGTTTGTATGTATATGTCTCTTTTTGTAAAACCTTTTTAAATGCACTGTTTACCCTTGTAATATTAAATATAAAAAATTTAATAAGTTCTGTCTTTTGGCTCTATAAAGATCCCCACGTACCTTGTTTACATGTGAATGTAGTAACAGCTTGGCTGTATGTGTATTGAGTAGAGGGCAGGTTCTGTGTAGATGCTAATTAACTAGTTGACTGCTAGCAGGAGAGTGTGTTTGACTGTAATATTAACCCTGTGGCTGCTGGCTAGTGTGTTTGTGGAAATAGTGGAAACTAACCCTAACTACGGTAAGAAAGCTTGAATGATATATTTGTGTATTAGGTTTCTATCGCCTGTTAATAATAGATGGTGGCAGCGAATAGTTATTTGGGGCAGTGGTGTGTTTGGGGGTGCTTGATGTTAGTCTAACCTGTGTGAAAGGTGACTGAGTGTAACCCCTTGTTGCCCTGTCCCCATGTCCTACGCGCCTTAGAGTGGCGTGTTCTCGACACTATACGTCCCCTATCCTAAGGATAATTCATCCATATTGACATTTCCCCTAGTTTAGCAACATGCGGAAACCAGTAGTTACACCATAGGGGGGTTTGCAGAAGGAAGCCCGTGAATTTAAGAATTTGTGTCTCCTTAATCCATATTAATCAAGTGTGTTGCATTACTACATTCTAGTATACTGTGTTGGAGGGTTTTTTAATTGACAAACATTGGAAGGTTGTGCATTTATTCCCCACCAGTAAAGCTTGCATATGGAAAAGAGTCTGGTGATGCGCCTCTTCCACCCAAGTAGCAAAGTGACTCATTTCAATATAGGAGAGCACAGGTAATTTTAAAAAGTAATTTTAAAAATGTATAAAAGACTGCAAAGCTTTGAAGCTCTGATGTAGGGAGAATAGAAACAACATAAATAAATAAATAAATAAATAAATAAAGAGCAGAATATCATAATTTGCAACAAACCTTAAAGCCAATTTTAAAGGTCAACTGCTCTTTAATTTTCTTAACCAGGTGTAAAAATCCTTTTTGGAGTGTCTAAATGCTATCCAACTTCTGAGTTACCAAGGGCAGGAAGTTTTCTTCTGTGGTGGAGGGCCGATAACAAATTCCCAAAACAAACCCATGCCAGGTTCACCTCCCACAGGCAGCACAGGATAGGCAGAGTATGGCACACACAGGCAGAATAGGGCAGGCAGAGTATGGAAAACACACAGGCAGAGTAGAGCAGGAGAGGCAGAGTAGGGAGGGAAACCTATCATGACTTCACAAGTAAATGAAAATGAATCTGAGATCTTACAGGTGTAAACATTGCAGGGGCTTGAACATGTGAACAATACATGGGGTTTGCAGGTGTGAACAATACAATGGCTTACAGGGTCACACAAGGGGGGGGCTGGATGTGTTCCGCAGGCTGCTAGTTGGACATCACTGGTCTAATTGATAATAACAATATCCCCTGTTTGTAATAAGTAATATATGTAATATGGAATCAAAGGGATGATAATTTGGTAGAAGGGAAAAGCATTTATTTACAGTATCATTCTTACCTTTTTAAGTGTGGCCACTACATCGGTGTTCTTCTGCAGGATCTGAGATGTCACCTGTAGCCCTCCTAGTTCTTCTAAAGCATCTAGACACTTCTGAATGTCCTGAGCAACAGAATAATAAAGGTGTCACTTTATTGCAATGGAGATCAGCCCGGTAGTCATGGCATCTTTGTGATGTTTAAAACACACAAGTGTAATATGGATAAGCAGGAGTTATTTCCAAAGGCTAACTGAAATTTTATGACTAACATTTAAGCTGAATTTGATCTTAAAGGAGAAGGAAAGATAAAAACTAAGTAATCTTTATCAGAAAGGTCTATGTAAATACAGCCATAAGCACTCACAGGAATGCTACACTGAGTCCTCTGTTAAAAGAAACCTTCTCCTTTTTTGTAAACATGTTCTTTGGGGATCTGACTTCCTCTCTCAGAAAAATCCTTAATTTGGGGGGCCAGAGACTGTGCAGTTCTCTCCCGCTCCCCCCTCCCTTAAGAATTCATAAAACTCACTCCCCCCCACCCTTAGGAATGTGTGATCTGAGCTACACTGGCTAAGCAGCAGCAGGAAGCTCCAATCTTAAACAGAGAAAGCTTCTAGGGTTCTTTACTCAGGTATGGTAATGCTTTCTGCAGAATAAATATACAGTCATATGAAAAAGTTTGGGGACCCCTCTCAACCTGCATAATAATTTACTCAACTTTAAATAAAAAAGATAACAGTGCTATGTCTTTCATTTCACAGGAACACTAATACTGAGTAGTATTTAGTTGTATGAAATTAAGTCAAATGTGAAAAACTCGCTATGCAAAAATTTGGGTATCCTTGCAATTTTGCTAATTATGAATGAATGTAACTGCTCAATACAGATTACTAGCAACATCAAATTGGTTGGATTAGCAGCTTGTTAAGGCTAATGCCACACGAGGCGTAGGGCTGAAATTTTCGGCAAGCAGAAAAGCGCTTGCCGAAAATTTCAGCCCTAGGCCTCGTGTGGCATTAGCCTAAAAGCCTTGAACTTCATAGGCAGGTGTGTCCAATCATGAGAAAAGGTATTTAAGGTGGCTAATTACAAGCTGTGCTTCAGTTTGACTCTCTGAAAGCATGGGATCCTCAAAACAACTCTCAAAACAAAGATTGTTCAGTATCATGGTTTAGGGGAAGGCTACAAAAAGCTATCTCAGAGGTTAGAACTGTCAGTTTCAACTGTAAGGAATGTAATCAGGAAATGGAAGGCCACAGGTACAGTTGCTGTAAAACCCAGGTCTGGCAGGCCAAGAAAATACAGGAACGGCATATGCGGAGACAACCCAAAGATCACCTCCAAAGACCTGCAAGAACATCTTGCTGCAAATGGTGTATCTGTTAACTGTTCTACAATTCAGCACAATTTGCACAAAGAACATCTGTATGGCAGGGTGATGAGAAAGAAGCCCTTTCTGCACTCACGCCACAAACAGAGTCTCTTGTTGTATGCAAAAGGTCATTTAGACAAGCCACAGTCATTTTGGAACAAAGTGCTTTGGACTGATGAGACAAAAATTTAGTTATTTGGTCATAAAAAAAGCCCTTTGCATGGCGGAAGAAGAACACCGCATTGCAAGAAAAACACCTGCTGCCTACTGTCAAATTTGAAGGCAGTTCCATCATGCAGTGGGGCTATGTGGCTAGTTTAGGGACTGGGGCCCTTGTTAAAGTTGAGGGTCAGATGAATTCAACCCAATATCAACAAATTCTTCAAGATAATGTTCAAGCATGAGTCACTAAGTTAAAGTTACGCAGGGGTTGGATATTCCAACAAGACAAATGACCCTAAACACAGTTGGAAATCTACAAAGGCATTTATGCAGAGAGAAAAGTACAATATTCTGGATTGGCTGCCACAGTCCCCCAGCTAAAAAAAAAAATTGAAGCAGGCTGTCCATGCTTGGCATCCATCAAATGAAACTTAACTGGAGAGATTTTGTATGAACGAATGGTCAAAAATACCGCCATCCAGAATCCAGACACTCATCAAAGGCGATTGGAGGCATCTAGAGGCTGTTACATTTGCAAAAGGAGGCTCAACTAAGTATTGATGTAATATCTCTTTTGGGGTGCCCAAATTTTTGCTCCTGTTTAACTTTTTTATGATGCATATTGCATATTTTCTGTTAATCCAATAAACTTTATGTCATTGCTGAAATACTACTGTTTCCACAAGGCAAGTTACTGCTTTTAAAGCTCAGCCAATGATAAACAAAACTCCAAAGAATTAAGAGGGGTTCCCAAACTTTTTCATATAACTGTAGTGTTCTAGGTGGCACTAATGTGGCAAACCTTTTGGCAGTAAAATACCAAAATAACTTTCTTTCTCCTTCAAAGAACTATTTTAACAGGTATCATACCTGGACAATAACATTTTCTGAATTGTGCTTAGTATCTTAGTATTAATATACACTGCTCAAAAAAAATAAAGGGAACACAAAAATAAGACATCCTAGATCTGAATGAAACATTCTTATTAAATACTTTGTTCTTTACATAGTTGAATGTGCTGACAAAATCAAATTTATCAACCCATGGAGGTCTGGATTTGGAGTCACACTCAAAATTAAAGTGGAAAAGAACACTACAGGCTGATCCAACTTACATGTAATGTCCTTAAAACAAGTTAAAATGAGGCTCAGTAGTGTGTGTGGCCTCCACGTGCCTGTATGACCTCCCTACAGCGCCTGGGCATGCTCCTGATGAGGTGGCGGATGGTATCCTGAGGGTTCTCCTCCCAGACCTGGACTAAAGTATCCACCAACTCCTGGCCAGTCTGTGGTGCAATGTGGTGTTGGTGGATGGAGCGAAACATGATGTCCCAGATGTGCTCAATTGGATTCAGGTCTGGGGAATGGACGGGCCAGTCCATAGCATCAATGTTTTCGTCTTGCAGGAACTGCTGACACACTCCAGCCACATGAGGTTTAGCATTGTTTTGCATTAGGAGGAACCCTGGGCCAACCGCACCAGCATATGGTCTCACAAGGGGTCTGAGGATCTCATAGCGGTACCTAATGGCAGTCAGGCTACCTCTGGCGAGCACATGGAGGGCTGTGCGGCCCCCAAAGAAATGCCACCCCACACAATTACTGACCCACTGCCAAACTGGAGGATGGCAGGCAGCAGAACATTCTCCACGGGGTCTCCAGACGTCTGTTACATGTGTTCAGTATGAACCTGCACAGGGCACCAGTGGTGAATTTGCCAATCTTGGTGTTCTCTGGCAAATGGCAAACTTCCTGCACGGGGTTGGGCTGTAAGCACAACCCACATCTGTGGACTTTGAGCCCTCATACCACCCTCATGGAGTCTGTTTGAGCAGACACATGCACATTTGTGGCCCGCTGGAGGTCATTTTGCAGGGCTCTGGCAGTGCTCCTCCTGTTCCTCCTTGCACAAAGGCGGAGATAGCGGTCCTGTTGCTGGGTTGTTGCCCTTCTACGGCCTCCTCCATGTCTCTTGATGTACTGGCCTGTCTCCTGGTAGCGCCTCCATGCTCTGGACACTACGCTGACAGACACAGCAAACCTTCTTGCCACAACTCGCATTGATGTGCCATCCTGGATAAGCTGCACTACCTGAGCCATTTGTGTGGGTTGTAGACTCCGTCTCATGCTACCACTAGAGTGAAAGCACCGCCAGCATTTAAAAGTGACCAAAACATCAGCCAGAAAGCATAGGAACTGAGAAGTGGTCTGTGGTCACCACCCACACAATCACTCCTTTATTGGGGATGTCTTGCTAATTGCCTATAATTTCCACCTGTTGTCTATTCCATTTGCACAACAGCATGTGAAATTGATTGTCAATCAGTGTTGCTACCTAAGTGGACAGTTTGATTTCACAGAAGTGTAATTGACTTTGAGTTTCATTGTGTTGTTTAAGTGTTCCCTTTATTTTGTTGAGCAGTGTATGTTGCTCTTACTAACATTATGACAGGAGCTACTTTCAACTGGCCTGACACTTTACACTACATGTCCTGGAACTCCAGGCCATGCACTTCTCTGCAAGTACTAACATAGGAGAAATGGAATGTAAAAAGGAAGAGTGTGTGGCAGCCTTAGAGTAATATACTTAGGAATAACCACATGTTCACTAGATATTATATGACCAACCACAGGCCTTATATTAAATATGAGAGGATTGCTTACATTTCTACAAAGAAAACAAAGCATTAATGAGATTTCCTGAAAGTTAGTTTGTTTATACTTACAGGATTATCCACTTTCAGTGCAAATTTGATTTCACTATGAAGTTTTTGGAGTTTTTCTTCCACTGTAGGCTCTGGTTCAACATAGTAAAATAGTGAAATGGGTATAATCGTTATAAATGTCACACAAATGCATCTGTGCAACTTTTAATTCTTTTATAAATATGTTTTTAAAAAAAAAAAAAAAAAAAACTATTCCTTTAACTGAAATACATGGAAAAAAAACACAGCACCCTTCTCATAAATGAACAGAATCTAGAGTTAATTCTTAGCAAAATTCATCCAGCTCACCTTTTTTCACCACCTTCCGAGCAGTTATTACCTCTGGTTTCTTTTTCTCCTTCTCGACTTTAGAAGGTCTAAAAAAGAAGAATTCTGGTTTTCACACCACAAAAACACATTCTACATTTTCTTTAGGTAGATTTTCAAATGGATACTCTTCCACATCACAGAAGTTTGTTTCTTCCTATTACCTCCCCCTTGGTCTTTCTCCACGTTTCTCCTTCTGGTTTGTTTTTCTTGCACTTTCAGAAGGCCTTGTTTTTTTTATTGTTTTCTTTACCTAGAAAATATAGCACAATTACATTATCAAAAGAGAAAAAAACAAAAACATTTGGTTCTCCAATATAATGATTACATGTATTAAAAAATGTTGCAGTAAAATGGTATAGTAAGTAAAAATGCAAGAGAGCATATATATCTGATGCTCATAGCCAGTGTATTTAGAGACATATGGGAAAACGATATACAAACTATTTACTCACTTTACTAGGTTCCCCATTTGAGAAAGATTATCAATAAATCACATGTGCACATTTCTGGCAGCCATTGGGGTGGGGGGGGGGGTACATTTGCAGGGGGCTTAAAATCATCCAATTATACTGGACGCAAAGGAAAAAATGGCTTTATTATGGCAGCTGTACAACAATAACCTTAAGCCTAGTATCAAGTGTTAATCATAGTGGTATGACAATTAAAGAAAATTCCATCATGCTGGATTAATTAAAATACTATTTATATTTGGATAGATTACCAGGTGAAAGATTACAAAGAGTGGGGATGGAACATTATTATAATTTTGAGGTTGGCAATGTAAGTTCAGTTTTTGCTAATGATACACAATTGTGCAAAAATATTCCAACTCAAATTTGGCAGCTTTGCAGCAAGATTTTACAAAATTGGAGAAGTGGGCAGTAAGATGGCAAATTACATTATGGGACTGATTTACTAAAATTTTTTTGGGCCTTTAAAGTCTTAAAAACTCGACATGGTATAAATTAAACTCATTGTTGTAATGTTGTATGAAAATTTAAAGTTTATGTTAGAAAATCACCAAAGTATCATTAAAACTCGAAAAATGAGTTTTAATGGACGTATGTTTCCAAGAATCCTTTTTTTTCCCCCAAACAGGAATTGCTCAAGCAGCCTTTTAGGAGCATTGGCACTCATTCTTGGAAAACAATAATGTGTTTAAGTTTTACTTGAAAGTGTGTGTGAAAGAAAACAGGAACCATCTTGTTGTCAACCATCTGTACTCCATCTTGTTCATATCAATTAATATAGGAGTGTTTTAAATATGTTTAAATTGTTGTTCTGTTAAAAACTGTGAAATGCTGATTTTGCCTAATGGAGGGGCCTCCAACAAAAATAGCCCACTCCACCCTTTGTAACCTTTAAGAGGAGGCTTGGCTGGAATGGCTACAGGGCTCCTCCACTTCTTGTCTGCTTTTAAAGATAACAAAGTCTTGTGTAAGCTTAACCATATAAATGTTAGGATTTGGGTGCTAAAACTTAGCAAGTTAAGAGACAAAGTCATTACGTTTTGTCTGCATACTCCATTCACATGAATAAACTTATCTTCAATCAAATTGGCCTATTCAACAGTTTTAACAGTTTTCAACAGGTTAACTTTCCATTGAAAGTGTGTGAAATAGAAAACAATTATTGGATTAACTTCCCCTTGAAAATGTATGAAGGACAGGCTGTCACTGACTATTCTATTTCTCTACTATTCTAAGCCTCCATTGGACTCAATGATACTTGACTAGTGATGAGCAGAATTTTTGTGCCAGGCATGGATCTGCACGAATTTTGGCAAATTGTTTCTCAAAACTTCCTTGAAATTGCGGCGCACTAATTCATGGTCAGCTTAAAAAAAAAAAAAAAAAAAAAAAAAGCTTGTGAACTTCAAATCAAATTAGGGAAGGCCGCTTCCAAAAAAGTTGCATGCATTTCGGGAATTTTTCGCCGTTTTGCAAATTTTTCCATAGTATCAAGAATTTTTCACCAAAGCAAAACAGAACAGATTTACTCATCTCCAATTATTTTTTTTTTGCCAAAAATTAACTAAATGTAAATAAATCACGAAATGAATGAAATTCTATTAGGGGCATTCTCAAGTGAGAAGAATTTGGGAGTTATTGTGAATCAAAGACTTGGTAACTCTATGCCCACGTCTGCTAAAGCTAATAAAGTATTTGTATAGAGAACGGTAATAAGGGACATAAACATGACTTTTTATAGAATCCTGGTAAGGCCTTTCCTCTCAGCTCAAACCTGTCAGGGCATGGCATAAGCCTGCACAGCTTGCTCCTCTTCTCTCTTGGGCCAGTCAAACCCAAAATATGCAGTGTAAATTGAATTTTGCATTATAATCTGCTTTGTCCTGTCTCCTTTTTATATGCAGGATGCCACATTTAGCAATCCAGGTAAACTTTGTCAAGGGTATGTAAGGGATACCAACATTTTCTTATTGTTAAAAGGTGGATGGGCCTGCCTGTCATTGTGTGCAATGTTGCTTTTTTATCAATTGTGCATTTCTGGGCCAAAATTTGCCCCATAGGAGCAGTGACATGGAAGATTGGAAACACGCTGGCAGACAAGTCATGCATCGTTGTCACATAGTTTAGATGCCTTTAGGTCAACTGTCAACTACTGTAGTTTATCTACATGTACATATTAAGCATTTTAGAATCTGTGCACCATGCACTAGGGAAAGCATTGGGATATCAAGTACAGGTATCGGACCCCTTATCTGGAAACCCGTTATCCAGAAAGCTCCAAATTACGGAATGCCCGTCTCCCATAGACTCCATTTTAATCAAATAATTCAGAATTTTAAAACTGATTTCCTTTTTCTATGTAGAAATAAAACAGTACCTTGTAATTGATCCAAACTAAGATAGAAATAATCCTTATTGGATGCAAAACATTCCTATTGGGTTTAATTAATGTTTTATTGATTTTTTAGTAGACTTAAGGTGTGGAGATCCAAAGGAATTTTATAAAGCACTCAGGTCAAAAAGAGATATAGTTTAACATGGTCAGCAGCACAAAGGTAAGGTCCAAATCTAAACCCTCAGGAGCCACAATGTTTAAGCCCATAAACTGGCCCCTAAGAATAAAGATCCTCTTACGGAGGGAGGTAAATGCTTTGTCAGCTGCCATGCAAATAAGTTGGTGAGCCGCAGTCTTCTTGATCACTCATGGGAGAAACACCTGGAAGGGAAATACGTATTCTAGGCTAAAGAATTACATAGGGGTGAAAAAAGACCAGAGTCCATCAAGTTCAACCCTTCCAAGTAAAACCAGCACACACTATTCTATCTATACACTCACATACATAAACTATATATATATATGTAGATATTAGTATCACAATAGCCTTGGATACTATGCTTGTTCAAGAACTCATCCAGGCCCCTCTTAAAGACATTAAAAGAATCTGCCATCACAACATCACTAGGAGGGACATTTCACAACCTCACTGCCCTCACCGTGAAAAACCACCTAGGCTGCTTCAAATGGAAGCTCTGTTCCTCTAATCTAAAGGGGTGGCCTCTGGTGAGTTGATCATTTTTATGGGGGAAAAAAGAACATCACCTATCAGCCTATAATCCCCTCTAATGTACTTGTAAACAGATAGTTAATAGTATGTCTGCTCCTATTACTAGAGAAAACCTATCTACCTGTGTAAAACCACACTTCATTAAAAGTTTCTGAAACACCTTAGTGTAGAGCAGTGATCCCCAACCAGTGGTTCATGAGCAACATGTTGCTCCCCAAAACCCCTGGATTTTGCTCCCAGTGGCCTCAAAGTAGGTGCCCAGTTTTACATTTCTGGCTTGGAGGCAAGTATTGATTGCATAAAACCCAGTGTAAAGCCAAACAGAGCCTTCTACAGGCTACCAGTCCACATAGGGGGCTACTGAATAGTCAATTATAGCTCTTATTCGCAGCCCCCAGAAAACTTTTTCATGCTTGTGTTGCTCCCCAACACTTCGATTTGAACGTGGCTCACGGGTATAAAAGGTTGGGGATCCCTGGTGTAGAGGCTTCATTTGCCTTGATCTTGACTGAGGAAATCTGCCAGGAAAACTGTCTATGAGGTATGTGTATCAATATACCACCAAAGATAGGCTTTTAGTGATGTGAAGTTGACCCACACCCGACCCTAACCTGCCTGCTCCCAGCGCGAATCCTACTCAACCCAGCAAGCCCCCTTTTATTTATTTAGACCCAAGCCCAACCCGCCCATCTCTGACATCAAAAAAGCCCCTGGCGAGAACCATCCAGTGAAATACTATGTAAAAAATGCCCCTAGGTTCCAGCAGATTGATTAGTAGAGAGTTTTTTTTCTGGTTCCAGCAACTGTTAGAAGGACCATACATTCACACCTGCATCTGTGTCGAAGACAGCCCAAGGATTGTTAAAGTAACAGTGCCTCTGAGACTGGCCAAGGTCATGTGGACGATGGTCTTGAGTCTGGGCCAAGATCACTCTTTAGTCTGTTGTGAGGTGGAGGAGGCTGAACTTCTGGTAATTTATGATTTGTCTGATCTACAGAAGTGATTATTACCTGGACAGTATGCCATTGGGCAAGGCCATCTGCCAGGAAAAGAAAAAAAAAAAAAAGATCCCGAGGTCTGGCAATGCTTCTGCCATTACCATTGCCATGTAAAGAGGTGCCAAAGACAGGATGAAGGAAAAAGAGACAAATTCCAAGTAGGTGCTTGCTACAAGAGAAGCCTCTCATGATCAAGATGGATAGTAATATGGAAGTAGGCATCTTTAATAATGATCACTAACATGAATTCATCCTTGTCCATGAACATCATTACTGACTGAATCAATTCCACTTCGAAGCAACAGGTGCAGACAAATTAACTGGGACACTTTAGGTTCGGTACTGACCAGAAGAAGCTATTGTCTAGGAACAATGAGGAGTTTGCGTAAAAACCCCTGCCTGTATCTAACAAAGTCAGGCCCTGAATGGCTCCCAGAAGTGCCCATCTTTTGGGATTTTGTGTTGGTACTCTCAATCTGCTGGGAAGGATGTGAGAGAATTCAATTTGGTCCTTTACCCAATTTGACCACACCTCCTGGATGTACTTTAGGTGGCTGGTTAGTCGTTTGAGCTTTTCTTAAATGTGGTTTGGATCTTTGGTTAAAGGATCAGTGCCTTAGGTTATTCTGCTTGGGTTTGTTTTGGAGGGGTAAAATGCTCATTCCTTCCAGAGCTTGGGAGATAATCTTCTTCTCCAAGTATCTGTTTTCCCAAACAAAGTTAAGCTGATCATTAAACATTTGGACTTTATATCCACAGACCATGTCTTTAGCCAGAGGAATTGACTAGCAACTATCTATTAAGAGGAGGCTTTTCCAGCTTGGCTGTATCTATGGTCACACTGCTGACATAGGTGTTTGCAATCTGAGAAAAGAGCAGATTTTTAGAAGAGCCCTCTGATCCTTTAAGATGTGCCACTTGTCTATGATATGGATACCCATGCATAACAAAGATAGGTCAAAATGTAGCCCCCAATAACTTTACAAAACATCTATAGGGTCTTTGCTGTTTCACTAGGCCTGGTGATGAAGAGTGTGGACCTGAATTTTAAACCGACAACTGCAGTTCTCCATGGAGCAGAAAGGCATGTGAGGTACGCAGGTCAGAAAAACTAACAATGAGGACACAAAATCTTCAGGCTGGAGGCACTGTGAAGCAGGCCCCCGGGTGGTCTTAGATTGTGGCCCTGACCATTGCTCTCCGAGCCATCTGGATGTCCACCCTTCCAATGACACTAAAAGAAACTGAGGATTCAGGAAGGCAGGAAGGGGATGAAGCTCTGAGCAGGAGGAGAAACCACTATTAGTCTTTAAGTGTGTGTTCTCTACCTGTAGGATCTTTATCTCCATGGTGCCTGTGCCCCCCAATCTAGCCAAGAAAATGAAGGATAATACCAGTAATATTAATGTCAGGAATCTTAGTAAAAATAAATGTATATATGAATAAAAGCATAAACAAAAATAAACAGCAAAGTGTCCTTTTCATCAATGAGAATGCCAGTCTTTGCCCGTGTCTAATAATAAGTAGTAACATTTTTAGTCATAATTCATTATCACTAAGATAACTTAAATGTTGCAGAGAGACAAGGCAGCTGCTGTTACAACAAGATCATTAGTACTTAATGGAATGAAAACATAAATAAGCAAAACTCTTTCGAATTTCATTTTTCTTACCTTCTTGTCACTATCAGAATCATCAGAAATTGCCCTGACTTTCTCCTTTTTGCCCTTTTTAATTTCAGATGCTACAGGCTTCACTTCTTTTACTGGCTTCTTGTCTTCTTCAGAGTCAGAAGATGATGAACTCTTTTTTGGCTTTGGAGGTGCTATGACTTCACTCTTGCTGCTGTCACTGTCAGAGTCACTTTTGTCACCTTTTTCAGCCTTCTCCCTTTTCTTTCTCTCTTCCTCCTCTCTTTCTTCTTCACGCAGTCGTCGCAATTGTTCTTCTTGTTCTTTCTTTCTACGCTCTTCTAACTCCCTCCTTCTCTCCTCATCTCTCTTCTTCCACTCACTTATCCGATCTACTGAACTGTCACTGTGGAAAGATTTCAAAATAAAAGAACTAGTACAAATATAAGCTTATCTTATGATGATGATGTGAAAGTGTTTAAGATTCTCACCTGTCGCTGCTGTCACTTGAAGGAATGGGCTCTGCCTTGCGCCCTCGGCCACGTGGTTTAGGTGCAGGTTTCTCTGCTATGATATGATGAACAGAAATTATGAATGTAGCTCATCCATGACACACATTCAATTTTATGGAAGAAGAGCCTCACTCACCAGGTCGACGTCCCCTTGGGGTCTTCTTTACAGGTGCCTCAGAATCAGAGGATGACAAAGAAGGGGATGATGCAGAGGAGGAAGAAGGGGATTTCTTCTGTTCTTCTTCTTTTTTTTCATCTTCTGACTCATCTGATTTGGAGTCAGACTCTGCAAATATCTGAAGGGAAAACCAAATATATCTGTCTGAGATTTTTGCATTCTATTTTCTGTATGACCACAGATTAGTTAAATGACGATTTTTAATGAACAAAAATAAAGCTACTGACCTTATTTTTTTTCCCTAAATTTGTGGTCCTTCGCTGAATTCTGGGAGTGCTTTTTTCTGGGGTAAAGTCCTATTTTAAACAGGAAAAAATATCTTTTTTACATAAACAAAAAAATTAAGAAACCGCAGGCATCAATAAATGTAAAAGAAATGCCTTATTTCCAAAGAATCTCACCTGGTCGCTGTCTGAATTCTCCTCTTCAGAGCTTGATGCACTGTCTGGTTCCTGCTCACTGGATGAATGTTTTGTACGTTTGGCACTTGGAGGCTACAGAAAAAAAGAAAACAGTAATGTTGGAGAAAAGATAGGTATCATCTCTGGAGAATGATAGGACCATATATGAGAGAAATGGATAGAGGGCAGTGAGGGGTTAAAGGGTAGAAGGTATGGGTGAAAAAATTAAGAAACTGATAATTTTCCAGTTGCCAAAATCAAAACAGTTTAGACTGATGAATGCTACAAGATGGCTGATCCCTTGTTACCTTGTTATTGACTCAAGTCTGACTTTTCAAAATCTTTTAAAATGTGGCTGCTGTAGCCGTGAGGTTGGAAGGCATGGCAAAATCTGATTCACATAAGTGCTCCCTTCAACTGTTTGTCTGGTCTGTCTATAAGCTAACATCGCTGCTGCCTCAGCAACGAGGATGCAAGGTGCCAGTTTCAACACTTTGCAATAGAACACATACAAAACTTCAAACTTATTGCAAATTTAAATGTCTCAATTAAGGTCAATAGTCAGGTGGATACTGTGGTCTGAACCTCAGTAAATGCATTTTATTTGAAAGTAGTTCAAAATACTTCCTAAATATGTGTAATATTTGAGACCCAGTGGAGTGCATCTGCTGTAGGATGTGCATCTTGCAATTATAAACAAATAAAAAAATAAAAATAGTGCCAGAAAACTGTAAGTGTGATGCTTGTACAACTCATCTAAGCATACGATGCAAAAAGTTTTCTCCAATAAGTGTTCACTTTTAAAAAGAATGAGGTTGACTAGACAGCTATAAAGTATGCTGCAGAACACTCGCTGTTTATGTTTTAATTAATGCCACCAAAAGAGATAACCTGGTTATCTTAGCAGAAAATACCAATGGTAGATGATTGGTAGGAAATAATTTTATATTTTCAAGTGAACTTTAATGATTTTAATATAACTAAGTGGTAAGAAGCTGAACTAAGTACTAACAAGTATAGGATCTATTATCTGGAATGTTGAGACCTTAAGTATTTTAAGGGATAAGGGAACTTTGCGGAATTTGGACTATATTTTAATTCCACGAAAAACATTCAAATATTAATCTAATAAGATTGCTTCACCACTAATATTTATGCAGCTGAGTTATCATCCAATACAAGGTACTGTTTTATTATTACAGAGAAAAAACATTTTTAAAAACTGGAATTATTTGCTTAAAATGGACTCTGTGGGAGATGGCCTTACTGTAATTTGGATTTGGGATCACATACCTGTAGTAACTAATAAGTTCAAAACTATGGACAGCTTTTTTGTATAACATAGGGGACTGCAAAATTTTCAAACCTCATATGGTAAATATTATACAGATAGGTGAAAAATTATACTGCGTAAGCATGTAGCAGACTAAGTTCTGATTAAGTTCAGTTGGGTTGTGGCTCATGGAAATAATGAATTACCACTGAAAAGTTCTGCATATGTTGGTATCCATATAAAGGAAAATTATGTTTGTACACTGTTTTCACATTTACTTCTTTGAAGCCAAATTATCTTTATAACAAACTGAAGCCTCTTTATAAAGTGACCTATAAAGTGACATATACAGTGACCCTTGCATCTCCTTGAATAGTGTACCGTGGTTGTACGTCCTTTTCTTTTCACTCCTCCCTTGTCACTTCCCTCTTCATCACTGGATGACACACCAGCTGTTGGAAGAATTGCCTGACCAGTTTCCTGCTCTTCTTCACCATCGCTCCTGGCTGTGGACTTCTCTTCAGGAACATCACTGTCTGAGGAGCTGACAGACTAAAAGTACAAAAGAAATGATGGTGATAAAATGATTTTTACAATACTGATGGAAAAATGAGCTGATGCTGAAGACAGAAAATTAACCTAAGTTTAGAAATTAGCAAGGCCATATGGTCTGTGTAGTGAGTGATACAGTTTATACAAGGAAAGATATTTGTTTACAAAGTTTGCACACTTACTGCAGGAGGCAGGCTGTAGCTAGCTTGTGGATTATTCTGGATTTCCCAGAGCCCTTCATTGAATCCTTTCCTTTTGTTTGGTTTGCCATACTTATCTTTACATTTTTCATATGGAAAGAGATCCTTGGGTGCCAAAAATGCTCTATAATCAAAAAAAGATACCTTGATAAAGAACAAAGTAATAAGTATCCACTAAAAAATTATAACAAAGAGAAAAACACATAAAACTGAGCAGTAAAACATTACAGAGGAAACGAGTCTGCTACTCACGTCTCATGGGTCCCATAAAAGAATATTGGGTATTTATTTGGTGGAGGTTTCACAGCCCCGTCTTTGACATCATCAATCTAATTATTGGAGAACAGAAGCAATAAATTTGATTAGAAATAAAATAATGAAACAAAGTAAACAATTTTAAATGAAAAATACATTTTTTAAAAAATTTAATAAGGAATTAAAACACTAAATAATACTTCACAGATCAAAGAGCACATTTATGGCAAAGTGACACACACAAAAAAATAAATAAAAAAGAGAAGGAAGATATGTATACCAAACCTCATTGCTCACAAAGGAGCTCACTTTATCTCATTAATGGTTTGACAGCTTTAGTTTGGTTAAGGATCTTTACATTATAGAGGAAAGAACGGTGTCCATTCGGTGGTACATGGTTAAAGTTGACCCATTTGCCCTACATTTCTAAGCTCACAGTCATTTTGGGCGATTTTCTTCAGGTAAATTTCATTTTTAAATAAGAAAACACCATACAATTACGAAATTGCATTTATCAAGTCAGCATTTTTATTGTTTACCATTCTTGCATTAAGCAAAGAATATATCAATACATCAACGTTCAATCTACAGCTAACATTTCAGTATACTGTCAACTTAGGAAGGTCTAAGGGCTGTGCTGACCTTCAGTGTGGGAGATTAGTCAGCAATGTTAAAAGGGGCTGGAGTGCCTCTTGAAGTATATTGCACCAGGGTCCCCAAACTTTGTCAAATTTAACACATATCAACACTTTTCTGTGACTTCATTGACGAATGGGAGTTTCTTTTTTTAACTCCTTTATACATAACTCTATAACTCCTATTTTAGACAAACTCAGTCCTGTTTTTCCTCAGGTATTTGATTTAAATGCACTATAGAGGCCAATTTACATACACTGCAAATTATTATCCAAAAATGCAAAGAGAAACTTTCCAAGTTCAATCTTCCCTTTAACAAAAAGCATCCAAAATGAAAAACAGTCTATTCCTTGGATCAAGACTTATAGCATTACTATTAAGGGACTACTAGTACTTTCTCACTTGCTAAAATGACATCCAGACCCTATCCATGAAATATCTACACATGCAAGCACAACTGCTTCTGGAAAGAATCTCCACAGCTTGATACCATAAAAATCCTATCTGCAACATAAACTCCCCCTTTTTTTTGCTCCCCCATCAGAGCTGCAGGGTGAGACAGCCCACTCTTCAGTACAGACACTGACAGACTGCCATTGCTTGCTATAGCTAAATCGATTATCTTGAAGTATTCAAACGTCCTTTTCCACCAACAACTTAACTAAACAGTCCCGTTAAGGCAGGGGTACCCAACCTTTTTTTTACCGGTGAGCCACATTCAGATATAAAAAGAGCTGGAGAGCAACACATGCATGAAAAAACAGGTGCGCCAGTTTTTATGCATCCAAAACTTGCTTCCAAGCCAAGAATTCAAAAATAAGCACCTGCTTTGATGGGAGCAACACCAAGGGGTTGGTGAGCAACATGTTGCTCCTGAGCCACTGGTTGGGGATCACTGCATTAAGGGTATATGTACCTGGCATAGTTGAAACCCCCAAATGCTTAACTTTACAGTTATCTACATTTAATCTTACCTGCCACTTAGATGCTTAGATTGCCAGTTTGTCCATAGCCCCTACAATGATGATACATCCTGCATGGATTAAACTGTCCTCCATAGGGTTATTTAGCCAACACAGCACAGATACGTTGCCTTCAACGCCCTCTTCCAAGTCATTAAAAATAGATAAAATGGTTGAGTAAACACTCCTCCAATATGGAACCCTAGGAAACACTATTAAAACCCTTAAACGGTTACAAAATGTACTACTGAAAACTACTCTCTTTACCCCAGATCCTGTCACCATGGGCAGTTTCTCAGCTCATACACTCATCTACATTTCCTCTTGTAAATTCTGCGCTTAGCATGGACTGCCATCAGAAGAACTCTATTATCATTCATTCAAACAGGCCCTTCACCAACAACATTTGGAAAAACAAGCATTGATTGCTTTTCCATTTCATGTACCACTTCTACGCGGTTTGACTGGCAGCCCTTTAAGGACAGCAATATAACAGCAACTGCATTGTGAATTGAACTACTTGTAAAGCATAGGCATTTACAGTTAAGCTATAGACAGTTTATCTTCCCTGATACTCCTTTTTGTTCTCTACTCCAACTATTAACATCTTCACTTTTTGTGGAAAGGTAAATTAGTTAAACGGCTAACTGGCAGTGATCTGTACAGGAAAAAAAAACTTATGCCCTCAAAGTTCTTTCTCACCACCTACTCCATAACAGTGCCCTTTTTCCTATGCAATTTCACACTCAATCTACCTTGCTTGTCTACATATATTTCTTTTGTCATGCTTTCCAGTTGTATATCCATACCTGTTTTTTTCTCTTAATCTGTCATCACAACTAGTTATACTTCCCCAATCTAATGCGCCACTTTTTTCCTTTATTAGATAGTTTGTATGGATTTGGTCCTTCTCTCCCCAGCCCCTCCTTTTCAACTCCTCTCCCGCCTGCACGCCCCATACTCTTCGCAGTGCTTCTCATTAATGATTTATATTGTCAAAGTATTTTCATACCCTCGCAGGCCAGTGTGGGTATCCCTTCATCTTTGCGAACACCAAATCTCCCGGCTTGAAGTTAAGCGGCATGGTTACTGTCCGATTCGGGTCTCCCCTACTCTGTACACTGTGTTGGGTCAGTTCCCCTGCCTCCGCCGGAAGTCCCGCCCTTGCTTTCTGATTGGCTTTCGAAACCATCACTTCAAGGGGCTAAAGAGACGATTGACTACGATGTTGGGGGTGGATCTTGTAAAGCCATGTGGATTGGTGTTAAGTCACGTGATGGGGGCAACAACTTGGGGTATATCGGTTGTTACGGTGTTGGTATATGTTGGGGGTGAAGACTTACAGAACGGCTGTCACTTTTAGGGACGGCAACATCCGGTACTTGGAATGGTACTTCCGGGTTAGAGCTGTCATATCCCGTAAGGAGGGGGGTTTATTGCACGAATTGCTGTGGTGGGCCAGCTTTGCTCCAATATGAAGAAATTCCTTGACGGATTAAAGAGTGATATAAAATTCAAGGGTGCAGGACCGGGACACAAACTGAGCGAAGATACCAGGTAGAGGAGGCGAAAGAAATAGCTTGGGTAACGGAGAAGGGCACCAGCTAGGCAACGATAGACGACACTAGACCTCTTAAGAAAGTGCAGAATCAAGCGAGACGAGATCATCTCATGGGCTATTTAGTTCTGTAGCATTATTTTCACTTTATCTGTCGCCTTACTTTCTTGTACCAGTCTTTCTTCTCTCATCATATCTCCAACCTGTTCATTATCATGCTCTGACGTAGCCATTAGTTTCATCTATGTCTTTCTCTCTCTCCATCTGAGGAAGCTTAGTAATTAAAACAGTTAAGCATGTCAAGAGGCCACATATTATCTGTGTATGGGGCTTCAGAATTCTTTTGTTTAAGCTCATTCTCTAATTCACTGATTCCCAGACTGTGTAGCCCAACTTGAGGCCTTGATATGAGACATGGGGTGAATGCATATTTGCAGTTAAAGGTAATCATGAAAGCCAATGTCAGTAAGGGTAAGACTTAAAGGGGTTGTTCACTTTCAATGTCCAAATCTTAATAACACCAACAATGCTCTCAGCATGTTATAAAATCAATTTTCCATTAAAGAAAAGTAAAAAGGCCACTGTAAATGCTACTTTTAATACCTGTTCAATCAGTCCTTCTTCTGTCTCTCTGATCAGGTTTCTGAAGGGATGGGAGTGACCTATTTTGAACCTGACACACTGAGAACTTCCTATATGCTTACATCATCTTATCCAGACTTCGCCCTTACATTTTTCCTATTGGACCAATTCATTTAGTAAATGTGTACCTTAAAGAATAAGTAAACCTTTTTTTTTTGCTGTCAGTCAAATTACTCTAAACAGCCTCCAGAATTACCTACCCAGCATTCTGTCTGACCTGGTTCCTCAGAAGTTAATTATTTTCTTTGCTTCCTTGTGCAAAGTGAAGCCCTGCCCCCACTTCCTGTTTAGGTCTCTCATCAAAAAAAAAAAAACACTGCTAATGCACAGACTGGCTCCTGCTGCCTCCAGGCATGCCCAGAAAGCTCTCCAGGTCGACTAGAGTAGTCGAATTGAAGAAAGAACTGAACAGGAAGTGGGGGCGGGGCTTCACTCTGCACAAGGAATCAAAGGAAAGGATTAACTTCTAACTAAGGAACCAGGTCAGACAGAATGCTGTCTGTGGAGGCTGTTTAGAGTAATTTTACTGATAGAAAAAAAAAGGTTTACTTATCCTTTAAATAGCAAATCACTACTCCAAGCGCACCATTTTTATTGTATCCAGATTGCTTTACGAGTTTAAGCTTTGGATACGCTTCGTGTGCCCTTTCCCTAAGCATACCCTGTTGGTAATGATAACAGTTGGATCATGCAGCAGACACCCTGATAGCCTTTCCCATTAATATTAGCATGTTATTAATTCAAGTAGCTTTATCTCTACATTCTAAAGTGGCACATACAGGTCAGGTATGTAGATTAAAGTCTTTTGCTGACATTATTTGATTCGATTTGTATATTGGGCATTTTTTTAGGAACCCTTGACACAAAATAATTAGTTTAATATAAATATGTCCTCTGTGTATATTTGCCATTTTCACTTAGATATGCTTGTGTGTATATATATATATATATATATATATATATATATATATATATATATATATATATATATATATATATATATATACAGTGAGGAACATAAGTATTTGAACACCCTGCAATTTTGCAAGTTCTCCTACGTAGAAATCATGGAGGGGTCTGATATTCACATTATAGGTGCATTCCCACTGTGAGAGACAGCATTTAAAAATCAGGAAATCACATTGTATGATTTTTAAAGAATGTATTTGTATTGCACTGCTGCACATACACTGTAAGTATTTGAACACCTGGCAATCAGCAAGAATTCTGGCTCTCAAAGACCTGTTCCTCTGCCTTTAAATAGTCCACCTCTACTCCACTCATTATTCTAAATTAGTAGCACCTGTCTGAGCTTCCAACCTGTCCACCCACAGCCAGTCAGACTCCAACTACTACCATGGGCAAGACCAAAGAGCTGTCAAAAGAGAGACAAAATTGTGGAACTCCACAAGGCTGGAAATCACTATAGGGCAATTGCCAAGCAGCTTGGTGAAAATAGATCAACTGTTGGAGCAATTGTTAGAAAATGGAAGAGGCTAAAGACGACTGTCCGTCTCCCTAGGACTGGGGCTCCATGCAAGATCTCACCTCGTGGGGTCTCACTAATGATAAGAAAGGTGAGGAATCGGCCAGAACTACAAGGGAGGAGCTGGTCAATGACATGAAGAGATCTGGGACCACAGTTTCAAAGGTCACTGTCGGTAGAACACTACGCCATCATGGTTTCAAATCATGCATTGCACGAAAGGTTCCCCTGCTCAAGTCATCACATGTCCAGGCCCGTCTGAAGTTTGCCAATGGCCATCTGGATGATCCAGAGGAGGCATGGGAGAAAGTCATGTGGTCAGATGAGACCAAAGTAGAACTTTTTGGTCTAAACTTCAGGAAAAATAAGGATGAGTTGCATCCCAAGAACACCATCCCTACTGTGAAGCATGGGGGTGGTAAAATCATGGTTTGGGGGTGCTTTCTGCAAAGGGGACAGGACGACTGCACTGTATTAAAGAGAGGATGAATGGGGCCATGTATTGTGAGATTTTGAGCAACAACCTCCTTCCCTCAGTCAGAGCATTGAAGATGGGTCGTGGCTGGGTCTTCCAACATGACAATGACCCAAAGCACACAGCCAGGGTAACCAAGGTGTGGCTCCGTAAGAGGCATATCAAGTTTCTGGAGTGGCCTAGCCAATCTCCAGACCTAAATCCAATAGAAAATCTTTGGAGGGAGCTCAAACTCTGTGTTGCTCAGCGACAGGCCCGAAACCTGACAGATCTAGAGGAGATCTGTGTGGAGGAGTGGGCCAAAGTCCCTGTTGCAGTGTGTGCAAGCCTGGTCAAGAACTACAGGAAACGTTTGACCTTTGTAATTGCAAACAAAGGCTTCTGTACCAAATATTAACACTGATTTTCTCAGGTGTTCAAATACTTATGTGCAGAAGTGCAATACAAATACATTCTTTAAAGGACAAGGAAAGGCTAAGTCACTTGGGGGTGCCAAAATGTTAGGCACCCCCAAGTGACTTTAATCGCTTACCTTGTACCCCGGGCTGGTGCCCCTGTTAGGAGAAAATTTTACCAGCCCGGGGTACCTGTAGCGAGTGCTTCCTCCTTCCGTATTCGCGCTGCCGGCAAATTCCCAGGACAATCACATGTGCAGTAGAGTGCAAAGCCGACTTTATAGCTTTTTCACTTTACTGCGCATGCGCGCAAATTCCCAGGACAATCACATGTGCAGTAGAGTGAAAAGCCGACTTTATAGCTTTTTCACTTTACTGCGCATGCGCACGAGTGAAGCAAGAAGCGCTCGCAGCTACCCCGGGTTGATGCTATTCTCTCAGAACAGGGGCACCAGCCCGGGGTAAAAGGTAGGCAATTTAAGTCACTTGGGGGTGCCTAACATTTTGGCACCCCCAAGTGACTTAGCCTTTCCTTCTCCTTTAAAAATCATACAATGTGATTTCCTGAATTTTTTTTTAAATGCTGTCTCTCACAGTGGGAATGCACCTACAATGTGAATTTCAAACCCCTCCATGATTTCTAAGTGGGAGAACTTGCAAAATCGCAGAGTGTTCAAATACTTACAGTATGTTCCTCACTTACAATATATTAATTTATCTGAAAGTAAACACTTCCTATGTGTTTTGTAACTTAAATTAAGTGAGGTAGATCCAAAATATGGATGAATGGAATATATGGTATTATATTGTTGATATACTGTGATTCTTTTTTTGAACAATGTTTGTGATGTTTTGTAGTATTGTTTTCATGTTTGAAGTGGATTGTCCAGGCTGTTGATGTCATGTCTATCTTCACATGACATTTTTTTCACAATACATGATTTATAGGAATCTTTTGTGTTGTGTGTTTTTTGCTGGTCATCCAGCCAAGATGTCAGTCAATTTAAAAAACTTATATACAGTACATATATACTTAAAGGAGAAAGAAAGGCTAAGTCACTTGGTGGTGCCAAAATGTTAGGCACCTCCCAGTGACTTTAATCGCTTACCTTTTACTCTGGGCTGGTGCTCCTGTGAGAAGAAAACTGCACCAGCCTGGGGAAGCTGTGAGCTAGTGTCCCCTCTTACTTTCCTGCCTTTCCACGCTTGCATATGCGCAGTAGAGTGAAAAGGAAGAGGAAACACACACTGCAGGTACCCCGGGCTGGTGTGGTTTTCTCCTAACAGGAGCACCAGCCTGGGGTAAAAGGAAAGCGATTAAAGTCACTGGGGGGTGCCTAACATTTGGCACCCTCCAGTGATTTTTACCCTCCTTTAATATTACATATTTGTCACAACTAGCCACCGGAGAGGGCATGAATAGAGAAATAATAATAAAGATGAAATAGTGACCCATGTTAAATATGAATGCAGGAAAGAGGCAGAAAAAGACAAATAAAGGTGTAATTCACCTTCAGGTCAACTTTAAGTATGCTACAGAATGCCATATTCTTACCAACTTTTCAATTTTCAATTTATTACATTACTTGCCTTACTCTTCTAAAACTATTGGTCTGTGAGGCTACAATTTAATTGTTATTGTTACTTTCTAACACTTATCTTTCTATTTAGGTCCTCCTCTATTTGTATTTCTGTCTCTCTTTTAAACCACTGCCTGGAGAGCTATTAAACAAAAAGCTAAATAATTCAAAAACTGCAAATAAAAAATGAAAAGCAATAGCAAACTGTCTCAAAATAGCACTCGCAATATCATACTAAAAGTTAACCAGTTTAAAAAGAAAAAAAAATTGAGAACAATTGAAAAGTTACTAAGAATCAGACATTCTATAACATCTCAAAAGTTGATACAAAGTAAAACTACCATTTTAAATAGACAGATTATGAAAAATTAGTTCTGCTGCTTGATCCATTTATACTTGTAGATGTTTATAAGACTTGTAGATGTTTATAAGACATGCAGACAAAAAAAAGATTGTTTTAAATGACTCTGTAAAACATTTTTTGTGGGGAAGGAAAGCTTTGAAGTTATATTTAGATAATGAGCTTTATAACATGCCATAAACAGGTAGGAAATAAGGGGGACAATTGTGCTACCTTTGCCTAGCGTGCACAAAGAATATGGATAATACATTTTTCAAAAAATTCTTCCTGCAGGGAAAATGTGGCTAAAGTTACAAAAGAACAAGTTAAACCACGTAAACCTCCCACAGGGGAGGCACAGATAGCAGCGGCTTCTGCTGCAATGGCGAGAATGGAATCGTTGCAGGGGCGGACCAAGGTGCAGTCCAAGGATACAACAACAGGTGAGAAGGAAGAGGTTAAAGGGAAAATTATTGGCTATAATTCTAGGGGGAGGTGGTGAAACTAAGGCTTATAAAACTGCACCTTTGCCTTTTTATTTTTTTTCATTTTACTTTTTTTTTTTTTTTCTTTTCCCTACTGTTTATTTTGACAGCGTGACTATTGGATCAGATATTCTGACCACTAATTACGCTGTTGTGACTTATTTTGTTGTTTCACTAATTTGCACAATTTTTGTGGTTTTATTGCATTTTTTTTTATCCCTGTATTAGTGTTCCTGATCTGTTTTTAGCATAGCTTTGCCATGTGTAACTTTGGTGTAGAAAAATAACTACCTATTTTGAACTCATCAGAATGTGTAATTTCAAAAAATACCGTATATACTCGAGTATAAGCCGATCCGAATATAAGCCGAGGTACCTAATTTTACCTAAGAAAACTGGAAAAACTTATTGACTCGAGTATAAGCCTAGGGTGGGAAATGCAGCAGCTACTGCTAAGTTTTAATAATCAAAATAAATACCAATAAAATTACATTAATTGAGGCATCAGTGGGGTATATGTTTTTCAATATTTATTTCAAAGAAAAACAGTAAACTAGCTCTGTAAGCGGAGAAGAGGGTCAACAAAAACAATATGAGTACTACCCCACGCTCATTGCACATTGGCAAACTGGCAGCAGACCCGGTCCCAGAGGAGATGTAAGGGGAAATAAGTATTGCTAGTGGGAGCCTAGGCCAGGACACTGGAGGGTCTGGTTGCGGGTGGCCTAATTTGCACACAAAGGAGAGAGGGTGCTAGTCTAGAGGGACCCATGGCACCCGAGTATAAGCCGAGGGTGACTTTTTTTCAGCACATTTTGGGTGCTGAAAAACTAGGCTTATACTCGAGTATATACAGTATATGGTTTTCTATGGGTCTCTCTATAGTTAGGGGGTGTTACGGCACATAATACGCTGTCAGGGCTCTGTAATTGTGTGAGATAAATGTGGTAAATTGCAACAGTTTTATGCGATTTTCTGAAGTGTCATAAAAACCAATAACTTTAGGAAAGCTTTGCAGATTGGTACTTTGGTGTAGAAAGGAATCTTTACCCATGTTGGATTTGTCAGAATGTGTACTTTCCAAATATATATGGTTTTCTGGGGCTCTCTGTATAGTTAGGGGGTGTTACGGCACATAATACGCTGTCAGGGGGCACTCTATGCAAAAGCTGAGCTGGCAGGCGAGACATCCATATGCGCTATTTTCATTTTGGGGTCAGTGCATACCACAGACTTTGGTATATCTATGCATGTTGGGCATCAAACTGTTCAGTAGCCCTTAGGTGTTCCTATTTGAGGTGATTTGCCATTGTATGCAAAAATTGTGTGAGATAAATGTGGCAAACTGCAACATTTTTAGGTGATTTTCTGAAATGTCATAAAAACCACTAACTTTAGGAAAGCTTTGCAGATTGGTACTTTGGGCATCAAACTGTTCAGTAGACTGCTGGCATTCATATTTAGGGTGATGTGTCATTATATGTAAGAAATGTTGTAAGATATTTGTGGCAAATTGCAACAATTTTAGGCCTTTTTCAGAAGTCATAAAAACCATTAACTTTAGGAAAGCTTTCCAGATTGGTACTTTGGTGTAGAAAGTGTACTTTCCAAAAATATATGGTTTTTAGGGGTCACCCTACATTTCTGCAGCTTCTGCCCCTCATAAAACTGCCATGTGTTTATGAATTAGGTAAAGGTAAGCCATGAATTAGTGTGCACAATGTATATTTTGGGGTCTCTTAAGTGCCAAGTGCCATGTGCTTTGATAAACCTATGTACAGTGGGCATCAAACTGTTCAGTAGACCTCTGGGGTTCATATTTAGGGTGTTTTATTTTGGTACCTAATGACCTGTAGAAAATAAGATGCTGCATATTGGAAGTTTTGAGGTGATTTTTGGAAATGTCATAAAAATCGGCAAACTTAGGAAAGCTTTGCGGCTTGGTACTTTGGAGTAGAAAAACATGGGTACTCATTTTAGATTCAGGGGAATCTGTACTTTCCAAAAATATATTGCTTTCTGGGGTGAGTATTTTTGTAGTGTTATCCCACATAAAATTATGTAAATGTGTTGATTTTGTAGGATCTGAAATGACAAAAATAACAGATCATATGGGGGTATGTTCACATTGGGGCCCCTACATGCCACATACTTAGGTAAACCTATACATATTGGGCATCAAACTGTTCAGTGGACCCCTGGCATTCATATTTAGGGTGTTTTATTTGGTTACTTGATGACCTGTAGGAGATAAGATACTATAGACTGGAAGCTTTGAAGCAATTTTTTTGAAAATTTCACAAATTTTGATAAAAACCAATAACTTTAGGAAAGCACTGTGACTTGGTAGTTTGGAGTAGACAGACAGTTGTGCCTACTCTGGATTCTTTCCAAAAATGTATAATTTTCTGGGATG
This sequence comes from Xenopus tropicalis, assembly GCF_000004195.4. NCBI lineage: Eukaryota > Metazoa > Chordata > Amphibia > Anura > Pipidae > Xenopus > Xenopus tropicalis. Next base: position 93,778,838 of record NC_030677.2, read on the forward strand.
AACCTTCTGCTAGTGGAATTTTTGGCCTTGAAATCTAAAGTATGCAGCTTACTGTGCTTTGGAAATTTGGTAGTGTACTGCTGGGAGTTTTTGACATAAACCTATATATAATTTGGTATTGGCACGTTCAGGAGACATTGGACTTTCCAAATCAGTCGTATTTTGCTGCATAAAAAAATTTTGTTTCTGGTGGATGTGTTTATATTATGGAAAATATGTTTTGTTTTTTTTTTCTTCATTCTTTAGAGATTTAGAAACCTATACAGGTATCGGACCCCTGATCCGGAAACCCATTATCCAGAAAGTTCCGAATTACGGAAAGGCCATCTCCCATAGACTCCATTTTAATGAAATAATTCACATTTTTAAAAATGGTTTAATTTTTCTCTGCAATAATAGAACAGTACCTTGTACTTGATCCCAACTAAGATATAATTAATCCTTATTGGAACCAAAACAATCCTATTGGGTTTAATTACTGTTTAAGTCATTTTTTTAGTAGACTTAAGGTAGGGGATCCGAATTACAGAAAGACCCCTTATTCGGAATACCCCAGGTCCTGAGCATTCTGGATAACGGGTCCCGTATCCGATATTGTTACAGAATTGGAATTACACAAAAATCTTCTACCATATTTTGAAAGCTTAGGTTGTTCTTAAAAAAAAAATGATGTATTGTTTTCCTGGATGAACTAAAATTCCGCCCCAGAGGAAAGGCCCCTAAAGTGAAACAGGCAAAATGTTCAAAAACTGTCTGGCAATACAAGTTCCGCTTTGACCAAAATAGCTGGCAGTGAAAGGGTTAAAGGGAATCTAAACCAAAATAAAAAACTTATGTAAACTGATTTAGAATCAGTTAAGAATGTATTGCAAAACTGCTCAGAGAAATGCTCACAATAAATTGACCTTATTGTGTGTTTAGATTTCCTTTAGGAAACAATTGGTGTTTTTATTAATTGCTTTTTCTTTCCAGGAAGAAAAGAGGTGATTGAACAGAAAGAAGAGTCTAATGTGGGTCCAAAGGTAATATACTAAATGTGAGTTGAGTGGTCAGTCAAAATGTTTTTAAAAATGACATTGCTTTGCCACTGGCAGGATATTGGTACCACAAGAAAGAAGTCCAGTTCTGTTTGTACTGTCCTGTTCAGATGCCCACTCACTGATGAACTGCTGAGGAAAGAGGAGAGGGAGGGCCACATTAGAAATGTTTTACAGAGGGTAAGTATTTATAGAGTATATTAAAGTGTATACTATCATGGGGAAAACATGTTTTTTTCAAAACTTATCAGTTAATGGAGCTTCTCCAGCAGAATCCTGCATTGAAATTTTTAATATTTAATTTTGAAATTTCACAAGGGGCTAGCCATATTCTTTATTTCCCAGGGTGCCACAACCATGTGACCCGTGCTCCAGTCACACTTTACTGCTGAGCTGCAAGTTGGAGTGATATCACCCCCCTCCCAGCTGTCAATCAGCAGAAAAATGGGAAGGTAGCAAGATAGCAGCTCCCAGTAGATATCAGAATAGCACTAAATAGTAAGAAATCCAAGCCCGCCTTGCGACTCCTCCAGTTACATGGTAGTAGAAGAAACAATAGCTTATCTGAAAGCAGTTCTAATGTGTAGCACTGTTTCCTTCTGAAAGCTCAGAATCAGGCATAGTGCACTGAGATGGTGCCAAAACACCAATATTACAACTAAAAAAAAAATACATTTGTTGGTTAAAGAATAACATTTTAAATGGTGGAGTGAGTTGTTTGCTATGTAAACAGTGTAATTTAGAAATAAAAAGTGCACCAAAAAAATCATGACAGCATCCCTTGAAAGTATTCACTGAAGTGAAAGTTTCTGTTTCTTCTAGTTGTCCACCACAGATCCCACATCTGCTGCCATTCTGAAGATTCACACATATAACAAAGACAGAGAAAAAGTGAAACTTGGAACTGAGACTATAGCTAAGTAAGTACACATATAATGACTATATATGATTAACATAATGCATTTTTTAGAGAACTAAAAAATGGGTATGGCAATGACAAATGTTATTCTATATATAATCTTATTAGTTGTTTAACATTACCACAAATTATTCACTTGGACACACAATTTAACAAAACTTGCCAGTGTCTATCCTCACATCTGGAGAAGGGCATTGACTATTTTTGGTATATTGTGGCAAGGAACAAAACATGTATTTAAATGTTTTAGAAGCTGTGCCATTTCACAGTGCCCTAGATTTACCTAGCAATGTCAAAGGAAAAAACATTTTCCTAGGGGTTTCCAAACATGCAGTATGTCACCTGTTTTACCCTAAGATCACATGCCAGCCCAGCTGAGATTGAGCCACTGCATAGTACCATAAACGTACCCTACAGTGCAAAGAAGAAACCATTTTTGTGGTCTTCACAGGTGTTGTGATTATTCTGTTTGCCCTCAAACCTCATTGGTTTTCCAGCTAATGCTGGGTACAGGGTCTATCTATCTGACCAATGGCATTACAGCATGCTATAGAGCAGCGGTTCTCAACCTGTGGGTCAGGACCCCTTTGGGGGTCGAATGACCCTTTCACAGGGGTCGCCTAAGAACATCAGAAAACACATATTTCTGATGGTCTTAGGAAAAATTTTATGGTTGGAGGTCACAACATCAGGAACTGTATTAAATTGTTGCAGCATTAGGAAGGTTGAGAACTACTGCCATAGAGCATCTTTTTAATTCTACTGTTTTTATAGCTGACATAAGATTTACTAGGTGACGCCAGGCACCTCAGCCAGTAATCTGATGTTTATGCATCTCTATCATTTGTTTAACTGTACAGTTTTGCAAAAGCCCCCCCAATTATGCAATTATGAGCTGATGCTAATTTCAATTATTTAGATACATGAATAATATAATCAGTCACCCTGAAGAAGAGAAGTATTGCAGAATCAAACTGTCAAACAAGGTGTTCCAGGTGAGGAATTGCAGCAGATGTAAAGCCATATAATTTCTCAAAGGATTTTCACATTTTCCTGTAAATTTTTTGTAATTCTTCTGTACTACCTACTCAGGAGAAAATCAGCTGTCTAGAGGGTTCCCATGAATTCTTTGAGGCTGTTGGCTTTGAAAAGAAGACAATGCCTGGGCAAGGTAAGCATTGGCAATTCTGATATAAGAGACCTGGATGTGTAACCAATACCTCTGAGGAAAATGCAACTGTGAAGATGTAGATGATAATTAGTCATGTATTTCACGTCCTAGATTTACAAGAAGAATTTTTTGTTCTGGGTGGTGATGCACTGAAAAACCTAGATGCATTACATGGGCATTGTGATGCATTGCTGAGTGCAGAGCCTTTGAGACTAAGTCTGGAGAGGCAATTGCGTATTTTCATGCCATCCATTGAAGCTGCACACTTTGACCTTCCTGATGACTTTTTCAACCTGACTGCAGAAGAGATAAAGAGGGAACAAAGAGAAAGGTATGTATTTATTTTACTGAGAATAGAAACATAAATCTTATTTGTCTGTCGTCCTCATTTGCTTTTCATACAAATGAGGACATCTCTCCTCAACCAAAATGCTTTTCTAGTGGATCCACTTCTCTGGCAGTACATATGCTAATTATAAAACTCTGCACCTGCTGAACCCTAATCAGGTTGTTATGGGTCTGCATTCGGGATTCCAATTTGGTCTGTACTTTAAAATCCAGTAGGTAAGGCTCAGTCTTTAGAGTGTTCCATGTCACTAGAAATTTTATGAGCAATCCCTAGTACATGGGAGGGTTTTTTTTTTTTTTTAATCAGATGCAAAGAGGAGAAAGTGCACAAAGAATTAAAAGGCAAGGAAACTTTCCTTTCGCAGGATCCAAAATGCTTCACAGTGAGACAGGGAAAATGCACAGAAGAGGGAGGGACTGCAAACACTGCACACAACAGGAAAATTTTAAAGCAGTTTTGATGGGATGCCACATTTATGATTGACATTGGCACTTAAAGGGGAAGGAAAGTCACTTGGGGGTGCTAAAATGTTAAGCACGCCTAAGTGACTTGAATCGCTTACCTCGTACCCCGGGCTGGTGCCCCTATTAGTAGAAAACCGTACCAGCCCGGGGCACCTGGGGCGAAGCGCTTCCTCCTTCGTTAAGCCTTGACTGTGAGTCAGGCGCATGCGCAGTAGAGTGAAAAAGCCGACTTCTCTGCTAAAGTTTGGCTTTTCACTCTACTGCGCATGCAGCGAATAGGAAGGAGGAAGCGCTGCAGGTACCCCGGGCTGGTGCTGTTCTCTCCGTACAGGGGCACCAGCCCGGGGTAGAAGGTAAGCGATTCAAGTCACTTGGGGGTGCCTAACATTTTGGCACCCCCAAGTGACAGTAGCTTTTCCTTCTCCTTTAAATAATATAAGTTGAAAAAATTCAACTCTGATGCAGAGCAGGACAGAAAAATGTGCTTTGAGAGTGTGAGGGGTATCTTGGCGGAAAGGTAGGGATGCCATAGTAGCCAGATACTTCTATGTAAGTGCAGTTTATCATCCAAACGAACTGAGTGATGCATTAAATACATGTCTTTCTTTTACAATTATTATAGAGAGGGAGGTTGCTAGCCAATATAGGGCTATTACCCAGCATGTATCTGCAAGTATCTGGCCTACTAATATTCGTTGCAACGCAGGCAGGTTAGGGTAAGAAGTAGCAACAATGCTATTTTTATGGTTAGTTACATGGGCATAAAAATAAGTTGCAAGATAATTTGGGACCAAAGAGCAGAAACAATGGGGCAGTGCCACTATACATGTCCCCTCTGTCAGGGCAACCTCTAAGGCAAGTTGGCAGGAGGAAAGGGAAGATCCAAGATCAGTATCCCATTGTTCTATTAAATCTAAGGGATACATGCAGCTTGGTGTGTCTGCCCTGTTTCTTCATTGGGTGCTCATCTGTCTACAGGCATACTTACCACCATCTTCTGGCACTTACAGGGAACACCATAAGCTGTATGGAGGCTGTATGAGAGCTAGGGAGTGTCAAATAAATATATTTTAGAATATTTGCTCTCTTTGGGGCATTGGTATGGGATTCCTTATCCCAAAAGCTCAGATTTATTTGAAGGTTATCTCTCATGAAATCCTTTTTATGCAAATAATTCTAATTTTCTAGAATCTAAAATTCTAGATTTCTAATCTCTCCAATAATAAAATAGTACCTTATATTTCAAGGTATATGAATCCATAGTGCTGGCAAAACAATCCTTTTCAGTTTATTTAATGTTTTGCAGACTTAAACTATGGAGATCCATATTAAAGAAAACACCAGGTTCCAAGCATTCTGGATATTAGATAGCTTCTTTGTGATTGATTTTTCTTTGGACCTCCAAGTGACTTTTGTATGTAACAGTCAATAGTGGTACGTTTGTGCTTCTCTCTCTCTGTATTTAAGGTCACCAGTGGGAAGTTCTGTTTGCTTTTTTTTTTTTTTTTTATCAGTGGTCTAGGGGCTGGTTTCCCTGGTTGAAAAAGGTTTGACTGGGGTTACGTTTTGGATCCATTTCATGTTTTCAGAGCAGATAAAGTGGTTATTCCTAATGTTAATAGAAGTGTCCAGAAAAATGATTTGTGACTGAGAATAGAAAAGCTTCAATTTTATGGTAGGGTGAAATATATTTTATCTAGAGTAGATTAGCAGATAATCAGGCTCACACAAAAAAAATTGACTTGAAAAAGTTTCTCAAGATTAAATGTTTAATCAGTAATAATACAGGCATGGGATCTGCTATTTGGAAAAGTTATCCAGAAAGCTCTGAATTACAGGAAGGCCATCTCCTATGGATTCCATTATAAACAAACAATTCTATGTTTTAATAATTTCCCTTTTCTCTGTAATAAAACAGTACCTTGTACAGGTATGGGACCCTGTTATCCAGAATGCTCGGGACCTGGGGTTTTCCAGATAAGATGTCTTTCCGTAATTTGGTTGTCCATACTTTAAGGTCTACTAAAAAATAATTTAAACATTAAATAAACCCAATAGGACTGTTATGCCCCCAATAAGGGGTAATTATACTTTAGTTGGGATCAAATACAAGGTACTGTTTCATTATTGTAGAGAAAAAGCAAGTTATTCTTAAAAATCTGAGTTATTTGTTTAAAATTGAGTCTATGGGAGATGAGCTTTACATAGTTCCGAACTTTCTGGATAACTGGTTTCCGGATAAGGGATCCTATACCTGTACTTGATCCTGACTAAGATGCATGAATCCATTGATGCTTCTATCATTATTTACACGTGAATTTTTCTCTAAACCATGCTGGGTCAAAAAACTGTATTCATACAAACGTGTGAACATCACTAGCATCAAATGTTTCACATACAAATCGCCAGTTAGACAGCACTGTCCTGAAATAAACAGATTCAACAATACTGCTTTTCCCCTTGTAGGACAGAAATGGTGGAGAGGAATGCAGTGCTCAGAACCAAAGCAATGCGAGAGCGTGAAGAACAGAGAGAAATGAAGAAATACAATTACACTGTGCTGAGAATCAAATTGCCAGATGGATACATCTTGCAGGGTAAAAACCACAGCCACATTATATACTTTTGTTTTTGCCAACAACTTTTTGCCTGGAACCTTGCAAACCTCTTCCATGTTATATGCCACTTCTCCAATATGGACCCTGTTTACAGGCTTTGTATGTTGTGTTAAAAAGCCTGTGGAGGCCAAGTGCAATATGGGGACCTTAGAGAGCCCAACCAGACTACAGACATATATACATAAAAGCCTCCTCTAAAGACTTCTCTCTTTCGCAGGCATATTCTTTGCTCGGGAACGGGTGTCTGCTTTGTTTGATTTTCTTCGTGAGCAGCTGCAAAATGATTGGCTTCCTTTTGAACTTCTGGCTCCAGGGGGTCACAAAGTAGAGAATGAGCAGGCTACATTGATAGAGTGTGGGCTGGTAAGTGCTTTTCTGAAATCAAACTATTACTACATTTCAGATGGGGTTCAGTTCCCCAAACATTTGATACTGAACTACAGGAAAAAAAAAAAAAAAAAAACACACACTTTCTCCTCTGCAGGTACCATCTGCACTACTGACCTTTCGCTGGGATGAGGCTGTCATGGCTGATGTGGAGGCTGGGGGAGGGCAGAGTTCAGTCAGTGTAATAAAGCCAGAGCTTCTCTCAAAGGTAGAGCAACTCACATAGGAAATATCACTACATGTCCCGCCTGATGATATTCATTTTGGAAAGAAAACAAAAAAGTGCTTGCCTGGAGTCATTAGTTTTCAAGGCATGTTGCATTTCAGATACAGGTAGGCAATCAATCAGCAGGGAACATTCAATTATGGTTTTGTTTTTAGCCACAACTGCCCACAGGTTATAGGTTAACCTTTGGTTAAATAAAAGACCAGGATCTGTACCAAAGCAGCTTTTCAGATAAACCAATAAGCAAGAAACAGTTTAGTTATGATAAGGCAATGTATTTCGCAACAAATGTATTTCTCCATTAAACTCTATTGATCTAGAGGATTTGTTTTGAATAAAAGGTATTTGCATACAAGCGTCTTGTAAGTTATTTACACAGCACAAAATGCAGATTCCCATCTGTTAAGTTTTGTAGAGTCCAGTTTCCATTCATGCACCCTGGTATTAAGCACTTTGCAAAACCATGCCCACATTATCACACTTAGCTACAGAATGACATACCATATACTGGCAGAGAATTCATTTGAATTATGCTTTATTAGAGACTAATTGGCAGTCTTCTTACAGTTTGGATTAAAGGAGGTTGTTTTTTTTTTTTATAATCTTGCGCATGAAAGTGCAATCTGTACACAAGTCTAATTTATGGTTTCAAACTGCCACAAGTTTTAAAAAATCTTTATATATAAAAATCTACATACATATACACGCATTGCTTAATTTTTATTTTAGTCTTGACAGGAGGCAAGGACAGCAGAATCATTCAGGTTTATCTTGCATTTTATGGTGGAGTCCTCTGCATCTGAAGAGAAAAAAAAATCTCAATTAAACTATGGTTACTGATGAAAGATGCAATATCACAACATAGTGTACATCAAGGACAAATTTTAAATACATGTATAGGCAAGGTTATGCAGAATGCTCAGACCTGGCGTTTTCCAGATAAGGGGTATTTCCATAATTTGGATCTTCATATGTTAAGTTTACTAAAGTCATTGAAACATTAAATAAACCCAATTGGATTATTCTCCCTCCAATTAGTATTAAATAACTTCTTCTCGGAAAAACTGAATCAAGGGCCTGCTCCTGCACTACTCTGCCACCGCACTAACTACCAGTTCACAGCAATCTGGCCCACCCACATGCCTGGTGAAAAGGAGCCCACCAGGATTTCATCCAGTGTCTTGCTGGGCCAATCCATCCTTGTACCCAAATATCCCAGCCAATGCTGTCAAGCAGTTCTGTAATCTTGACATGCTATGGGGGCATAGATAAGCTTCGGCAAGCCCCAGTGCTTGCAAGTTCAAATTAAAAATTTGCCTAGAAGGCTTATTTTTTTTTATTGGTTTTAATTTTCATTTTACAAAAAAAGGAGAAAAAACTTTCAATTAACGGTTTTACTGCCAAGCACGTATATGATACATGCTTCGCAGAAAAAGCTGAGTGCCAAGGACGTATCACATACGTGCTTCGCAAATGAATCGTCTTTCTGCACTGACTGGTGCAGAGAGTCCAGTGCGCCCCCAACCCCCTAGGCAATAAGCAAAGGGGGGCTGGCATTGCAGTCGTGTCTGCTGTTAAAGCAAAACTATATCCCCAGAATGAGTACTTAACCAACAGATAATAGATATATTAAAGGACATGTAAAGCCTACATTTGCCTACAATGTATATAGGTTGGACAAGTCTCCCCCACCCAAAGGCACTATTTGTACTGCATACGTCCCCTCCGTTTGCTAGCACCATCACATTTTCCTAAAGCAAACAGCAGCTTTTACACGGCAGACATTTTTTCCTCCACTACATAATATTAAATCTGAAAAGAGAATCAAGAATAAAAGGTCACACAGGCAGAACTGTCTTTGATAAAATTTCTGCTTTGTTTGAGCTGAGCTCAGGAGAGGAGGTTAGGAGAAATTGAAGCAGACAGCTAGAGCGGAGTTTCTATGGGAACCAGCCATCTCTTCACTGGCTGCTAGACTGGAGGGCGTGTTTAGCAATGTGAGCTTAGAACAACTGAGCATGCCCACAAGCCAGAAGTCAAAGCAAATTCCTGAGGGAAGGGGCCCGAGTGGGTTACAGGACAAGAAGGAAATTTAAGTGGTAAAGGGGACGCTGCAGCCTATTAACCTCTCGACAACCAGTGTGGTAGGTATTGAAAGATTTCAAAGAGGCTGATCACTGATTAAATCTGTGTGTGCAGGGTTTACATGTCCTTTAAATGACCTATTGCATTGTTGTTTGTTGGTGTAGAAAGACATCTTCAGCTGTTTTGGATTTGTCAGAATGTGTACTTTTCAAAAATATCTGGGGATCTCTGTACAGTTAGGTGGTGTTACAGCTCATAATTACAGCACATAATATGCAGCCGGGGGCTCTGTTTGCAGAAGCTGAGTTGGCAGGTGAAAAAATTCACATGGACTACTTTTATTTGGGATCTGTATGTAACCACATACTTTGGTATATCTATGCATATTTGGCATCAAACTGTTCTGTAGACCTCTGGCGTTCATATTTGGGGTGATTTGTCATTGTATGTAAAAAAAAAAAAAAAAAAATAGTCTTTTTTGCAACGTTTTTAGGTGACTTTCAGAAATGCCATCAAAACTGCCAAGTTTTGTTGTTTGGTAGATTGCTGTAGAAAGGTAATGCCAGTATTCGATCACCTCCCTAAAGTGCATAAAGGGTTAATCCCACCTAAAGGACAACCAATCGTCTCTGGTATAAATTCACTTAATGAGAAACTTAATCAGAACTAAATTGATGTATTTACAACCTCTTGTATTAAGACTTACATCATATTTGAGAGATACAAAACATGTGATACAGAAATTTGAGGATTTGAAGTGGGGATCTGACTACATCTGGGCAACAGCCAACATAACCAGTCTCTACTCTTGTATACCCCATAGAAAGGGTTTGCGTGCTATATAGCATATCATCTAGAAAAATATAGCGATCATCAAATTGTCCCAAAAGAATTTTGGAAACAATTGAATATTTATTGCACCACAATTTTTTTCAATTTGATGGTATCTAGTACCTTCAGAGGTGTGGGACCTCAATGGGTGTGAAGTTTGCACCCACATACGCCAACCTCTACATGGGTTGGTGGGAGGAGAACCACATCTATGAGGGTAGCGATGCCTATACTGAATCTATTATTGTCTATAAAAGTTATATACAGTAGACTATTTCATATTTGTGTGGAAAGGTGAGGGATTTGCTTTTAATTGCTTTTTAGAAAGCCTTAATCACAACAATTTAAATCTTAATTTCACGGGTCATTCTAATGAGACATTTCTTTTTTAGATTTAACACTATCACATGTAGAATCAAAAGTGGTCACTACTATTTTTAAGAATGCACAGGTAACACGCTGTTACACGCAGCCTCTTGTCATCCAAAGGCATTCCCACAGGACAATTTTGTAGACTAAAACACATCTGTAGCTCAGAGTCTGACTTTATAGACAAAGCACATGGATTAAGAAAACAATATTTGACGAGAGGTTACTCTAAAAACGATTTAAACAGTGCCTTTAATAGAGGCACTGGACAGGAATAGAGAGATCTACTCAACAAAATAAGGAAAAAATAAAAATAGAGTTTTGTTCATTACTCCATACAGTAGCCAATTTAATTCGATAAAACACATCAAGAAACATCTCCCAATTTTGTACAATGATCCAAAATTGCAGCATGTTTTGGGAGACGGATGTGAATTTGTTAGGCGAGCGCCCACTCTGGGCCATATTTTGTTACCAAGTGAATTTAAAAGAGATAAATAAGACCGTAACTGGCTACAAGTAAAAAGAATGTATCAGTGCGGATCATCAAGATGTATCACTTGCTCGAGAGTATATGTATCAAAATGTTTCACAAGCACAGGGAAAAGTTATAAAATAAATAGTTACATTAATTGTAACACAACAGCTTCAGTATACTTATTAACTTGTATGAGCTGTAACATCCAATATGTGGCATGTACAGCTCAACCTTTAAAAAAATCATATACGAGAACATATAAATCAGGTTAATTCCTGAAGTGAGGCAACAACAAGTTGCACGACACATGTAATGGGGGAAATGTATCAATGCTACAGGGCATCGACAAGGTGACTATACAGATTAGAGGAGGGGACAAACTAAAAAAAACTTTTAAAACTTGAAGCCAAATGGATTTTTATTCTTAATACACGGGAACCACAAGGACTTTATGTCAGATGATCACCTGAGTTGTCATGTATAATAATGTTGGAAAAACCTTCTCTCTTTTTTTTTCTTCTTCTTTCGCTGACAGCCTGTTAATCCCCCCTCTGACCAACAGTCTTTTCTTTAAAGGGATGGGAATTTTTTTTTCCTTAAAAGGGATGGGATTTAAAAATTTGTGTGTGTTTTGTTTTTTATTTCTTTCTTTGACAGCCTGTTAATTCCCCTCTCTGCCATGATTTATATGTGGGATTAACAGACAGATATGTATGACAATATTAAACATATTAATCATTAAACTTATAAAAGATATCAAGATAAACTGTCTGCAATAATATAAGCTTACACTGTTTGTATTAATGGATGCTTATACTGGTTTCACTGCTTTATTATTGTTATATGCATATGGTCTCAAATTTCACAAGGAAAGTGACATCAAGAATGATGCCACTTGTGCATGCCTTTTAAACCCTGAATAGTTTGTTATTCCATGTACCTATAAATATGTGTGCAGTCACACAAAACATGTTAGGTTTTTATCTTTAATAAAGCTTTTTTGAAATTGTATCTGCTGTCCTGGAGTCAGACGAGTGCATGCTGTTTTGTGCTGGCTATTGAAGTTGAATCTCCCCATGCTGCTGGTCTGGGGGCATGGTACCCGGGCCACCAAAAGGAAGCGGTGAGTGAACATCCTGCATTTTGAATTTACATGAGTATATACTCCCCAGAACAAAGAGAAAAGAGTGATAAGCGAAAGGTTCAGGGCATAAGCACCCGAACCTACTATTTAACTGGGTGAGCGCTAATTGAAATATAAATCAGTTTTTCATCTGTAGTGGGAAGGACTGTGAGCCCCCGAACAGTGTGTACTTTAGAAAAATATGGTTTTCTTGGGGTTTCTGTACACTTTGGGGGGGTGGGGTCTTATGACACATTATACAGTCTTGGGGCTCTGCTTGCAAAACAAAATTGGCAGGCTAGAAAATTCACATGCATTGCGTTCATTTGGGGTCCATACATATCACATACTTTGGTATATGAGGGTGGGACCTAACCCCTTATCCATGTTCAGGAAACAGCCTGCAGCGCTTTCCTCCGGCAGCTAGCTTCAGCAGAGGACTGTATGAATCCTGTGAGTTTGGAAGTGGGGATAGAAGACTCCACCGCAGCTTACATATCTGCTCAGCTGATGGCAGACTGCCGTTATGTGAGTGAATGAGCCCACACCCCAAACACTGGTGACCTACCTTTAATCACATAGGTCCTTAGGATAGTAGATCTAATCTATTTGACAATTACTGGCTTTGTGGCCCTTCTTGGGGCAATCAAAGGAACATAAAGGTATCAAGATCCGAATGCTGCACATGTGTGGATCACGTCCAGATGATTTAATCTTTGATCCTGGTTGGTCTCAGGTTCCAGACATAAGGAGGGAACCACTATATCCTGATTCAAATGGAATTCATAGACTACCCTAGAAAGAATTTCAGGACCGGTCGCAGTATCACCCTGAATGGGGGCTTGCACTACAGCAGTCAGTTCCCAAACCTGTCGGGCGGAGATAATTACGAGGATGAACACCACCCTCTCCATCAAATCACCAAGGTATGAAGTCCACTGAAGGGGGTCTTACTGTAGCATGGACAGGACCAGCCCTGCAGAAGTCTCGATGTTCGGGCAGAAGGCTATCTGCTATTAATACAGGATTGAGAGAGCAGACATCTGCACCTTTAGGGAGCAACTGTCCTTGTACAAGCCAGAGAAGACTGCATTCCTCGAACACCCAAGGATCTTTGTCACTGTTTACACCATGCAATAAGGGCTTTCCATACCCTGTGGTAATCTTAGCCGATACCAGTTTTTGCTTTCCACTTAGTCAGTATGACAGAGAGGAATACCGGATTTGGTCAAGATGAGTGCCACTAGAGCCACACTGTTAAAGTCCTCTGTGGTAAATCTGGGTGGATGACTGGACCCCATGATAGCAGATTGACCCTTACTAGAAGATGGAATGGTTCACCTGCTGCCAAGGCTTACAAAGTCTGCAACCCACAACTGTTGCAACCAAAATGGTACCACCAGGATGGCGTTGAGTCGTTCCCTCTTTATTTGCTTGATGCCTTGTAGAAGCAAGATGAGGCAAGGATGTATAGCCAAGGAGGTAAGAGTGTCCACCTCTACCGCAAGAGGAGCACTTGGTCCTGCTATGAACCTGGGTAAGCTTGGTGTTGTACAAGATCCACTTTTTTTTTTTTTACAATCATGTGGAAGCCTCTGGATGGAGCCTTAATTCTCCGGGATTCAGGGTCTCGCAATGGAGGTGTCTGCTATCCAGCTGTCCACACATGGAATGCGTACCACTAAGATGTCTAGTGCTGGTGCAGGAAACAAATACATGCTGGGGCAACAAAGTCCCTGAATTTTAGAAAAGCAAACTGTAAACCCCACCTGGCACTCTGGTTGTCCAGAGGTTAATAGTTAGGTCGCAGCATTTCCTTAATCACTTAAATTTCCTTCTCCTCCTGTAACCCACTCGGCCCCCTCCCTCAGGAATTTGCTTCGACTTCTGGCTTGTGGGCATGCTTAGTTGTATCTAAACTCAGATTACTAAACACGGCTTCCAGTATAGCAGCCACTGAAGAGATGGCATTGCTGGTTCCCATAGAAACTCAGCTCCAGCTGTCTGCTTCAATTTTTTTCTCCTAACCTCCTCTCCTGAGCTCAGCTCAAACAAAGCAGAACTTTAATCAAAGACAGTTCTGCCTGGGTGAGCCTGTATTCTTGATGAAATGTATGCTGAATAAGGGGGTGTGTGTGTGTATGCTGTTTGCAGATTTAAATGTATCCGATTATGTATCAAAGGAAAAATGTCCACAGAGTGAAAGCTATTTGCTTTAGGAAAATGTGATGGTGCAGGCAAATGGAGGGGATATATGCAGTACAAATAATGCCATTTGGGTGGGGGAGACATGCCCAACTGATATACATTGTAGGCTTTACATGTTCTTTAAGGACAATGCTTCAGAGCATAGATCGGGGCAACATGTTTTCTGCATAAAACACAGAGCAGAAATTGTCATATAAAATTTAGATTAAATCATAATTGTTCTCAATTTATTCAATTAAAAATAAAATGCAGAAGTGTTACCCTATGTGGCTTAATTCGGAGGAAAATAAGTTAAAAGGGAAAAAAAGGAATGCGTTTAAGAAATACAAGTCAGAGGGGACAGAAGCTGCATTTATTGTATATAAACACTGTAACAAGTGTTGTAAAAACAGCAATCCAGAAGGCAAAGATAGAAAATGTGTGACAGAGGCTAAAACTAACCCCAAAGAGTATATTAATAGTAAAAAGATGCAGGCTGAGAGTGTGGCCCCATTGATTTATAGCAGGGGTCCCCAACCTTTCTTACTCGCGAGCCAAAGACAAATGTTAAAAGATTGGAGAGCAACACACGCACCATAAAAGTTCATGGAGGTGCCAAATAAGGGCTTAGATTGGCTAATAGGCAGCCTTCTATGCACACTATCAACTTACAGGGGCTTTATTTGGTATGAAATCTTGTTTTTATTCAACCAAAACTTGCCCCCAAGTCAGGAATTCAAAAATAACTACCTGGTTTGGGGGCACTGAGAGCAACATCCAAGGGGTTGGTGAGACATGTTGCCCCCGAGCCACTGGTTGGGGATCACTGATTTATAGTAACAATATGGTTACAGCAGATACAGAAAAGGCAAATGTGCTAAACGTTTTTTTTTTTTCTTCAGTGTATACCGTAGAGGAGCCAGAGTGCAAAGACCCACCCAATAGCTGCACTGTTGCCTCAGCTCAAACTAGTCAGTGGTCACATGATATGGTGCTTAAAGGTTTACACAAGGTTAATGTGAACAAGGCACCAGGGCCAGATGTAATACACCCTCTGGTACTGAGAGAGCTTGGTTCAGTTTTACAGTGGCCTCTGTTTCGGATATTCTCACACTCGCTTTCTTCTGGTATGGTACCTATGGATTGGAGGAAGGCCAATGTCATTCCTATATATTTAAAAAGGGATTAAGATCTCAGCCTGGCAATTATAGGCAGTAAGTTTGACATCTATGGTGGTCAAGTTATTTGAAGGCTTTTTAAGGGATCACATACAACATTATGTACTGGGGAATGGCATTATAAGCAGTAATCAGCATGGCTTTATGAAGGACAGGTCACGTCAGACCAATTTAATTGCTTTTTATGAAAAGGTTAGTAAGAAGCTGGCCAGTGCAGTAGATGTGATCTACTTGAATTTTGCCAAAGCATTTGATACCGTTCCCCACAAACGACAGGATCGGGTACAGAGGGTGGTTGTTAATGGTACATTCTCTACTTCTCAGTGGGGTCCCTCAGGGTTCTGTTCTGGGTCCACTTTTGTTTAATTTGTTCATAAATGACTTCGGGGAGGGTATTTTAAGTGTTTACAGATGACACAAAACTCTGCAGCCCAGTCAATTCTATCAAGGATGTGGCATCCTTGCAGCAAAATCTTGACAAACTGGCAATCTGGGCAGCTAAGTGGCAGATGAGATTTAATGTGGATAAATGTAAGATGTAAGATCTCACCTGAGATGTAAAAATATGCAAGCCACTTATACCCTTAATGGGACTTCACTAGGCAAATCCATAATGGAGAAGGACCTTGGAGTCATAAAGATAATAAACTTGGCTGTAGCAAGCAATGCCAGGCAGCAGCTGCATGGGCAAACAAGGTTTTGAGCTGTATTAAATAGGGCATAGATTCACGGGAGGAGCACTGGTATGGCCCTATCTAGAATATGCTGTTCAGTTTTGGTCTCCAGTGCTCAAACGGGACATTATTGCATTAGAGAGGGTCCAGAGAAGGGCAACTAAGTTGGTAAAGGGTATGGAAAGTCTCAGTTATGAAGAAAGACTGAACAAGTTAGGTTAGTTTACGCTGGAGAAGAGGCACTTAGGTGACATGATAACTACAGTGGATATAAAAAGTCTACACACCCCTGATAAAATGTCAGGTTCCTGTGCTGTGCAAAAATGAGACAAAGATAAATCATTTCAGAACTTTTTCCACCTTTAATGTAACCTATAAACTGTACCACTCAATTGAAAAACAAACTGAAATCTTTTAGGTGGAGGGAAGAAAACCAAAAAAACTAAAATAATGTGGTTGCATAAGTGTGCACACCCTCTTCTAACTGGGGATGTAGCTGTGTTCAGAATTAAGCAATCACATTCAAAATCATGTTAAATAGGAGTCAGCATACACCTGCCATCATTTGAAGTCCCCCAAATAAAGTTCAGCTGCTCTAGTTGGTCTTTCCTGACATTTTGTTAGTCGCATCCCACTGCAAAAGCCATGGTCCACAGAGAGCTTCCAAAGCGTCAGAGGGATCTCATTGTTAAAATATATCAGTCAGGAGAAGGGTACAAAAGAATTTCCAAGGCATTAGATATACCATGGAACACAGTGAAGACAGTCATCAAGTGGAGAAAATATGGCACAACAGTGACATTACCAAGAACTGGCCGTCACTCCAAAATTGATGAAAAGACGAGAAGAAAACTGGTCAGGGAGGCTACCAAGAGGCCTACAGCAACATTAAAGGAGCTGCAGGAATATCTGGCAAGTACTGGCTGTGTGGTACCATGTGACAACTATCTCCCCCGTATTCTTCATATGTCTGGGCTATGGGGTAGAGTGGAAAGACGAAAGCCTTTTCTTAAGAAGAAAAACATCCAAACCAGGCTACATTTTGCAAAAACACATCTAAAGTCTCCCAAAATTTTATATATACACAGACACACAGACACACAGCAGGACTTTGCAGAGAAAATAAATTTATTTATGAAAAAAATTGGATTTTTTCTCATAAATAAATTTGTTATTTTCTCTGCAAAGTCCTGGTGTGTGCAGCTCACTGTCTTGCTGTATTTTTTCGCTAGCACCCTGGGCATTTGAGCTCAAATAGGGTGTGCTCCGTTTGTTTCTATGTATATATGTATACCTCCGGAGAGCAGAAAGGCAGTAGGCAAAGAGTGAGACATAACCTCTTAGACAGGAGGGGCTCCAGAAAGAGAACCTTGGCCCCTGAGTAGCATGGTTTTTGGAAAAAAAATCCCAACCACTGCTTCAGAGCCACAAGAGTCAGTCCTCCTTCTGAGGACACTAAAAGAAAACTGAGGAGAACAGTAAATAGGCAGGGGATGAAGGTCAGAGCAAGAGGAGGAGCCAATTAACTGTTTAGTGTCCGTTCTCCAGCTGCACGATGTTCATCCCCATGGTGCCTGTTTCCCCTACTCTAGGCAAGAGAAAAAAACTTTTTATATACAACATTGTATAAATTACACTTAACACTGTTTTAATCAGAAACTTGTACCCTGACAATAGGCTATGAATCCCCATTAATATGTTAACAAGCCCCTAATGGTGTCCCTACAAAAGGTGTGGACTGAAGACTGAGTGAAACAAATTACTGTCTTTCACCAAAAAAAACAAAGTGGCAGCCGAGTCAGAATTTGGGTAGATTTCTGTTTGTTAAAAGGAACAGTAACACCAAAAAATAAAAGCTTTAAAGTAATAAAAATATAATGCACTGTTTTCCTGCACTGGTAAAACTGGTGTGTTTGCTACAGTAACACTACTATAATTTATATAATAAGCTGGAAAAAAGGAGAAAAGGCACAGGTTACATAGCAGATAACAGATAAGTTCTGTAGAATACAATAGTGTTTTATCTGTTATCTGCTATGTGCCTGTGCCTTTTCTCCTTTGAATGGCTGCCCCCATGGCTACATAGCAGCTCATTTATATAAATTATAGTAGACTTTCTGAAGTAAACACACAACTTTTACCAGTGCAGGGCAGCAGCACATTATATTTTAGTTACTTTTATACACTTTCATTTTTTGGTGTTACTGTTCCTTTAATATGGAAAGTAATTAACACTTTTACTCAAAAAAGGGGGGGGGCAGAAGCTATCTCCACTTTTGTGAATTCCCCCAAAGCACCAAGTTTGCATATGATTTACTTAATATGAAATGGAGGAGCCACAAAACGCACATTTTCATTGCTAAAACCTTAGCCCATGCAATTAATCTACTAATCACTATTTTATGCATTGTAACCGTCCTCATAAAATCATTATTTTTAGAACCACAGATTCTGCATTATTCAAGGGTATAACCACAAAGCAGTACCAATATTTATAATCTGCACTACACAATATTTTTTGTACTTTCAGTGATTAAGCTGCACATGGTGATTTTGCCATGTTTGTAGCCATTTTATTGAACCAGTTCTGCATAGCTTTTAATTGCTCATTTGGGACCATTAAAATCCAATTTAAAAAAGTGAAAAGGATGCTTACGGCCAATCTCACTAGTTGCAAATCCACTATTCTTGATAACTTGTTGTGTGGAGTATTCATTATATTTAGGATGTTGGTATGTTAGGATATGTGGGGCATATGATGGGGTAACACACAAACAATTGTCAGCACTTTTTTTTAATGAAACCTAACTTTAGGAAAGCTTTGTAGTTTAGCAAAAATAAAGAAAAATGTCTTGGGGGGTTATTATATATTTATAATATGCATATAGGGTGGTCTTTATTATTTTCAGATGCTGATTTATTTAGCTTTTTGTTCAGCAGCTCTCCAGTATGAAATTTCAGGATCTGGTTGCTGGGGTTTAATTTAACATAGCAACTAGGCAGTTATTTGAAAGAGACAGGAAAATTGAAATGTTGCTATGAATGGGCCATTTTATAACATACTAAAAAAGTTAACCTGAGGGTGAACCACCCCTTTCAAGTAGACCTCAGATGTTCATATTTAGGATATTTTATGTTGGTTAACCTCGATTTTAAAATATACCTTAAAGCTTGTTAACGCATATGTCTGTGAACATACAAAGTCCATTTAAAATACAAGTTTTTCTGTTTCTACACAAATAGGTTTATTTACTTTTAGCTTGTTGGTCCTCTAGAATCATACAGTCATCATCCTCTTCTTCATTGTCTGCCTGAAAGCCATCCATATCTGTATTTACAGCCTGAATGATAAAAAAAACAAAAAACTGTTAAATGGCAGCTATATTGAACAAAGCTAGGGAGAAACGGTCTTATCATTAGCAAAAGCACACACAACTTTTTCATCAATCTTAACTTATCTTTGAACCCAAAGCAGTATAAACTCTCATTTGACTGGATCTAAGGCACTGGGCACGACTAATAAAATAAAGTCTTAATCTATAATGTATGACATGCAGAGAAATTTAAAAATATTGTATTGAACATAGTTTTTCAAATTACAATATTTGCCTGCATACATTTAAAATTGACTACGGCAATTTTTGCTTAAATGTATAAAACTTACAGTGGGGTTGTGCAAACCAAAATCAGAGACATGATGTCATGTAGTTATAATGCACTGCTGAGATTTTTTCCGATGCAATTTTTTCCAATGTTTGCTCACATTGAATAAGCAGATAAGGTTCATTATTGGCCCCATTCCCTTAAGAAGATTTTATTGGATTCATCCAAATACCAGTTACATCCCTATTTAACATCCACATAGCTGAGAAGTTCATTCAACATAATCACCAGACTACTTCAGAAGTCAATTAGTGGGGCACTAATTATAGCACAAGGGTAATATATACTCAAGGAAATTTTGAAATGGCAAAGATACATCATAACATGGCATTGTATTCTATCTGGTTATCTCACCATTTCAAGGTCCCTTGCTCGCTTCATAAACTTTGTGATAGGCATGCTGCCTGCAGACTTCCTCTTGTTAGACGAAGGCAGAGATTGCAATGGTCCTCCATTGGGACCATTATCTTCCTTGGCTACAGAGTTAACTTGAGTAATGTAAATCCACTGGCAGGGTACAGGAAGATTGTCTTGTTGTAGGACCTTTAAGACATCAGAATGCACATACCAACACATACGGTGGTCTGGGCGCTTTTCATACACTGAGTTTTCAGAGATTAAACGCTTTAAGTGAGCCTTAGAAGGGACTAGAACATTGTTTGGTGTTTGTGGTGTGGAGTTAGGGCTGGGGGACTCATTGTCTGTGGTAGTACTTGTGTTATCCTCCAATAATAAACCTCGGCGACAGCACTCCTGAAATTCTTGTATTATAATCTTACTTCCATTGACATTTCCATGAAGTAGAGGGACAAGTTTGGAAAGTACTAAAAATAAAAGAGTTTAAGTTAGCATTTGTAAGATAAAAACAATGAAAATTTTGAAATTACAGAATTAATTTTCCAAACAAAATTATACGGTCAGCCCATAGGGACATCTAAATGCGGTATAGATTATTAACAAATAAAACTATTTCGACTTCCCTGGTAGCTGTCAAAAAAAAGTTGTCTGACCTGCCACTGGCTGGTCCTAAACATCTACAAAGTGAAGGAAATACAGCTCGGACCAATGAAATTTGACCATCCATATTGCAAAATCATTATTAATTGTCCATCATACTTTGCCTGTCCTTGAGGTTCTGGGCAGAACTAATCTCTTGTGCAAGCTCTTCCTCAACTGCAGGTGACTCCAGAATACAGGCAGAAAATTTTTGCAGGAGTCTAATTTCTGAAGCATTACTGTCCCACCATACACATCCAATCACTACAGGCTGCAGTACACGGATCTTCTTGCTGTTTGATTGCAACTCATCCCACTCCTTAGCCTTCAGCTTCTGTCTAACTTTTTGGTTCTCTGGGTCTGTGCATTCCTAGATGGGCAGGATCAAAAGAAGCTCAGATTAGAACAACCCTCAGCTAATAAAAAAAAAAAGTTAAGTGTCACTGAGCTATACTGAATTATAGTTCTAATTATAATATTAGTGCACATAAGTCACATTAAAAAACATTGATATAATAACCACACATGGGTAGGAAAGAAAAATGTAAAAGCTTTTTATACTGATTACCAGATACTAAATTCCTGAAAAACGCAGGGCCATAACATTGGGGTTCTACTGTATTGGTATTTTAGATGCATACTTTAAAAGTTTTAGCAAAAAAAAAAAGACGACTACAGGGCAGGATATTTTTTAGGAAGATTTTTTTTTAACTAAGGATTATAGGTCACTATTTGCTACGGTCTTCAGAAAAAAAACACATGTATTCCTTGTTCTATACAAAGATTATACTGGTATTGATAGTGCTAGAGGCTAGTGCTATCATAATAGGATTATATAGGAAGAAGAATATATGAAGCTAACAGTGGGAAGAAGCTGGAGCAAACACAGAAACCCACACAAAAACCATGAAGCAAACATATAAAAACTCTACTAATATAGTGCTGTGGTAAAACCTGAACACCAAATTCTTAAGGCAAGAATGCAAATCATTGTTACACATAAGGCACCAAGTATGCTTAGGTACAGTGACCCACATCAACCAATATGATCAAGTTTATCCAGAGTCTACCTGACCCTACAGAGACTGTCCAAAATATAAACAGGGTGCACCTGACCAATAGGTCAAAATGATGTGGGCTAATTTTTCTACATGTTTTTTATGACTGTCCAGCTATATGTACTTTTTGGCATAAAATACGGTCATATATGGCACACACTTGCATTTCCCAATATATTGTCACCAAAAGTCGCCGGTGGGTTGGCATACACGGCAGCACGTTTTGCCAAAGTTGCCTTGAGAGGAAACTTTGGGCGACTTGGGCAAATCTACATTCCAGCCGGTGGGATGGCATTGCGGGGAGATTTGTCGCGGCGACTAATCTCCCCGTCTGTCACTGCCCTAATAGCAAATCTTAGCCCTTATTTGACACCTCCATGAACTTTTATAATGCTTGTGTTGCTCTCCAAGTCTTTTTACTCTGACTGTGGCTTATGAGTAAGAAAGGTTGGGGACCCCTTTACTAGAGGATGCCTGGAAAAATGTGACAATATTTAGGAACTCTGGCTGAAACAATAGGAACAGGGCAAGACACTGTATCTATGTGTTTGGTGCCTTTATGCTCTTTTCAACAACAACATGCAGAATAAGTTGTAGGTAAAACACAACACTGCTGTTGTGGAATTAGAAGAACTGAGAGACAGGGCAGGACTAAAGGTTGAGATTTGGATGTCAATCGTATATTTAATTTTAACAAACTAAAACGAACATTCAGATTGAACTTGTGAATACAGTCCTAAAAATAACAAGTCGGAGGATGTTCTGAACATGAAATAATTGGCAGACAACAATCATACGAAAGTGACATCCCAGAAATGCATTGTAGGTCACCCAGAAATATTATCAGATATGCAATATATGCACAGACTCCTTTTTTTCACTTTAGTCCTAAATTTTTACCTCATCAGATACCCCTTCATCATCAGATAAGTATCCATGGGGAACAAAGAAGCCATCATCATCTTCCTCGTCTTCTTCTTTGGGATCATCATCTTCATTCTCCTAGGCAAATGAAAAGGAAGAGAAAGAATAAATGGCTGCTCAATAGGAAACTCCCTGACCTATTTACAGGTACAGGTTTGGGACCGTTTCCCCAGATTGCTTAGGACAAGATAGTTTCCATATAAGGAATCTTTCTGTAATTTGGATCACCATACCTGTATTCCGCTAAAAATTAATTGAAAGATTAAATAAACCTGATTATTTTGCCAGCAATATATATTACAGGTATGGGACCTATTATCCAGAATGCTCGGGACCTGGGGTTTTCTGGATAAGTGATCTTTCTGTAATTTGGATCTCCATAACTTAATTCTACTAAAAATTATTTAAATATTGAACCACCACAGGACTTTATAGACAGCAGCTAAAGTATACCAAAGAAGAATTCAACATGGTTTATAGTAATACCTGGCCTACAGATTTACCTCAACAATAATAAAATATGTAAAACGATGCACTAACAATTCAGACACCGCTAGTAATTAGAAAAATATACCCAACATACAGCAAATAGCTGTAAAAATAGCATTTTACAATAAGCATCTACTATAAAGATGCAGTACCGTGTATAGTTTCTACAGATACATTCAACAGTGTGGATGATATACACATAGTACTTTGTATAAAATAAGTGGAATAATCTTCCACTGACAATATAGTGTGGAATTACTTAACTACATCTTACATACACAGTAATAGTTAATGTGATAGCATAAGTAGTAATGGTCAGACCAGAAAATACAAAATTACAGTAACATAGCATGGCAGGGATATTGAAAAAACTACAGACACTGCGATCTGCAATGTGGTAACAAACTATAGTAATGCCATAGTTTTAATATACCGATTAGCTGCAATATAGTGACTATAATGAGCTGCAAAGGCGCACAATATTAATACACTAAATTATAACATCATAGTAGCAATGATTACCTGCAGCAGTGCACCCAGTATAATAGTGATGGACTGCATAGGCATATTAAATATAAATATACAAAATAGCTCCCACACGGAGTAGCAACAACCTAGTGGCGAGCTGCAAATGTGTCTGCTATATTAATATACTGAGTAGCTGCATAGCTGAAAATGTACTCCGTATTAATGACTTGCTACAACACAGTAGCAATGATGATGAAAAAAAAAAAAAGTGTACCTAGTAATAAATACTGAATAGCTGCAACATAGTAGCTACAGTAAAATAAACTGTAGCAATGTCACAGTAACATACTGAGTGACAACATAGTAATGATAGCAGGTGTACGTAGTATTAATAATATCAAGGATAAACTTCAGAGTTGTACACCGTATTCATGTATGTGCTAAAAGTAATGTCATATTTTAAACCTTTAGGTCTGAAATATATACATATTAAATCCAAAACAAAATAGGATTAATATGCCAAGTACATCTCTATACCAATAATCACGTCATAGCTTCAAAGCAACCTGAGTGCGTTAGCTGCAAGACAGCATGAGAAACCAATCTAGCCTTTATTATTTTGCACACAGTAATGGCCACTCAAGTCGCAAGGGAATTCTGGGCTATTAAGGGCATGGTTACTAGGTAAGGCATTATCTTTAACATTCCAAAAGGGGAAAAATGTACACATGCAACCAAATACTTGACCATTTAAGGCAGGGGTGTCAAGATGGCCAAATCTAACACACAGGTCGCGGGCCAAATTTTTTATTATGATACTTAGTAAGATACTAAATATCACCAAGGGCCACATAGAACTGCCAGATGGGCTGGATTCTCCCCGCAGGCCTTGTGTTTGACATGTGATTTAAGGGAATATTGTTTGTAAGGGTCCCTGTTATATGGATCATACTAATCAACATGCTTCTCCTTACCCCCT
Source organism: Xenopus tropicalis (assembly GCF_000004195.4). NCBI lineage: Eukaryota > Metazoa > Chordata > Amphibia > Anura > Pipidae > Xenopus > Xenopus tropicalis. Next base: position 93,803,511 of record NC_030677.2, read on the forward strand.
CACTGTGCGACAAAGACTCTCCAGGCTCTTCCTCTTCCCACTCTTCATCGCTATCAGCTTCATAATCTAGTATGCCCTTTAACAAAAAAGGAAATATTAACTTTACTTAAGAGTCCAGAACAGGTTTCCAGCACCCCATCACAATAAGTATTCAGTTTTCACTGTTAGTTTGCAATGCATAACCCACAAAGATGCCACCATCAATTCAATATTACCCATAAAATATATGGGTTGTGTTACAAATACAACTACTTAAAAAATTTGATCCTATCCTTCTGTTACAATAACCACTTAGTTTAGAATTTTTAGGGTACTCACTGTGTCCTGAATCCACGGCTGACGTGGGTTGATTACTCTGCTCCTTCTATTCCATGTGCCCCAGTAGGCAGGCCGGTAATTTTCACAAAACTGTAGCAGTTTCATTCTCCCAAACTTGATCCGCTCTGGAACACCAATGTCTTTAACGTGCCCTTCAATTACCATATTTGAACCTAGTACAGGATCTGGCTCTTCAAGTACCTGTACACCATCTACCTCGATGCTAGAGATACCACCATAAAAATTATAAATACAACATAAATCAGTAGCACAGCTTAAGAAATAAAAATTAAAAAAAAAAAAAAAAAAAAAAAAAAAAAAAAACTTATAAGTAGGACTTGTTTCGTTTTTTTTTGTTTTTTTTAAGAACTATAAATGCGCAATAGAATATATGCTCTTTCTGTATTGTAGAATTTAAATGAAATAATTTATACAGATATTATTTAACTCAACCATAGGCTACTGTGAAACAGTGTACTAAATCGGCATGCACCAAATACTTAGATTGTAAGCTCTACGGGGCAGGAATATTCTTCCTACTGTGTCTCATACCACATGGCACTTACTCCCTGCGTATTTATACTTATTTATTGTATTATTCCACTTGTCCTACCTGTGTGTAATTTTGTATATTGTAAGATTGTACAGTGATGCGTACCCTTGTGGTGCTTTATTTATAAAGTTATACATACATACCAAATCCACTATTTGGGGATTCGGCCAACCCCAGAATTCTTTGTGAAAGATTGAGGCAAATATGGAACAGACTCCTAATTTACATATGCTAATGGGATAAAGAGAACCGGACACTTGGAAGGGTTAAAAAACCACAAATTGTGTCAAAAAGTCACACGATTTAAAAGGAATACGGTCATGGGAAAACATGTTTTATTTTTTTTCCCCAAAACCCATCAGTTAATAGAGCTTCTTCAGAAGAATCCTGCATTGAAATCCCTTTTTCAAAAATGCAGCTACCATTAGATATTAAAATAACACTCAATAGTAAGAAAACCAAGTCTGGCTCGAGACTCCTCCAGTTATATTGAGCAGGAGAAACAATAGCTTATCTGAATATCTGAAAGCAGTTCTAATCTTTAGCACTGGCTCCTTCTGAAAGCTCAGAATCAGGCACAATGGCTGCCTACACCAATATTACAGCTAAAAAAAATTACATTTGCTGGTTCAAGAATACGATTTTAAATGGTAGAGTGAATTATTTGCTATGTAAACAGTGTAATGTAGAAATAAAAAGTACACTATAAAAACCACGACAGAACCCCTCTTTAAGGATTTAGATTTGGTTTGGCCAGGCCCATGGATTCTTCTGAATCCTGCTGAAAAAGGCAGAATCTTGGCCGAATCTCAACTGGATCCCCAGTCCTAAAGTGGCTTTAATTACTCCAATTTATCTGTAGAGATAATTGGAGTGACAGAGCATTCTTGTTTAAAAGTGGCTTCACTGCTTTAATCTAAGAGCCAACACTGCTGTAGATCTCTACATTTTTAGCACTCACACTGGGACAGGTTTGCCTTTGCAGGGGTCATCTTGTTTGTGACTAGTCACTTAAAGGAACAGTAACACCAAAAAATTTATATATTTTAAAGAAATTAAACTATAATGTACTGCTGCCCTGCACTGGTAAAAATTGTGTGTTTGCTTCAGAAACATAACTAGAGTTTATATAAACCCTGGTGTGTAGCCATGGGGGCAGCCATTCCAAATTAGAAAAGGCACAGGTTATATAGCAGCTAACAGATAAACCCTGTAGAATACAATGGTGTCTTATCTGTTATTTGCTATGTAACTTGTGCCTTTTTTCCAGCTTGAATGGCTGCCCCCCATGGCTACACAGCAGCGTATTTAATTATAGTAGTGTTCCTGAAGAAAACACCCATTGCAGGGCAACAGTAAGTTATATTTCAATTACTTTAAAACACTTTCATTTTTTTGTGTTACTGTTCCTTTAATCTCCTGGTGTCCTGTCATATTTAGTGTGCCTATAATGGCAGCACTGATATCTGTAAAAGTGATTTGCGTACCATGAAAAAGCGCAATATAAAATTATTTTTTTCCTCTTGTTTCTTTATTCACCATGGGGATTGCTAAAGGGGCTGACTGTATACATTTAAAGCTGGGATGAAATTGTCTTGAAATCTTAAATGCAGCACTAAATAAAGGCTCCTCTCAACTTTTTTATATGAAGATTCTGCTATTTCTCTGCTTACTTAATGTCTAAACAGCAGCTCCTAACATTAGGCAACTTCTAATTCTTATTGTGACACATGTGAACAATGGTCTGAGGGTTGTAGCTACACTATATATGGAAAAGTTAAGACAATATCTGGCTAACATTGTAAAATATTTATAAAGCAACAGTGTAGTCTGCTGTGCTTTTAACCAAGAAGAGTATACACAGCAAAAATAGCAAGTCATACTGGAAGGGTTGAACTTGATGGACTCTGGTCTTTTTTCAACCCTATGTAACTACAATTGCAAATAACTAAAACCAATTTACATTTTTAATTAATAGTTTGGAATGATATTATACAAAAAAAAAAATCCCCATTCTCCATGGATATTAATTAGCTGCCTTACCACCACAAAATAAGGAATGTAGTTTAAGATTATTCCTTCTGCTCAACATTAAAAGCCATAATTTAAAACACTAAACTTCCACACACCTGTTAATGGTTGGCACTATAGTCTGACCCATTTTGCGCGGTTTTCTCTTTTTTATTTCATCAAGGAAGTTAGACCTTGAATTTTGCTCCTGAAGGAATTTATCCAGTTCTTCAGATGCTTCTGGTTCAAAATCAATACGACACAGAGGTGCTAATGCCATATCCTTTTTAATCTCAAAAGGGGCAAATTTCCCACAGGACCTAGCAAATGTCTGAAGTGGGGTAAAAAGAAAAAGGATTTAAAGTGAAGGCATGTGTTAATATGAACAAATACAACATAACATTTACAAAGGAAAAGATGGTCAAATACTCCTTTGCTTTTTAAACTTTTCCATTCAGTCTGTTAAAAAGTTACCTTAGGAGCTTGTGGTGTTTTTGGCTTCTGAAAAAATCTAGTGATCTCTGCTTTCTCAGCCTTTAGGCGCTAGACAACAAAAGTAGAAGTGATTAAACTTGGTTTAAAGCCGCAATTGGAAAATTAAACAAATGCCAATGGGTGGTACAGACCTACTGCTTAATCTGTTAACTGGACATAGTAATGAATTTCACATTGAACAGCTCGAACACTAAGCATTTTAAAGCCACGCTGCAAATTTTCTGTTTAGCAGTAGAGAGCATTTATTAGCAAATGTTAGCTCCTAAAAGTATCTGTTAACCTAGACGGAATGGCCCAAACTACCTTTTCTTCTTCTTTCAGTTTCTTTTCCTCTTCTTTTTGCCGCTTTTCCTCTTCTTTTTTCCGTTTTTCTTCTTGCTTAGCCCTGAATACACAATAGGTGCAAAATTTAACAGACTCCATGCTCCATTTGAATTTAATGCAACACAATTTTTTGCAGTGGGATGGGTTCATATTGGTATCTTTATGCTACCTATGCTACATGTGGCATTACCCTATTCTCTGCAAGCCGAAAAACCCTTGCCGAGAATGCTACGTGCGCTTAAAAATACTCCTACCAGTGCCTGCAACCGATGGCATTTTCAGCATATATGCTACATGTGCGAGCACCCTAGCGTATTTCAATGCTAAGTCTCTCGTTATTAGACGGATATCTGCTACATGTGCCTACACCCGAGCGTATTCAATGCCATCAGGTGCAGGCACAGGTAGGAGGATTTTGAAGTATACGTAGCATATTCTCAGTAAGCGTTTTTCAGCTTGCTGAGAATACACCACCTACACTATGGGGCACATTTACTAATCCACGAAAGTCCGAAAAGCGTCCGAATGCGTTTTTTCATAATGATCGGTATTTAGCGTTTTTTTCGTAAATTGTCGCAACTTTTTCATAGCCGCTACGAATTGTCACGACTTTTCCGTAGCCGTCGCGCAGAGTACGAAAGTTTCGGATTCAGTCAAGCTTCAGTATCGTGACTTTCCTTGGGCCAGGTTGGAGCTGCAGAGTGCCATTGAATCCTATGGGAGGCTTCCAAAATCATGCTAAGTCTGAAAGGTTTGCCCGCCGTTTACGAGCGCTCAATACGAAAAAGTCGCGACAATATACGAGCAAATCGTAACGGCTACGAAAAAGTCACGACAATTCACGCAAGTCGTAATGGCTACAAAAAAAAAAAAAAAATCGCAAAAAATACAAAAAAGTCGCAAAATGTTCGTTTTCAATCCGAATTTTTCCCATTCGGATTCGTGGATTAGTAAATGTGCCCCTATGTGTGGTAGCCTTACTAGTTTTAATTAGGGATTCACTGTATCCAGGATTTTGCCCAAACCTAAGCACCTGTTCAAAATCAATAGCACTTTGTTAAAATGTCAATGTATTTTTCTCCAGCAGCTTCAGAAAGACCTTGAATTAGCAGGTAAAGTTTTAAAGAAAACCGACACGGCCTCTATTCACAATCACCATGCAAGACTCTACTGCTGAAGAAAACACATGTTCACTCTTTGGATGTCATTGCGCACACCATGTTTGGAGGAGAAATGGCACTGCACATCGACCTAAAAACACCATACCAACAGTGAAGTTTGGAGGTGGGAACATCATCGTGTGGGGCTGTTTTTCAACATATGGTACTGGCAGACTTCATATAATTAAAGAAAAGATGAACAACGAAATGTACAGGGACATTACTGACAAGAATCTGCTGCCATCTACCAAGACAAAAAAAAAAACAAACACACAGCCAAGGAAACTCTTAGTTGGTTTCAGAGAAACAACATAAAGCTGCTAGAATGGCCCAGTCAGTCAATCACCCAACTTGAACCCAATTGAAAATCTATGGAAAGAACTGAAGACCAGAGTTCATAGAAGAGGTCCCCGGAACAGTCAAGATTTAAAGACAGTTTGTGTGGAAGAAAGAGCAAATATCACACCTGAGTAATGCATGTGGCACATGAGGCACCTTGAAGCTGTCATTACCAATTTTCTAATTTGTCACATTTACTAAGAAAATTGTTCACATGTTCAATACTTATCTTCCCTGCTGTATAAGGTAAACAACCTACAATTTGAAGAATTCTTACCTTACCACTTGACTGTCCCCAGGCCTTGATTTGTGGTGAGGCCACAAAGGCCCGGGTGGCACAAATTTAGGGGCGGAATGCCGCCCCACAACGAAATTTTCTCCTGTACGGAGCAGGGACGTCACCCCACTGTTCTGTATGGGAGTTTAAATGCCCACACCAGCAAGCTTGCGAGGGGGGGGGTGTTTCGCCGGGGCACCCGAAACATAGGAGAGTGCAGACTATAATACTGTTCTTCACCTCAAATTTGTTTTTAGATCTATTAAATTCCACCCAGTGCAAGACGACCCTTTGCTATAATACTCACTCCAGGGCTTCAAGCTTCTCCTTTTTTTTCTCCTCCTTTAGTCGCAACTTTTCTGCCTTTTCTCGGTCTTCTCTCTCCTTTTTTTCCTTCTTGTCCCTTTCCCGCTGCTCTCTCTCATCGTCCCTCTTCTTCTTTGCAAGTTCTTTTGCAGCCCTTGCATCTTCTCTAGCACGCTTTCGCTCCTCCTTTTCAGCTTGCCCCTTTTCTTCCTTACCCTAAGGATAACGAACGGAATGACAAAATAAGACAGCTGTTTTGCTCGCAAATTTCTGGTTGTGCATGAATTATATTACAGCATACTATAAAAATGGATAGGTAGTTCTCAGAATTTTAGGATTACGTCCACACCATAGAGGTAGAGGCAGAACACTGACTTCATCGGACTACTACATCTAGGTTGTTGTATTGGTAGGTGTTATACTAAAGCCTGCACACACACTGCTGGGCTAAACTTACACGCTGTACACTTGTGTTCATGTGCTGCTGCATAAACAGGAAGCAGGACGTTAAGGGCATCCAGTGCTCTCAAGGGATATAAATTCTGTGTGTATCTATAATCTGCCTCGTTTTTACTCATTTTCCCCCTGATGAAGACCCCATAAATATGCAGTTGGCAGCTTTTTACAGCTATTTTGTAATGCAATAAAAGTTTGCAGTTCTATATTTTTGGGTATGTACAATACAGCAGATATGAAATTAGCTGCTCATTCTGTAAATTATAGGTTGGGCGGTGGGGTGTAGATCAGGAATACTTCCAGAAGTTGGAGCTACACCTCGCACTATAGCTTACATGTTGGGTGCACTTGAATGTAGTAGTAAATAGTTTAGGTAAGCAGGAAGGCACACACTTGATCAAGGCACACCAGATAGAAAGTTAAAATAGGTTTTTATTTTGATTATTTCTAAAATTGGTTAAAATAAACTGAAAGGGGAACAGGAAAGGTTAAAAGAGGTAAAGCCCTATGTTTGTTAGAATAGAGAAGGTTTCGCTTTCACTATTGCAACATTATAACATTGTTGCAAGTGGAAATTAGATTACTATAGTTGCTACTAAGAAAACCTTTATAAAGATTCTACAAGCCTGAAATGAATAGGTCACACCGTATCAATTGTTGGAAGTTTACATATGTTGGTGCAGATTTCCTACGGTGCGTAAAAGATTCCTCACAATAATGCCTCAGGGATCATTTATCCGCTTTCCATCATTTACACAAATACTTTCTAAATATAGATGTATGGGAGTTAAAGTTCACATTATTCTACCATACTCCAGTAATTAGCTCTCTCGCTGCAATATTGGAGAAAGGTAAATGTTTTTAATACGTATCCACCAGTTAGGTCTTAATTTCACCACAGCACTAGGAGGGATTGAATTGCCGATTACAGATAAATCTAATTTATTAATGCACTATATGCAGAGCTCGATCAGAGGTTAGCCCTTGTTTCAGTGTTCTAATCAAGTACTTTGGATTGATACACTGGGACAAAATTACCCTTTATTCTCAATTGAACGAGATGGCTCACTATATTGGTCGGGAATTATACCAAAAAAGCAAGGCGGGGGTCAGGCTAGTGGATCGGCTATTATCTTAAACGGACGGTAAGTATCATGTGCAGAGGCTTGATATACTACGCACTGATCCGTTTATCACAGAGAGCTAGTTATCAGTACTTTGGGCTACCGGATACACTTTTTTTAGGCTAAACGGTACACACCATCTTTATTCCCAATTAGACAGGGTAGCTCTCTGTAGTGCCCGGAAAGTATGCTACGTAAGCTGAACAGGGTTCAACCTATCAGTTCAGCTATTAACTTAGCAAAAGAGTCAGTATCGTATGTGCAGTCTTAATATACATCGTGCGGGGCCACTTATCCTAGCGGGCTAATTATCGATGCTTCAAGCTGGCAAGTGCATCCTTTTTTAGTTTGTTCAGTGCTATTTATGCTGCTCATGCATCGACAAACCCGGAAGTAACAGATTTTTTCACTGCCGATACTCCACAGCCAGCCCGGGGACTACTTACAATTACAATATACCGCTAGTCCCGTCCGGCAGGCCGCCTATATCAGGCATTATCCGCAACTGCTACTGTGCTTGTATGCTAGTCAGAGGTACAACTCTTAAACTCTCCGATCGTGCAACAATGACGATATGACCCCCGCTCATACACCTAAATGTCTCGGTGCGGTCACCTTATTCAGGCATAATTACTTGGGGGTATCATTAAACCTGTCAAAGCTTAAGCTCTAAAAAGCGGCTATTTGTATCCCTTGGCAGCCATAAACTGGTGCCGTCAACATTAACTGTCCCTATTCTCTTCAGTGCCTGTCATTGCCATTAATTTAACATCAGTACAAAGATCAACAAACAAAGGGCTTAGGACGCCGACACGCGTTTCGCATATGCTGCTTTCTCAAGGCGAACTGAAACTGAGCTTTGCATTTTAGCAACCTTTTTGCGGTATCTCTTTAGTTTACATAGAAGTGATCAAGCTAACTTTAACTTTATATAGCAGTCCACTTTTCCTTGTAATTCCACTTCAACACGATATAGAGCTCTAAATACCAACAGGAATAAAAAATGTTTTAATATTTTTCATAAGAGAAAAAATAGGATATAGACAAAAATATAAAAACTATTTTACGGAGATTTCTGCATTGTATAAAATAAAATATCCCCTTAGCCTGATACCCATTGCCAGTTACTGCAGCATGCTTACCTGTATACCTGAAGTATAAATTCAGACAAATGAAAATATTTTTCTAACTACAAAAATGTAAATTTACAGTGTTAAAAAGTTCAACTCAGCAACTTACCCATGCAAACACACAACTGTTACCAGGGCAGGGTGTATTAGTACATAATATATTATTACACGGATATACTTTCATGCTTTAGTGTTACTGTTCCTTTAGCTAACCCTTAGGGTCCTTAGGGATTTTTAACTTTCAACTGCAATGGTCTATTGGGAGGCTAACTGACATAGCTCTGCAGAGGGAGATTTGACCACTAAGTGGGGCCTCCATGATTGAGAAGGCATTGGGAATCATTGTGGATGACAAATTTCAGTCAGTGGTTACTAAAACAAAGATCAGTCTTGCATAAGAGGCTATTAACTCAAGGTATAAAAAAAAAAGAGTTTGCCTTTTTTATAGATCCCCAAGAAAAAGGTTATAGACTGCTTGCAACAGCTTGAGAAGGAAAAGGTCCAGGAAGGAGCACCTCTGAGGCAAATTATCAGCAGCATTAACTTATAACATTGCTAAATGCGTGGCCAACATCTTAGCTCCCTTAGTTGGAAACACAGTACACCACATTCAGAACTCCATGGAGATTGTTAAAAAAAAGTGCATGAGGTAAAGCCGAAGATCGATGAAACAACAGTGTCCTATGACAATACATCTCTATTCACATGCATACCCACGACTGAGGCAATTGAAACAGTGAGGAAACAGCTGAAACAAGACACCACCCTCAGCAGCAGAACAAAGCTGAATCCAGGCGTTGCTCATTACTGGATCTATGTTTTAATACCAATTACTTCAAGCACAAGGAAGTTTTCTATAGACAAAAACTTGGCTGTGCCATGGGTTTGCCTGTGTCTCCAATTGTAGCAAACCTTTCCATGGAAGAAGTGGAAAAGAAAGCCCTGAACACCTTCAATGGAACACCACCAAGTCATTGGTTCAGGGATGTGGATGACACATACCGCATGCAAAATTAAAGCACGCAAGGTTACAACCTTCACTGAACACACAAACTCGGTTGACAAACACATCAGGTTCACAAGGGAAGATGTGTAAGACAGCAAACTGGTGTTTTTGAACTGGGTGGGGAATCTGGATATTGAAGTATTTAGGAAACCCACTCACACAGATTAGTATTTGCCGTTTGATTCCCACCACCCTCCGAAATATGTACGGTGTGTTATAAGGACTTTGCAGCCGGATTATGTAGAGGCCAGAGAGAAGTAATACAAACATTTAAAAGGAGCTCTGAAAACTTGTGGATATCCAGACTAGGCTTTTATTAAAACAAACTCAAAGCAAGACAGGGGTGCTACAGCCATGTTACTTGTGCTCGTATAAACTTCAGTCACCCATTACTGCCGAGCTGCAAGTTGGATTGATATCAGCCCCTCAGCAGCCGATAGCCGTAGTAAGAAATTCAAGTCTGGCTTAGGACTCCTGTCGTTACATTGGAGGAAAAACAATAGCTTATCTGAAAGCAGTTCTAATGTGTAGCACTGGCGCCTTCTGAAAGCACAGAATCAGGCACAATCACTGAGATGGCTGCCTACACATTTGTATTTGGTTCAAGAATAAAATTTTAAATGGTAAAGTAAATTATTTGCTGTGTAAGTTGTGTAATTTAGAAATAAAACATACAAAATAAAAATCTTGACAGAATCCCTTTAAGGCATCACTTTGAGTAGGCAGTGCAGTTTTTACACCCCAGTCATTAAGAATGGTATTAAAGAGCTTGAAAGAGTGCACCAATCATCTTAAAGGAACAGTAACATGAAAAAAATGAGGTATGTTTTAAAGTAATTAAAAGATAAAGTAGTGTTGCCCTGAACTGGTACAAAGGGTGTTTTTGCTTTAAAAAGTCTTTTTTTTTTTTTTTTTTTATAAACAAGCTTCTGTATAGCCATTTGGACAGTCATCGAAAGCTGAAAAGGAGCTTGTGAGTTTATGTGAACTATAGTAGAGTATCTGAAGTTGAACTTAAGAAGCTATTCAGATGGAGTAGTGAAAAGTCTTCAATCATTACTCAATAAGTTCAGTTGCTCTAGGTTTACTTATACTAGTTTCTGAAGCAAACACACCAGTTTTACGAGTGCAGGGCACTCATTCTTTTAAAACACTTTCATTTTTAGATGTTACTAATGCTTTAACATGTGTAGTATTGTATGGGTGTGTATATAAATTTTCATATAGGAGGATATCCAGGATACAGGTTTGCATAGAGATATATATCGTTATATGTTTTATAACACAAGTTACCCATAACTATGTTAACAATAAAAATAAGGAAACTTACTTTGGTTTTCTTCTTTTCTGATGAAGTCTTACTTGCATTAACCTATAAATGTTGGAAAAAAAAGTTAGAATAGAAAGGTTATACTGATTTGAAAGCCTGTGGATTTCAGACATAGAAATCTTAAGTTGTCCTGAAAAATAGATACATCTATTGTTTTCCCTATGTAAACTAAAGTTCACTTAAAGAAAAATCTAACTGTGAAAAATTGTCTGGCACTTAGCATTAAAGACCTGAAAAGAGGGGAGTGAGGGAGATCAGGAACTAAGACTTAAACAGAGGGAGGTATGGTGGATCAAAAGATTAAAATCCCTACATCCAAATGGACTCAAAGATTATAATTTATATCTTTTTGTTTAAAACTTAAATTGTTATAATAGAGATTGTAATGAAATGTGTTGTTGCATAATGGGATATTATAGCTTTGCTATTACGAATAATGACAGGGATGGACCCTGTACTCTGCATATATGATAAACTGTATTATCACTGAAATGGGGTTGGAACCCTGTACCATATGTTATGTGGTCACGTCCCCTCTGTTGATTATAAATAACTTCCTGTAGGAGTATGTATATGGAATTACTGCCCACAAGCCTTGAGGAAGAGTCCGGCCGGGCTCGAAACGTCACTTTGAGTATAGTATGAATATGATTTTTTAATACATGTTTTGCACTTTAAGGTGTGTGCTGTCCATTTTTTAATTTATTTATATATATAAGGATATCGGAACCTGTTGAGGATGTGCACCACATGTTGCTCTATAGCAGGGTGCTGTACTACTGCATAAAAAAAAAAATTATATAATATATAACAAAGGCTGGTGTTACAGCCGAAACTTCAGTTGTCGTGTTTCTTTAAATAAAGCATCTAAAATGGAACCTTAAGTCCTGTGTGAGCGGTAACTGTCGCCAAGATTCTGTATACAACTATTTTTTGGGACTACACCAGGGACTGCATTTCTTTGGGACTACACCAGGGACTGCACTCCTTTAATGTCAGCTCTCCCATTATTCCCACCCCTTTAAGGACTGCCTTATAGCTCAGCATTTAAGAGAGTTAATTAGCAAGGTGTAGATACGTTGCTTTTAAAGGAGAAGGAAAGGCTAATAAAGAGTTCATCTCAATTAATCTCAATAGTGCCCTTAAGTCTCCCCATATTTCACCTGTTCAGAAGATCTGAAGCCAGAAAAAAAAAACAGAGCTGTGTAAAGAAAGTTTCCATAATGCCTCACTCCTGCACAGACCAAAACTGAACATGCTCAGTTAGTTAGACTAGGGGGCACATTTACTAATCCATGAACGGTCCAAATGTAATGATAGTTTTTTTTGCGACTTTTTCGTCACCACTTTTTCGTATTTTCTGTGACTTTTTCGTATATTTTTTGAGAAAGTTTGGATTCATTCAAGCTTCAGTATCGTGACTTTCCTTGGGCCAGGTTGGAGCTACAGAGTGCCATTTATTCCTCTGTGAGGCTTACAAAATCATGCAAAGTCGGAAAGGTTTTTCCGCCGTTTACGATCGTTCAATACGATCGCAACGAAAAAGTCGCAAAATTTTTGTTTCCAATCCGAATTTTTGCCATTCGGGATTCGAATTCATGCTTTGGTAAATCAGCCCCCTATGAGTCAGCTTCCTGCTGATTGGCTCAGATCCACATTCCTAAGGGGGGGGGGGGTGAGTTCTTAGCATTCTTGAGGGAGGGGGGAGAAGGAAAGAGCAGAGAACAGAAAGCTGCATGTCTCTGAAAAAAGATTACTTGTGTCTGTAATTCCTGTGCCAGAGAAGTCAGTGCAGCGTTTGTGCGAATGCTTATGGCTGTATTTACATAGACCTTTCCGATAAAGCTTACTTTAATCCCATTCAGGATTCGAACTTGTGATTTGATAAATCTGCCCCTTAGAGTGTTTTGTATTTCCATGAGCTTGAACATAATCATCTAATTATGAACATAGTCATCTAATTAATCCTTACTATGCCCGCTACGAACTCAGCAACCTCCCTATGTGTTAAGCTGCCCATACACGGGTAGATCCAGGATCTTCACCTGATATCCCCACCTACACGGGTAACATGCAATAGGGCAGCCGGTTAGGGGACCGCATCAACGAGCCGATGCGGTCCCCGATCCGTCTGAATTTTGTAACCTGCCCGATCGATATCTGGCAAATTTCAGGCCAGATATCGGTCGGCCAGGCCCTTCGTTTCTGCCCCTACACGGCAGCTACTATCGGCCCGTGTATGGGGACCTTAAGTAAGATTCTCTTGATGTGCATTTAGTTTTAGCAGATTACAGAATGTCCTGTAATAAGTAACGTTAAATTCGTCTTAATTTGTTAGTTTAACTATTTGCTTCTGCTGCTTTACAGTTTCAACTTTAAAGCTGTTTGTTGGTGGCCACTAAACCCGGCAGCCAAAACAGAATTGCTCTGAGAGAAAACTTTGTTACTTAAATATCTATTCAGATGCTCTCTTTATCCTCCATTCTCACCACTACGTGGTTGCAAAACTGGACTTCAGATCTGTGAGATTTAAAGTCCAGGAATCCACAACTTTTTCATGGTACAAAGTGAGGGAGGGAAGGCCAGCCTAAAGACAGAAGTGAGGAAAAGGTCCCTGCAGAGTTTTATCAAACCTGTACCACAGCTTAAAGATTGTCCACATCTCCTTAAAAGGATACGGTCATGATTTTTATGGTTTACTTTATATTATTTACTAAATTACACTGTTTACATAGCAAATAATTCATTCTAACATTTAAAATTTTACTCTTGAACCAACAAATTTTTTTAGTTGTAATATTGTTATAGAGGCAGCCATCTCCAGTACATTGTGCCTCAATGTCTGAGCTTTCAGAAAGAGCCAGCACCACACATTTGGCCATGGGGCCAAACAATCTAATTATATTGGCGGCAATGGGGCAGTCGGTTCGGGGACCGCATCAACAAGTCGATATGGTCCCCGATCCGACTAGATTTTTTAACCTGCTCGATCGATATCTGGCCAATTTTAGGCCAGATATCGGTCGGGAAGGCCCGTCGGTAGTGCCCATACACAGTCCGATTAGCTGCCGAATCGGTCTAAGGGACCGATATCAGCAGCTAGAATCGGCCCGTGTATGGGGACCTTTAAATTTCTTACGATTGAGTGCTGGTATTTGCTATCTTGCTACCTTCCCATTGTTCTGCTGATGGGGTAAAATAACTCCAACTTAACTTAGCAGTAAAGTGTGACTGAAGTCATCACAGGTCACATGGCTGTGGCACCCTGGGAAAAAGAATATGGCTAGCCCCATCTGAAACTTTAAAATCTGTTTGCATTTTTGGAAAACACATTTTAATGCAGCATTCTGCTGGAGAAGCTCTATTAACTCATGTGTTTTGGAAAAAAAAAAACACACGTTTTCCCATGACAGTATTCCTAAAGACATGCATATATTGAGTTCTATCTATCAAAGTGAAACCTGACATTTCAAATGTGCTTGCAGAGGGGTTGGAAGGATCTCTCCCATAACAAACTGACAGGAATTTGCAGACACTAGGTTAGACTAGTAAAACACAGTGCTGTTCTGCACCTTTTCTTTGCCTGTGTATCAGATTTTCACACCAAAATCTGCTCTGTGGATGTGGATTTTTGTGCCAAAATCTGAGTGCATAGAAAATGTCAGAGAGCTGTGTGCCACTAAACCACAAAAGGTCTAGTGTAAATATGCAGCCACGAGTGGCACAACTGTGGCTAAATCTTGTTAAAGCTAGAGCACACAGACAATAAAATAAAGCCAGCATCTTCACTGCCATGGTGCAAAACAATATATACCAAGATTGTTTTTGGGGGAAGACACAGAGCTCCTTGTAGCAGCTACTTGTCTTGGCTACAAAAATAAACAAAGCTGATAACTTAGTATTAATTGTATGTTAGCATAGGCAATTCTCATTGCTATCTATGGCAGGGTATTTTGTAGCAGTGACAAGTAGCTGCTACTAGGTAGATTTGGGTGTCTTCACCCTTAATGTTCCGAGGGTGCCTTAACATGGTGTAACACACAAAACAAATTAAATTTGATACTGCAGTGAATACACTTGAGCAAATACAACATTTCTTAAATACTTCAAGATACAAATTATAAAAGGCACAGAAGAAAGCAGCTTACTTTGCCAGTAGGGGTAGTGGAGGTTGATGGGCTGCTTCCATTCCTGAATTGGGAACCAGTCTGTGCATCTGGGGAGCTAAGTGAAATGGGAGAACTGCTGGAGGAGACAGAACCAGAGTCATCATCTGCAGAAGTGTTACAGTCTTCTTTGACTGCTTTTTCTGGAGAAAAGTTTGGTACATAAGTACAGGTAGCTGCAGCCAGATGCAGCTCACCTGATTTAAGTTCTGAAAAATTCAAGTTCTCGAGACTCTTGTTATCCACAGAAACAGCAAATTCCTTCTTTGTACTGAATGGAAGATTGGGTGTGCTCCTTTCAGGTGAGACTGTCCCATTTGCTAGGTGTGTTTGAGACTCTCCATTTAATGGGCTGTCATTCAAAATGCTATTTGAATCTTCTGTCAAATCAATAGTAATGACAGAGGCAGCATGGCTGACTTTGGGGGCTTTCCTAATATAGTTGTCCAATGGCCCTTTCCCATTTACAGCTTTAGGGATTGGTGTAGCTTCTGTCTCCATTTCACAATCATTTTCCATATCATCCATAGAGGAGTTGAGAGAGTGCAACATTTTTTGAGGAGAAATATTTTGGCTGATTCTTACTTTTTTCTCTTCTAGACAGCCTTCATCTTTGGGTACTGGATTCAGGCGTTTGAAAGGCAGACGAGCTGCGATACAGACAGTTAAGAAAATAAGACAATGATGCAACTTTAAAGAGAAACATTACCATATCAAAAGTTTTCCTTACCTTGTACCATCTTCTTTGAGTTAGATTTAGCAGAGGATTTCATAACTGCAAAGAGAAGAGCAAAGTAAATTTAAAAAGAAAAAATATGTAATTTATTATCTCTTTAGTATTTAAAAAAGTTAGCTCCAACAAGATAAAAACCAACACAGGCTTGCAATATACACACCTTGTGCAGTGCACATGTTCTGCAATAGCTGTTTTTATATGCAGTGATCTGACAGCCCTGTAAAAGTACAAGGTACAGAAGACCTTGCAGAATCCCCTACACCCCAACTACTCAGGCAATATCTAAAGTAGCCAACGTGTCTCTTCTTTATGAACTCTAAACAAAAACTATACATTTCAAAACAGATCATTTATATCATTAATAAGTGTCATACTAAAGAATTTTGAAACACAATTTTGTGATGGGCTGAGTGTTCCGTCTCTAATCACCCGACAGGTAAAAAAAAAAAAAAAAAAAAAAAAAAAAAGGGGTAAGTTCTATCTTTAAGATGTCAGAGAGCACTGTCCATTCATTGGCTGAAGTAAGCTAGCAGGACTGTGTGTCCTAGAATTATGTGTGAGCATGGTGCCCCATATGAGCCAGAGGGCAGACTTTAGTACAGTACTTACAAATGTTTGCCTTTTATTAAAAAAAAAAAAGTGTATATTAAATAGCATTTTTCATATGAGCAGTTTTATGTGATTGTAGAGATCTGCAATGTTCAGGTGTATATTTTCTTAAGATTCGTTTTGCATGAGATTTAGCATAAATTACATTTTCTTTATTTTGGCAACCCTTATCTCAAAAACAAAAAGGGCCACAAAATGAATACAAAAAAATTAATATATATTACTTATATTCATGTGAGAGAGAGAGAGAGAATATCATATAAAGCAGGGCACTCATGCGGTGACTACTGTTTCCCCTATCTGGAGTGCAGGCTCTATTACAGGGGTGACAGGTGCCCTTTAGGGCCAATAGAGTAATAACTGTTGCACTAAACAGACACTTATTGTGCAATATTTAGGGCATAAATCCAGCCTCTATGAACAATATTGGATTGCATCTTAGATAACAATGGAAAATCCTATAAACTAAAGACCATATAAGGCAAAGATGTATTTTTTCTCCCTAAAAAGCTGCGCAAGCTTCCTGTGTGGGGGGTTAAATGATTGATTGGAAACTTTAAGATAGGCAGTTTAAAACTATATATATTGATAATCTGAAAAGAAAACAATAGCTACCAAGAAATCACTGCTGCAAAAACGTTTTAGACAGTTACCTCCACAAAATTCCATATGGGTGCTAAGTTCATATAATGTAAAACTGCCTCCAACAATATTCAAAGCTATCTTGTCTTACAAAGAGCAATGGAAACCATGGGCCACATTTACTAAAGGGGCAAAATGGTTGGTGCACCTCATGGGGCCTGGACTAAGCATCAGCAGGGGATGAAACTAATGATGAAAGGCAATTTAGGGTGGGATTGGTCAATAAAAGTCTATTTTCTCTTTTTATAAGTCAGGGAAAAATGAATTCACTATCAAATATTCTAGGAACTACAGCTGAATGACTACTGCAACAATATTTTCCTAGAGCTCTAGCACTGAATAAGGAGGCCCTTATCAAATGGTGCACCATAAGAGGGATACTGAATTAGGAAAAAAATTAACTAAGAGTTCATGCGTGATGTAAAGCAACTTTCACAAAAAAAAAAAATCAATGATATTCAATGCTCCTTTAAGTTCCCAACAACTTTAATAGATTAAACACAACTTTGTGAGGGAATGGAATAAAGTTTAACCATCTAATTACTTATTGGTATACAAAGACTAACTCAGTTATAGTTACTTGATCTATTTTTTCTTAACTCCCCAGGCAGTGGCAGAATAGCAGCCATTTTACACCAATGCAGCAGTGATGCACAAAACAAATTATATTTTGTTGTTCCAGTAAAACAACCTAAATATGCTAACCTTTTTCGAGATACTAAATAACAGTGCATCAAAAAAGTTTTAAAACACATGGGAACAACTGTGAATGTTAGCTATATTAAATCGCAGAAATATTAGCCCCCCAAATAGCGTGTGTGTTCAACGTAAAGTGACAGAAAACAAAGCAGGCGCAAAGTTAACTTTATGCAACACACAGAAAAAGTCAAATCACATTACAGATTTAAAGGGGGTATTAACCGACATAAAGCCTCTGACTGACTGTATTAAGGCAGACAATCACCTCTAAACAAGTAAGGTACTAAAACATGGAGGGGGGAATCAGTGTTGACTTAAGGGAGGCGGTAAAGAAACACCAACATTACAACCGTAAACCTTCAGGGCACTGAATCAGCCTATTGTCAGTAGCCCGACAAAAACAAAATGAACACTAGTACAGAGAACTTCAATACATTTAGAAGTCATACTAAATAGAGGTGAAACACTCGATCGAAAAACGAAGTAAAAGGCAGAGCTTATTGCGTCCAGGTGTTTTGGCATGCGCCACAAACCAATTTTAGGAGGTAGCTTAGAACCCAGTCTTAATGTTAAGAAGAATACAACGGCCTTAAAATATATAGTTGCCACCCGCCGCGCTATTCGCTTGTTCCTCATAATCCTAGTTACCTTCTCCTGTCGCTTCCTTCCCAGGCATCCTCCGGCCTGAGCTGCCCGGAGGCTCCGCTTACTGCTTGAAGAATCTGTAGTTCAGGCTCCACAGCTTTTACACCACTTTCGCCTGTCTACCGGTTCTAAATCCCGACTCTCTCCTTAATCTACCTCTAGCAGCGCGCTCTCTCAATCGCGCTCGTATTTGGCGGGAAGATCTTGGACACCGTCCGTCCTCACTCTCGATTGGCTTACAGGTCCCACATGACATTAGCGCCCGTGTGGAACCAACCATCGTCTGTCTCAGTCTTTCCTTCTGACCAGTTCCTGTTGCAGAATGATCCTGATGATTTTACGTTTTGTTCGTGCGGATTGGATGGTTTTTACGTCCTTCTAAAACAGACCTCCAATGGCTTTGCAGGTAAACGTCATTGCCGGGGAGGGTGTAGCTGTGGTTGTGAAAATATGAACATTTATGTTGGCGGTGTTATTGCTGATGGCTAAGTTTTTGCTAGACATGGGGTAGTAGCTGATACTTTTACTGGGTCCACGACTCCGGCTTGTATAAGGGGTTTGTCCTTTTACATTTCCTCTTCAGCAAATGGAAGACATGCCCACTTGGATTTAAATCAGGTGGCTGGCTTGGCCATTCGAGAATTTTATATTTTTTAGCTTTGAGAAACTTCTGTGTTGCCTTAGCAGTATGTTTGGGATCATTATCTTGTAGGATAAAGTGCCATCCAGAGTTTAGATGCATTTACTGGAACTTGAGTAGAATTCATTGTGCAACTGACATCAGCAGTTACATCATCAATGAAGATATGTATGCCAATATCTGTGTCACCCATACATGGCCAAGACATTAAAGGAACAGTAACACCAAAAAATGAAAGTGTATAAAAGTAATTAAAATATAATGTGCTGCTGCCCTGCACTGGTAAAAGTTGTGTGTTTACTTCAGAAAGTCTACTATAATTTATATAAATAAGCTGCTATGTAGCCATGGGGGCAGCCATTCAAAGGAGAAAAGGCACAGGCACATAGCAGATAACAGATAAAACACTATTGTATTCTACAGAACTTATCTGTTATCTGCTATGTAACCTGTGCCTTTTCTCCTTTTTTCCAGCTTGAATGGCTGCCCCCGAGGCTACACAGCAGCTTATTATATAAATTATAGTAGTGTTACTGTAGCAAACACACCAGTTTTACCAGTGCAGGGCAACAGTGCATTATATTTTTATTACTTTAAAGCTCTTTTATTTTTTGGTGTTACTGTTCCTTTAACACCTCCTCCCTGCCCCCCCATGATATCACCCCACCTATATGGCTATCATAGCTGGCAAAGGTGGCAACCCTACTCAGATACAGGTTAATATTAGTCTCATCTGTCCATACTGGACAAGATACTTGTCTGTCCAAGTACTTTTTACTTGGCCATATGTGTGGCTAACTAGTGGTTTGCACCTTGCAGTGTGGCCTGTGTATTTCTGTTCATGAAGTCTTCTGTGGATTGTAGTCTCTGACAAAGACACAACTGCCTCCTCAAGAGGTGATCTGTTAGGCTTTTGAGGATTTTGTTTACCGTAGTGAGGATTCTTCTGTCAACAGCAGTGGAGGCCTACCAGTCCCTTTGTGAATGAGACTCCTATGCTGCGATGAATATCACTGACACCTTATATCTTAAAATAAAACTGACTAATGAGAGTTGTGATTTATACATTTTGTCTGTTTTCCTTTAAACAACTTCTTTGCTTTCTTTTCTCTTTTCCATCTCAGTCACTGCCAGGTACAGTTTTTCTTCTTGAAAAAAGATATACCGTTGCTAATGGAAATACACTTTTTCTGATACCAGATACTTCAGTTTGTTTTAGTATTGAAATCTATGAGGGAGCTTTCCATAAATGGTGATAATTATACAGCCTCAGCTTTACATCAAACTTTTACTTTTGAACTGGAGTGACCAAAGCAGAGCTACCATATTTTCCGGCGTATAAGACGACTGTTTAACCCCGAAAAATCTGTGCCAAAGTTGAGGGTCGTCTTATACGCCGGGTACGCCGAATCGAATGGCCCCCCCAGCGTCCTCCACCACCCCTCCCGCTCGCCTGCTGCGTCTGGCTGTTTTTTCCGGCTGCTTCATCCGGCTTTAAAGGTAATGGCTTCATCCACCACCCCTCCCGCTCGCCTGCTGCTTCGTCTGGCTGCTTAGGTTGCCCCCCTGAAGTCACGCGTACGCACGGGGCGCAACCAATAAAATTAACCGCTGACCACCAATGAGCCTGTAATGCTTTAAAGGGGGCCCGGCCGTGATACAATTTTTAAGCAACCTAAGCAGCCGGAGGAAGCAGCAGGCGAGCGGGAGGGGTGGTGGATGAAGCCATTACCTTTAAAGCCGGATGAAGCAGCAGGCGAGTGGGAGGGGTGGTGGAGGACGCTGGGGGCTCAAGTATGTGGGGGAGGATGTTGGGGAGGATGCTAGGGGAGCTGGATGATGTTGGGGAGGACGCTAGGGGAGCTGGATGATGTTGGGGAGAACGCTAGGGGTAGCTGGATGATGTTGGGGGAGGACGATCTTTAGGACGCTGCGGGTTGGGAGATTGAGGATATTTTAACTGCAAAAGTTGGGGGTCGTCTTATACGCCCAGTCGTCTTGTATGCCGGAAAATACGGAAATTACCAAATGACATAGAAAAGCATGGTCTGGTGTGTCTTGTGTGCATTATAATAAATGATCTGTTCTGCTCCAAGTCCTTTCACCTGTTTGCCATAACAGAGACCTGGCTCTCTCAGAATGATAATGCTATTGAGGCAGCTCTCTCTTATGGAGGCCTTTCCTTCTCTCACACTCCCCGCATTACTGGCCAGGGGGGAGGGGTTCTGCTCTCCCCTCATTGCCGGTTTAAACAAATCCCTATACCTTCTACTTTCAGGTTTCCTTCTTTTGAGGTGCATGCGGTTCAGCTGTTCCACCCTCTTTCTGTGGGGGTAGCAGTTGTTTACAGACCTCCTTCTTAAAAATCCTTGGCTACGTTCCTCTCTGACTTTGAATCCTGGCTCTCTTTTTTTCTATGCTCTAACACCCCTGCAATCATTTTCGGCGATTTCAATTGCCATATAGATGACCCCTCTCAGCCCTGGCCCTCTCGATTTCTCCATCTAACCTCCTCCTTTGATCTTTTGACTAATACAGCTACCCATAAGGATGGTCATTTTCTAGATCTGGTCTTTTCCAAATATCTAGATCTATCTACATTTAACAGTGAGCCTTTTCCTCTTTCAGATCATCATCTTATCTCCTTTTCTATCTCGCACATGTCTCATTCTCCCTCTAACTCTCCGCCTAAAACCCTGATTCGCAACACGCGAATGGTTGATATAACTGCTCTCTCGAACTCTCTTAGTTCTAACCTCTTCTCCTCCTATGCTTCCTCTGATCCTGAGTTACTGGTAAATACCTACAACTCTATTTTATCATCTGCAATTAACACCCATGCCCCCCTGCAGCTCCAACGCAGTCGTGCCCACAATCCCTGTCCCTGGCTTAACCCTCAGACACGATTTCTGCGCTCCTGTACACGATCTGCTGAGCACATTTGGAGGAAATCACACGTGAAAGCTGACTTCCTCCACTATAAATTTCTTATGGTGTGCCTCAATACTGCCCTATCCCAGGCCAAGCAAGCATACTATAACACACTTATAAATAATAATAAATCAAACCCGCGGCGCTTATTCTCCATATTTAACGCGCTACTTCATCCTTCACCTAATGAATCAATCATATCTGAACACACCCCCCAGGACTTTGCTGACTTCTTTAAAAGCAAAGTCGATTCTATCCGCAAACAATTTTCCCAACCCTCAGGTACCGGTAATCTCAACCTTCCTAAATCTCCTCTCTCCCTATTCAGCTCCTTCAATCTCGGCTTCTCCGATCCTCTCCGCCTACTACCTGCTCGCTGGATCCTATGCCCTCATCCCTACTAAAACAGTGTGCCCCTGCCCTTACTCGAGCTCATACCCACATATTCAATTCCTCTCTGGCTTCTGGTACTTTTCCCGCTCTCTTCAAACAAGCATGTGTCAAACCCATTCTTAAGAAGGCTACGCTGGACCCATCCTGCCTTTCTAACTACCGTCCTGTCTCTCTCCTGCCCCTAGCCTCTAAACTCCTGGAACGTCATATCTTTTCTTGTGTCACTAACTTCCTCTGCACCCATAATCTGCTGGACCCTATGCAGTCTGGTTTTCGGCCTGCGCACTCCACTGAGACGGCCTTATGTAGAGTGGCAAATGATCTCCAGACTGCCAAGGCTAAAGGACGCTACTCGGTCCTCATTCTCCTAGACCTTTCCTTTGCTTTTGATACTGTCGACCATTCTGTCCTTAGGCAAATTCTCTATTCTCTGGGTATCCGGGATCAGGCAGCATCCTGGTTCTCTTCCTATCTCTCTAACAGCTCCTTCTCTGTCGCTCTTGCTAACAAATCCTCTACCCCGGTTCCGCTTAGTGTGGGAGTGCCTCAGGGCTCTGTGCTTGGTCCTTTGCTGTTCTCCCTGGACACTCTCTCTTTAGGAGACCTTATTTCTTCTTTTGGTCTTAAATATCACTTATATGCAGATGACATCCAGATATATTTAGACACCCCTGCACTAACCTCTGACGTTCAAACCCAGATTGGTAACTGCCTCCTGGCTATCTCCTCCTGGATGAACCGACGCCAGCTCAAACTTAACCTAGCTAAAACAGAGCTCATGGTCTTCCCGCCCAAACCTGGCTCTTCTCCTCCTTTCACCATTACTATTGATGACATGACCATCAACCCTGTAAATTCTGCACGCTGCCTTGGGGTTATCTTTGACCAGTCACTCTCCTTCTCTAACCATATTAATAACACTGCCAAAACATGCTGCTTTTTCCTCCGCAATATTGCCAAGATACGCCATTTTCTTTCACAAGTGACAGCTAAAACACTAATCCATGCCCTTATCCTTTCCCGCTTAGATTACTGCAATCTCCTTTTAACCGGCCTCCCAGACTCCCACCTCTCTCCCCTGCAATCAATTTTAAACTCTGCTGCCAGGATCCTCCTGCTCTCTCCAAAGAGGGAACCAGCTCAGCCTCAATTAAGCTCTCTTGCATGGTTACCTGTTAAGCAAAGGATAGCTTACAAAATCCTTCTGCTGACATTCAAAGCCCTTCACTCCTCTGCTCCTCACTACATTTCTTCACTGGTCTCCCTGCACGTTCCTGGTCGTCTCCTCCGCTCCTCTCAGAGCCTCCGTCTGTTTACACCATCCACACCCACTGCGCTCTCTCGTCTTAAACCTTTCTATCTCGCTGCTCCTTACCTCTGGAACTCTATCCCTGAATCCCTCCGTAGGGAACACTCACCCACTCTCTTTAAGAAAAAGCTCAGCTGTTACCTTCTGGAGCACTAAAACATTATTTTGCCCAGTCCTGCACTTAAGGGCAAATGCCCATACCTGGTGCACTCTTACCCTCCAGTTTGTGCCTGTATGTTACCCAACCACTTAGATTGTAAGCTCTACGGGGCAGGGACCTCCTTCCTACTGTGTCTCATACCACATGGCACTTATATATATATACATATATATATATTTATTGTATTTATTTATTATATCACTTGTCCTCACTGTGTGTAATTTTGTATTCTGTAAGACTGTACCTCGCTGCGTACCCTTGTGGCGCTTTATAAATAAAGTTATACATACATACATTATAATAATGTAGATACACATGTGTACATTCTCATTTTACTCTCATATCTCAATTTGTGGCCTTGCATGATAAGCCTTTTCTAAATTTGTTACCAATGAACAAATCTGAATTCTGTGTATATTATTCACCAGTGCTTTGAAGATAGTAGTCTGACGCAATTCAAAGAAAACTGTGCATTGAGAAGCAAGCTCCTTGCAAAAAGGAATATTCATAGACTGTGAAATGGCTTCTGTTTAGTTCAGTTCTGTGATGCTTTGCTGACAGCTTGTAAACTGGCAGATCTTTGACAGAGAAGGGATGGTAACACCGAAATGTTGTCATTATTTAAGACTGCTTCAGATTTGTTTTCCTCCTTGAGGCTTGTTGGATTGGGTTCAATACCTACCATTCTCTTTAAGCACAGTGCATGTTTTCAGAATAATGATACCAAAACAATGGTTTATCTGTTGGCATTATTTATTCACGTATCGATCCACCTCTGCTCCTGTAAAGATATTCTGCAAAATTCTGCAAAGTATGAGCCTGAGGCTAGTTTGGGGGTGGTGGTATGCATAGTGCACTAGTATGCATATCCCTATTGTTTGAATGACTCACAGGCTAAATATGCACCCATTTGTGGTCCACGAAGAATGACTGAATCTTAACATTAATGAAAATGCTCACTTGTAGCCAAGATCCTGTACTGGGCACAGCAGTATCTCAATGACAGCTTCCTTTCTGACAAATCCGTACTGTTTACTTTACCCTCCCAGTGCCAGGAGATCATGCAACAACTTTTTTTATATTACAATGACCCTTGTAAATAGTAGATTTGGATGTGACTGTATATAGCCACTAAATAGGCATGCTGCAGGTTTTCGCTGCATTCTTTGGTGTAATTTCACTATTAACCAGATTATAATTTTTCAGGTTGATCTTAGATTTCTAGGTGAGTGAAAACTGCATCTAGGTTATTGAATGTATGTTTGTTCTTGTTTTTGAAAACATTGAATATTTTTCCATTCATTAAAGTGTAGATTGGACATTTTGTATGTTTTTCACCGAGAAATAGAGATACCAAAGATGACTTTACAGTTGATTTTCTTTAGGCTTAAAAAGTTTCTTTTTCATTTAAAAAGCCGTACTTCCACCTCAAATCCCTCACAGTATAGGCAACCATTGTAACAGGGCAGAGTGAAGCGCTATTGCACAAACAACTCATCTATACTAAAGCTCTCATAGATGTAAGGGGGAACCCCATTACTAAAACGCTTTTAAATGCTGATATTATGTACCTTGTTTTGTCTTATTTTAATCCTATACAGGCCGAAGTCAAGGGTTATAAAGTAATCCTTGTGTTTAAATATCAATTTCAGGTTGAATATTAAACCCTAGTCCTCAGTGACTTTTACAGGTCTAACATTAGAATAAGTGGATTACCCATTGGATGGGCAATTATGACAGGTCTGTTTTTGATATAATTTTAAAAGTTTGACTAACTAAGACAAGTGGTGGGTGACTTTCATTGACATTGATGGGAGACGCATTACAATAGGCTGCACCACCAAGTACCACTTTGTATAGTCTTTGCTTTTTCCTGTGAAATAAGTAGTCCCAAGTGCAAGTATACATAATGTTGCAGTGCTGTGTATTCCAAGGTGTATGCCTATATGCCATGTGTTCTTGGAAGCCATTCTGTATTTTTAGTGCTTTACAAAGTGCTGAGACTGAAAGACTTTTAAAGGAGAAAGAAAGGTAAAAACTAAGTAAGCATTATCATAAAGGTCTATGTAAATACAGCCATAAGCACTCACAGAAATGCTGCACTGACTCTGAAAAGATTAGTTGTGTCTGTAATTCCTGTGCCAGAGATATGCAGCTCTCTACAGTCTCCTCTCTCCTGCCCCCCCTCCCGCAAGAATGCTAAGAACTCACTCCCCCCCTTAGAAATGTGGATCTGAACCAATCAGCAGGAAGCTGACTCATAGGGGCTGATTTACTTACCCACGAACGGGTCGAATGGAGTCCGATTGCGTTTTTTTCGTAATGATCGGTACTTTGCGATTTTTTCGTATGTTTTGCGATTTTTTCGGATTCTTTACGAATTTTTCGGATCCAATACGATTTTTGCGTAAAAACACGAGTTTTCCTATCCATTACGAAAGTTGCGTAAAAAGTTGCGCATTTTGCGTAGCGTTAAAACTTACGCGAAAAATGCGCAACTTTTCGCGTAAGTTTTAACGCTACGCAAAATGCGCAACTTTTTACGCAACTTTCGTATTGGATCCGAAAAATTCGTACAGAATCCGAAAAAACCGCAAAACATACGAAAAAGTCGCAAAATATTCGTTTTCAAGTCGGAACTTTTCCAATTCGGGTCGGATTCGTGGGTTAGTAAATCAGCCCCATAGTCTAACTAACTGAGCATGTTCACTTGGTCTGGGTGTCTGTGCAGGAGTGAGGCATTATTGGAACTTTCTTTACACAGCTCAGCGTTTTTTTCTTCCTGTTTGGCTTCTTATCATCTGAACGGGAGAAATATGGGGAGTATTGAGATAACTGAAGATATGCCTGGAGCTTGAGATTAACTCTTTATTAGCATTTCCTTCTCCTTTAAAGGGTGAAAACACATGGAGCTACTAGTAGCAGCAACATTTTCATGGCTACTAAGGGCTCTGGTACACGGGGAGATTAGTCGCCCGCGGCAAAACTCCCTGCTCGCGGGCGACTAATCTCCCCGAGTCGCCTTCCCTCTGCCATCCCACCGGCGAACATGTAAGTCGCCGGCGGGATGGCAGACGCGGCGGCGCGATTTCGGGAAATCGCCGAAAAAGCCTTGCGAGTCTTTTTCGGCGATTTGCGCGAAATCGCGCCGCCGCGTCTGCCATCCCGCCGGCGACTTACATGTTCGCCGGTGGGATGGCAGAGGGAAGGCAACTCGGGGAGATTAGTCGCCCGCGAGCAGGGAGTTTTGCCGCGGGCGACTAATCTCCCCGTGTACCAGAGCCCTAAATGTCAGAAAATACCCTGTCTTAGACAGTACTGAGAATTGCCTCTGCTAAAACATACATAGAGACAGTTATCAGGAAATGTTCAGCATTGTCTATTGTAGTAGCCAAGACAAGTAACTGCTACTAGTAGCTCCGTGTGTCTTCACCTTAAAATATGTTCCCAAATGCATTAATGATTAGTTTTGTTTCCTTGTAAGTCCCATGGTCAATTTTGGATATAGGTATGGTATGATATGATAGTTGGTAAGGATGCTTACCCAAAGGGTTCTGTACTGGGTCCACTTTTGTTTAACTTGTTCATAAATGACTTAGGGGAGGGTATTATAAGCAATGTGTTTGCAGATGACACAAAAATCTGCAGACCAGTCAATTCTATCCAGGATGTGGCATCCTTGCAGCAGGATCTTGACCAACTGGCAATCTGGGCGGCTAAGTGGCAGATGAGATTTAATGTGGATAAATGTAAGGTCATGCACCTGGGATGTAAAAATATGCAAGCCACTTATACCCTTAATGGGACTGCACTAGGCAAATCCATAATGGAGAAGGACCTTGGAGTCCTTGTAGATAATAAACTTGGCTGTAGCAAGCAATGCCAGGCAGCAGCTGCAATGCCAGGGCAAACAAGGTTTTAAGCTGTATTAAAAGGGGCATAGATTCACGGGAGGAGGGAGTTATTCTTCCCCTTTACAGAGCGCTGGTAAGGCCCCATCTAGAATATGCTGTTCAGTTTTGGTCTCCAGTGCTTAAACGGGACATTATTGAATTAGAGAGGGTCCAGAGAAGGGCAACTAAACTGGAGTATGGAAAGTCTCAGTTATGAAGAAAGACTGGCCAAGTTGGGTCTGTTTACACTGGAGAAGAGGCGCTTAAAGGAGACATTTTATATAAATTTCATATTCAGTTATAATATTCATCCTCCCTCAAAATGTTAAATGATGCAGAAAGAAATATGTTTTGAAAGCATTTTACCTCCTAAAACTGCCATTATATGAGAGCTGCATACACAACCTCACTGATCAGAAGTCAGAGCCAAATGAGACATGGGAGTGTCACTTCAGTCTCCCACAGGAACTGGTCACAGCACTGACTGACAGACTTTACTCAGCAGCAGCAGGGAAAACCCCTCCCTCCTTCTGTGTCTCTCTGCTTGTGCTGCCAGGGGGGGAGGGGTGGGGGGAAAGGAGTGAGTAGAGCAGGAACAGACTGCCTGTGACATCGCTAAGCCCCACCCACTCTATGAATATTCACTTCAATTTAAGTAGGTGAGGGTGTCATAGAAGTCTATGAGGGCAGGGGGCTCTGAGCCATATACTGAAGAGTCTAAACCGGAAGCTGGCATAAGGTCTGGGTAGAGCACAGTTTTCAAACAGTTATGGACATATTTGAACCCAAAGGTATTAAAATGAAAGCACTTCCTTCTATTTTACATTATTTTACATGGTTTAGTGCATTGTAAAAATGTATGGTATATATCCCCTTTAAGAGGTGACATGATAACTATGTATAAATATATAAGTGGATCATATTATAACCTTTCTAATGCTTTATTTACCAGTAAGTCCTTCCGACGGACACGAGGGCACCCACTCCGTTTAGAAGAAGGGAGGTTCCATTTAAATATTCGTGGAGTTATTCGTGAAGTTCTGGAATTCCCTCCCCGAATCAGTTGTGCTGGCTGATACATTATATAGCTTTAAGAAGGGGTTGGATGGCTTCTTAGCAAGTGAGGGAATACAGGGTTATGGGAGATAGCTCTTAGTACAAGTTGAAATAGAAATGTAAACTTTAAGATTAAATAAATGGGGTGTTTTCCCATAAAATAGTTTGCAGCCAGGCAGTGGCTTGGAAGTCAAAATGAAAAATAAATAGGAAGGCTCTTTTTACAGAATATGTGTTTAAAAGAATAATAACAAATACGTTCTGAGTTGTCTTGGAAGCTTCAAAGAGCTTATTTCTCTTTTTTACATTGATAAATTGCTGGCATTACCCTTCAGCTCACTTGCAATTCTTTCACTCAGCTCACTGGCCAAATGAACAGGTTAGTATAATTTGGACATCCGCGTGTGATTAAATCTTGCATAATCTATGTGGAGTTTGCTATATGACATTGAATTACTGGCCTTAAGCTGTCATGAAGAGAAATGTGTTTATCTGCATGAATTTCTATATTGTTCAACATGTTGTCAGGCCCTATTGTTTTAACTGATTATGTTTTTGAAATATTCTGCCTTTTTCCTGCTTGCACTGCAAAATGCTGTCTGGTTGTCTGAGCCAATGACCCTGCAACCTAACAACTTTATTCAATTTTACCATTATTTTTTTTCTTGATGCCCTTTTATCTTCATTTCTGACTTCCAAATTGCTGCCTGGTTGCTAGAGTAAGTAGGAACCTAGCAACCATGTAGGCAATAACATTACAAAATGTCAAAATGTAGACCTGTCGAAAACTCTCCTGTTACTCTGGAAAATCGGCTCATGTTTCCTTTGTAGTATGTAAAGAACTTGACAACTTGTGTCTGCGCCAGGGATGGGAGAATTGGTGCCATGTTAGAGAATAAGTTCAAGTGTCCTCCTATCATCTCACATGATTGCATTGTTTTGGTTGCCATCAAGCTCTTTGCACCGAGCTCCCACACTATATTTAGTAAGAGCATGACTGAATACATGCCTGTGGTCCGTTGAACCAAGGTTAAATAATATTCCTTTGGAAGATACTGAATGTACTGTGTCCTCCTTGGTCGATAGGGAAGGCTGGAAGATGTAGCAGGGGATGCCATATCAGCTACAACAATAAAGTTACAATAAATAAAGTTACTGTTCATGTGGACCTTAAAATGTTCCTATGCAGTTTAATTTTGATTGTGCAAATAAATGTTTCATGTTTAACTTTTCTGCTGGTGTCTGTGTATTTTGTTTCATTGTATACAGGGGAAGGGGGAACAGAAAGACACACCATAGGCGATCTTACATGGTTACCTGTACATATACTTTTTTCCTCCCCTCCCAGTTGGAATGATTTTTTCTGGGGACAACAATAGAATCTTTCATACTATATAGCACCTTTTTCTTAGGGTGGCCACCTTTTCTTCGGCCCATACTGGCTGAAGAAATAAGGGGTAGGGTTGGGTCTGAGCAGGGGCAGAGTGGTGCTATTGTGGGGGTGGAGCTGGCCAAAATCACATAAAGCTTTTCGAAATTCACTAAGTAGGCAGGGTTTGGGGACATGCTGGGGGGAGGGGAGAGAGCAGATTGTGGTGGTTCAGAGGCGGGCTGGGGGCTGAACAACTAGAGATTACAAATTTACCAGTTAGTACAGTGGTTCGTGAGTAACATGTTGCTCCCCAACCCCTTGGATGTTGCTCCCAGGGGCCTCAAAGTAGGTGCCCATTTTTTAATTTCTGGCTTGGGGGCAAGTTCTGGTTGCATAAAACCCAGTGTAATTGCCAAACAGAGCCTTCTGTAGGCTGCCAGTCCACATAGGGGCTATTAAGTAGCTAAGTAGAGCTCTTATTGGCACCCCAGGAACCCCATGCTTGTGTTGCTCCCCAACACTTTTTTCCATTTTAATGCGACTCACAAGTATAAAAGTTTAGGGATCCCTGAGCTAGTACATTACTGGTCAATTTGTAATACTGGCCTTGACTGTTATTTTACCGCTAGGCCTGTGAAATACTGGGCAGATGGCAACCCTAATTGTTCTATGTTTCTGTGTATACGACCATCACTGGTAGACAGGAGTCTCACTTGAGAATCCACTTGCAGGTGTAAGTGTGGGCTGCCTACTATGGAGTACAATGGAGTAGTATTATGGGTGCCTACATCCCTTTTAATATCTATGATATACATCACCATCAAGTTCAAGTTAATTGATTGCATAATGACTTCCAGACATCCAGCAGCTGCAGAAAAATATGGCTGCTGTGATAATGCTGTACTTGGTGGATGCCGTGCCTGCAGTGATCTTGACAGTGATGACACAGAATTCATTTTAAACAGCAGCTGGAAGCCTTGGCTTGGCCTTCCCAGTATACCCGCAATAAAATAATTCAACTCTCACTTACAGATTATTGTTAGTTTAACTGTTAGTTCTACCCCATATAATGCCAATTATGACTACTTCACCCCAATACCCATTTCACATAACAAGTTTCAGTTGAGATGGTGCACTTCAAAGATTGTCAGGGTTTTTTTGTATGTGCGTTTTGTTTTCGGAAAAGCAAGAACAGGCATCTCCTTGCATCGGCATTCCATGTCCCCTTTATTGTGCTTTTCTGGGAAACCACCTAAGCCCTGCAGTTGTTTTTGTCCACTCTCTTGTATACAGACTCACAAAACTTTGCCTCTGGGAGGTGAAAGATGACAGAACAATCTTAGCATGTGAACGCTCAGTGTTCCTGTGCAAGGAGAGCAAGAGGCACGCAAGGAGGACAACCATTCAGTTTTTCAAAAGGTAGGACCACACAAACAGGAAGGGCACACTATTGCAAAACAGCAAAGTTAAACCTCTCTCAAAGGCACAAATGTTTCCAGAGCCAGAATATAAGCAATTGGGGCATGGGCAGATAAGAAGGCAAAGCTGAACTTTAAATAATACATTCTCTCCACTTCCAGAAAGCTCTCTCATTTACTTTCTAGAGCAAGAGACCCACAGCTTCATTAAAGATGCAAGAGGGCTCGCTAATAAGAATCTGGACTACCAGTGGTAGCCCTTCCGCTGTTATCTAAGAGAAGGGTTTTATTATCCTTTATTTACAGTATATAGTGCCAGCATGTTACACAAAATGTTATGGAGATTGTTCTATATTGACATCAATCCCTGCCACAGTGGAGCTTACAGTATAATTTATATAGGACACTAGGGTCAGTTTCGCCATGGGCCAATTGATCTGCCTGTATGTTTCTGGTGGACTGGAGCACACAAAGCACAGGGACAACAGATTTTATGTAGATCACGCCCTGCTCTGAGCCAAGGCCTCACTGTTAACCCATGCTAACCACACAGTGCAGGTTTTCTGACATCAAT
Organism: Xenopus tropicalis; assembly: GCF_000004195.4. NCBI lineage: Eukaryota > Metazoa > Chordata > Amphibia > Anura > Pipidae > Xenopus > Xenopus tropicalis. The sequence goes on from NC_030677.2 coordinate 93,835,582, forward strand.
GCAGTAATTAGACAGAAGGAGGGCTGACATAGCCTTTTCTTCTCCTTTAAAAAGGGTTGACATCTCCTCAAGGTCACAGAAAGCTAGCACTGGGGAACAGGCAAATTACCCAAAGTGCTGTTTAAAGGAGAAGGAAAGGCTAAGTCACTTAGGGGTGCCAAAATGTTAGGCACCCCCAAGTGACTTTAATCGCTTACCTTTTACCCCAGGCTGATGCCCCTGTTAGGAGAAAACAGCACCAGCCCGGGGTACCTTGAGTGAGCACTTCCTTCTTCCCCTTTCTTCTGCTGGCGAAATGCCAGCCCAGGGATTGCATAAAAAGTTTGGCTTTTCACTCTACTGCGCAAGTGCGCGAAACAGGAAGAAGGAAGCGATCGCTGCTACCCCGGGCTGGTGCTGTTCTCTCCTAACAGGGGCACCAGTCCGGGGTACAAGGTAAGCAATTTAAGTCACTTGGGGGTGCCTAACATTTTGGCACCCCTAAGTGACTTAGCCTTTCCTTCTCCTTTAAACAGCACTTTGGGTAATTTGCCTGTTCCCCAGTGCTAGCTTTCTGTGACCTTGAGGAGATGTCAACCCTCCCTGTTTTTCCAGAAGTTACCCATTTTTTACCCCCCCACCCCAAAATTGTGTGTGTGCATGGAAATTTCAGCAGTGGACAGGTAAGTTGAAGGTTGGTGTATCTGGGCCCTGTGTCCTTACAGGTGTAAAAGTCCAAATGAAAGAAATTGACAGTCAAACCTATATTCAGTGCCCAAATTTAGGCCTCACCTGAGTTCCTTAGTGCGCTATAATTCCTGTATATCCTTTTTATTGATACCTAGTATTTTTTTGTCTCTTCTCTTCTCTTTTTGTCTCTGTCTGCCCTGACCTGACTTTAGCTATAGGTTTGTTTAACCTTTCAGAGACCAAGGGACAAATGATTTAATCAATTGGCCATGCCTTGACGGGATTTTTAAACATGCCCAATCAACACATGGCCAATCTTCAGCTAGATATCGGTCTAGTAGGCCCTTCTGAGAGCCCCATACATGGGCCAGTAAGCTGCTACTGGCAGCTTTTAGTGGCCCATGTATCTTCAATCTTTCTTCAAATGCCCTGATGCTTTTGGGTGAAGACACACAGAGCTACTAGTAGCTGCTACCTTTTCATGGCTACTGGATGCCAGAAAATCCCCTGCCATAGACAATACTGGGAATTGCCTCTGCTAAAACACACGTAGAGAGAGTTATCTGTAAATGATCAGCATTGTTTGTTTTAGTAGCAGTGCCAAGTAGCTGCTACTAGTAGCTCTGTGTGTCTTCACCCTTAGGGCCGTGACACACGGGGAGTTTAATCGTGCCGCAACTAGCCAGTGGGATGGCATTGTGGGGAGATTAGTCGCGCCGCAACTAGCCAGTGGGATCACATTGCAGGGAGATTAGCCGCCCGCAACAATGGAGATTTGTCCCAGCGCAACTAATCTCCCCGTGTGTCACGGCTCTTAAACTATAGTTTGTCCTGATAATATGTAACCAAAGGAGTGCATCTTTGTTTTTGGCGATGGTGATTGGGCACAGGAAACCTGCTAACTGAGACAAATATCACATCACATAAAATATTTCCAGGAATGCATATAAAAGCCTCTCAGTCAGCACCAGCTGAATATGTGGTGATATTTGTGATCTCCTCTGGGAAAGGGGACATGAGTAGTGTAAAGTGCATGGACTGGGCAGCAAGGTGTGTCCTAAAGGCCAAGCACTTACAAATGATGTCACATTCCAAAATTACTATGGAGTTTTCAGGCTGCCAGATAACATACAGGCAGTCCATCAAGGCAACTTTCATTTGAGAGAGTAATCTCTAAGGGCACGCACAAAATAGAAAATGAGCCACAGAACTTGTTGGAAACCCAAGTCAGTAATGTAATGACTGTGATGTCTGTACATTGGTTCCACATAAAAGGCAGCAGGTTGCAAATATCAACCTAGGGAAGAAGCAGGCAATGTCATTAAGGGACCACTACTGAACACTTTGCAGCAGTGGTTCTCAACCTTCCTAATGCAACGACCCTTTAATACAATTCCTCATGTTGTGGTGACCCCCAACCATAAAATTATTTTCGTTGCTTTACCATTTTCGGTGTTGTTTTTACATACCTGTTACTATCACAAGGGGGCAGTATTCACATAATAAACCACAGCTGAATATAAAAAGGCCGATCAGCATCCAGATTAGGTTCCCATGGTACAGATATATATTTTTTTGAAGTAGTTGATGATTTTACAGTACATGATTTTACATTCACCCAGTAATTATAATTCATGAAGTGTCGTTTTACCTCCAATACTGCTGCTTTCAACACAGTAGCTGCTTTCTACACTGTAGCTGCTCTCTACACATGTGTGACTGGTCTGCATAAGTACATTATGCTCCAACCCTGTCACATACACCTGTATTTGTATGGGGTGTATGTGATGGGGTTGGCGCGATGATGTCATCACACCGGTTACTCGTATGTGGGCGTATCTGTATGTGGCCAGACCCGCCTGGAGACGGATAGAGGAGCGGTGTCTCAGTTCCTAAGACCATCGGAATGTGTTTTCCGATGGTCTTAGGCGACCCCTGTGAAAGGGTTGTTCGACCCCCAAAGGGGTGACGACCCACAGGTTGAGAACCGCTGCTTTACAGAGTAATGTTTTTTTGCTACTCAGAGTTAATGCAATTATTATAGGAAAAGGGTTTGTTTTTTAAAAGCTTTAGCACACTCTTTTTTTTTTTTGTAACTTATATTTTTATTGTTGAATTCACAAAAACATTTGACAGTCAGATAGGCAGTTCTTAAACATTTTATCTTACAGATATTTAGTTAAGCTGGCCATACACGGGCAGATCCGCTCGCTTGGCGATGTCGGCAAGCGAGCGGATCTTCACCCGATATCCCCACCTACGGGTGGCGATATTGGGGAGGCATGTAGGCGAATTCAATCGTTTGGCTCTGGGGCCAAACGATCGAATTCTGCAAGCGGCAATGGGGCAGTCGGTTCGGGGACCGCATCAACGAGCCGGTGCGGTCCCCGATCCGACGGGATTTTCTAACCTGGCCGACCGATATCTGGCCAATTTCAGGCCAGATATCGGTCGGCCAGTCCGATCGTTTCTGCCCATACATGGGCCAATAAGCTGCCGAGTCGATCCAAGGGACCGATATCGGCAGCTTCTATCGGCCCGTGTATGGGGACCTTTATATCTACTGGGAGCTGCTATTTTGTTACCTTCCCATTGTTCTGCTGATCGGCTGCTGGGAGGGGGGTGATATCACTCCAACTTGCAGCTCAGCAGTAAAGTGTGACTGAAGTTTATCAGAGCACAGGTAACATGGCTATGGCAAAAGTAGAAAACAAAGGGCCACCTTAATTTATATGCACTGGGTCTGTCCACAAATATCTTATATATAACTTTTGGAAGTTATGGAATATGTATTATGGCCAGAAAATCCAAAGTTATTGAAGTGGATGTCAGTTGCCCAGTAGCCATAAACCGTTGCCCTGTTAGGCTACTAATTTATTGTTATTCTTTTTTTTTTTATTACTTATCTTTCTGTTCATGCCCTCTCCAATTTTCCAGTTTATCTTCCAGTCTGTCATTCAAACCACTGCTTGGTTGCTAGGGTAATTTGAATTCTAACAACCAAATAGCTGCTGAAATTCCAATCTCTCTATGGAACAAAAAGCTAAATAGTTAAAAAACCACAAATAATTAAAAAGTAAGCTAAAATTGTATCAGAATATCACTCTCTATATCATATAAAAGTTAACTTAAAGGGATACTGTCATGATTTTTATGGTATACTTTTTACTTCTAAATGACACTGTTTACATAGGAAATAATTCACTCTACCATTTATAATTTTATTCTTGAACAAACAAATTTATTTTTTTTTGTAGTAATATTGGTGTAGGCAGCCATCTCACTGCATTGTGCCTGAGTCTGAGCTTTCAGAAGGAGCCAGCACTACATATTAGAACTACTTTTAGGTAACCTATTGTTTCCTCTACTCCCATGTAACTGGAGGAGTCCCAAGCCGGACTTGGATTTCTTACTATTGAGTGCTATTCTAAAGGTGGCCATACACGGGCAGATCCGCTCGTTTGGCGATGTCGCCGAGTGAGCGGATCTTCACCCGATATCCCCACCTACGGGTGGCGATATCGGGGAGGCATGTCGGTGAATTCGATCGTTTGGCCCTGGGGCCAAACGATCGAATTCTGCAAGCGGCAATGGGGCAGTCGGTTCGGGGACCGCATCAACGAGCCGGTGCGGTCCCCGATCCGACGGGATTTTCTAACCTGGCCGACCGATATCTGGCCAATTTCAGGCCAGATATCGGTCGGCCAGTCCGATCGTTTCTGCCCCTACATGGGCCAATAAGCTGCCGAGTCGATCCAAGGGACCGATATCGGCAGCTTCTATCGGCCCGTGTATGGGGACCTTTATATCTACTGGGAGCTGCTATTTTGCTACCTTCCCATTGTTCTGCTGATCGGCTGCTGGGAGGGGGGTGATATCACTCCAACTTGCAGCTCAGCAGTAAAGTGTGACTGAAGTTTATCAGAGCACAGGTAACATGGCTATGGCAAAAGTAGAAAACAAAGGGCCACCTTAATTTATATGCACTGGGTCTGTCCACAAATATCTTATATATAACTTTTGGAAGTTATGGAATATGTATTATGGCCAGAAAATCCAAAGTTATTGAAGTGGATGTCAGTTGATGTCCCATCTGTAGAAGGATAGCTGGGATCAATAAAAGCTACCATGCCACTCATCCAGCTCACATATATGGCCAGGGTATGCCCTGAAAAATATGACAAAATAGGGGTGAACTGAATAACTGCTATCTTATAATTGACTTCTCTTCCCATGTTTACTTTTCTTAATGAACCTAATGTTATCCAATACCACTGCTTGTAGATCTGTTTATGTGTAAAGACTGTGGACCTCTGTAACCCAATTACCATAAAACTTAATTATTTGACATTGACACAATGTACTTCAGATTATGTAACTCCCTCCCTCTATTCCCCCCTATGCCTGTTTTGTGTTTGTGTGTGGGGGGTGTTGTTTTTGTTGTAAAAAAAATAAATAAAACCTGTAACATTACCATAGGAGGTGATGAATATAAAGCTTTAGGTCGGTGTGCCCAATAGGTAGATTGAGCTCTATCAGTAGATCATGAGCTGGTGACCTATCAAAGCAGCACAACATGGTCCATAAACAGATTAAATCAATCACACCTTCTGGGTATCACTCATAACACAACAATATGTGTTTTATTTTGGTGCAGTGCAAGAAAGACTTTTCATTGCAGAGAAACATATGAGATGGTAGGACCTGGGTCACAGGATATGGGCAGACAGCTGTAGGTCTGCTTATTAGAATGGTAGACACAAAAATTCACATGAGTAAAGGATCTGGAGTAACTGTGTTGTTTACTCATTAAAATATTGTGTAAATAAGATTCATAATGAAAATATGAATAGCAGAGGGCTATTCTGCAGAGAGCAGAAAGGTAAGTAATAAAAAGTACAAATAATGTTTAAATTGTAGCCTCACAGAACAACTAAATAAAGAGTTTAAAAAAAAAGCATAAGGGGAAGGGGCAAAGAGTTTATAAACTATCAAAATGAAGGCCAAAAAGAGGACATACTAAACTTTTAATGGTAAACTTCCATTTAGGTCGGGAAGCTCTATCTGTGTGCGCACAACATTGACAAACCATCTTTGAAACTGGTTTTAGCAGTTTAACCCTTTAGCTGCCAACGATGTGCGTGGCACGTTGTTGCAGAAAAAAGCTTTAACTGCCAATGACTTGCGCCGTACATTGTTTGGCAGATAGAGATTCTCTCTGCAGAAGTGGCATGTGCCGCTTCTGCAGAGAGTTTTTAGAGATGACAGCCCCCTGGCAATGAGCCAGGGGGGCTGTCATGTCGGTCTTGCAACGCAATCATCTCAGGACCGACCTCCAAGGAGAAGACGCAATCTCATTGCGTCTGCTGTTTGTTCCTGCTTCCTCCTTCCCCCCCAGCGCCAGCCCACTGAGTTCCTGCCAGGACTGCAGCATGGCGAACAGAGCCAATCGATCCCTGCTTCAGGACAGGTAAGGGTGGTTTTTTTTTGCATTTACACACATACATATATACATACACACACATACGGCACACAATTTAGCAGTTTTTTGTTTTTTTTTCATTTTGCACACTTATATAAACACTTACACACTTTAATTTTATTACTTTGTTTTTAGTTTCTTTTCCCTAAAAACTGTTTATTTTGACAGCGTGACTATTGGATCAGATATTCTGACCACTAATTACGCTGTTGTGTGACTTATTTTGTTGTTTCACTGATTTGCACAGTTTTTGTGGTTTTATTGCATTTTTATCCCTGTATAAGTGTTCCTAATCTGTTTTTAGCATAGCTTTGCCGTGTGTAACTTTGGTGTACAAAAATAACTTTACCTATTTTGAATGCATCAGAATGTGTACTTTACAAAAATATATGGTTTTCTGGGGGTCCCTGTATAGTGTAGGGGTGTTACGGCACATAATACACTGTCAGGGGGTTCTGTGTGCTATTTTCATTTTGGGGTGAGTACATACCACAGACTTTGGTATATCTATGCATATTGGGCATCAAACTGTTCAGTAGACCTTAGGTGTTCCTATTTGTCGTGATTTGGCTTTATACGCAAGAAATTGTGTGAGATAAATGAGGCAAATTGCAAAATTTTTAGGCAATTTTCTGAAATGTCTTAAAAACCACTAACTTTAGGAAAGCTTTGCAGATTGGTACTTTGATGTAGAAAGGACTCTTTACCCATGTTGGATTTGTCAGAATGTGTACTTTGCAAAACTACCGTATATACTCGAGTATAAGCCGAGATTTTCAGTACCAATAATGTGCTGAAAAAGGGCCCCTTGACTTATACTCGAGTATATACGGTAGTTTACGTTCTGCGCTCCTGGACGTTTGTGGACGTTCACTCTGGAAGACGCGTGCCAACCCCCCCCGCTGCCCCGTGTGCATTTTGTCTAATGTAAAGCGCAGGGAGCGCTTTCAGCAGCGTAACACACTAGAGCCAACGGTAACCATGGTAACGCGACGCTTAAAATTATGGCGCACATGGAGTCCAGCGTGTCAGGGAGCAGGAAGCGGAGGAGCTGTCAAGCAGCGTGCTGGAAGCGCCTTTTTGGCCGAAGACACAGGAGAGGAAAACAGTAAGTTACACATTGGTAGTATAATAACTATAAGGAGCTTGTTTTTGTGCTATGGTTGCTGTCTTGGCTCGCATTTGGATATCACTGCTTGGGGGTGGGGTTACTGGGTCCTCTTATATTTATTAAATTGTAGAAAGCTGTTTGTCTGTAGGTTTGTGTTTATTTATGGTTAAGGGAGCTGTCATACTATTATTCTCTTTCATAGACTCCTGAGGCACAGTGGGCTCCAGTTGCTATATTGTTATGATGTATGTTGGAAGGAGCTTACAATCGTAACCTATCACCTTCCCTTTCACTGCCCATTTCAGAGCCCAGTACAGGTTCAGTTTAATCCTTTTATGTGCTATGTCTTTTACTGCCACATTCAGAATACTGCACATACAATTTTGGAATAACAACTATACATGTGAATATATATATATATATATATATTTCCCTGCATTTGCATGCTCTAGCTGAAAGGAAGTACATTTTGTTTCCCTTTCAAGCTGCAGTTATGGAGCCGGAGTTTCTAGATAAACTTAAACTTGTGATTCTACATCACTCACCCCAAAAAGTATACAGAACTATATAAGAATTAAATAACAAATTTACACATCAAAATTTCAATATGTATGTAAAATTAAATGAGATATTAACCTGTACAACCTTGCATGTGGTTATCTTATGTTGGATGCGCCTCATTTTCCAGCCCATACCTTGTGTTTATTAATATGGTAGTCATATCAACTTAGCAGTAGCGGCTGCATTTCCCACCCTAGACTTATACTCGAGTCAATAAGTTTTTCCAGTTTTCTTAGGTAAAATTAGGTACCTCGGCTTATACTCGGATCGGCTTATACTCGAGTATATACGGTATATGGTTTTCTGGGTTTCTCTGTATAGTTAGGGGGTCTTATGGCACACAATTCGCTGTCAGGGGGCTCTGTATGCAGGCCCGGATTTGTGGAGAGGCCACAAAGGCCCGGGCCTAGGGCGGCACAAGTTTAGGGGCAGCATGCCGGCCCGCTGCAACAAAATTTTTAAATTTGGCTCCCATACGGAGCAGTCGGGACCTCTCCCCACTGCTCTGTATGGGAGTTTAAAGGAGCGCATGTACACTCGCGGCTGGCGCGGGGGAGGGGTCGCGCATTAGCGCATGCACATGGGTGGAGGGGCGACCAACAGGGGCGGCCTTGGGGCGCTCAGAAGACAAATCCGGCCCTGTCTGTATGCAAAAGGTGAGTTGGCAGGTGAGAAACGTGTACCCATTATAGATTCGGGGGAATGTGTACTTTCCAAAAATATATGGCTTTCTGGGGCGAGTGTACTTTTTTTGTAGCATTATCCCACATAAAGCATGTAAATGTGTTGATTTTGCAGGAGCTGAAATGACAGATCACATGGGGGTATGTTCCCATTGGGGCCCCTACATGCCACATATTTAGGTAAACCTATACATATTTGGTATCAAACTGTTCATTGGACCCCTGGCATTCAAATTTAGGGTGTTTTATCTTGGTACCTATCTTGATTTTTGGAAATGTCATCAAAATTGCTAACTTTAGAAAAGCTTTGCGGCTTTGTATTTTGGAGTAGAAATACATGGGTACCCATTTTAGATTTGGGGGAATGTGTACTTTCCAAAAATATATGACTTTCTGGGGTGAGCATACTTTTTACTAGCTTTATCCCACATATAATGATGTAAATGTGTTGATTTTGCTGGAGCTGAAATTACAGAAATGATAGATCATATGGGGTATGTTCACTTTGGGGCCCCTACATGCCACATACTTAGGTAAACATATACATATTAGGCATCAAACTGTTCAGTGGACCCCTGGTGTTCAAAGTTAGGGTGTTTTATCTTGGTACCTAATGCTATGTGGGAGAAAAGATGCTGCAAAATGGAAGCTTTGAGGGGATTTTTGGAAATGTCATCAAAATTGCCAGCTTTGCGGCTTGGTACTTTGGAGTAGAAAGACATGGGTACCCATTTTAGATTCGGGGGAATGTGTACTTTGCAAAAATATATGACTTTCTGGGGTGAGCGTACTTTATACTAGCTTTATTCCACATATAGTGATGTAAATGTGTTAATTTTCAGGAGCTGAAATTACAGAAATTATAGATCATATGGGGATATGTTCACATTGGGGCCTCTACATGCCACATACTTAGGTAAACCTATAAATACTGGGCATCAAACTGTTCAGTGGACCCCTGGCATTTATATTTATAGTGTTTTATTTGGTGACTTTATAACCTGTAGGAGATAAGATACTAGACTGGAAGCTTTGAAGCGATTTTTTAAAAATGTCACAAATTTTGATAAAAACCAATAACTTTAGGAAAACATTGCGACTTGATAGTTCTGAGTAGACAGACAGTTGTGCCTATTATGGATTCCCCAGAATCTGTTCTTTCCTTTCCTTTCTGGGATAAACCTTCTGTTAGTGGAATTTTTGGCCTTGAAAGTATGCAGCTTTCTGAAGCAGTGCTTTGGAAATTTGGTAGTGTACTGCTGGGAGTTTTTGACCTATACAAGTGAGAAATCTCCATAAAACTATATATATTTGGTATTGGCACGTTCAGGAGACATGGGTCTTTCCAAATCAGTTGTATTTTCCTGCATTAAATAAATTTAGTTTCTTGTATGTGTGTTTATATTATGGAAAATTTGATTTTTTTTTTCATTTTCAGACATTTAGAAGCCTATGGGGCCGATTCACTATAGGTTGATAAAATGAGCGCTATTTATAGCATGCGTTCAAAATTTTATTGCTTCTTTTTTTTGCGACTTAACGTTTGATTCACTAAAAGGACAAGTGTCATAATTAAGAAGCGATTTTATTGACGTTATTTATCTGGCAATAACACGCGATATTACTGTGCGATATTCCACAAGTAAGCATTACGCATCGCGTACCACATGACTTCCGCCATTTTGTGCAGTTCCGCTGTGATGCTTGAGATGGAGAGTGCAGAAGGTGCAGATGCGCAATTAGCGCCTGTGGAGCGACCAAATAAACAGCAATATTGTAAATAGTTTTGGCGGTAATAAACAAGTTAATAACATGAAGGAGGCATGAGTGCTCACATGCCAAAAACCAAACAACACAGTAAAAAAACCTGAGGTCACAATACACAAAACACACAATTGAAAACAGAAAGGAATAAAGCAACTTCTAGATCAGAGATTTAGCCCAAACCACCAAACATGCAAGTGTTAGTAAATGTTAATTGAAATTTAAATACCTATTCATGTTAATGACAGCAGTGACAGTTCAGATGTAAGTAAATATGACACAACACAAACTCAACACAAAAACAAAAAAAAACATATGTGCACCTTAACATTTGGCCAACAGTGAGGACAAGAGGCCTGGTTACATTAGCAGCCCACAATTGTCTGACATTGAAGGTACAGGTCAGTTAGTAGCAAATTGCAGTAGTTTAGTAGGGTTAGTGTCAGAACATGCCTTAGTATTCTATTGATTACACTGGGAAGAAAGGGATTCATTTGGGCAACAATGAGTAGCAAAAAGTCACTATGTTGTGATGGGATTGCATATTGTAGCCAACACAATAAAAGCATTCATATATTTTGTTTAAGTCTGGAACTGGATGTGGTCCTTATAAAAAGGTTTTCTGCACATGAACTTTGTAATGTCCAAAAATACCAGAATTACATTATTGTCCATGAAGTTGTATGTTTCATGTCATGATGATCATTATTGAGAAGATTGTCAAAAATATATCATTTTTTTCCAACAACATCAAAAAGGTCAGTGGGTTGTAATGTCAGCAAGACAGGGCCACAGAGAACCACAACAATCTCCTGAAATGGAAATCATGTTGATGATAATGCAAGTCCCATGCAAACGTTTGTTATTCTTGTGCTATGTAATTAAACATTTCTGTTTTTATTATTTGTTGTCGGGGGGGGAACTCACCCGCTCCAAGGGACATGGAGCTTAGTGAATTCTAGTTACTGTGAATGCAGAAATGTGGCATATTGCAACTCACTACTGCTAAGCTCAATAAAATAAATGAGCATCTATTGTGCAACTATTTTCACAGGAAATAAGAAGAGTATGTTGTTTTGTGTTTGTTTTTTTATTGTAGTAAAGATTGTAGGTACTTACACGCAAAGTAATTGTTTAGGATTTCTCCCCGTACTCCATTGCCTCTGTCATCTGCACTTTGTACATGATATATGGGATGAATTGGGTCATCTAGGTCAGTGCTGTCCAACTTCTGCGGTGCCGAGGGCCGGAATTTCTTTCACATACATGGTGGAGGGCCGCTAATGGAAGCCAGTTTCGACCACTCCCCCTTTAAACCACACCCACTTCAAACCACACCCATTTTATCACTATGGTGGTAGTGCAGCAAAAACCCAATTGCTTCGTCCTCACTCACACCATCATTCATATGTGAAAGAATTATATTATGTCATATTAAGACGTACCCTTAAATCCATATGCCTCCTCCTCTGTGAATCGCACAGCAACCCCCAGCATATAATTACACACCTTAGGGACCATTTCATCGCTATTTCCAACTGCTAACAAACTCCCAAAACAAACCCCTGCCAGGTTCACCTCCCACAGGCAGCATAGGGTAGGCAGAGTATGGCACACACAGGCAGCACTCTGCCTGTCCTATGCTTCCTGTGTGTGGCATACTCTGCCTGCCCTATGATGCCTGTGTGTGCCATACTCTGCCCTATGCTGCCTGTGTGTGCCATACTCAGCCCTACCCTGCCTGTGTGCCATGCTCTGCCAGCCCTATGCTGCCTGTGTGCCATGCTCTGCCTGCCCTCCTCTGCCTGTGTGTGCCATACCCTCCCTGCCCTATGGTGCCTGTGTGTGCCATACTCTGCCTGCCCTACCCTGCCTGTGTGTGCCATATCCTCCCTGACCTATGCTGCCTGTGTGTGCCATACCCTCCCTGCCCTATGCTGCCTTTGTGCCATACTCTGCCTACCCTATGCTGCCTACACACAGGCAGCATAGAACAGGCAGCATAGAACAGGCAGTACATACAATGTCTGAGGTGTGAACAGGTGAACAATGTGGATGATTACAGCCTGAGGCTGAGGTGTGAACACTGCAGGGGGGTAAAGAATGCAGAGATTAGAAGGTGTGAACAGTACAGGGGATTACATTTTTAAACAAAACAGAGGGATTACAGCCTGAATCTGAGGTGAGAACCATGCATGGGGCCAGTTAATCTCAGTATTGATACCATTTAAATCTTACACAAAGGTAAGCCATCAAAGCAGCCAGACAGGTGGGGGGGCCACACAGAGGGGGGTTGCGGGCCCCATGCGGATTTTAACAACCCCAGCACAGAAGTTTGACAGTGCCAGGAACAGCATGGCTTCTGTGTGCTAGTGGCTGCAGATAAGGCTCCAGTACCTCATACAGGCCATAGTTTGCTGCTCTATTTAACCTATAGCACCTCACTATTTCCTCCTCTGATAATCCTCTCTTCACAAGGCAAGAAAAATCCAACTGCAAAGTCCATGTTGTGATGCCAAACGCTCACAAGGCGCAATGTTCTTTAAGTACCGCCTCTCCCAAGCTGGTGTTAATATTCACACAGCTTCTCGCGATATTTAGCACATTTAACGCTTCATGTGCTTTTGTGAATCATGCGTTAGTATTATTTTCATTCAATAATTACCGCAATGCGTTAAAAATAACGCATTGCGGTTACTTACCTTATCTCTTTTAATACCTTAGGTTTATCCAGAGGTAAATCCAGAGCAACCGGACTTTCTAAGTAATAATTGAAGACATTTCACTACTCATCCGAGCAGCTTTTTCAGTTCAACTGATTCCTATAGTTACAGTACATTGAGGAGAAACAATAGCTTATCTGAAAGCAGTTCTAATGTGTAGCGCTGGCTCCTTCTGGAAGCACAGAATCAGGCACAATGCACTGAGATGGCTGCCTACACACCAATATCACAACTAAAAAATACCTTTGTTGGTTCAAAATTAACATTTTAAATGGTAGAGTAAATTATTTGCTGTGTAAGCAGCATAATTTAGAGATAAAACATACACCATAAAAATCTCTATAGAATCCCTTTAAGGCAGTGCAGTTTTTACACCCCGTCATTAAGAATGATATTAAAGAGCTTGAAAGAGTGCAGCAATCTTCTTAAAGGACACTAAAAATTTTAAAGTAAAAAAGCTATTCTACCCTGCACCCTGCCCTATCCTGCAAAACACTTTGAATGCTTTAATAGAAAATACCTGCTAAAACTTGGCTTTCTGTCAATTGAAATACGGTGATACAGCGAAGGAAGGAGCAGCATCCACTATGTGACGATCGATTGATCTAGCCTAGCATTCTTTCTGTATAGGAAGGAGTCAGGCTAGGCTCGATCAATCGATCGTCGCATAGTGGATGCTGCTCCTTTCTATTAAAGCATTTAAAATACAAAAAGTGGTTTGCAGGATAGGGCAGTTATTGGTGCAGGGTAGAATAGCATTTTTACTTAAAAAAAAATTAGTGTTACTTTTCCTTTAAAGGAACAGTAACACCAAAAAATGAGGAATGTTTTAAAATGTTGCAATTAAAAGATAATGTAGTGTTGCCCTGAACTGGTACAAAGGGTGTGTTTGCTTTAAAAAGACTACTATAGTTTTTTTTTTTATAAACAATCTGTATACCCATTTGGGCAGCCATCAAAAGCTGAAAAAGGAGAAAAGGAATAAGTTACATAGCAGATAACAGATAAGTTGTATACAATGTGATTCTACATAGATTATCTGTTATCTATTATGTATCCTGTGCTTGAATGGCTGCACCCATGGATACACAGCAGCCTATTTAAGTGAACTATAATTTCTGAAGTTGAACTAAAGAAGCTGCCCGGATGAGTAGTAAAACATCTTCAATGATTACTTAGCAAGTCCAGTTGCTCTAGATTTACTTATACTAGATATACCATGACCTGGATAAATGAAAATCTTCATAGTCATACAGCCAAGTTTGTTATCCACAATTACCCCTAGGTCCTTCTCCATTATTTTCCATAGTAGTCTCATTAAGGTTATAAGTGTCTTGCATTATTTTACATCTCAGGTGCATAATCTTAAAATTTTTAACACTGAATCAGAACTGCCACTTAGCTACATAGAGTGCCAGTATATCCTGATCCTGTTGCAAGGGTGTCACATTGTGAATAATTGACCTGCATATATTTGTAACTTCTGAAAACACTGATACAAACTTTCAAAGTTTTAAAAGGGGATGTAAAGTCTAAATCTTAACGCAGTTTTTATATATAGCCCTAAGATTGGAAAGCACTACAGATGTTGTTCTAAATAAATCAGATGGCAAAGCAGTTAAAACAGGGTTAAAACACAGCTAATTCAAGCTCTGTATGTCTGCATTGCATAGTGTGCATGTTTCACTCTCTGCTTTTGTTTGACTTCCTTATCTGTGCCTGACTTGATCTTATCAGCAACTGTCCAATGACAATCCAGTAAACAAACTCATGTGGTTTTTTTTAAGTCTGGTATAGCACAGTCCCTGCTTTGTTTTTTTTAAGTCTGGTATAGAGCATATCAGGCACTGTAGCTTTCCAGGAGCTGTGATCAGAGCTCATTTCAGGGAAATAGAATAATATGCAAAATTCAATTAATTCTAATTAAAAAATGGTAGAACATTTTTAATGGGTTTATATTGTAAGTTAATTATTTATTTAATTTGATCTAAATAACACACACAAGGATTTTTAACTATGGTATACATCCCCTTTAAAAAATTAAAGAATGAAAGCCTAACATTAATATGGCTAGAAATGCTGTTTTTATATACTGAACCAACACTGCTCAGAGATTCAGCAGACATTTAAAATTAATGATCCAGGCATTCTAACCTGTCCACAGGAGGTTGCAATTTTGTTTGCTGTGTCGTTGACACTGCATAAACTTAGTATGCTCTCTGCTGCTGTTGAGAAGCCAAGCTTAAGTGGGCCATTGGAAATTTTCTTTCATAAAGTTGATGCAACAAGAATGAGTATTGAATACTGATGCTGCATCCACTGGTCTTTCAGCTGCCATGTACTTTAAATCTGAATTATTTACTTTGTACTGTAACTTTTATATCATATTTGTACTATATATATATTAAGTTGCTCCCTAAGTTTAGAGCATGTGCTGTGAATCAGCAGAAAAGAAAAGTAGACTTGATTTAGCTGAGCCATCTTTGCCTCTACTGAGTGGGTCATGAAATTCTGAATCCTTTATTATATGCAGTGAGAAAAAGAAGGTGGGGCACATAATTTATCTCTGGCTATTCTAACTTAGTCCTTACAATCTGGCACTGGAAAGCCTAATGGCTCTACTACAAAATTAGTGTAGATTTACACTTCTGTAGCAGTATGTATTTAAAGGAGAAGGAAAGTCATTTTGGCATTTTACTGCTAATAGATTTGCCACATTAGTGCCACCTAAAATGCTATATTTATTTTGCAGAAAACTTTATCATACCTGAGTAAAGGGCCCTAGAAGCTTTCTCTGATTGCAGCTGCCATTTTAGCATGGTGTTCTTAGCTTCCTGTTTGCAGTCTAGCCTATAGCTAGCTTAGATCATACATTCCTGAGGGTGGGGGGAGTGAATTTTAGGAATTCTTATGGGAGGGGGGAGCAGGAGAGGGAAGAGTTGTGCAGACTCTGGCTCTGGGAATGAAGGATTTTTCTGAGAGAGGAAGTCAGATACCCTAACATGTTTACAAAAAAGGAGACAAGAAATCCTGTGTTTCTTTTGATAGTGCAGCATTACTGTAAGCGCTTATGGCAGTATTTACATAGACCTTTCTGATAAAGCTTACTTAGTTTTCACCTTAACTTCTTGTTTAAACAGGCCTGCATCAAGCCTTTTTCTTACAAAAGCTAAATTGTACTCTCCTGCCTAACTACGACCCTGTCTCTATTTCACCTGTAGCCTCGAAATTCCTGAGATGTCTTATGTTTTCTTTTCTTTTTTTCTTACTAACTTTCTTTGTACCCATAATCTGCTGGTCTGATAGCTGACCTGTGCACTCCACTGAGATGGCCTTATGTAGAGTTGCAAAGGATCTTCAGATTAACAAAGCCAAAACATAATACAGGTATGGGACCCCTTATCCGGAAACCCGTTATCCAGAAAGCTACGAATTACGGAAAGCCTGTCTCCAATAGACTCCATTTTAATCAAATAATTTAGAATTTTAAAACTGATTTCTTTTTTCTCTGTAGTAATAAAACAGTACCATGTAATTAATCCCAATTTAGATATAAATAATCCTTATTGGATGCAAAACAATCCTATTGGGTTTAATTAATGTTTTATTGATTTTCAAAAATTCAGTCGGATTTGGGACCGCATCGGCTCGTTGATGCGGTCCCCGAACTAACTGGGCCTATTCCAGTTGTTATAATTCGATTGTTTGGCCCCAGGGCCAAACGACCGAATTATCCTAAATTCCCCCGATATCGCCCATCCGTAGGTGGGGATATCGGGAGAAGATCTGCTCCCTTGGCGACCTTGCCAGGTGAGCGGATCTTTACGTGTATGGCCACCTTTAGTGTGTGGGTGCCTCATTGTTCTGTTCTCAGCTGTCTGTTGTTTCTCTGTGTTCATTCTCTTTTAAGGAAACCTTATCTCTTCATTAGTACTTAAATATCACTTATACACAAATGACATACAGATATATTAAGACATTTTTCAACAAACCGATGCGGTCCCCAATCCGATAAAAAATGAAACATGCTTGATCAAGATCTGGATGATTTCAGGCCAGATATTGGTTGGGCAGGCCCATCGTCATTGCCCCTACATGGACCGATAAGCTTCCGAATTGGTCTAAGGGACCGATCTCGGTAGCTAGAATCGGCCTGTGTTTGGCCACCTAGGTGGGGATATCGGGTGAAGATCTGCTCGCTTGGCCAGCTTAAAGGTCCCCATACACGGCCCATAGTAGAAAGATCTGGCCTGAAATCGGCCAGATCTTGATCGGGCAGGCTAAAAAATCTAGTTGGATCGGCTCGTTGATGCAGACCCCAGACCAACTTTACCTATGCCCGTCATTATAATTTGATCGTTTGGCCCCAAGGCAATTATCCTGCATTCTCCCGATATCACCCACCCGTAGGTGGGGGATATCGGGAGAAGATCCGCTCGCTTGGCGACATCGCCAAGCGAGTGGATCTGCCAGTGTATGGGGACCTTAACAGTAGACATACTATTGAATTCAAAACACAGCAAAATAACTTACTAAAAGTAATCATTCACTGTATTTTTTTATTCACAGTGACATTACTTTTTATTAAAATAGAAAAATACCACTTGTTATTTACATAAAATATAATACCCAACATATTTGTTTTAATTAAATAATAAGACGTGCAACATTAAAAATAACATATTTATCTTGATTAAATAATATATGCCCCTGGAATCAAATATAATGATTTATTGTTCGCAAACTGTGCTCATAGTTAAACGCAACACTTCAAGATTGTGCCTCTGCTATCCTCCCCCGTTTCCTGCCTTATACCGGAAGTAAGCGGTTGCCATGTAATATCCTGAGAGAGGAGCCTGGGGAGAGGCTCTACAGTTTTGTCCGCGATTCCTGTAGTCCTGCAATCTTAGTGTACCGCAACAATGTCTGTAGCCGGGCTTAAAAAGCAGTTTTATAAAGCAAGTCAGGTGAGCGCTACATGTATTTTGAAGGCAGATGATGTTAACTGCGAAGTCTTACTTTTGAAGTATTCAAACTGTGTCCCCGGAGACACCAGCTCTGTGCATTCTTTTTTGTTGGGTGAGGGCTTGGGGAGGCGGGATGTACATCTGTATCATGTAAAGTTCGCACTCTAGAGTCGCTTTCGCTTTACACGAATATCGGCATACGTTTGTCTAAATTTGCTTACACAACTTTCGGGACCTGTGAGAATGGAATGTGCATTGTGTGGGAAGAGGCGGAGAAGCTGCTCTAGTGCCGCTGTGTATGCACGTAAACATTGTGTAAAGAAGTCATAGAAGCAATTAAGTCAAAAGATAAGCATACTAACGTTTTAGAAACATATAATGTGGGGTGTTCTTGTTGAAAATTTGTAAATCTATTTGTTGTGTATTCCCTACTGTGCGCTCTACACTCGTGATTTCTGTTAAAGGAACAGTAACATCAAAAATTAAAGTGTTTTAAAGTAATTAAAATATAATGTGCTGTTGCTCTGCAAAAAACTGGTGTTTTTGCTACAGAAAAGCTACTATATAAATAAGCTGCTGTGTAGCCATGGGGGGCAGCCATTCAAGCTGGAAAAAAGGAGAAAAGGCACAGGTTACATAGCAGATAACTAGTAGATAAGCCCAATATAATGAGGGTTTATCTGTTATCTGCTAAGTAACCTGTGCCTTTTCTCCTTTGAATGGTTGCCCCCATGGCTACACAGCAGGTTACTTATATAAGCTATAGTAGTCTTTCTGAGGCAAACACACCAGTTGTAGAAATGCAATGTAACAGTACATTATATTGTCATTCATTTTATACACTTTCATTTTTTGGTGTTACTGTTCCTTTAATTTACAGACTTGGCCAAGAGCTGACTATAAAAAAAGCCAGTAGTGTCCATTTAGTCTTTTCTGGATGTGGGGACATTTTCTTTAATTAGGAGAAAATAGTATTAGAATTTCTTTTTTAATTTTGGTGATAGCATAGGATTGCTGTGCTGCTTTTCATGTTAAGCAACCCAGTGCCCATTAAGGCAGAGCCTACCTTGCAGCTAAAACTACATTTGTGTGTACACTCTTCAGTTTCTTGGACCAAATCTGGTTAATGCCTTTGTATGGCCCTGCCCTCAGGCCAAAGGTTGAATTCCAGTGGAGGCTTGTGCAATCCTGTCATTTTTTAATTATGATAAAAATGTAATTGTTAGCTTCAGAAGCTTTAATATAGTTAATTGGGGATGCCATTTAAGTTCCAATAGGGCTTGAAGGTCTATACACACACACACACACACGCACGTGTGTGTCACATAAACTGTGCCTTATACCATGGGTTTAATGCCTTTATGTAAAGGCAGGTCATATGCCATTTATTTATTTATACCTCTAAAGGATGAATGCATACATTACTTATATAACATGACTGCAATAAATAATTGCAGGTATTGCATAAATAAGTATAATCCTTAATGGAGAAGTCAATATAAACGACTGCATGAGAAATATATACTGTTCTGTCCCTAAGCAGCAGTGTGTCTCGATATCCAAATTTGAGCTAAACAGAAATCTTACATTGACATAGGGGCTGATTCATCAAAGTACGAGTTCAAATCCCGAAATGGGTAAAATTCTGATTAGATACAATAATTTCTGATGAACTGAAATATCACGAAAATGCTTACAAAAAAATCATATTAGTCTTGATAATATCGTATTGGCGATTCAAAAGTCACGAAATTTTCGTATCCGAACAATCATAAACGGCGGGAAAACCTTTCTGACTTTGATCCTTCAGTGCATGTTTTTGGAAGCCTCCCATAGGTCTCAATGGCACTCTGCAGCTCCAACCTGGGCAAAGGAAAGGCACAATACCGAAGCTTTAATGAATCTGAAACTTTCATACTCAGCGCAACAAATACGATTTTGTCGCACAAATTGTCGCACTTTCTGTCACAAAATACAAAAAAGCCATGCAAATTAACAAAAAAAGTCGCAAAAAATATGCACAGTATGAAAACTTAGAAAAAATACTTTAGGGGGTTTGGGGTGTGATTAGCCAAAGACTTTCAGGGAGAGTAAGTGAGCCAAATGGTGGCTAACTACTGCTATGAAAGGCTTCGCTTTGTTCCACTGGGTCACAGATATGTAAATAAAAAATGTATTATTCATTATAAGTTGCATTAATATGAATACTATGGGGCCTATTTATTAAAGTACGACAGGTACGAAATAAAAAAAAATTGTATTTGATTGTACTGTGCTTATTTTCTGCGACTTTGTCGTATAGTTGCGCAAATTTTTCGTACTTTGTGACAAAACTTACGCAACAAAATCGTATTGTCGGCCCGAGTACGAAAGTTTTGGATTCATTCAAGCTTCGGTATTGTGACTTTCTTTGGGCCAGGTTGGAGCTGCAGAGTGCCATTGAAGTCCAATGGGAGGCTTCCAAAAACAAGCACAGAAGGATCAAAGTCAGAAAGGGTTTTCCCGCAGTTTATGATCGTTCGGATACGAAAATTTTGTGACTTTTGGATCACCAATATGATATTATCGTGACTAATATTATTTTTTCGTAAGCATTTTCGTGATATTTGCGATCATCAGAAATTATCGTATTTTATCCTAATTTTTCCCAATTCGGGATTCAAACTCGTACTTTAATGAATAGACCCCTAAGTGTGGAAGCTTTAATCCCCATTAAAATTGATTCAAGTATTTTCACTTTTAGTGTTAGTGGCCCTGTAATTTAAAGTCTTAATGCCCCTTTTTTTTTTTCTTAGGGCAGTCACACACACACATCCGTTGTCGCGGATGACTAATCTCCCCGCAATGCCATCCCACCGGCTAGAATACAAATCACCGGTGGGATGGCATACACAACGCCGCGATTTGCTGAAGTCGCCTTGAGAGGAAACTTCGGGAGACTTCGGCAAATCGCGGCGCGACTAATCTCCCTGTGTACCCCTGCCCTTAAATATTATTCTTGTGGTAGGTTATGTAAAAATTATCAGTGTTTTATGCAAGTGCTATCTAGTAATATTAAGAGAGATACAGATGTGAAATATTGCACAGCTAGCCAAAACTGAAGGTACCATATTTTCCGGCGAAAAATCTGGGTTAAAGTCGGGGGTTGTCTTATACGCCGGGTACTTGCTTGCAGGGCCCCCCCAGCGTCCTCCACCACCCCTCCCGCTCGCCTGATTCATCCGGCTTTAAAGGGATCGGCTATATCCACCACCCCTCCCGCTTGCCTGCTGCTTCCTCCGGCTGCTTAGGTTGCGCCCTGTGCATACGCGTCACGTCAGCGCGCACGGGGCGCAACCTAAGCAGCCGGAGGAAGCAGCAGGCGAGCGGGAGGGGTGGTGGATGAAGCCATTACGTTTAAAGCCGGATGAAGCAGCCGGAGGAAACAGCCGGACGCAGCAGGGGTGGTGGAGGACACTTGGGGGAGCTGAAGTATGTGGGGGAGGATGTTGGGGGGAGCTAAAGTATGTGGGGGAGGATGTTGGGGGGAGCTAAAGTATGTGGGGGAGGATGTTGGGGGGAGCTAAAGTATGTGGGGGAGGATGTTGGGGGGGAGCTAAAGTATGTGGGGGAGGATGTTGGGGGGAGCTAAAGTATGTGGGGGAGGATGTTGGGGGGGAGCTAAAGTATGTGGGGGAGGATGTTGGGGGGAGCTAAAGTATGTGGGGGAGGATGTTGGGGGGAGCTGGAGCATATTGGGGAGGACGCTAGGGGGAGCTGGATGATGTTGGGGAGGACGCTAGGGGTAGCTGGATGATGTTGGGGAGGACGAGCTTTAGGACGCTGCGGGGGGGAGATTGAGGATATTTTAACTGCAAAAGTTGGGGGTCGTCTTATACGCCGGAAAATACGGTATTTGATTTTCATGTCCTATTCTGGGAATGTCAATGACCAATCTTCTTAGAGTTGATGAAACATACTAAAAGGGACCTGCAACCCAGTCATTAAAATAATACGCTAGATGTTTTTATCACAAAATAAAATTTGCCATGACATCAGGTATTTATTAAAAGATGATTGCAGGTTTTGGCTGATTAACTTTGCATTGGTGTAAATTCCAGAATAAAATTCTTCAGTGAATCTTTGCCAATTTATTAAAAGCACTAGAATGATTTTCAGCAAGAGAAATTTCTCCAAGTTCAGGCCAGAGAACTGCCATTATAAAGACCAGGCAGCCATTTTTGCATCTCAATATCTACTTCATTCACCCCTGCCAATTTCTTTCTTTCTCACTTCATTAGTTCATGATGAAAATTCTCTAGAGAATTTTTCTACTACAGTTTTGTGGAGGAAAATACACAGCTGAACAAAGAATTTACGCCAGGAAATGATTTTGTTTAAATATGAGATGTGTTGTGAAAATATGTCTGGGAATTGAGATGAACTGCAGTGTATTTTAGGGTTGCCACCTGGTCGGTATTTTACTAGCCAAAGCCGGGGCTGGTATTACAAAGTTACCAACAATACTTGTGGGTAAACTTGTAATAACTTGTCAATTCGCTCTGGCCCACCTCCAATCTGCCCCATTTTTGCTCTGGCACTCAGAAATCGTATGTTGTTAAGTTCTTGCCAAACTGACTTCACCCCCTTTGGCATCACAACTCTGCTCAGTGACCTCACCACCCCTCCCATTTACGTCACTGCCCACCCCCTTTTGAATCCCACCCCCCATGCCCTGCTGGTATAGATTTTGTTAAAAGGTAGTAAAGCTAGAAAAGAAGAAAACATACTACACACCAGTAAATATCAAAGTTCCCTTCTCACTTTAATGTAAGTTGCCGGTGGGAAAATATATGTGTTCCGTATGCTGTTAAGTTATTCATGAAAAGCTAGTTAAATGGAGTCTGATGGCAGTTTTCTTTTACAGGTATGGGATCGGTTATCCAGAAACCTGTTATCTGAATTAGGGGATGGTCATCCCCCATAGACTCCATAATAAAATAAATTAAAATTTGAAAACCTATTTCCTTTTCTCTATAATAAAAAATCTGTACATCGCACTTTAATATTTAAATGATTTTTTAGTAGACAAAGTATGGAGATTTGAATTACAGAAAGCCCCTATATCCAAAAAACAAGAGGTCCTGAGTGCTCTGGATAACAGGTACCATACCTGTAAATTGTTTTATGTAGTCAGTCACCCTATGCAATATTGTTTGCCTTTAAGAGGTGTGCCACACTTATGCCTGTGAATTGTAAATAGAACAAATAGGAACAATACTGGGCATGGTCCGTCTAGAAGAAAGGCAAACTTCAAACCTAGATAAAGCTCTCATTTTAGAGAACAATTAAAAAGTACACCAACGGAGAAAAACTGGCCCCTGCTTTGTTTTACCGACAGGCACGGATCTCCCCATTAGTGCTCTCTTTAGTGTTTCCATGCTAAAATCTGCTCTGTAGATGTGCTGATAATCTTATCCCATGCCTGCCAGGAAGGCAGCAGATCAGCTTTTCTGTACTGGTTAATATATGCCTGCAGAGAAACTGACCTGTGTGCCATTAGCCTTAGGGTAAAGTTTGCAGATGTCTGTTGGCTCTCCTAGAGATTTTAAAACATGGTCTAAAGGGTGTAGGATACAGACATATTCACTGTCCTTAGTATGGTTTAATTTATAGCTGAACGTCTGCTACAGTTGTGGTTTCATGTTCAGTAGAACCCTGATTTTACACGTTTGCCATTTTTTGTAGCCCCCTACAGACAAGCTGCTTTTTTCCCCCATGTTTTGTATTTTCTGAAATCAGCAGTTTTTTTGCGGCCCCATCTGCTGTAACTTTAACATAAGTTACGAGGTGCATGACAGCATTTTAGTAGGGTTTAATCTGAAGTCAGGGAGCCACTGCTGTAAATTGACAAAATGCATACGGTAATTTACGTATTTTTGGAATAATCATTCTTTGTTTTAGTGTGGTTGTTTTAGTAAATCTTTGGAGTGCCAGCCTCATGCTACACGTATAACAAATGCCTTTGTAGAAAATACTGCCTTGGTTATGGGGTCTTTTTTAGGGCTCTGGCACACGGGGAGATTAGTCGCCCGCGACAAATCTCCCCAAACTACCATCCCACCGGCGAAAATGTAAGTCGCTGGTGGGATGGCAAACGCTGCGCAGGCGATTTCGGCAAATCGCCGAAGTAGCCTCAGGGAGATTAGTCGCCCGCGAAAAGGGAGAATTGTCACGTGGCGACTAATCTCCTTGTGTGTCACAGCCCTTAGGGTGAAGACACACAGAGCTACTAGTAGCAGCTACTTGCTACGGCTACTAAAATAGACAATGCTGATCATTTACTGATAATTGTCTCAGTGTGTATTAGCAGAGGCAATTCTTGGTATTGTCTATGGCAGGGTATTTTCTGGTGTTTAGTAGCTATGACAAGTAGCGTGTGTGTCTTCACCCTTAAGGGGTGACTGGCATTGCTTGCTACAGCTATGTTTTTTAACCAGGTCCTCCTTCATCAAGGATGTGTCTGACTAAATGCCATTTAGGATTTAAGTGGCTTGCATATTTTTGCATGCAAAATGCACAACTTAATTTATCATCACTGAATCTCATCTTCCACCCAGTGTACCAGTTTGTCCAGATTGTATAACTACATTTAAATCAGTCAGCATTTCTTGACAATAACTTGAAACTTTTCCATTTTTTTGAGCCAGATCTATATAAAACTTAAAGGGGTAGTTCAACTTTAAAGGGCATGTAAAGTCATCCCATTGGGTTAAGGGAATAAAATACCTAAAAACAAGCAACTTCCAATATACATGCTGTATTTTATTCTTACCGTTGTGAAAATAAACGACCTGGTGTCCTCAGCTCTAGCAGGGAGCCTCAGCCAGCCCTTTCTCGGCTATAAAAGAAAAATACACATGCATCAAACAAGCATACTTGCCTCTGATTGGATCCTGCTACAAACAGAGGACTGTGCAGTAGGAAAGGATTAGGTTACAGCAGAAATGAAGCAAGGGGCTGATGTAAGGTGATATCGGGCTAATTAGATCGCCCTAGGGCCTGTTTGGGGTGCCCATACATTGCAGATAAGCTGCCGAATTGGTCTGAAGGACACAAATCGGCAGCTGAAATCTGTCTGTGTATGGCCACCTTTTGGCTAATGCCCCACTGAGAGATTAGTCAACCGCGACTAATCTCTCCAAATTGCGCCCGTGGAAAGGCATACACATCGCTTCGTTTTTCCGAAGTTGCTCAAAGTTTCCTTGTGCATGAAGCTTTGCACGGCTTCATAATAAAGCGACGCGTATTGTTGCTGTTTGAAAGGCATTTCAGAGAGATTAGTTGCCCACAGTAGCAGAGATTTATCACAGGCGTGGGGCATTTGCCTCAGGCTATCTGTGGCAGCAGATGAAACCAGATAAATTAATTTAAAAACAGTAAGAAAAATTAAGCTTGTATATTAGAAAGGTGCTTGTTTTTAGAGATTCTTTCAGAGTCCCGTAACTTAATAGGATGACTTTACATCCCCTTTAAACTATTAGTTAATTGTCCTGCTCTTTTAGTAAACATATTCACCTTTTTATGATGTATTAATAAAGGTTTAAAAAGTTTTATATTAATTTCAGCCTTCCACTTCTGGTGCACCACGCAAAGAACTGTTCTTACATATGGAAAAGTAAATGATGCTAGAGGGCTGCTGGTTATTAATTAGTTTTGATGCGTAATGTATTAGTTTCTAAAAAGAATACTGGAAGCTACTCGTGTCATCTTTGGAGGCACTGGTCTTTACTGGTAGCTATGGTCTGGCACAGGACCCTTAACATATCTAGACCAGTTCTTTGTAGACCTTTAGTTTTTCTTTAAGGCATCTTGTTGGCTACTGGTGCAGTTCACCTGTAGAAAAATGTATAGGTTCACACATTTCAAGTAGGCCCCTTACAAATAAATGCCAAAAATTATGAGGGATAAATGGTTTTCTTTTCCTACATTACCCACATCTTCACCTTTAACACTAAATTTTATATTATTAATTTTATTGTTATTTACTACTGTATTATATATGTTAACATTTTTTTCACATATGGAAAATAGAAAAAAACTGTGAGAGCTGACATATCTTTGTCTTCCACAGCTTGTGAGTGAAAAAGTTGGAGGAGCTGAAGGGACCAAATTGGATGACGAGTTTAAAGAAATGGAAAAGGTACAGACAGCTGACTTGAATATCAAGGGATATGACTTAATGGGCGCTCTGTCTTATGCAACCAATGTAGACGAGTAAAGCAAAAAAGGTAGACACACTGCAGCAGTGATTCAAACTACAGAACATTTATTGAGGCGCAGAAAACAGATTTTTTTGGGCACCAATGTAGATGACTCCTAGAAAGTGTGTGAAAGCTTGCTTATAGGTGCAACTTCTTGTACTTCCCTCATGCTGGTTTTTGAACCTTGTACATAAGGCAAAGACACAAAGGAGCAGAGCACAACACAGCTGCTCTGCACCAGGCACAAGCTTATATGTAGTGTGCACTGATGGGTTCAACTTTGGCACACAACAGTGGCATTGCTAAATAAGCCATGTGCATTACTAAACATAACACCCACCCTATGCTCCTGCAAACCCTAAACCCCATTCTGTTTCTTTTTGTATAGACCTAGAAGGGTTTATTAATAATGTATGGTACAATGCAAAGTGCATCATTGTGTTGTCATCAGTTTGTCAAGCAATATTCACGAAGGTACTCGTGCCAAAATACACTTCCCTGTACCTTCACCTTGCGCCTGCCTGTTGTGTCAACTTGTAGAATAAAGTGCAGAGTGCAAGGCTTACAGGTACAATGTAACCCCGCAGTTAACAGTTGCCCTGAGTTGGCATTACTTCCAGGTTTTTCCTCGCATGTTGTGTCCACATATGCAACTGAATTGCACCTATTAAGTCACACTCTAAATCCCATAGTTAAGGTAGGTAAAATATATATCGATTCTTCAGGAGAACCTGAGCTTTCCAAATCTGTAGTGAATTTCCACTGAAACAAAATGTAGAGCTCTAAATACCAAAAAAAAATATAGGGGTTTATACCAGAAAAATTTATTATATGGACAAAAATTCAGAAAGTCTCATGTCTCTCGAACATGCCAGTACCAAATATGTATGGTTTTATGGAAATTTCTGACTACTGTAGATTTGGCAAAGCACCAAACCGCAAAACTAAGCTAAATGTAGCCATTTTTATGTAATTTCTGAAAATTGTCTCAAAGCTTGCATTTCGCCCCATTTAATACCCCCACATTTTCTAATGTATTAACATAAAATATTCTAAAAATTAACGCCAGGGGTCTACTGAACAGTTTGATGCCTGTTAGGCACCCAAATGAAAATAGTGCATATGAATTTTCACGTCTGATGCTGTGGATGCTGCAATATCAGCACCCGGTGTGTGTATTATGTACCATAAGACCCCCTAACAATATGGAGATTCTAGAAAACCATGTATTTTCAGAAAGTACACATTCTGCGGGAAAAAATGGGTTAATACATCTTTACAAACTGCCAAACTACCAAGCTATGGTAAACATAGCAGGTTTTATCTAGTATAAATAAATCTAAAGCAACTGGACTTGTTAAGTAATAATTGAAGATGTTTCGCCACTCATCCAAGCAATAATGAAGCAAGGCAACATACCTGAGTAATTATATACACCTGTGAGGCCAGTTGTCCCAAACATTATGGTGCCCTGAAATGAATTGGACTATGTAAAAAGTGTTGTAATTTCTATATGGTGGAACTGAAATGTATGCAAATAACTTAAAATTTAAGTCTGAACATTAAATATGTCTGAATTGTTTGATTTTAATTTTACACTTAGGATCAGAGGGGTAAACCAAATAAAAATGTCTTTGTCACAAACTTTTTGGAGGGCGCTGTATTAAGTGCTGTAATTAAGGAAGTTTAAATATGATCATTTTGAATTTGATGCCAGCAACGTTGATGTTTAAGAAACGTTGGTACAGGGTCAACAAAAGACTGTGCAATTATAAGAAAAGCATGCCAGCGAAAGTGGGTCTCTCATAAGTAAAGATGGGGAAAGGTACTTCTGTAAATCAATGTTTGAACACAGTTCATTGCAGCAACCACAAATGCAAGTTAAAGAAAAAGGAAAGGTAAAAACTAAGTAAGCTTTATCAAGGTCTATGTAAATACACCCATAAGCACTCACAGAAAAGCTGCACTAAGTCCTATTTCAAAAGAAACTCAGGATTTCTTGTCTCCTTTTTTGTAAACATGTTCTTCAGGTATCTGACTTCCTCTTGCCCCTCTCCTGCTCCCCCCTCCCATAAGAATTCATAAAACTCACTCCCCCCCCACCCTTAGGAATGTGTGATCTGACCTTTACAGCAGGAAGCTATGAAGACCAAGCTAAAATGGCAGCTGCAATCTTAAGCAAACAGAGAAAGCTTCTAGGGCTGATTACTCGGTATGGTAATGCTTTCTGCAGAATAAATATAGTGTTTTCCAGGTGGCACTAATGTGGCAAATCTATTGGCAGTAGAATGCCAAAATTACTTTCCTTCTCCTTTAAACCGCTACCATGCAACAAAGAAACCATACATAATGTGATCCAGGAACTCTGCTGCCTTCTCTGGAATTCATTATTTATTATGTAGGGTTTTTTCTACTATATGCATTAGAAAATCACATATCCCAGATTCTTTGTAACTGTGCCTGCTTCCCAGCTTCTTGCTGGCCTTAGAATTGATGAACTCAATAGTAAACAACCCCTTTAATTACTGCTATTGCCTCTAGCTAATATTAACAGGAATCCTGCATTCCCTTTCATTGTAACAGTTTATGAATTATTGGTGGACCACAATCTTCTCATGAAAAGATGCACCTGTGCATTCATAACTGCAAAATCCACTGTTATTTACAAATGCTCAATTATTTGTGTTTCTTGCTGCCTTTGTACTATGTTTGGGTTGCCAGAAACAGTTAATTTCATTTTAAGCCTCCCCTTTCATTATTATTGCCTTTTATTTACTGATTTATTGATTTGCATAGAAATCCCAATGCTTTTGTTTTTTGCAGAAAGTTGATGTGACCACTAAAGCTGTTACTGATGTTCTTGCAAAGACTATTGAGTATCTGCAGCCAAATCCTGGTAATTGCTTTTATCTTAATTAATTACATAACATCACAAATTTATTATAATATGTTTTTGTTAGAAATAAAAATCCCACCTTTTAATGTCCTATATCCTATTATCAGTGGTACTGGTACTGGGGTACCACAGACTGTATGTTTCCCTGTTTTCTGAATGGCAACTTGCGGTACCTCTTGAAGAGAAATAAACCAGAGCACAATAGTTATAGTAATATTAAAGATTTCCATCTATCTTGTGTGATGCCTTTCTCTGCTTCTCACCAGCCCGGGGTACAAAGTAAGCGGTTAAAGTCACTTGGGGGTGCCTAACATTTTGGCACCCCCAAGTGATTTTGCCTTTCGTTTTCCTTTAAACGTTAATTAAACCCAATAGGATTGTTTTGCCTCCAGTAAGAATTAATTATATCTTCGTTAGGATCAAGTACAAGGTACTGTTTCATTACTAAAGGGAAAAAGGAAATCATTTTTAAAAATTAGAATTATTTACTTATAATGGAGTCTATAAGACATGGCCTTCCCGTAATTCGGAACTTTCTGGATAATGGGTTTCTGAATAATGGATCCCATCCCATAACAATAATAATACAGGAATGGGAATAAAACATGAATGGGATTCCATATCCAAAAGCTTCAAATTATGGGAAGGCTGTCTACAATAAACTCCATTTTTTTAAAGTTAGATATATTTGGTTAAAATGATTTCCTTTATCTCTGTAAAAATAAAATAGTAGTTTGTATTTGATTGTAAGTGTACTGCATAAATCCACATTGGTAGCTAAACAATAACGGGAAAAATCCCTTATTCAGAAAAACACTGGTCCCTCACATTCTGGATAATAGCTGCCAAACTTTACAACCAGATTCCAAAGGAGAAGGAAAGGCTAAGTCACTTAGGGGTGCCAAAATGTTAGGCACCCCCATGTGACTTAAATCGCTTACCTTGTACCCCGGGCTGGTGCCCCTGTTAGGAGAAAACCGCACCAGCCTGGGGTACCTGTAGCGAACGCTTCCTTCTTCCGTGTTTCTTCTGCTGGCGAAATCCCTGGGCCGGCGCATGTGCATTAGAGTGAACAGCCGACTTTGTTGTTAAAGCTCTGCAAAGCGCGCCAATGCGGAAGAAGGAAGTGCTCGCAGCTACCCCGGGCTGGTGCGGTTCCCTCTTAACAAGGGCACCAGCCCGGGGTACAAGGTAAGCGATTTAAGTCTTTTGGGGGTGCCTAACATTTTGGCACCCCCAAGTGATTTAGGCTTTCCTTCTCCTTTAAATCATTCACCACCTTATTTTGAAATCTAGGTAAGTGTGGTCCTACACAGGATCAACATAACCATCTACAGTTTTCACACAGTCGTCAACACAAACATTTTTTTTATCCCAGGGTTTTAGCAAGTTTTTTCTTTAGCTAGGAACATCTCTGTGTTGGGTACCCTATGTAGGGGACACTGTTATGTTACTAAGCCGGGCTCTAGACAGTCACAGTGTTGTCCCGTGTTCCAAAAAACACAGTGTTTGCTGAGTTTCAATATAACCTACAGTTCCTGTATCTCATCCTTATGATCTTGTACATGGTAAAACAGTGCTTTATCTCTTTGTACCTTGTGTGGTAAGTATCTTGTACATGTAGATGCAATGATGCAAAGGTTTTGTAAAATGGCAATCAGAAAGGCAAAAATAGAAACTAAGAAACTGATTACATTCCAAGCAGATTAATCCCAAAGTATATCAGTATTTCATGGTATATCAGTTGTTAAAGAAACAGTAACACTAAAAATTAATCATTTCCGAATCCATTCTATAACCCTCTAACAATAAATCAATCCTGCAAAATATTTCCTATTTCAAGTGCTTTATGTAAAATACAATTAAAAAAGGTTCTCTTCTAGTTCTCAAAAAAGGGGATAGGGCGACTTCAACTGTGCCAGACCCTTTAAACATTAGACAGCTTCATGAAAATGTTGGATGCTCTTAGTACAAAGTTGCTCCAAGGAATAGTCTGATAGCCTTGTGAGTCAGGATGGCATTTTTCCCCCTTCTGAGACAATGAGACAAATTGGAGAGTGTTTTTGTCTTTCTCTGAATCATCTAGCAGTTAGGCAGGTTTGAAAAAAAAGTTTGAACTTGACTGATAAAAACTATTGATCACAAAAACCCACCAAATGAGTAAAATATATGGCTCTAAAAACACTCAACTTCCTTATATTCAGAAAGAGTACTACTTCCTGTAAGGGGCAAGTATTATTGTTTTATTCTTGATGACATTTTCTTTTCAGCCATTCTTATCGCACGCCCTTTACTTAAAAAAAAATAAATGAAATCTTTCAGGAAGACTCCTCTCTGCACTCTTTTTAATAGTGTTTTTAACTTTTATGATTTATGCCTCCCTGCTTGCTTTCTCTGCACAATTGATCTACTTCAGCACTGTGGGCTGAAAGGTTAATCTTTGAAGCAGTCCTAATACAGATCTTTACATTAGTGCTGGAAAGGCAAGCAGGCATGCATGCAAGGCCCACGCATAAATAATTAAGTAAGGGGGAATGAATTAAGAACAATTTAACAAAAAGGTGGGTCAGTGAAGGAGGGGAGTTATGTAGTGGGCTTGAAGGGCACCTATCGCCCCCATATTGCTTCATTAGTTTTTCTTAAACATAATAGCCCCCCACCAGTGCTAGGCTACCTGCATCAGGAAGGAGCTTCTGGTGCAGGCAGTCATGTTATGGCACACGCAAGTTTATTATACACGTATGTGACATATGAGGGTGAGTCGCATCCACTGAAACAGATGAATAAATTGTAAAAAGTAAATAGCGTTAATCTGAATAATAAATGAATTAATTGGGGCGCCCTAAGTGGTGGGATAAAGGCATAGTTAAAGTTATTTGTACCAAATACAGCATGGAGACCCGGGTGTGTATACCCCGAGTCTATCTCCCAATGGATCTAAACCAGAACCCCAACACAGTCAATTCGGCTCTCATCATATAAAGATAGAAAAACCAAAAAGCTCACCGCTGTCCAGAAGTGGCCCGGGTGCTTAAAGCCCCGAACCCGTAGCTGGGGAAGGCAGAATCATATATAGGCAAGGAAGCTTCAAACGCACCGGACACAAAAGGTTCGCTAAAAATCGATCTTTATTACTCCATTTAAAATCAGTATATCTGATGCGTTTCGTGTGTTTGTGCACTTAATCATAGGCAGGTCCCATCCACCACGCCAATATTAAGCGCATGCACGTAAGTGAGTGGGTAGATTTGTGCATTATGTGCATGCACGCCAAACAACATGGCAACCCGCACTGGGAACTACCTCCCAGTGTGGGACCTAGCACCGATGGGAGCTTTTTATGATAATCTATTGATTTCCCCCAACAGGAGTGTGGGCTGTGAATTCTGACCCTGTATAAGCTGACAACACCATCTAACTATGCTGCCAGATTCTTCCTGTAAATCAAGCATTTAAGTTCTGCCCTACAAGCCTTGATTGACAAGCCCCAAGGGACCATAACAGCTTAAACTGAGGAAAATGGTCCAAAGCCATGCTGTCCAATGTCTGTGGTACTGAGGGCTGGAATTTTTCTGGGATATGTGGTGGAGGGCTGCTAATGGAAGCCACTCCCTTTTTTTTTTTAAACCGCACCCACTTAAAAACACACCCTATTACAAGAACTTTTAAGACCATACCCACATTAATGTTGGTAGCACAGCAAAAACCCAAATGTTTGGCGCTTACTGGAGGTATATCCCCTGTCATTTATATGTGAGCACAGCAAACCCCAGCACATATGACACACTTTAGGGATCCCTAACAACAATTTATAGGCACCCATCTTTGGGCCCCGACCCATAACTTAAGAATCAATGGTATACTTGCTCTTTTATGTCAGGGGGAATCTTTTTGTTTTAATTTTTTTTAATTTTTTTTTTACACCTAATGATTTCACATGTAGCTATCTTCTGCAATAAATAAATCAAAATTTGGGCTTGAGTACCACCTTTTTAAAAAAAGTTATATTATTTATTCTGTTGTGCTTCCACTTCAGCTTCAAGGGCTAAGCTGTCAATGCTGAATACTATGTCTAAGATACGTGGGCAGGTGAAGAATCCAGGATATCCGCAGCCAGAAGGTGTTTTAGGAGAGACTATGATCAAATTTGGCAAAGATCTTGGGGATGAATCAAATTTTGGTAAGTGCAGTTATTAATGCCCTAACTAGCATAATGCTTTTCTAAGTTGTGTTAAGTGTAGATTTCAGAGTGGCTGTAGACACTAATATGCTTTGTCAAATAGGTGATGCTTTGCTGGATGCTGGGGAGTCAATGAAAAGGTTGGCAGAAGTAAAGGATTCTCTGGATATTGAAGTGAAACAAAACTTTTTGGATCCGCTACAGAATCTTTGTGACAAAGATTTGAAGGAGATACAGGTGAGGCTTTGGACTAGTCACCTCCTGTGCTGGTATGCCAAGAACTGGTAAAGCAGTAACTTCAGTAATAAACTGCTATAAAGGTGCTTGGCTTAAGTTGTCAGTGTATGGTACAGATGTGCTTTTTAACATGTCTTTGTTTTGATAACTTCTTACATTAGAATTATGTGTATTGCAGCATCATCTAAAAAAACTGGAAGGCCGGAGGTTAGATTATGACTACAAGAAGAAGCGACAAGGAAAGATACCAGATGAAGAGCTGAGACAGGCCATGGAAAAGTTCATTGAATCAAAAGAAGTGGCTGAGACGAGCATGATTAATTTGCTTGATACAGATGTAAGTAGGAGTTAACTTTTTCATGGTGCTACATTACTGTAAATTATAATTTCAAACCACTTTGTTCATCCAGCCCCAAACTCAATTAGTCCACCTGGTCTTAAATAACAACTATATGCCACCCAGCTGCTGTCCTGGGCCAATGGCACTTGTAATTGTGCAATTAGCCCTATAATACACCCGCAAGTGATCCAGGACAGGGAAACCGTTAACGCATTGGCAGTTCCAGACCAGCAGTAGACAATGGTGGGCATTTATAATCTCTTGGCAGTAACTCATGGCAACAAATTAGATGTTTGCTTTCATTGTTCTACCTTTGGCTGGTTGAAAAAGGCAAATCACTGTGATTGCTATAGGTTACTGCCCAGGTGCAAATTTGCAAATGAGCCCCTGTGAGATATTAAGTATTAAGGGACATAAAAAGGCCAAAATAATGGTAGCACCTCAGGTCATAGAGGAGAATGTATAATCAATAGGTGGTACAAAAAAATTCTCTCTCCTTGACCTTTAAAGGGGTTAGAGAGATGCCTTTAATTTGCGATGAAAGACAATGCCCCCAACACATGTATATTAACTAACAAGGCAGAAGACACTAAAATGATTTGTGTTTCATCAGTCCTAAAACTAGATGATAACCCAGTTTAGCAGATAAATCAAAAACATAATGCTTGTTCATTTATTTGTGTGTGGCAAAAGTATATGAACCTAATTTTATTTGAAGGGGAAATTATGTTCAGAAGTTTCAACCAATGGTATGATAAATGGGTGTTCGTGTTTAGAGGCTCTGGGTTTTCACTCTTCTAGTCTGATGTTAAGAATACAGGTTTTTGAAAGTGTTTTGACTTGAATAAAGAAAATTTCTGATGACATACAAAAAAGTTACAGCTTGAGCATAAATAAACCCGACTATGTGGGGGAATCCAAAAAATGGAGAAAAGTGGTGCTTAAACTGGTTTAAAAAAAGTTTTCCATATCCGCAAACAGAAATCCGCCTACATTCCAACTCAACCACTACTTTTCAGGTGGATACAATTCAACTTGACTATGTGATGGGAATCCAAAAAATGGAGTAAAAGTGGTGGTTAAACTGGTGTAAAGGACTTTCTCCATATTCACAAACAGAAATCCGCCTATATTCCAACTCGACTGCCACTTTTCAGGTTCTGGCGAAAGAATGACAGTTTACAGACGTATTTCTGAATATGTTGTTAAAATGACATAAACATGGTGAAAAAAAAAACATTTTAACACTTTCCCTGCCAACGACGTATGGCATAAGTGATTGCAGAAATATGCGTTTTCTGCCAACCACGTATGTCATACGTTGTTTGGCAGATCTAGGTTTCTCTCTGCAGAAGCGGCATGTGCCTGAGCTCTGAGTTCTGAGAGATTAGTTCTGAGTGATGACAGCCCCCTGGGCAACGAGCCAGGGGGGATTTCATGTGGGTCCTGCGATGCGATCATCGCAGGACCCATCTCTAAGCAGCAGATGCGATTGCATCTGCTGCTTCTCCTTCAGCTCTCCCTGCTTCCCCCCCCTCCCTCTGGCGACGCCCACTCACTTCCTGCTGTGCAAGCTCTGCACAGAGGACCCTACAGGATCACAAAAGACATCTACAAGCAATCTGATCGGCCATCTACACACTTACACACTGTCACACAACTTTTAGATGTGTATAAACATGTATCCACAAACACATACACACTTTTTTTTTAATTTATTTATTTTACCCCTATTTTGACAGCCTGACTATTGGATCAGATATTCTGACCACTAATTACACTGTTATGTGACTTATTTTGCTGTTTCACTAATTTGCACAATTTTTGTGGTTTTATTGCATTTTTATCCCTGTATTAGTATTCCTGATCTGTTTTTTAGCTTCGTTTTGCCATGTGGTACTTTGGTGTAGAAAAATAACTTTACCTATTTTAAATTCATCAGAATGTGTATTTTTCAAAAATATATGGTTTTCTGGGAGTCTCTGTATAGTTAGGGGATGTTACAGCACATAATACGCTGACAGGGGGCTCTGTGTGCAAAAGCTGTGTTGGCAGGTGAGAAATCCTTATGCGCTATTTTCATTTTGGGGTCAGTACACACCACAGACTTTGGTATATCTATGCATATTGGGCATCAAACTGTTCAGTTGACCTGGTGTTCCTATTTGGGGTGATTTGCCTTTGTACGCAAGAAATTGTGTGAGAAAAAAGCGGCAAATTGCAAAATTTTAGGCGATTTTCTGAAATGTCATAAAAACCACTAACTTTAGGAAAGCTTTACCGATTGGTACTTTGGTGTAGAAAGGACTCTTTACCCATGTTGGATTTGGCAGAATGTGTACTTTCCAAATATATATGGTTTTCTGGGTTTTTCTGTATAGTTGGGGGTGTTACAGCACATAATACACAGTCATTGGACTTATTTTGACAGTTGAGAAAATTCATATGCACTATTTTCATTTGGGTGCCTCTGTACACCACATATCTTTGCATATTGGGCATCAAACTGTTCATTAGACCTCTGGCATTCATATTTAGTGTGATGTGTCATTCTATGTAAGAAATGTTGTAAGATAAATGTGGCAAATTGCAACATTTTTAGTCGTTTTTCAGAAGAGTCATGACGAATGGGTTCACATTGGGGCCCCTACATGCCACATACTTAGGTAAACCTATACATATTGGGCATCAAACTGTTCAGTGGACCCCTGGCGTTCATATTTAGGGTGTTTTATCTGGTTACTTTATGACCTGTAGGAGATAAGGTACTATAGACTGGAAGCTTTGAAGCAATTTTTTAAAAAAAATCACAAATTTTGATAAAAACCAATACATTTAGGAAAGCATTGCAACTTGGTAGTTTGGAGTAGACAGACAGTTCTATCTATTCTGGATTCCCCAGAATCTGGGATAAACCTTCTGTTAGTGGAAGTTTTGGCCTTGAAATCTAAAGTATGCAGCTTTCTGGAGCAGTGTTTTGGAAATTTGGTAGTGTACTGCTGGGAGTTTTTGACCTATACAAGTGAGAATTCTCCATAAAACTATTGTTTGGTATTGGCACGATCAGAAGACATAGTACTTTCAAAATCAGTTGAAAATTAAATTATGATTTAACTGAAACGTGGTGGGATGAAACATGCGACTGGGCTGTGAATTTAAATGGTTACACCCTTTTTAGGAGGGAAAGAGGGTGGAGAGTTTTGTCTTTATGTAAAGCCAGATTTAAAGCCATGTGCTAAAGAAATTACCAGGGACTGTGTGGAATCCCTTTGGGTAGAGATTTCAGGAGGGCTGAAGGTTACAAGAAAATTATCATTAGTGTATGCTATATAAACCACCGTATCTAGTAGAATTAAGTCTAAAACAACTGGACTTTTCTGAGTTTTTCTTTTCACAACTCATCCAAGTGGCTTCTTCAGTTCAAATGACTGGTAGGGAATTCCCCGGTATTTAAAACTCTTGATGGTAGTAGAGTCACAGACATCCAATCACAATGGTTACATTGAACTTGTTCAGTTAGGTGTTAGCTGAAACTGACAGGTGTAAGAAGGTATGATCCAATCACAATGGTACCAAGATTCTCATTGATGAAGGTGTTAATCCTTCAAAGTAATGTGGTCTATGCGGTCCAGTGTAGTGAAGGGTGCTCAGACTTATACATTGGGGAGACAAAACAACCTCTCTGTAAGAGAATGGCCCAACATAGGCGGGCAAACTCCTCAGGACAAGACTCAGCGGCCTATCTACGCCTCAAAGAAAAAGGTCACTCTTTTGAGGACAGTAACGTGCATATTTTGGACCGAGAGGACAGATGGTTTGAAAGAGGTGTGAAAGAGGCCATTTATGCCAGCCTGGAAAAACCATCCCTGAACAGAGGAGGGGGCCTGAGACACCGCTTGTCACCAACATACAATGGCGCGTTGACATCCTTACCCCGGCAGTTTCACAACAGTTCACACTTCCAGTCATGTACTTTGAAGGATTAACACCTTCATCAATGAGAATCTTGGTACCATTGTGATTGGATCATACCTTCTTACACCTGTCAGTTTCAGCTAACACCTAACTGAACAAGTTCAATGTAACCATTGTGATTGGATGTCTGTGACTCTACTACCATCAAGAGTTTTAAATACCGGGGAATTCCCTACCAGTCATTTGAACTGAAGAAGCCACTCGGATGAGTGGTGAAACGTTTTCAAGAAAAACTCAGAAAAGTCCAGTTGTTTTAGACTTAATTCTACCAGATACTGTATATCATGACCTGGATGAATGAGAATCTTCATAGACATATATAAACCACCCGTTTAAGTGAGGAGGATGAAGCTCAGCTATTAGTGCAAATGGAAGAGGCTTCACAACTAGTTCAAGTTATTATGGGGGACTTTAATTATCCGGACATTGACTGGAGTAATGGGGTGGCTATGTCAGAAAAAACTAGTAAGTTTGTAAATATGCTAAATGAAAACTTTTTATTTCAGGCATTTCCAGAACATACTAGGCATGATTCTCTTTTGGACCTGGGGATGTCTAATAATACTGAACACATCTCTAACATTTGTGTGGGTGAGCATTTGGGAAACAGTGATGAACATGGTCTCCTTTGAGCTAATGTTGCAGAGACATGTCTTCAACACACTGCTTAGCAAGTATACAGGTCCGTATATTCCACTTGTAAGCAAGGAGAGGCATCACAAAGCAAACCTTTATGGTTGAATAAAAGTGATGCATGGGTCACTCAGGAGGAAATTCAAAAGAGACCGGTAAAGGTAAACAAGGTCCAAAACTGGATGGTATTCATCCCAGGGTATAAAATGAGCTTAGCGCTGTAATTGCCAAACCTCTTCAGTTAATTTTTCAAGATTCATTGAGGTCTGGTATGGTGCAGAGAGACTGGTGAATTTTTAACATCAGTGGTAGGAAAGCTTATGGAAGGGGTAATAAGGGATAGGATTCTTGAATACATTGCAAATCACAATACTATATGTTTGTGCCAGCATGTTTTTATGTGTAAAAGATCTTGCCAGACTTATTTAGTTGCCTTTTATGAGCAGGTGAGCAGGAACCTTGATGCTGGAATGGCAGTGGATGTCATCTACTTTGTTAAAGCGTTTGATACAGTACCTCACAGAAAGTTAATGACAAAATTGAGGAATATTGACCTAGAACAGCGGTGCCCAACTGGCAGCCTGCGACCCCCTCTGTGTGGCCCCCCCATTTGTCTGGCTGCTTTGATGGTTTACCTTTGTGTAAGCTTTAATTAGTATCAATACTGGGATTAACTGGCCCCCTGCATGGTTCTCACCTCAGATTCAGGCTGTAATCCCCCTGTATTGTTTAAACATGTAATCCCCTGTGTTGTTCACACCTTTTAGTTTCTGCATTGTTCACCCCCTGCAGTGTTCACACCTCAGGCTGTAATTACCCCCATTGTTCCCCTGTTCACACCTCAGACATTGTATGTAGTGCCTGGACTAAGCTGCCTGTGTATATGGCACACACAGACAGCATAGGGTAGGCAAGTATGTCGCATAGGCAGTATAGGGCAGGGAGGGTATGGAACACACTGGCAGCATAGGGTAGGCATAGTATGGCACACACAGGCAGCATAGGGCAGGCAGAGTATGGCACACACAGGCAGCATAAGGCAGGCAGAGTATGGCACACACAGGCAGCATAAGGCAGGCAGAGTATGGCACACACAGACAGCATAAGGGAGGCAGAGTGCTGCCTGTGTATGCCATACTCTACCTGCCCTATGCTATCTGTGAGAGGTGAACCTGGCAGGGGTTCGTTCTGGGAGTTTGTTAGTAGTTGGAAACAGCCATTAAATGGTCCCTAATGTGTGTAATTATGTTGCTGGGGGTTGCTATGCTATCCACAGGGGAGGAGGAGGCATGTGGATTTAAGGGTGTGTTTTAATATGACATAATATAATTCTTTCATATATGAATAACTGTTGATATCCCCGCAGTGAGGACCAAGCATTTGGGTTTTTGCTGCACTGCCACCATTGTGATAAAATGGGTGTGGTTTGAAGAGGGTGTGGTTCAAAAAAGGGTAGTGGCCAAAACTGGCTTCCATTAGCGGCCCTCCACCATGTATGCTAGAGAAATTCCGGCCCTCGGCACCGCAGAAGTTGGACAGCACTGGCCTAGAACATAATATTTGTATTTGGATAGAGATCTGGGTGAAGGATAGAAGGAACATTTTTTAATTGGGCCAGTGTTGTTAGTAGAGTACCACAGGGGTCAGTCCTTTGCTTTTAACTTGTTTATTAATTAGGTGGGCATACAAAGCACTGTTTCTATTTTTGCTGACGATACTAAATTGTGTAAAGCTATACATTTAATGCAGAATGCTGCCACTTTGCAGAGCAATTTGACCGTATTGGAAAACTCTGCAGCAAAATGGAAAATGAAGTTCAATGTTAACATGTTCCATGTAGGATGCTGCAGCTTTACAGAGTGATTTGACAAAAGTGGAAAACTGGGCAGCAAACTGGAAAATGAGGTTCAGTGTGGACAAGTGCAATGTTATGCACTTTGGTAGAAATAATATAAATGTGAGCTATCTACTAAATGGTAGTTTGTTGGGGGTATCCTATATGGAGAAGGATCTGGGAGTTTTTGTAGATAATAAGTTGTCTAATCCCTGGCAATGTCATTCAGTGGCTACTAAAGAAAATAAAGTGCTGTCTTGTATAAAAAAGGGCTCAAGGGATGAGAACATAATTTTGCCTCTTATAGGCATACTCAAGGTGAGGCCTTACCAGTTTTGGGCTCCAGTCCTTAAGAAGGATATTAATGAGCTGGAGAGAGTGCAGAGACGTTGAACTAAACTGGTAAAGGGGACAAAAGATTCTAACTATGAGGTTAGACTGTCACGGTTGGGGGTTGTTTTCTCTGGAAAAAATGCGATTGTGAGGGGACATGATTACTCTGTACAAGTAGATTAGAGGGGCAGATAGGGGATTTTTATTCCCATAGAAACAGTCAGAGCACCAGATGCCACCCCTTTAGATTAGAGGGACAGAACTTTCATTTGAAGTAGCGTAAGTGGGAGTGAGGGCAGTGAGGTTGAGGGAATGCCCTTCCTAGTGATGTTGTAATGGCAGATTCTGTTAATGTTTTTAAGAGGGGCCTGAATGAGTTCTTCAACAAGCATAGTATTTAAGGCTTTTGTGATACTTAAATCTACAGTTAGTATTGATGTTGGTATATATGGTTTATGAATATGAGTGTATAGTTATATCAGTATAGGTTTGTGTGGGTTTTACTACATTTTTAACCCTATGTAACTTTCAGGGGACAAGTTTCTGTCTAAAAAATGGGTGCAAAAAGCCTCATTAACAAATAAACAAATACATGAAATAAAAAGTAAAATTTATACAATTTTCTATATAAAACGTTTTAACACTTATTTGCAGTATTTTGCTTCTTGTAGCTCTATAGCTAATAGTTAATTTTTAGTTTTAGATCCAGTAGACAGCCCCCTCCCCAACAGTTCACTGACACCTGTCCCAACCCATATGTTGCCCCATAGCATATCCAGAAGTACAGAGCTGCTAAGCAGTGTTGGCCACCATCTTTAGCTGTGTTACTTCTGTTCCCAACATCCATCTAGCTGATCTGCAAACGGATGCACAATTTAGGCCAAACTGTGAAATAGGGCAACAGCACATGTTTGTAGTTGAAATCAGCTGTAGGAACTGAAGACACTTGGCCAGAGGTTGAGGTGTAGTGCTACAATGGGCCACAGGTCAGTTGGTGCAAGTGTAACTGATGTTGAAGGGGGGGGATGAAGCATCTGTGCATTGGCACTAAAACAAGTAACTTTCCAGGAGGTTTTAGTTCCCCTTTAACAGGAGACAACACCAACTGGATATAACTTGTGTGATGCTGCATTTAATAACTCAGAGATGAGAAATTAACTACAATTTTAGTTAAAGTATATGTTCTCCAAACTGACATTTAAATAGACAGGGACTCTGTACTGTGAAAGACAGGATTAGGAAAAGCTAAAGTTAAATTCACAAAAAAAATGTGTTACGTGTAATTTAAAATGTGTGAAAGACAAAATCTAAAAAGTGTCTGTTTAAAGACAAATTCACAGAAGTGAAATTTATGGAGGTTTGTACATAAGATGAGAAAATCTATCTCCACTTTTATTTTCTCAATATTACCACTTTTGTGAATTCCCCTCTTTGTGTATATATAGTAAATGTACCCTCTATTTTATAATATATAGTGAATAATGTACCCCCTTTAGTCAGCCTCATGCTTTTACATAGTCATGGAACTCCTTGGTGACTTATAATTTGGTCATATTTTACAACAGGGGGTGCATTATTCTTTATAATACACCAAGTTGATTATGATTATAACTGATGACATCACTAAGTATCTAATAAGGCTATAATTTACAGGATATTTATGGCTTTTTGTATTAAATATATGTATGTGGGTAGACAGAGATAAATGTGTGTATTTATTTCTATATAATAAAAAAAAAAGCATCTATCATCTTTTCTCTCTCTAACTCTCTCTCTCATCTTTCTTTCTGTAAAAGACATTTATAATGAGCGTATCTGTATTATAAGCAGAGTAACTTTTCTGCCATGAAATATACAAACACTTAGCCACATGCTTTTATACATTCAGCAGTCTTTTCCTCATGTGCAAAGTTTCTACAGATTAAACATACATGATGATAGTAATGTGTTGTGATCCATGAGGCTTTTCATCCTCTGCATAAAACAGCCTAAACACACTTTTTAACCCTACTGAAGGTTAGTATGCCAGTTGCATTTGACAATCTTACTGCTTTTAACTGGCATCATTTATTAATCCTGCAGTATTAAATATCTTGAGACATGACATCTGTTTTAATGTTAAAAATGCTGCAACATGGTGCATGCTATAGTTTAAAACCATATAAACAATAATTGACTTTTATAATGGATGTGTCTGTATCATAAGCAGAGTGCTTCTGTTGAAAGTTTGCTGCTTCTTCATTTCACAAAAGTACTGTAAGATTCACAAAGGCATTTTAGGGGCATGTTTACTAAGGTTGGTGTTAAATGTCACTGGTGATTGTTGCCCATAGCAACCAATCGGCAATCAGATTGGAACAGTGACTTACAAGTCACCTAAAAAAGACCTATAAGCAAAGATCTGATTGGTTGCTCCAGGCAGCATAACCGGTAAAATGTATTTCCATTCTTAGTAAACA
The DNA here is from genome assembly GCF_000004195.4 of Xenopus tropicalis. NCBI lineage: Eukaryota > Metazoa > Chordata > Amphibia > Anura > Pipidae > Xenopus > Xenopus tropicalis. The sequence goes on from NC_030677.2 coordinate 93,878,672, forward strand.
TGCCCCTAAGTCTTTAAATTTCATATTTATTTTTTTCTGTGAATGTCTCAGACAATTAAAATGCATATGTTTTTTTTCCCCTTCTTTTCTTTTATCCTATTCAAAGGTTGAACAAGTTAGCCAACTGACAGCCTTGGTGGAAGCACAGCTAGACTATCACAGGCAAGCTGTGCAAATACTGGATGAACTTTCAGAAAAGCTGAAGGATCGTGTTAGAGAGTCTTCTTCAAGAACAAAACGAGAGTTCAAGCCTAAGCCACGAGAAAGCTATGAATATGCTGAAAGTGAACAGTCCAATGGTGGCTTTAGCAACCCCTCCAGCAAAGCACCAGGTAATATTACTTATTCAAGGGTGCTTTGTTTTAGTAATTTTTCTTGTGATGTACTGAAGTGTAACAATAACTTATTGTTTTGCTTCAGCTTCATCATCTTTCCGCAGTGAAAAGCCTGCAAGGACTAATAACCGCAGTTCAGGTGAGTACCGCCTATCCCTTTTATTTACATAGTTACATAGGGTTGAAACAAGACCAGAGTCCATCAAGTTCAACCCTTCCAAGTAAACCCAGCACACACAAACCTTTACTTACCTATCTATACACCCACATTCATAAACTATATTACCAACATATGCTGGTTGCCCTTCTTGCAAACACCTACCTTTTTACTTACCCTAAATGTTCAAGAAATCCAGGTTTCTTAATCACTACAAAAACTGTTGTTAATGTTCTTGTCTCTTTGTCTTGTAGCTCCCTTGGACCAGCCATGTTGTAAAGCTCTTTATGACTTTGACCCTGAAAATGATGGAGAACTAGGTTTCCGTGAGAGTGATATTATTACACTTACCAATCAGATTGATGAGAACTGGTATGAAGGAATGATAAATGGCCAGTCTGGTTTTTTTCCTGTCAACTACGTTGAGATTCTGGTTCCATTGCCTCAATGAGTTTCACTTGGATTTGCTTAATAAACTACATTAACACTAAGGACCAAAATTATGAGGAACTATAAGCACCTGGCTTCCTGTTTTTGACGATCTCTCTGGAAGAGCAAGTCTTTTTAATCAGTTTTATAAGTCAGAGGCCTGTTACTTCTGGACGCCGGCCATAGAATACATTTTGTCCGTCCATCCATTGCCCCATTTGATGCTTAAGATCTTGCATAAAGGCTATTCTAGTAATTCACTACGTCAGTTACTATAGTGAACACTAAGTGCCCCCCACATACAGTTTACAATATATTTTAGTCTAACCAGAATGTGATTTTCTTTAAACCTTTTGTGGTTTGGATAAATTCTAAAATACTTATGTATGACTTCTGAAAAGAACCCAAACCATAATGCACAACTGCTAATGGATTGCATTCTGTTGAATGGGTTAGGCCTTTTTCATTGTCTTTTTACAAAATACTTTTTTTCTTGAATACTTTGGCTGCAAGATTGTGGTAGCAACTAAGGTGTTAACCTTTTGCTCCTGCTTATTATCTATGTGTATCTATGTGTATGTATATGTATATTATATATAATCTTTATATTCTATGTGACATCATGTATCTTGGTACAGTTATCTATTTTAGCCTAGGGATTAACATTGTGAATATACAGAGACCATTGGATCTGCTAGGTTTACTTCTGTATCTCTTTAATGGACCAATAATACCAAACAAAATGAAAATTAATCATTTAAATATACATACCATTTTCTTTACTGAACATGTAACAGTATTTCTCCTTAAGTGAAAGTCATGGCTGTAGGTATTTTTACATACTGCGTAAATCCGTTCAGCATATTGTATTCAGTGGAATGATTAATGCATAACAATCAGCAAAAGTACACACACACACACAAACTACTGATCAGTAACAGCATGTGATAGATGTCTAGTTATTAAAAATTGTTGTATTATTATAGGCTATGTGAGACAATTTATTCTAATAATAATGTTACATCTAATCCAATTTAATTTTTTAGCTCTATAGCTGAAATAATTACAGTTTCTATTTTTTTTGTATGAGTTGTATTAGTGGGGCCAAAAAATGAAATGGGCATCAGAGTGACAAGTCACTCAGATTGTTTCAGTCTAGCAAACAAATTCTAAAGCTTATAGCATACAGTGCATTTTGTCAAAGCACATAAAAATACCTTTACATTGCAGGACATAGTAATTGCCTTGTCTAAACCTTTAAGACATTGCCCTTTAATGCAAAGATAACTAAATACCCTGTGCACTATTAACTGACTGTTTAGTTAACTTGTTCCTCCTCCAATCTGCCTGTTATCATCTTTAAAGATTTACATCAGTGATCCCCAACCAGTGGCTTGTGAGCAACATGTTGATTTTCAACCCCTTGGATGTTGCTCCCAGTGGCCTCAAAGCAGGTGCTTATTTTTAGATTCCTGGCTTGGATGCAATTTTTGGTTGCATGAAAAACAGGTGTACTGACAAACTGAACCTTCTGTAGGCTGCCAGTCCACATAGAGGCTACCAAATAGCCAATCATAGACCCCCAACTCTCTTTACATTTGGATGTGGCTCACGGGTCAAAAAGTTTGGGGGATCCCTGGTTTACATAATGATTTCCCAGTGGTGGCAGTGTTAAGCATTCTTAAAATCTTGTCATAAAAGGTGTCCTGGTAATGGTCATTAAGTTATATAAAAAAAATTCTTGTCGCCCATGCAACCAATTCACTATATGGTACAACAAAAGTAGAAGACGGTATAGACTAATCTAATGTGTAAGCACCCACATTTGGAAATTGAAAAAACAACAGGTCTTATAAATTTTGCCTCTTTAGTAGGACAACAGGTAATATTACTAGATAAGCTTTTTTGGCAAGGCCCATCTGGTTGCTTTATGAATGGTTTCTGATGGGATCCCGCTGTCAGCTATCCAAGATGTAGCCACAAGCAAGGTAGAATGTGCCCTCTGGTCCCTAGGATCCTTCCAGTCTGCCAAAATGACACTTAAAGGCACAGTAATGCAAACATTTTACATTATAAATAGCACTTTGATAAGCATATCTATATTATAGAAATGGGAATATCTCTGTATTAACTATGTCCTATACATCACAGATGTTATTTATTCAATGCCCAGTTATAATATTACCGTTTCTATATGATATGTGTGTTAAAGTGTCTAGAAGGGATATTTTGAATGATAAATATTGGTGTTACTGTACCTTTTAAAGGAGAATGCAAGTCAAAATTTAAAAAGCATACTGCCTAATAGTCCTCCTATTGTTTAGTAAAAACGCCACACTTTTGGCTCACCTAATCAAATATTTACTCAGTCACACTTACTTCACATTTTCTAGAACAGGCAGCCATCTCTAAAAAGGTATTCTCCCTTCCTTTCCCTCCTTGCTTCATACTGCACATGTGTTTCATTCCCTCCCCTCTGCCAGATCCACTTCTGATTGGCTGGTGGGCATGTGTAGCTCAGAACAGCAGACAGGATCAAGTGACCCACATGCTCAGAGAATAGGAAGGCTGCCGCTGGCAGCCTACAGGAAGGGAAGAGAGATTTCAGTGATGTCACTGTAGTCTTCACGCTGCTGTAGGCTGCCAGCACCATATCTCAGAGAAGCAAGCAGGGATCTGGGAATTTAGATAAACAGTACTTAAAAAGAATGCCTTTAGACTTACTTTTAATTTATATTAACCTTTCATTGTCCTTTAAGTTGATTTGTGGAAGTGGTTGAAATTCCTTCCAGGAACACTGTGTAGGTTACGTAATGAAAGATGGAACAAAGTCATGGGTAGGGTATGCACACAGTTTGTTTTGATCAAGATTTAGAGCAAAAAGATGGAAATGTGATTTTCCAGCTCTATGTGAAACTGAGAAATCAAGGCAACTTTTACAAATATAAATAAGTGCAATTTTCAGTGTACGCTCTTCGCTTCAGATACCTCGTGTCCCAGATCATTCAAGGTAGCAAACCAATCTTATCTGGAACAATACCTGTATGTAATGCTCATGCAGATAATGGATCTCTTCACCTCGGCAAGATAACAGCTAAGGAAAAACTATGAGTACAGTATTTCATTTAGAAGCCATGCCCAAATAAAGTAATTTAACTTTTTTGTGTTGGCTACCATGAGGGACACTGGGAAAAAAATTACACTATGTGGCCAAAAGCATGTTGATGCCTGCCTGCCCGCCCAATATTACATTCCTAAACTAAGAGTATTAATATGGAGTAAGTCACCTTTGCTGATATGGTACGCTGTCATAGGTCCACAGATAAGGAAAGGCTGTTTTGTCTTGAATGTAGAGGTTACCTGTGTTTTCTTCAGGAGTCCAACAAACAATGCAGTAGGAATGATGGGAGATGTACATGTACAGGTTTAGTATGATTTTCTGTACTAAAATAATACCAGTCAGTTTGTTGATCACACATATGAAATGTTTCAACTGCTGATGCACCAGGAAGGCAGTTGCATAATGCACCTAAGGCTAATGCCACATGTAGCATATGGAGCGTATTTTCGGCAAGCCAAGAATACGCTCTAAAATGCCCCTACCTGTGTCTGCACCCGAATAAATGGAATACTCTCAGGCCAAAAAACGCAAGACTTCATATTTTCGGCAGATATCGGCTACAGGTGCCTGCACACATTCGCAGTTCGCAGCTTTTATTGGCCTATACTTGTATATTGCCACATTTGGTATATATAAGACACATGCTTGGTTTACACTAATAAAGAGATGAACTTAATTAACGCCATCCACTTGAGGAGCCAATATTTTTTTTATCTATCTAACTAACTTTATAAATAAAAGTTTCATTCACAGAGACAGCACTGCTGTTAGATTAGAAGTGTCAGTATCCCTAAAAGGCAAAAAATACAAGCAACAAATATATGTATAATTGCAAGTATAATTATATATAATCTGACACCAATGGGGTGGTAGCCAGATAAAAATAATTGATAATAGGCAACTGAAAGCCAAGATGCTGCTTGAACAATCATATAACTGAGGCTGATGGTGTAATATAGGCATGTTGTGCTAAAGATTTGATTAATCATACACCCTTTAGCCACACCTTCCTGAAAATCACAGCTGTGCATTGTTATTCTATTATTAAATTATGCAGTAGATATTATCCACAGTATTCCAAGACTATTACTGCAGAAAAGTTGACATGTTAAAATACAATAAGAATTTATCGTATTCCATTCTGGTGCTGGCCCAGGTAGGCTGAATTTACAGTAGCGGGGCGTATTCTCGGCAAGCGTTTTTCGGCTTGCTGAGAATACGCCCCGTGGCATTAGCTTTAGAGTTCCATGACCTCTATAACATAATAGGGTCATAGAACTCCTCAGTGACTTCTAATATGCTTATATTTTACAACAGGTGGTACATTATTCCCTATATAACTCATAGCATGAACAGGCTACCGACTGTTAGTAATACATCAGCAACATTTAGTAGACCCAGAGTTGGATAACTTATCTTGAGGCATAATACAGGATAAAGGAGTATTAAACACTCATTGGTAAAATGTGTGTGGCATTAAACCCATACATGCACCACCCATACAGATAAACATAGAGAGAAACAGACAGCATTTATTGCTAAACAGGCAAAGGGAAACCTACATTATTTGTAGATTTAAATTTAGGGTTACCAGTTCAATTGAAAATTCAGGCACACATCTACAAAATCCAGGTAGAAGGGCTGCACTGCTTGCTGTTTAATTCAAATGCAATCAATGTAGCCCTCAACATGTGTTTATTAGAGATGTACCTGAATTTTCAAGTGGACATGTCAACCCAAAAATAAAATTTTGCCTAATAAAGGAAAACAATTCTAAGAAACTTTGCAATATATATTCATTAGAAATTTGTAATGGTTTTTATGTTATTTGTATATATTATTACTATTAAAACTAGTGTTTGTCTATTCTTTGCCCTTGTGGCTCTCTCTTTTAAAACAATGTAACATAAGCCAACAGATTGACTTGTCTTGCTGGAGGCAACTGGCTTTTGCAATATTGTTTAACAAAAAAAAAAAAACATAACTAGGAGTTAAACAAATGCTGCTTTTTATAGCAGTTTCATTTACAAATAACTTTTAAAGCACTTAAAAAACTGTAATAAATTCTTATTGTATATTAACATGTCAACGTTTCTGCAGTAATAGTGTTGGATAATATCTACTGCATAATTTAATAATAGAATAGATTTTCAGGAAGGTGTGGCTAAAGAGTGTATGATTAATCAAATCTTTAGCGCAACTAAAGAAAAAATATTGGCTCCTCAAGGGGATGGTTTTAAGTGTGTTCATCTCTCTATTAGTGTAAAGCAAGCATGTGTCTTATATTTACCAAACGAGGCAATATATAGGCCAATAAAAGCTGCGAACTTGGAGCCTCCAGACAGTTGTAAGCTTATTGGCATGTTTGGGGATCTTGGAAGGGCCTGCTCAACTTATAAATTTCAACATGTATGGCCAACTCATTCTGTAAAGTTTCCTGCTCAGCAGGCGTGTAAAGAACACTGGCATGGGGTCCACTTTGCTCTGTATTTTGTACTGCGTCAGCCAAGTTTTCATGATAAAATCCATTTTGTGTGTCTCCACACAGGCCCTTATAGTGCCTGGCAGTGCAGAGACACATGGGAGCAGATAAGTACAAAACACAGGCAGAGAAAAGCAGACTCCCCTGCTCCGTGTGAAATTAGCTTTATCATCCTTCTGATGTTTTAGTGTATTAAAAATATACAAATTGTGTAAATGCACAAATTGAAAACCATGAATGGTATGTACCAGTTTTGTTTAATTTTTGATAAAAGAACCATTAAAAAAGAAGAGAAGAAAAATTTTCTATTTTGTATCTATTAACATTGCATTACATAAAAGATGCTACTCAGCTAGGTGTAGAACACATGTATCAAGTGAGTAGTTTTTAAATGAGCCTTGTTTTTGAAAGAAATGCACAAGAACACCAGAAAAACATCAATCCTGTTCGTTTAGACACTTGAATGTTTTATTTTACTTTTTCTTTCAGCTTTTAAACATTCTCCAGTTTTACTGTCTTGTGATATGGCTAATGTTTTAAGAATGTACCCACAAGGAATTTACATATAAATGACCATTATAAACAGTATCTAAAGCCCCAAAAGCCAGAACGAGTGTTTAATTTGTTAAAATGCATAGGATTGTGTATCTTTTCTCCAATATAGTAACCTTGATTTTAAAATGATTGCTTCTATTGGTACCTAATGTTTATCTTAGTAAAAACCTGCAATACAGGTATAGGACCCATTATCCAGAATGCTCGGGACCAATGGTATTCCGGATAAGGGGTCTTTCCGTAATTTGGATCTCAATACCTTAAGTCTATTAAAAATAGGATTAATAGGATTATTATTAGGATTATATTAATAATTTATTATTTATATCTTAGTTGGAATCAATTACAAGGTTTTGTTTTATTTCTACATAGAAAAAGGAAATCGGTTTTAAAATTCTGAATTATTTGATTAAAATGGAGTCTATGGGAGACGGGCATTCCGTAATTCGGAGCTTTCTGGATAACGGGTTTCCGGATAAGGGGTCCGATACCTGTACTGACAGAATTCATAAACTGCACACATGTGCATATTAGTAAATGAAGTGAATATACATCAATAAAAGCCATGTATTACATTCTTATCCGCTTTTTACAATTAAGGTTACGGACAATTAAATACAGAATATCTGTTTACATACCAAGAAATAAATCATAAAAAGTGCTTGGTGGTGGCTTGATGGTTCAATGTACTGTTAAATCATTGGGTGTGTATCAACATTATTATTAACATTTATTTATAAAGCACCAACATATTCTGTATGTGTAGTGGGATAAAAATGTATTTTAGATTTACTTGCCTATTGTTACCCTAACAACAAATATGGGTAGAAGCCAGATTTTATATACAGAACTTAGAAAGATTCTGAAGCTTTAGCCTTGTGTACTAACATTAATGTTTCCGGCCTTTAGTGTTGTGCAAAGAGTGTCACCATCTTGGATTTTGTGTCAATGACACTGCACATTCTCAGTGTGCTCTGGGCAGCTATTAAGATGCTAAGCTTAGGTTTGTTGCAAATCATCAAGCAAAAAAAGAGGTTCAGATGTTCATAGAAGCTGTTGCTACAGAGTTGATCATTACACTCTCATCTCATCAAGTCAACTAGTTTCTGAGCTTCCATGTAATTAGAATTTTAATTATCAGCCTTATTAATATATTCTATATATGCAGTATAGTTAGAGTCAGTCTGACAGCACAGAAAATGTGCAGTGAATTAGCAGAAAAGAAGACGGGGAGTTACTGGGTGAATCTTTGGAGGCACAGATCTTTACTGCTAAAGGGCTGTGGTTGCCTTGGGCTTGTACAGAACCACAAAACATAATGTACAAAATGTCTGCATTACTTCTTTGGATAAGCTTTAGTTTTCCTTTAATGCCGTGTTTTGCACAATGAAAACGCAGCAAATTCTAAAAACTGATGTGATATTTCAGAGGATACACTTTGTATCAGAGGTCCCCCTTGTCATTTAAATGTCAAAAAAGTTTGAGAGCAACACAAACATGCAAAAAATTCTTGTGGGTGCTATATATGGACTTGGATATGCTACTAGTAGCCCCTGTTGTAGTTTGGCAGTATGCATGTTCCTTTTTTACAACTAAAGCTTGCCTTGAAGCCATAAATTCAAAAATAAGAACCTGCATTGCGATCACTGGGAGCAACATCCGCGTGAGCAACATGTTGTGTGCAAGCCACTGGTTGGTGATCACTGTTGTATATGATTTCATATTAGCTCCCACATGTAATGGAGGTGGGGTGCTTTATTAGTCTGCACATCTATGTGTGAAGTTCTAAAACAAATTGCATAAGTACAGTTTGCCTTTCTGTCATCAAATGAAGACTGAAGCACATTTATTTATGAATTTCCCTTTCTGTAATTGGCTGTAAGGATCATATGCATTACAAACTTCAGCTTTGGGTCATTTTAGCCTGCATGTTTGAGAAATGTGTATACTTGGTCCAGAACTGGTCCAAATCCATGGTCCTTTGGTGTTCGGCTGGACAAGGAACCCTGTAAGAAATGTTGATACAAGCAAGCATCAGCTGAAAAACAAATGAACAAAAAATATGTTGCTAATACTATATTTCTGTTAAGGGGTGATGGGGATACAAGCAGCACCATGATGTAGTGGTTAGAGTTCTCTTGATACTCCATCATAGCTCTGCTTAAAATATAAAGCTCTTCCCTGTATTCAAATGTACCTTTTACTGATTCTGTACAGTTAAAAGGATAAACTGATTTTATGACTTTTATTTAAAGGGATTCAGATTGAAATATTTGTGTGTAGGCAGCAATCTTGGTGCATTGTGCCTGATTCTGAGCTAGCACTAAACAACAGAACTTCTTGCAGATAAGCTCTTGTTTCATGACTTAGGTAAGCCAGACTGGGATTTGTACTATAGAGTGCTTTTCTTATATCTACTCTCCCATTGTTCTGATGGGGGGGGGGGGGGGGGCATTTACGAGGGGTGACATCACTCCAACTTGCAGTACAACATTAAAGAGTGACTAAAGTTTATCAGAGCACAAGTGACATGGCTGAGGGCACCTGGAAATCGAATAACATGTCTAGCCCATTTCAGATTTTGAAATTAATTATAAAAAAAATCTGCTCTTTTGAAAATTGAATATCAATACAGGATTCTGCTGAAAGAGCACTGTTAATTGATGCATTTTGTAAAAAACATGTTTTCTTGTGACATAATCCCTTTAACAAGATGTGTCATTCTTGGAGAGGCCTGGAATTTTCTTATGCATGACAAAGACAGCAAACTGGAAACATGGACACATTTGAACATATTCAAACATATTCAAACATATTCATATTTTAATTCAAACACCAAGGAAACAATGAGTTTGGAATATAAAGTAGAACCTCCAACAATGTATGAAAGCCCTTTTTCATATGTCTTGCCAAGGAAATTGCAATTTTACTTACCTTTATTTGTAAATTTCTAACATGGCAGTGCATACCCTATCTATATAGGAAGGTAGGGCAATTGTCTTACTTAATCAAACGGAAACACTAGCTACAGTATAAGACTTTCTACTTACAGAAGATATTAATTTACTATAGCAGAAAACCATACTCTCATTTGCACTCGTGTGTCAGGACATGGAAGAAAGGGATATTAGGTAATAAACATTTCTACTTTCTTTATACCTTGCACACCAATACAAACATAGAAGAGATAAGCCATTCAACGTGTAGGCTTATAGTATATCCCCAACAACAAAGCACTTAAAGGAAGAAAAGTTAGCATAAGTAAAATTAATTCAGTGTACATATCAGAAAGGGCAGACAAAGCTCTCCTTATGTAGTTATAAATTAAAAGGCAGACAACAACAAAAGCTTTTCAGGATATCACCCTTCCTCAGTTTAGCTTTTGTTAGATTAGTTCCCAATACAAGCAGCACTAAAACAGGAATATGATTATAGGAACATAAAATTCAAGCTCCTGTACTTTACAGAATAACTCTGCAGTTTAAAAATGTGCATCTTTGTTAGAAATGCTGAATCTTCTGCAACAAAATGTAGTAATACTAGCCATGTTCAGTGACAAGCTCTTTTAGGTAACAACACTTTCAATGTTATATTTAAATATACATACATATACACACAAAATGCAATTCAAGAGAATATCTAGAATAAATACCTTCCAAAATAAGATTCAGTGCTGGAACTTATCTTAGATAAAAAGCTATACTAAGCTTTTCCCAGAAGTTGGCCACAATGGACTAGACAACACAAACACTAAATAAAATAAAACTGGGCGACAAATCATACATTGCACTTATTTTTTGTTATACTAGGAGAAATACTACCAAACATACAAAACAAAATGATAAAGAAGTCACATAAGTTAAACAATCTTGTAGTACAGGTATGGATCCAGAATGCTTGGGACCAGGGGTTTTCCAGATAAGGGATCTTTCTGTAATTTAAACATTAAATAAACCCAATAGGATTGTTTTCCCTGCAGATGGGATTAATTATATTTTAGTTGGGATCAACTATAAAGGTACTGTTTTGTTAAAAGGAAATATGTTTTTAAACTTTGAATTATTTTATTAAAATGATGCCTAGGAGAGATCCTTTCTGCAATCACAGCTTTCTGGATAATGGGTTTCCATAAAATGGATCCCATACCTGTAGTAACATATACATTTTTAAGCAAAATGCTTTGTGTCCTTGTAACAATATAATAATACAGATGTATTTCACTCCTAATGAAGATAATAGTCCTAGCCACCAAAAACTATGATATGTGGCATGAAGTAGGTGACTAGAGGAAAAATGTAACAAAAAAACAGACCCAGTAAAAACCAGCACTCAGACTTATTATTTATTACTGATGTGCCTGTACCTGAAACCTTCCGTGTTTGGATTTCAGCAGGAAACTACAAACTTAATTAGTTCCCCTGTGCCTGCACCTGGCCGATGCAAAGGCACCGGGTTCAGGCACATCAGTAAGATTTTTAAAGTGTAGGGACACATTCTCGGCCTGCCTTTATCCACAGGCTAAGAATCCTCCCCATATTTCAGTAACCTTAGGTTTTACAAGATTTGCTGTTGTTTTTACCCTGCCACAAATAGGCAGCAGATAGTGATGATTATAAAATACTTTGGAAATCATCTGTGTACATTTTCTCAACAATGTTATAAGAAATTAATAAGAATAGCTTTAGAAGGAATAATTCTACAATTTGTGGATGTACTGTTTTGAATATTAAGCTCACTCTGGGTTTATACCAAACTTATTGTGGCAACTGGGAATCACTTGGTCTGCATAGTTTTGTGTCATCTGCATGCACTGATACATTGCTTATAACACCCTCCCCTAAGTCATTTATATACAAATTAAACAAAATTTGACCCAGTATAGAACCCTGAGGGACCCCACTGAGAACCTGTACCATTAACAACCACCCTTTGTACCTGATGCTTTAGCCAGTTTCATATCCATGTGCAACCAACATTACTCTTACCAACAAGCCTTAGTTCAGTCACTTATGCAGCACTGTTAAAAAAGCTTTGGCAAAATGCAAATAAATTGCATCTACTGCAACCCCACTATCCAACATCCTGCTTATATTGTTATAAAAAGCAATTCATAATCTTTCCTAAACCCATGCTGATCACTACTCATAATATACTGTATACATAAAATAGAAATAAATAATAAATGCAGCTAAATACTACATAGCAGGTCAGAAACAAGTGCAACTAGCAACAGAATTTAATAGTAATAACAACACTGATGTTAATCTGTAACATCAGCTTATATGACAGGCCATCCTCATGGTCTGCTTGATATTTTGCATCAACCCCTAAGCTCAGCTTCTCAGAGCCCGCTGATCATGTCAGTGTCCCAGACACTTTCCAAGATCCTGTGACAACTGTAAAGGCCTGAATCATTGCTGCTATTGAGATGCCGAAACTTTAGGGAGGTGCAGTATGTTTCAGTATATATATTGTGACAAAAAGGTTTGTCTCGGTGAGAATTGTCTCTTGGATGGCAGATATATAGCACCCAAGTTGAGATACTGGCTCCTTTAAATCTCCAGGGCAGGAGAGGCTAGTGCCCTGAAGTATGGTTAGAGAATGCTGGAGCCAATTAGGCAACACCTGAAGCATTTAATGCGAGACTGGGTGTGAAAAGGACTGCCGGGCTTTGGCAGTGAGGATTTGGTTATACCATTTGTTGAAACTACAGTCTGGTGAGACTTGGGGGCTGATTTACTAAGACACGATTTCGAATCCGAATTGGAAAAATTCCGATTGGAAACAAACATTTTGCGACTTTTTCGTATTTTTTGCGATTTTTTTTCGGCGTCTTTACGATTTTTGCGAAAAAACGCAAGTTTTTCGTAGCCATTACGAAAGTTGCGCAAAGTCGCGATTTTTTCGTAGCGTTAAAACTTAAAAGGCGCGACGTTTCGCGCAAGTTTTAACGCTACGAAAAAATCGCAACTTTGTGCAACTTTCGTAATGGCTACGAAAAACTCGCGTTTTTCCGCAAAAATCGTAAAGACGCCGAAAAAATCGCAAAAAATACGAAAAAATCGCAAAATACCTATCATTACGAAAAAAACACAATCGGACGCATTCGGCCCGTTCGTGGGTTAGTAAATGTGCCCCTTGGTGTTTGAAAGTACAAAGTTTAACAAAACAAAGTTGTGATGTATTATTTTGCTGAAGGAAATAAAGCACAGGCCGAGCCTGATCATTTTGGTTGCAAACCAGAGTTGCAACCAGAGTCTCATCTGTGAAGCCTAGCTTCCCTTACGCTACCGGCTGCTACCAGCTAAATCCCCAGGCCCGTATTTGTGGAGAGGCCACAAAGGCCCGGGCCTAGGGTGGCACAAACCTGGAGGTGGCATGCCGCCCCAAAATCGTTTTTTTTTTCACATTTTTGTTCCCATACGGCGTACTGGGGACTTCTCCCCACTGCTCCGTATGCAAGTGTGACCTTCCACGCACACGCATGAACGGAAGGTCACACTTGCATACTCCGGGGGGTGTGACAGGGGGGCGGCCGGTTTGGAAATCCGGCCCTGTAAATTCCCACAATATATATAAATATATTATGGCATTTTTAGCCATATTCGTTTTTAGAGTTTAGTTATGTTCTTTAAACCAAATTTCAGAAAGGCTTCAGTCCGCTTATTTTCCACCATCTTCTTTTATATTGGTTTTTCAATTCTGTTTAATTCGATTCTATTTAACCTGTCCCTCTGAAACAAAGTATAGCCTTCAAAATGTACTACCCAGTCATGTGACTCATTCTGCCATGTTAGAGCAATGCCTATTATGTCATATTTCTCCTTCAGCACTAGTACCTCCAGCTGTTAGGCATCACCACAATGTGTTGTTTTTTAGGTGTAGAAGGCATGTATGTGGGTGGTCATGAGTTAATGATGGGTTTTTTTCTTGTCTAGGGGTGGCAAGATTATACCATATTTGCAAACTGTTTCTTGGTTTCTACCATCTTTGCAAGCTGTGTAGGGTGTGTAGGGTTTACCTTTAATTTGTCCAGATAGGTCTTGTTTTCTTTCCATATATCCTGGAATGGTATTAGATCTGGAGAACCTTTATAGAATTCCACCAACATCATCTGGATGACAGCAGTTGCAAGGGGAAAAATAGTGTTTAGTAAGTAAATCAGTTATAATACAAAGGATGTGGAATGCAAGGCCAATGACTGGACTTAAATTAAAAAAATCTTGCATTGTAAAAACTGTATATTTGAGAATGGGAAAAATATATATGTGTGTGTGTATATATATATATACCCCATGATCCTGACGACGATCCCTGGTGGATTGAAACACGTTCATATGAGTGTGGAACTATTTTGAGCTGTGAGTGCTATATTATATATATATATATATATATATATATATATATATATATATATATATATATATATATATATATATATATATATAAAAAGTGGCCGGCACTCCCTTCAATACTTTGTCAAAAATGTATTGAAAACATATTACTTTTTGCATACTCATATTTTGGCTGTGCACCCCGCAGGATATTGAGCCTTGGAGTGCTGACACTATTTGGATATATATATATATATATATATATATAATCCAACAAAAGGTAGCACTCCACTTACATATAGTCGAATGCCCGGGTGCTAATGCAAAACAAGAATACAAAATACTGCAGAAGGAGCCAGCACTCACAGGACTTTAGATCAATCAAAAGAAAATAAATAGAGCTTTCAAACCAAGTGATGAAGCATGGTTTTTTATAAAATAAAAAACCATGCTTCATCACTTGGTTTGAAAGCTCTATTTATTTTCTTTTGATTGATCTAAAGTCTTGTGAGTGCTGGCTCCTTCTGCAGTATTTTATATATATATATATATATATATATATATATATATATATATATATATATATATATAGTAATGCACTCAACAGGAATACCTATTAAAAAAATTATTTAAAGTATTCCCTTTAAGTGTGCTACTATGCTTTTCTATTAAACAAATTTACAAGCACCCGAGCAAGTTGCTACATTTATATAATAAGAAAAGTGATCAAAGAATTATTTTTGTACCACGATCTGAAAACTATAATCTTTGATCACATGCACATGTCATTAAAACTTCTAGGTATAAATTACAAATCAGGTTATGTCAGGTAATCTAAAATAAGGGCCACGACTAGGTAGCACCCTTAAATGTCAATGGTCATGTTCTTTGATAAACATGACCTTTGATAAAGCTCGGGTATACTGAGCAAAACGTGCGTCAGGCGCACATTTTTAGTTGAGCAGGCAAGTGTTTGATGTGCCGAGGGTGTTGATGGGTTTGGGGTGGTGGGAGAACGGAATGGGATGTTGATAAGTGTGGGTTGCTTATAGTGGGCTGGGTAGCTGTAGTAGCAGACCAGTACTGGAAGTGACAGCCGCACTTACCTGATTCTTTCCCAAATCAGTTCCTACCCGGGAGGTACTGAACATGACCATTGACATTTAAGGGTGCTACCTAGCCATGCCCCTTATTTTACTTTACCTGACATACCTTAATTTTTAATTTATACCTATAAAAGGTTAAGTTTTAATAATTGTGTACAGTATGTGATCCAAGGTTATAGTTTTCAGAGGGTGGTGCAAAAATAATTCTTAGATCACTTTTTTTTCTTTTTCTTATATATTTATACAATTGATCATGCACACCCCTGTGACCTATTAAGTCTTTAGTGTTAGTGCTTAAGTTGCTATATTAGGGTTCTTCATCAAGTCCACTGCAAATAAGCAATGCTAAGATGGTTCTGATATCTGAACAAACTTACAAATCAACATCCCATAGCGTATTGATACTTATCAAAGCATTAACCATATCTTATAATAATCTTATAATAAGCAATTTCCTGATTCCAGACTTTAATTGTTTATCAAAAAACGTGTAACAACATTGTTTATTGAGACCCCCCGAGGCCACAGTCTCAGTTTTTTAATACAAAAAATCCTTCTGGGATAGGGTATATGGTCTATACCAATATTTTTAAAAGTGGATAATCAATGCTGCTTTTGTGAATGGATAATCTATGTTTAATTTCATCTTTTTCTTTCACTTTGAACTGATATCAACACTTTAGCAATTCATGCGAGTGCAGCTCAATATATATAAGGTTTTATATGCATGTTCTTCAGGAGTAGTGCTGAATTTGACACAATAGTTTTCCCTATTTCTCATGCACAAAGAACTTAGCAGAAAGTAATGTGCAAAGTGCAAAAAAGGCTTCAATTTGCTATTTTTCTGCACTTTGCACATGGTCTCTGCACTTGATTTTTGGAGCACAGAGACCTATTCTACTTCCACAAATACAGCACTGACCATGTATGTCAGCGCAATACTGGTGAGGGGAGAAAGACACATTCTAAATTGTGCAGCATTCAGATGTACAAGTTACAGAGCATATGGATTTTTTTTTCAACATATATGTGTATTTGTGCCACTATATATAATATCCTGGAAAGTAGGTCTCTTCCAGAATGCTCTATAAGACACAACAGAATTTGAATATACCGGGCTATGTGCAGTCAGGTTGAAAAATCCAGGACTGTTGACCATACTGGCCTCAGGTCACCATTAACATTTTGGCTTTCTGAATTTATCAAATTTTGTATGCAGTCTGTATGTTTGATGCATACAGCCACCTATTGTACAGTTCTACAGAATAGGTTACCTTTTCTTTTAATAAAGAACTTTTACTTATCAAACAAAGCATCACTAAAATTTGTTTTTCAGCTCTATAAAATGACATTTCTACAAAAGGATGAATAACTTCTTTTGGGCTAGATTACAGAAGTCATTGGTATATTTCTTCCTGGTGAATTGGCATTGAAATGCTGTATAAATATTATGTTAGTTGCATGTAAATACTTTGATTAGTTTATAAAGTAAGACTAATGAGCCTAGGAGATTATACAGTTATAACCGCCAACTCCACACATCATTTAAAAAAAAAGGAATAATCCTTAAGACTTAAATGATTAAACCATGACAGTGACTCCAGAAGCTAACATTGCAAAAACATGCACCACTTGTTGCACCACCTCACTAGCAATGTTACTAATAGGTAAGGAAGGTAGGAAGGCTGGCATCACTCCAACATGGTGATGTTATCGCAAAAGTTTTAGCAGCCCAAGTAAGAGGACATATAAGAATGCAGTGGGTTAAAATTGTGCATGTGCTAATGTGCGTAAAAAGTATTCCTTACCATTTGATGTAGGATGTCGTTGGTCAAGAAACTGTCCTGTGTATATGTAACTTCAACGTCCATTGGGATTCCATAATCACCTGGGCGATGCTGTAAGTTTTGAGAGTGAAGGAAAAGCACCGCATCATGCACCCCTTCCCAACCATATCATACAACTTTATAAACAAATTACCTCTGCAGGAGGCATGACCCAGAAGGGACATATAGAGGATTCAACTCCTTCATTCATTTGAAAGTAAGGCCCTGAAACAAGAAGATAGTAATGTATGTAATTTAAATGTTAGTCATAGCACTGCTTTTGTTACAATACAGGGAAATTGTAAAATATAACTTACCACAGATCATCCCAATACAAGGCTGGAAACTGTTCTCTGTGCCCTGCAATTTGAGCTGATAATCCATCTGTGCCTCTATGTCCTGCAAGGATGGCAGTGCTGGGCTCTGGGGATGACTGTGATACCAGCCAACAAGGGAAAGACCCCTTAAGAACAAGCTCTGGTATATCTGGTGGTAAAAATGTGTGGTCGGATAGAAGGAAAAACTAGAAAGAAGTATGGAGTAAGGTATAAAAGTAAATATGTTTTTGTTATCTTAACATTTTAATATGTTATCCTATTTTTAGCTGCTCGAGTTCAAATCCCACCTTCTCTTTTCCCCTACAAGTTACCTCCTCCTCAATGGCAGCAGCAGATTCTGTGTCTCTCAGGCGTGCACGGCATGGGAAAGCCCGGAGTACACTCAGCACTATAAACAGATCATGTAAAACCAAATGTTTAAAATAGGAACAAATGGTGCAAGGAAATTTAATAGAGCTCCATTCTTGCCAGTCATGTATGCAGAAAACACTCTTACACTGGCTGTTCGTGTCCCAGCGTCCCCCGAGATATCCTACTACCTCACTGCGTGTCAGATGACTGTGAAAGTCCTAGAGGAAAAGGTAACCGCAAACTAAGAAAATCATTCTGCAAGATTGAAAAAATTAAATTCTAATTTCTCTTCAGAGAAATCATATTTATGTTCATTTGGGTAGGGTCCACTTTACCTCTTGTATGGGTTATTGTTTGTATTTGAATGTAAATCTGTATGTTCAATGTATACACCCATGTATTGTACAATGCAGCGGAATATGTTGGTGCTTTATAATACATATATTATACATAATAATTATAATACTAACCAGTAACAGCAGAGCATTACTTGAGACAGACACATGAAATGGCTGAAATTTGTTCAGTGCCATAAAGCAAGTCAGTTCAACCAAGGTATGAGGATCCCTGAAACAAACACAAATGATAGAGCTAAGAAATGTCAAGCAATTGCAAGAAATGTAGTTCAGCTATCGTAAGTGTAGTACAGGGTTGTTCAATACTGAATTCCACTGAATATTAATTGTTAGTCCTAATATGTTAGTTATTTGTTTACCTTGCAGAATCCCGGCTTCCCAGTGTGGAATATTTTACAGGTATTCGAATTTCCTCCTGTCCACATCTGTGAACTGTGAAAGTAAATGAAGAATTGAATTATAAGGACAAAGTCATTAATAGTATATAATGCATGATCATGCAGCAAAGTTCTCTACTGAAGTAACTGTAGTGCATTTCCGGTTACTTACAGTATGTAGCTATATCTCATTCCTATCAGTCAAAGGTAGCAGAATTTCATGCTTCACAGCTGATATATAAACGATAGCTAAATAACTGTTTTGTCAGATGTTTAAACCACATTATTTGAACCACATGTATAACATTATTTTAGGCTGCAGACCTCTATAGGCTTGCTGAATGAAGAAAAGCTAGTGTTGATCAATGGACTTGATCAAAGTCTTGCTGCAATTTTTAAATCCAAAGGATCTGTTTTGTTTTTTTTTTTTTTTAAAGTCTGATTTGAATATTATTTTTTTAGTCACTTTTCAGTGTTTTTTTTTTTTTTTACATATTTCATACACAATACTGGTTAAAGCTAAAGAAGAATTATTAAATGGTGTATGTTAAAACCCAATTTGTGCCAACAGCTAGTAAAGAGCACTGAAGTAAATTCCAATATTTATGTATTACTCTTAGATATACCAGATAAAACTTTTTGTCCTTGATACAATAAGGGAACCAGATTACTCCAAATCCTCCCAAAATGCACTACGTTCATAAAAGGCCCATTCTAAGAATTTCAAATCAGATTCAAGAATAACAAACTTTGTTTATGATAGCATGCCTTAAAGGGGCAGTTCACCTATAGGTATGTTATTGAATAACAAGTTCCAAGCAACTTATACATTGGTCTTCATTATTTATTTTTAATAGTTTTTTTTTAATTATTTGCCTACTTTAATTGCTTCTTCTATTCAGGTCCTCTCCTATTCATTCAACCCACACTCTGGTTGTTAAGGTAACTTGAACACTAGAAACCAGATAACTTTTTAACCTGAAGAGCTGCTAAACAAAAAGTAAAACACAAATAAAAAAAAAGACCAATTGCAAATTCTTTCAGAATCTCTACATCATACTAAATAGCTGTATATGTATGTATGTATTTATCAAAGAGAAGAGATTGTTCATAATGGTTTGCAAGACAAGAAGCTCCATTGCCCTCTATATGATAATTGTTTGGCATGGCATGATAAACACTATACCTCCCAACTGTCCCTCTTTTGACAGCTCAGCCTGCAGTCCCAGATTCTTACTGAAAAGTCCCTCATTTTCCTTTGATCTCCTGTACTGAATGCCAAAAAGGATACAAAGTTTCTTAAACTTAACACCTGTACTTAGATACAATTGTAACTAATGAGCTAAACAGGTCTTGGGGGGGGGGGAACTGAGACTTGCAACTTAAAGGGCAATTTTACCTTCATTAGCAAAACTGTAATAACACAAAAAACAAGACCCCAAAAACCCCCGGAAATGTGTTCAAATGTTACATAACCTGCCAACTGGGAGTGGGGTGTGGTCACAAAAATGGGTGTGGTCAAAACATTTTCACTGCACTATATATATATACATTTCTTTTTGTTCCTCTTTGTAATGTTGAGTCGTATGAAACACTTTTACTGGAGCTTTGAAGCCATATCATAGAGGTCAATAGGGGATGATCTGGACATTTTGATTCTGCATGTTTGAGCGACAGGAATGAATTAAGTTATCATATGACTATACCTTTTTATAATACTTTTTAAAATTGTATGCAAGCTTTAAAAGTGATGATATTTGTAGCAGCTAAGCCACCTTTATTTTCAGTCTTGTAAGTAATAACAGCAATGTTAATGCACCTTTCTGAATAAAAAGATGATCTATCCTGCTTTTGCCCTAATACTAGATTTTATCTAGAACCTCGGCTATAAAGTAAAAATTTATTTTCAAGTCAGAAGCACTTTATACAATGCCATACATTGGTGATTTGCAAAATTAAGAATGGTTTATTCTGATGACAGGATCTGTTTAATTTATAAATTTATTATGACTTAAAGGACATGTAAAGGCTACATTTTCCAACAATGTATATCAGTTGGGCACGTCTCCCCCACTCAAATGGCATAATTTGTACTGCACATATCCCCTCCATTTGCCAGCACCATTACATTTTCCTAAAACATATCAGAGCTATCACCTGGTCATTTGTCCTCTGATACATCATCAGATAATCTAAATCTGCAACCAGCATACACACACACAGACCCTTATTCAGCATACATTTCATCAAGAATACAGGCTCACACAGGCAGAACTGTCTCTGATAAAAGTTCTGCTTTGCCTAAGAACTGTATTGATTAAACCAAGCTCAGGAGAGGAGGTTAGGAAAAACAAATAGGAGCAGACAGCTAGGGCTGAGTTTCTGTGGGAACCAGGAATGCCATCTTTTTATTGGCTGCAAGAATGGAAGATGTGTTTACTAATCTGAGTTTAGAACAACTGAGCATGCCCACAAGCCAACAGCCAAAGCAAATTCCTGAGGGAGGGGGCCGAGTGGGTTACAGGAGGAGAAGCAAATCTAAGTGATTAAGGAGATGTTACTATTAAGCAGCCTTACTATTAACCTCTGGACAACCAGTGTGGCAGGTATTGAAAGATTTCAAGAGGCAGTTCACTGATAACATTTTTGTGTGCGGGATTTACATGTCCTTTAAGTGAACTTTTCTTTATCTGTATAAGCTTTGATGCAGCTACTTTTCTGTGTGCTGGAAAGGACATAATGTATTATATATGTGTAGAATCTGGTACTTGCACACATGACCAGTGGAGGGCCAGCTAAATAAATCTGAAATTCTTGTCAGTAAAGGATTAAAGGAATACTATCATAGGAATACATGTTTTTCATGTGTGTGACAAAACACATCAGTCAATACAGCTTCTTCATTTCATTTTGAAATTTTAGATGCGGCTAGCCATATTCTTCATTTCCCAGAGTGCCACAGCCATGTGACCTGTGCTCTGATAAACTGCAGTCACACTTTACTGCTGAGCTGCAAGTTGGATTGATATCACCCCTCTGCCAGCAGCCAATCAGCAGAACAATGGGAAGGTAGCAAGATATAGCAGCTCCCAGTAGATATCAGAATAGCACTCAATAGTAAGAAATCCTGGTCCGACTTGGGACTCCTCCAGTTACATGGTAATAGGAGAAACAATAGCTTATCTGAAAGCAGTTCTAATGTGTAGTGCTGGCTCCTTTTGAAAGCTCAGACTCAGGCACAATGCACTGAGATGGCTGCCTACACACCAATATTACTAAAAAAATTAATTTGTTGGTTCAAGAATGACATTTTAAATTATAGAGTAAATTATTTGCTATGTATACAGTGTAATTTAGAAATGAACAGTATACCATAAAAATCATGACTCCTGTAAACCATAGTGCTCAATTCTTTACTTAAAAGTTAGATTTACCTGAAACTGCAAACTTAATATGCTTCTTTCCTTGTCCATAAAGCTTTGCCTTGGGCTCATTTTCTAATATCAATGGTAAACTGTACCAGTGCTGTTACCCATGGCAACCATTCAACAATTAATACTGTTACTGAGCTTTATTTATGTAATGCCAATGTAATAACACAGTGGTCCCCCCAAAAACACTTTATTACATTATTATGCACAATTTAATAAACCCACATATGCCAGTAAGATCACTGCAGAAACGGATACATTCAAAACCATCAACTGAACTCATCAACCTCAGCTACACTTGCATATGGAGAATTCCACAAACTTGTTCTTTCCTAGTGCTCCCATGCTGCTTTTTTCTCTTAGCCCCCCTTTACCTACCTCCTGTAAAAAAAAATAAATCAAAGATGGCGATGCATTCCACAGTGAAATGCACAGTCATCTTTGATTTTCCACCTGTCAATTCCAGCATTATCAGAAGTTGCACGTAGTGATAAGAGGCGGGCGGTGGGCAGCGGGACTTTTAAACTACAATTGGGACTACAGGTTCTGAAGTGAAACTCTAGATAATTGGGAGGTATGTTATTTTGCCTGTATACTCTTGGAGTGTAAAAGAAAACCACAGTACCTGTGGAAAAGCAAGAAGACATGGCAAGAACATACAAATTCCATGTAATGTTGTAGTCAATACTGAACTCAGGACCCCAGCACTGAGAGGCTATACCTTTCCTCCTTCTACTACTAAGAAAGTAAATACAATTAGTTGCTGTACTGGTGCAATTTAGCATCTATGTGAAAGACAAGGCAATGTGGAAGTTCTTCTTATCCCCAGTGGGGAGCAATATTTTAACATTTTGTTATCCCGATATGAAGACCAGTAAAAAGTATAGATATATTCACACATTTGACAGCTTTCAATTTCAGCAGCACTATATCACAACTTTGACTACATTTCATAGTTCATTTAATCATATGTTTATATTGCTTGCTATTATCTATTTTATTACCTAATGTATACAGAGATTGGATTTAAGAAGTATACACCCACCATGATCTGTTCCTCCCTTGCACTGAATCTTGTTACATTCTGCTTGTTCCAGGTTACTTGACTTTCCATCTCGAGCTTCTTCCTCTTCTTCCTCATCCTCAATAAGATCCTCCTCCTCTCCTTCGCTTAGTGGGCTCTGTTGCTTAACATGTGTAGAATAAAAAACAAAAAACTAACAGAGCATAGAGGCAAAGGTTTTTTAAAGACTAAGAATTTAACTCACAGCTTCGGCAGCTGGTCCATGAGCTTGGTTCTGGCGCAGCCATGCTGTTTTGTATTGGTCTAGTTTTTGCCCTTTGTACCTGACTGATGCCCATCCGCAGCCTGATTTTTTTGCAGGATTCACAAGCCGTTTGCAGTGTGTTGCCCAAGCGCTAGGAGAGTTAAAGGCCTGTCCATTCTCCTGCCATCTGATTTTTCCATCCACTAACAGGTCACCCTGGAATTTTCTTCCCTAGGAAGAAAGGACAGCTTTTGGTATCATTGCCTATGGAACATGTGGCATTTTGACCTCCATTGCCATCCTCCAGAAAATATCAGCAGCCTAAATGGCCCTGTCTCATTCTCACAACCACTAAGGATACTGAACTGGAAGCACCGTATGTAAAACAATGTAGAAATGAGACAAAGCTCCACAGAGACAGACCTCTGCTCATTTCAGAGAGATGTTTTGACTGACCGTTTTCTCTGCTGGAGGACACCGGAGGACAGTAGTGGTCAAAAAGCCTTTGTGCTATTTGCTACATTCTTTACCCCATCATAAGTAAAATTGACCACTGTTGTATTTAGAAGAGTATTCATTTCTTTACCAGATAGTGTATAGAAAGAACACCCTGTCCAGCTTCTATCAGGCCATCCTTTAGCAGAACTCTCAGTGTAATTCCTCTCTTTGTTAGAAAGTTGCCAGAATTTCCTGTTGAAGGCAGTTTCCCAGAAATCTCTGCTTCAGTATCCTCCAGTTCCTCTTCATCCTCGTCATGTACTTCTTCTGCCCAAGGCGACTGTGCATCCATCATCAGAAATTAGGGACAGTGACGGCCTTAAATGGAAATAGGTAAAATGATTTAAAGTATAATTTATAAAATTATATATATACACACACATAGCATATAATGTATAAAATGCTGTTTGTAGCAGTATAATCTAGCTATGCCATAGTGGGATTTTTGGCTACCTTGTTTAAAGGGCAAGGGCACACACTGGGTATCAGACAAGTTCCCTTGCCCTGAAGTTGTGAGATGGCAATTTTAGTGAGGCTCTCTCTTTTGACCAGATCTTTAGAACTACTGTGTCTCCTAGAAGTCTATTAAGGCTAATCCTATGCTTCTTACCATTTTTGCGACCTAATATAAGAATAATTATATATTACTATGATTTTTACTTTGATTTCTCCAAGAAAAAAATAGCAACAATAAGGAATGCTCTAATAACATGGACTTTCGTTGGGACAATCTAAAGCACAGTTACACAGCAGCTCTGCAATGTGCAAATACAACTACCATTACATTTATATGGCTGCTGAACATCTGAGCTTGTAGAATTAGTTTGCTTTATCAATACATTTGCAGTCATATTCTTTTTAAGGTTTCAGTTCTTTAAGAACTTTTTTTCCCAGGCATGCATGCAACCCTTTAAAAATATCACATTTAAACTAAGGGGATTTAACTAGTGGGGTTTATAGAATAATTCTAAAATTAACAGTTTAAATCATAGAGGCTTTAATAATAATGTTCTCTACCTTTGTTAAATGATATTTTAAGCTATTCCAATCTTGAATTTGTATTCTTTTATCTTTGTGTAGTAATATTGCGTACTAATATTACAACTATACTGATAATTCAGGCATAATGAGCAGCGCCGGATTTCTACTGGGTGATCCCCACCTGCCGCACGAACACCCCCGCCACGCTAACGCTCATGCGCCAAAGTTAAAACGCCCATACGAAGAAAGAAATGCCACCCCACACCATTACTGACCCACTGCCAAACGGGTTATGCTGGAGGATGTTGCAGGCAGCAGAACATTCTGAACGGGGTCTCCAGACTCTGTCACATGTACTCAGCGTGAACCTGCACAGGGCGCCAGTGGTGAATTTGTCAATCTTTGTGTTCTCTGGCAAATGGCAAACATCCTGCACGGCTGTAAACACAACCCCCACCTTTGGACGTCAGGCCCTCATACCATCCTCATGGAGTCTGTTTGAGCAGACACATGCACATTTGTGGCTCGCTGGAGGTCATTTTGCAGGGCTCTGGCAGTGCTCCTCCTGTTCCTCCTTGCACAAAAGTGGAGGTAGCGGTCCTGCTGCTGGGTTGTTGTCCTCCTTACAGCCTCCTCCACGTCTCCTGATATACTGGCCTGTCTCCTGGTAGCGCCTCCATGCTCTGGACACAACGCTGACAGACACAGCAAACCTTCTTGCCACAGCTCGCATTGATGTGCCATCCTGGAAGAGCTGCACTACCTGAGCCATTTGTGTGGCTTGTAGACTCTCTCTCATGCTACCACTAGAGTGAAAGCACCGCCAGCATTCAAAAGGGACCAAAACATCAGCCAGAAAGCATAGGAACTGAGAAGTGGTCTGTGGTCACTACCTGCAGAACAACTCCTTTAGGCTGATGCCAGACGAGGCGTAGGGCGGATTTTTTTGGCAAACGGAAAAGCGATTGCTGAATTCCGCCCTACGCCTCCTAAATGTGCCTGCACCGGAATGAATGGGATACACTCGAGTGCAGGCACATGTAGCCGATATACGCATATACGTATATAGGAGGCGTAGGGCGGAATTTTCAGCAACCGCTCTACGCCTCGTCTGGCATCAGCCTTATTGGGGATGTCTTGCTAATTGCCTATAATTTCCACCTGTTGTCTATTCCATTTGCACAACAGCATGTGTAATTGATTGTCAATCAGTGTTGCTACCTAAGTGGACAGTTTGATTTCACAGAAGTGTGATTGACTTGGAGTTACATTGTGTTGTTTAAGTGTTCCCTTTATTTTGTTGAGCAGTGTATTTAACTGTGGTCCAAGTTTAGAAAAACTGGGTGGAGCCAACAACAGATCAGATTTAATTCAGTGATGTTTTTCAAACCAACATGAAGTTGGTTTTCAAACTTTTCTTTCTAGTTTACTGTATGCACTTTTACATAAGCTTACAACACTGTAAATATGTTACTGCATTATTATTTTCTTATTTAGATTTTCAGATTAGCACAAAGCTGTGCCTGTGTCAAGCCCATCCTAAAAAAGGCCCTGCTTGACCAGTCCTGTCTCTCTAACTACCGCCCTGTCTCACTTCTACCGCTTGCCTCCAAAATCTTAGAGCGTATTGTCTTCTCCCATATCACTAACTTTCTTAATGCCCATAATTTATTAGACCCTCTGCAATCTGGTTTTCGGCCTGCGCACTCTACTGAAACAGCCCTGTGCAGAGTTACAAACGATCTTCAGGTTGCCAAAGCCAAAGGTCACTTTTCCATACTAATCCTCCTAGATCTATCGGCTGCGTTTGATACGGTTGACCACTCCCTCCTGATGCAAATTCTGCATTCGATTGGTCTCCGTAGTCAGGCTGCATCCTGGATCTCTTCTTATGTCTCTAACCGTTCATTCACCGTCTCCTACGCTAATAAAACCTCATCTCCAGTTCCTCTTAATGTGGGGGTACCTCAAGGCTCTGTACTTGGGCCGTTGTTGTTCTCCCTCTACACGCTGTCTTTGGGAGATCTTATCCGTTCATTTGGCTTCAAATACCATCTGTACGCTGATGATATCCAAATTTATCTGTCAACCCCTTCATTAACAGTTGAAACTGAGACTCAAATCTCTAACTGCCTCCTGGCCATCTCTAACTCAACCTAACAAAAACTGAACTAATGATCTTTCCGCCTAAGCCTGGTCCTACCCTCCCCCTTTTCTATCTCTATTGATGGTACCCTCATCAACCCCGTCGATTCGGCCCATTGTTTAGGGGTGATCTTTGACTCCAGTCTCTCCTTTTCTAACCACATTAACACCACTGTCAAAACCTGTCACTTTTTCTTATGCAATATTGCCAAAATTCGTCCCTTTCTTTCTGTCACGTCTGGACTACTGCAACCTGCTATTAACCGGCCTCCCTAACTCCCATCTTTCCCCCCTACAGTCTATATTAAACACTGCTGCCAGAATTCTCCTCCTCTCATCCAGGAGAGTTCAGGCCCTTCCCCTGCTAAAGGCCTTATCGTGGCTTCCTATCAAACAAAGAATATCTTACAAACTTCTTCTCCTAACCTTCAAAGCCCTCCATTTCTCTGCTCCTCACTACATCTCGTCCCGTGTGTCTCCGTATGTTCCCGGCCGACTCCTTCGTTCCTCGCAGAGCAATCGTTTGGTTGCGCCCCCCACTACTACTGCGGTTTCCCACCTTAAACCTTTCTGCCTTGTTGCCCCTTACATTTAGAATGCCCTCCCTGATTTCCTCCGGAGAGAATCCTCCCCCAGTCTTTTTAAAACTAAGGTTAAAGACTACCTTTTGGAGCACTCGCCCAGCACCTAATCTAGGAACTGGCACTTATATTGTAGTTACCCTCCCATATAGATTGTAAGCTCTACGGGGCAGGGACCTCCTTCCTCTTGTGTCCTCAACTCTTAAGGTGGCCATACACGTGGCGATCTGACGATGTTTCGTACGACCATCGGTCGCACGAAACATCGTAAGATCCGCCACACACCATTCAGGGCTGAATCGGCAGGTAAGGAGGTAGAAACAATAGGATTTCTACCTCCTTCTGCCGATTCAGCTCTGAAGGGAGAATTTTGGTCAGGCGCCTTCTATGGCGCCCGATCAAAATTTTCAAACTGGTCCGATCGGCGAGTCGTCCGATATCAGCAGCTTCCTGCGATATCGGTCGACTCGCCGACATGCCATACACGCACCGATTATCGTACAAAACGAGGTTTCGTACGATAATATCGGTGCGTGTATGGCCACCTTTAACTTATTGCAGCTGTATTTATCTGTATTTATTGTTATACTTTGTA
Organism: Xenopus tropicalis; assembly: GCF_000004195.4. NCBI lineage: Eukaryota > Metazoa > Chordata > Amphibia > Anura > Pipidae > Xenopus > Xenopus tropicalis. Next base: position 93,906,938 of record NC_030677.2, read on the forward strand.
TTTATCTATTATCTTATTAACACCCTGTTTGTATTAATGTATTCTACTGTACAGCGCTGCGTACATAAGTAGCGCTTTATAAATAAAGATATACATACATACATACAAAGCTGCAGTATGCTTACCTTCTCAGTTTTCTGGTTGTTTTTATTTATGTTAATGGAGTAAATGCTAGCTCTTCATCTATTCTTCTTCCTGTGCAGCATGGTGCAATGTTCAGCTTTTTCATACTATAGGGATGTTAAATGGTTAATCTTTTTCTGTCTGACAGCATATTACATAGGAGTGACCCTTGCCCTGAGGGAGGTGTTTTCTCATTGAGCTCCATAGGAGTTAGTAATTTCTGTGTTTGTTGTTCTCTAATGCTAATATTACAATGAATAGTTGCATCTATATTTTACAGGATAGCTTGACATCACTATGCCTATTTTGTATTAACTAAAGTTCCTGCTAACTGTTTAAGAACCACTGCTGCCCAACCGATTCATTCACACTGAGAGTTCTAGTTTACCTACACCCTTACTCCACTCTGCAATAGCCCAACCTGAGCTTGAGAGTCAGATGTTTCATTGATTTGCAGGGAGTTACTTGGACGTATCCTTCACCAGGGAGGGGGTTGAGGACAAGTAAAGAGGTACAACTGCAGTGCTCTCTGCCTGGGACACTCAGCCCTCCATTTACCTATTGGCTTACATTACTATATTATTGTCCTTTAGCTAACAATTTATTTAGCTCTGATTATCCTTTTATGCTGACTTTCTATCTGGAAGCTGGCTGGACTAGTGTAGAACTTCTGCATTAGGCCTCTACTTGAATGTCATAATTTCAATGTTTTTACTGGGTAATGTAATAAAATGCACATAGTTTTCCCTGGTGCCGAAATTCATAGTACCAAATAAGTTATTAGGGGTGGTTTACATACCTCAAGGGTGCATGCCCTTGCAAACACAGTGTGCAAAGTGCTAATTGTCTACCTTTTTGGCACTCAGGGCTGGATTTCTAAAATAGGCGCCCCTAGGCCAGTCTCAAACATGCTGCTCTCCCACCCACCTAGCAACCCGTCCCCCTTGTAACCCAACAACCTGATGCTCCTTGCCCCCCACCATGTGCTTGCACTCACATCTTATACTATGTTAGTTCTTGCAGCCAGGCCTGGAACAAGGAGTAGGCAGAAGAGGCACCTGCCTAGGGCGCAACGATTAGGGGCGCCAGGCAGGAACCTCTCCTGCCTACCCCTAGCCTGCACTCCCTTCCCTTGCCCCTGCAGGTTGTCATTACATGGTGGGGGGAAATGACTCCCCCGCTTGATGGAACTGTGCATGTGCGCACACGCGAGGGGGGTGGAGGGATGGTGCAGGGGTGAGGTGGCTGCCTAGGGCGCCCAGTCAGCTTGGCCCGCCCCTGCTTGCAGCTGCTGAGGACTCCAGCATGTCCAGTACTTCAGACTGGAAATGCAGCTGGGCGGCATGCCACCCCTATTTTTGTGCTGCCACAAATCCAGGTCTGTGTGCACTTTGCATGCTGCATTCGGCTTCTCAAAATAGGCCTGTTTTCTTTGAACAGCTGGCCAATTAAGGCTACCTGCTGATTTCTGTTTTCTATAGGTGACCAGCATCAAACTTTGCACCTTTTTTTTACATAAACCCTTAGGGGCACATTTACTAATCCACGAACGTCCGAAAAGCGTCCGAATGCGTTTTTTACGTAATGATCGGTATTTTGCTACTTTTTCGCGAATTGTCGCAAATTTTTGGAGCGCTCAATACGAAAAAGTCGCGACAATTCACGAAAGTCATAATGGCTATGAAAAAGTCACGACAATTCACGAAAGTCATAATGGCTATGCAAAAGTCACGACAATTCGCGCAAGTCGTAACGGCTACGAAAAAGTTGCGACAGTGATGAAAAAATCGCAAAAAATACAAAAAAGTCGAAAAATGTTCGTTTCCAATTCGATTTTTTCCCATTTGGGATTTGGATTCGTGGATTAGTAAATCAGCCCCTTAGTATCCCATGTATTATCTTTTATTTATATAGCATTAATGTACTGGTGCTCTCCTCCATTTTCAGTTCATATGATTAAATTAAGCAGTTATTTCCAGTTGTCTAGCTAGTTAGCAAAAAAAAAATGGAAAAACACAAGTCCCCTTATGGTCCAAGTAGAAACTGCTATTAAATGCACTGTGTGAACAGGTAATAAAGATTTTCGGTGTCAGGGGCCCCCTCTGACATGAAGCTCCTCTCTGCTGTACCTTCTGTAACCCCCCCCCCCCCCCCCGTGGCAACCCTGTTTGTAGAGCATTGTATTAGCCATATATTTCTTTTTGATTAAAATACATCAAGTTCATGTTTATGCTATTCATTAAATGTGTCTCCTGTTGACGTTATTGTAGGTACTGCCCACCAACCAGTAAAATGACACCCCAATAAAAAAAATAAGAACCCGCTTGCAAGCCTACATCTCTTTTCTACCCCAACAACACCCCAATTATGCATAAACACCTACAATGATCCACATGACCAACATGTTATTTGTGCTTCAGGGGCCCCCTCTGACAGGAAGCTCCTCTCTGCTGTATCGTCTGTTACCCCTCCCTCCCAAGGTAAGGGGGACTGGGGGGTGCAGGCGGCGTGGCCGGCGGGGGCACCTTGGGGGCGCGGTGCCCCTGGGGTGGTAGCCCCAGTGGGCCCTGCACCCCCCCAGTCCAACCCTGGTTATATAATGGGATTTCTGCCTGAACCTTGACCAAAAATCAGTTGGAGAGGGGCAGAGACTGCAGCTAAATGTAAGCTCTAAGGCAGAAGCATCAAGCAGGTTCAGTAATCTCTTTGCTGAAGGAGAGGTGCACAATGCAGCAGAAAACTAAAATATTTAAATCTGAAAACAACAAAATGAAAGTGCAGGGTAGGGTGATAGGTTTTAAAAACGCGGCAATTTACATCTGTTCTTTGCTCACTGCCCTGCCCTTTGTAAATAACCAATATTGTGCTATTGCATTTGGCATAGCATTTGTTTTCTTTTTTTGTGGATGACGAATTGTTTACATTTTTTCATGCAACTCTAAACCATTGACAAGTGGTTGATAGTGGTTAATTACCTAAGCAACAATGGAACTTCAAAATCAATACTGAGGATGAATCGTAGAGTACCTAAAAAGAAGCAAGGTATTAGAAATAGGAACTACAGTAAAACTGAAGCTGCACAGTCACTCTTTTTTATTTCATGTCCTCTGCATATTAATATATGTATATATATATAGAACATGCCATTAGACACCTTTTCTTATACTGTGTAAACTGCAAAAATGAAAGTGATCCTATGGCTTTTTCTACTCTTATTTACATTGATTTTTCCTGTCCTACCAGCAATTTTTATTTTCACAAAATGATCATGTACTATCCTTACTCTGTTCCATTTATCTTTATATTTATGATATCATTGCTTTGCAGCATTTGTAATATTTTGCAATACAGTTTACATAGAGGGCCTCCTGTACTAACACAAACATCATCTCTCTCATAGGCTTACTGCACAATTTTTTTTACTAGCTATGCTTTCTCTTTGTTTCCCTTTCTCAAAGCATCAACTGCATAATCTTTCTCTCTATTTCCCATCCCCACCCAGGTGTCAAAAACTGACCTGTTCAGGCCTCTGTGGTCTCATTTTCTGGAGGAACTGATGTTAAATGAAGAATAGTATCCTCAGCATCCCTCCTGGTGTGCACGCTCCTGAGTCAGAACATTTTAGTTCATGTGTCAATACGTGCTCTCGATTTGTTTTATTGTAAGTAGACAGGACCAAAACAGTCACAGGAGCAGGGGCACGGTTCTCTGATGCCTGGACAACAGGAGTGAACCACAAATGAATTCATTACTTGTAAAAAGAGGCAGAAGGCATGCATTTGCCAGGATCATCTGTGTAGTTGCTGGTTATGAGGTTGGAGCTGTCTGAGCTGTGGCCTCTTGACAAGCATCTTAATAATTTGTTTGAAAAAAGGGCAGTCAGACTGAAAAATGGATGGTAATATAACATCTATAGTGACTGACATTTTAGAGCAAGCAAACAAATATTAAATGAAGCCACATTATGCTGTAAAGTAGCAGGCTTCCCCTCCCCCGGGTTGGCGTGATCATCACCCACTTCTCCCCCCTCACCTCAAGCGGCAAAACAAAGGATGAGAAAGCTGGGGGCTTACAGAGAGCAACAAATTAACAGCAGCTCAAAGGTGAGCTTAGGGTAGGAAGGTATCCCAGATAGCAAAAATCATGTGGTCCAGATCTGGCCCAGACCCATCGTAAGTTCTGGGCCAGATTCGCGCAACTGACTTGGGCCGGTGTCTTTTGGCACAACGGGCCAATACTGGCATAGATCCGATTGTACTTATCCGGACCAGCACTGAGCCGGCTCCGGGCCAGATGTGGATTCCTTTATGATGATCTGGCTCAAATGTGGACCAGATCTGGTCCAGCTCTGTTCTGGTTTTGGTCCCATACCAGCCCCAGATGTGGGCCAGAAGTGTGGAATAGATGTGGGCCAGATGTGGATTCCTTTATGATGATCTGGCTCAAATGTGGACCAGATCTGGTCCAGCTCTGTTCTGGTTTTGGTCCCATACCAGCCCCAGATGTGGGCCAGAAGTGTGGAATAGATGTGGGCCAGATGTGGATTCCTTTATGATGATCTGGCTCAAATGTGGACCAGATCTGGTCCAGCTCTGTTCTGGTTTTGGTCCCATACCAGCCCCAGATGTGGGCCAGAAGTGTGGAATAGATGTGGGCCAGATGTGGTTCACATTTGCGCCAAATCATCATAGTATCTGGCCTGGAGTTCGCTCAGCTGACTCAGATCTGGCCCAAGACTATGTTGTCTAGAATTTCAAGCATTTATTATCTAAAATATCTTTTTTGTCTTTTGCTACTTATTTTTTTATATAAACAAATACTGTATTAAAATGCCTTCTGATCATCTAATGTTAATTCTAACACAACAGCCACTACTTTACTATAAACATACATAAACAATTACACAGAGCAGATTTGACCTTACTTTCTACCTAACACAGTTTTTTACTTACTGTGCTTCCATAATATTCACCAAGCTTAAATCAGTGCTACACAATAAGAAAAACCTAATTATTACCACATAGTTGTAATGCAACACTTCCTGAAATTTAAGTCAACTGAGATCTAATTTCAATTTAAGTTGCTAGTCACAAACATTATTTACCAATATTTTCTCCATGTTTTGAGCCTTGTTATGCTTTTACTAACAAAGACGGTAGGGGAGTGACAGGATAAGGAATAACATCCAATAAAGTCAGTGGTCACAAGCAGTTCTTGGACTACTGTTTAAGTATTGTTTTTCTGTTTCTGTTTCAAAGTAAAGTAAATTGACAGTATATTTATGCTAATAAAAGAAAAACAAACACTGATCTTTACAACACTGTTGACAAAAATAGTTATTGTGCAAAGTGTAAATAAAAAACAAATAAAACAGTACAAGAACAATGCAAATAAATTTATTTATTTATTTACTATTTTTTTTAACTGTGCAACTACAGGAGTTGGTCCCCTGTGTCCAAACAATGTGGTCAGAACAAAACAGAGAATACTAATAACAGATTTATCCCAATGAACAAAAACACAATCCGATAGAGCAGTCAAACAATTTAATTCCCATGGGCCATCTGAAAAAAAACAAAAAAACCACACCAATAAGAAAGCTGTTATTTTTCCACTAAAGCAGTGTTATGAGACAGACTATGGATAAACTGCAAATTAACTTATAACTTATTTTACTGATTAAGTTATCTTACAAATTCTAGTACAAAAAATATTTTCATTTATTTATTAATTTTTTATCTATAAATCAATGGCTGTTTAATAATGTTTGAGTTTTTTTGCATTAAATAAAAGTTGAAATTTATTTTTATCATGAAGTCAACCTCTATTACTGACTTGTTATCCTAATGAAAAAATGTAACTGCCACTATGCTTCTTGGATCTGAATTTACCTCAGTTAACGCCTCTTTGACTCTTGAACGCTCTTTCCGGCCACCGCCACGGTCAGGAGCAAGATTGAACCAACGGATGGCATAAGAATCTATCTCACTGTCTGCTGCATTGGTCGAAGACTGGTTCTTTCTTACAGCCCCTGGTAAAAAGAAAAATAAGACTCTTTAACTTCACCCAGATCCAAATAACCAGGCCACGGTATTAGAAGCAGCAGTGGTCTCCTCATTTGAAGCATTGGCAAACCAAATATATAGAGGGATACCGTCCATACACCCCTTAACCCCACCCATGAAATCCCATGAATCCAGGTCTTTTCTAGAACGGTAAAAGTAATACACAAAAAAGCAAATAGCTGGTCCAAGTGGACACCACTCTGGGGCAATAACACCCTTACGCAATTCAGGACCTTCCCAGATGCTAACCTTTGGGCTGCTGCAGGGGTAAAGCACCTACATGATGTGGTGGAAGCAGGAGGTATCAAGCAATACGCTCAATTAAAGGAGGAATTTAACCTGCAGAACCACATGCTCTTCAGGTACCTCCAGCTGAAACATGCGTTCCAGATACAGTTCCCCAGGGAGCCCCCCAATATTACTGAAAGTACCCTTGAACGATACCTACACAGACCTAATCTGCTCAAACCCCTCAGCTGGTTCAATGCCATACTATTGCAGGGGAGCTTTGACTCAGTAAATCATATTAGGCTGAAATGGGCCCAGGACTTTCCCCAGCTAGATAATGATGTCTGGAAAGATATACTAGAACAAATAACTGAAAATAATACAGCAACAAGGGACCGCTACATACAGGTCAAATTCCTTAACAGAGTGTACCTAACCCCCCACAGGCTGGCACGCATATACCAGGGATACCCAGATGTGTGTAAAATGTAATGTAGATCAGGGCAATTACATCCATGTATTCTGGGAGTGTCCTAATCCAGCAGTACAGGACCACCATACTCACCTTATGGCTCACCATATGGGCTCCTTGCTGGGACTCCCGAATATCAGGACACCTGAATTTTGCCTATTGGGCCATACGGAAGGTCTTACTTTGCCCTCCGGGGACAGGATATGTCTGCAGCAACTCCTACATTATGCCAAGAAAGCTATTTTGCTGACATGAAAAAATACGGAACCGCCAACCCTGGGATTTTGGATAAAGCTGGTGGATGACACACTCCCAAGACAGAAACTTACCTACCTGGCCCGAGGATGCCCGGCCAAGTTCGACAAAATATGGAGCTGCTGGCTGACAGTACGAACGAATAGCATAACCCACTAATACCTCAACAAACCCTAGACAAGTAGCTAGGCACCGTTACAAATGAAACTTCTTCAAATGTAAACGCCCACCACTGAGTATTACCATGTATGAGTACCTTCTTTCTTTCCTATTTTCTTTCACTTCCTCCTTTACTATTCTCTTTTTGTTCCAAAATTAATAAAGAAAAACTTTCAAAAAAAAGAATCTTTAACTTCCACAGAATAATAAGCTCCATAATAATGGCATAGTAACTTTATTGTTTAGGTTTTAAAGATGTATCTAATACTCAACTTCTTGGTATTACTCAATACTTACTGATCAACAAACTTCTTGTGAGCATTTCCTTAAAGCACTTCTTCCCATTGACTCCTTTCCAGTTTATTTGTTTGGCTACTGCATCTGAGTAAAGCCTTGAAAGTATGTTCCATGTCACTCTTTTGGTGTTTTGACCTCCAACAGCACCCAGAGCAGATATCTGAAAAGACAAAAATATATTATATTGTCTGCTCTAATCAAAACGAAAATTTTTTATATAATGTAGAGAACAGCATATTCCAGGGGCCGTTTTACGGTGAGGACCCTCTCTGACTACAAAAGTAGAGAGAGACATTAGTAAAGTCAAGACGCTTTTATTGTCATTACAACCACATATAGCTGACGCAGTACACAGTGAAATGAAACGTTCCTAAAGGACCCTGATGCTACATACTGTAGACAACATAATTCAGGTCCAGGATCCAATTACAGAGGGAGGTGTTCAGGGCCGGCAGGCTCAATTACTCAATCTGGTGCTGTGGAATGATTGTACTGGATGCTGAACTGAAGTCTATGAACAGCATTCATGTATGTCCAGGTGTGTAAGGGCCAGATGGAAGGTTGTGGCATCATCCATGGAGCAGTTAGGATGATATTCAAACTGCAAGGGGTTCAATGAGCGTGATAGCTGTGTTTTGATTTGTTTCCTGATGAGTCTCTCAAAACACTTCTTCACAGTGGGTGTGAGAGCAAAAGGACATTAGTAATTGAAGCAGGAAACTGTAGACATCTTCAGCGCAGGGACAACGGTCATTGTCTTGAGGCATGTAGGAACAACAGCGCTGCTCAGGAAAATGTTAAAGATGCTAGCTGTTCTGCACATTCCGTGAACGCTCTGCCAGGAATGTTGTCTGGTCCAGCAGATTTCCATGGGTTAACTCTGCATAGAGTTTGCTTAATGTTTCTTAATGGACAGACTGAGCACCTGATCACTGGAGGGAGGGATGGTCTTGATCACGTTGTTCTCTACCATGAACCGAATGAGTACCAAACTTTATATTAATTGGTGCCCTGTATCTAACACTCTCACCTTAAATAATATGTAACCAAAACTAAGAATTAATATTAATATTTGAGGCCAGTATCACTACAACAGGCACAGAACCACTTGAGATAACGTAGGTACAACAACCATAAAGTAGCTTTAGATAATGGGAAAAAACATACCATGTTTTGTTTAGCTTGTGAATTTCTTGAGTCTTTAAGCCATTCCTCAAACTCCTCAACTTCAGGCACAGTGGTCAGGGGGATACTGATGTCTTTAGGCATTTCAGCCACAGGAGCCTCTGTCCCCAGTCTTGCAGCAAGATTGTTCACAGCAGCAGCAATCGCCGTTTGCTGTTCCTTCACATAATCCAATAAAGTTAGGATGTGCAGCTGAGCAGCTACAATAAAGGAAAGATTGAAAGTTTTCTTATTATATATCATTTTGAAAAACTGGATGTTTGAAATAAAAAAAAAAAAAAAAAAAAAGATTTTACCAGAGCATGGAATTGGTCCAGTGCCTGTCTTCCCCAGTCTAAATGTGGGCCTAAAGAAATGCTCATCTGGCAGAGGCGTGGCAGAGATCTGGCCCATAGAGCTTGATGGTGTGTGAGAGACACGTGTTGCAACTTGAGGCCCTGAGCATGGGGAGAGTCATTATTTTTAGCTCACTGACTGTTGATCAAAGATGGCATGCAAAGAATTATTAAAAAATATACTATATATATATATATATATATTAATTATTATAAAAAAATACCTGAGCAAAAATCATCTTGAAAATGCATCGTATCAAAATGGCCAACAGAGGAGTGGGGCAGAGGACTGGAAGGCATGCAAGATGTACTTAAGGGGGCAGGTGGTGCTGCTGTGAAACATAGGTATGTCAATAACATATTTTTAAGTGAATAACAACAAATTATGAAAAATTTACTATTATAATAATAAATCCTTTATGTTTATAGTTTCTATTATAATTATGTGCACTTACAACGAACAATGTTCAGCCAAGATCTGTCAGATTCACTCAGCACATAAAAACATTAACTTTACAGTTACATTAACTGCATCAGATCCAGACAAGTACCTTGACTTAAGATAAAATTTGCCACGGCTTGACTGTATATACATGTTCAGTTGTAACATTAACATAACAGTATTAAAAAACTATTCAACAAAAATACAAGAATATACCAGTAAAATAAGATTCCGTCTGCCTCTGGTCTAGGAGAGGTCTAGCAGTAGTCTGGCAAGCTTCATTGTCAGGAGTAGGGGGAGGAATAGGTGGTACTGGACAAGGGAGGACATTGTGGCATCTCCTCTTTATAGCCATCTCTGGCTCACTGTCAGAGTCTGTATCGCCAAAGATTTGCCTAACAAACAAAACAAACACCAACTAATCATAATGTTTGGCAGGGTTAAAAACTTAAAGCAATTTGTTAAAGATTAAAACCTAAAAACACTCAAAATACATAAAAAGACACACAAAATATTAAATTAACCTACACTATGGAATCTATAGTATGGCTTGTATCAATTGACCCTTTATAGTACTGCAAAATATCCAAACAGTCCATTGCTTCCTTTGGCAATTATAGCAAATTACTTCAAAGCAAAAAAAGAGAAGTTTACACTACCTAGCCTTTAAGCTCTATAGTTAAATATTTCTAAACGTATTTTAAATGGTATATAGTAGTAGTGGAGTAATAGTCTCAGAATATGAAACCTTGGCTTAATTTTTCTTTTCCTAATCACTTCTTCCTCCTCATCTGTTTGTAATTCAGAGGTATTGCAGGTCAGCGAGGCCCTCAGTTTCTGTCTTGCTTTAAGGTAATCACCTGATCAGAATTCACAAAAAATAAATAAAATTAATTAAATAAATACCCTCACTTCTACAATCTCAAATTGAATCTGCAATCCGTCTGTGCCTGTCGCCCATCTGACCCGCATCCGACACATAAATATTACTCCACCTGTTATAGTACATCAAATATTAGCTGTTCATTTAAATTTTCTGTGAAAATCATCAGAACTACCATGCTCAGGGATCATCCGATCATCTCAATCGGAATGCAGTTTATGCATGGAGCGCTCTTCTAACAATCTGATCTGAATCATGTGTGTTAGTGAGGACTAGAATTGAGAACCACTGATCTAAAGTGGTTTGGCTGTTGTTCTAGACCCACTATTAAGTACTGACTGTTAAATTTGTGTAAATTAATGTGTACAATATAGAAATTTGAAACCATTAATAATTGAAATTAAAAAATTTTTAAGTTTAGTTCACAGAAATTACAAATAAATTTCATTTTATTTCTAAAGCAGATTCTTACCTGTTCTTGAAAGGACTCGAACATCATATTTTTTCCAGTCTGCTCCTGGCTCTTCACATTTTTGAACAGCTCGGTTTATGCGTTCGTCGCTTCTATAGTTTGGCCACCAAGTGACACCATCTTCAAGCCATGATTCAGATATAATGTTAACAGTGTTTGTTTCTATAAATTCCACAACCAAAAACATCTGAAAAAGAAGTTTTTGCAGAAAGTATTACATATTTTAAAAGACATACAACATTCCTTTAACATTTTCCTTCAATCCATGTACTAGCATTCTTTGATCATACTGTTATCACCAGCATAGATTGCCTTTTCCCTCAAACAATTAAAATTGACACAACATACAAGCACAGGTAACAACATATATAGTACCTCACAAAAATGAGTACACCTCTCACATTTTTGTAAATACTTTAATATACCTTTTCATGTGACAACACTTAAGAAATGCCACTCTGCTCCAATGTACAATAGTGAGTGTACAGCCTGTAAGAACAGTGCACATTTACTGTCCCCTCAAAATAACTCAACACACAGACATTAATGTCTAAACTGCTGGCAACAAAAGTGAGTACACCCCTAAGTGGAAATGTCCAAAATTGGTCCCAATTAGCCATTTCCCTCCCTAGTCCCTAAATTTGGTGTTATTGCTCTCACACTCTCTCATACTGGTCACTGGAAGTTCAACATGGCTCCTCATGGCAAAGAACTCTCTGAGGATCTGAAAAAAACAATTGTTGCTCTACATAAAGATGGAAAAGGATATAAGTGCTAGAAAATAATGGTGAATGGTGGGACCAACGTGTCAAAATATTGACACGTTGGTCCCAATTTAGACATTTCCATTTGGGGTGTTGCCAGCGGTTTAGACATTAATGGCTGTGTGTTGGGTTATTTTGAGAGGACAGCAAATGTACACTGTTATACAGGCTGTACACTCTCTACTGTACACTGGAGCAGCGGCATTTCTTCAATGTTGTCACATGAAAAGATAGAATAAAATATTTACAAAAATTTCTGGTGTACTTTTTTTATACTGTACATGAAATGAAGTGTTACTGTCAATGCTTCATAAAATGTATTATAAAGCCATCAGTCATTTACCACTTACCCCAAGTTACCTGCTCCCCCCTTTTTCTTGTTAGTTGTTTTTCTTTTTAGTTTTATTAACATGTAAATAAGATAACTGACTCAATTTTGCTGTATTACACTTAATAATATATTTTGTTATTTCTCAAAAAATAAATTGTTCAAGTTAGAAATTTACCAGAGAAGAGTAAAAGCAAAAGAAAATTTACAAAGTAAACCTCATCAGAACTACCATGCTCTGGGATCATGGTCAGGGATCATCCGATCATGCATGGAGCGCTCTTCTATCGATCTGATCTGAATCGGGTGTGTTAGTGAGGACTAGAATTGAGAACCACTGATCTAAAGTGGTTTATTTGGAATACTCACATTTTCAAAATCCAGTATCCAGAAACCTTTGTGAAGTAAAGCAGTCTTTTGTCAGTTTTTGTCAGTCTTTTTCGTCATATTGTTCCTAACCCCATCCCTAACCTGAACTAGAGCTGTGTTCTATAAGCGGGTATGCAAGAGAGGCATGACAACAAATTTATCATTGTAAGGAAGGAGTACACACTTGTGAGAGATCTGTGATGCTTTGGCTACCCTTAATGGTCCTGTTGGCTCTGACACAATAAATACTCTAAGAAAATCCGAGCTCATTGGATAGTTGAAAAAATTTGCAATTTGTGTAAAAACTCTAAACACAACGTATATTTCCTTTACAGACTGAACAATGTTAAGAATAACACAAATGTCTTTGCCTATAGCAAAAACATTATCTCCTGTTGAAGCTTTCACTGACCAGTGTTCAGTCCTCAGCTCCCTGTACTGTGCTGTTGCTTGAAGGCCATCAGGAACAGGTCCAACATAATGTTGCATTCTTAAAGCTTTACAGGGCAACTCAGAACTACTGATTTTTTCAACCTCTGATAACCTTCTTATTATCTGCGCAAGAGGAAATTCTGGCTTTCTCACAAACTTCTTCAGTGTACGGAGGTAATTTTCATATGGAAAAGCTGAGATAGTGTCTAAAGAACCATGTAGTTTGGCATCAGCTGACAGGTGGACCAAGGCATGCACATTATACACTAAGGCATCTTTTCCATAAAGCTCCCCAACATGTTTTACAAATGCTGTAAGAAGCGTGTTTGCATAATTGTTAAACAAAGAATAAAGCTGCGGGCTACAAGGATGCAAATACCTGTATAAAATAACATAAAGTTGTTATATAAATTATGATCTAAATACGGTGCCAGAGCAACAGAACCAGTATACAACAGAAACTGTCTAAGTTCAGTAGCTTTCCAACGATCTAGTTCTCTCAAAGATCTTGGTTTCCTTACAAACTCAACTGGTATGTACGCACGCATCTGAGTCAGAGTTTGAGAAATGCGATCAACACAACCGGAGGACAAGCGAAATTTCAAAGGGCCCCTCAGCCAAACATTTAACAATTTACGTGTAACACCTAAACATGCAAGGTGCATGTAATCTATAGGAAATCTAGTCACCATGCCCACATCTAGACCAAAAAATCCATGTGGTCCATCATGATGATGGTCCTCGTCAACTTTGTCTGAAAATGATGAATCAGTCCGTAACACAAAATCATTCTGGGGGTATGTCATTCTGTGGTTAACATAAACTCCTGGCTGGCAACACTTATCACATCCATGATAACCATTGTGTGCCTTTACGTTTTTTACAAAAGCTCTAGCAGGGGTATCACATACAACAGAATCCAGTTCAAAGAAAACCTTTTTTTCTTTAAAATAGACTCCTTCCTGCAGCTGTTTTAACTCGTGGGTAAAGTCTTTCAAATATTCATCAGGGGCATTTGGTTTTTTGGTACCACAGAAGAGCCCGATAACAACAGGTTCTTTCATTGGGGCATTTAACAAGAGTCCTAAAATGGGCCATAACTGTAAATTTGTGCTCTTAAACAATGGCAAGCCATCAATGTTTACTTGCAATTTAAAAGTAAAGCCATTTGGAAACTTTTCAATTAGTTTGGTTAGGGTGTTCCAGAGAGCTGTCAGGATACCTCTATAATGATAAAACCCACCACATTTTTGTTGAATTTTATATTCAGTTTTTGTTTTAAGGATGGTTCGGGCATCCTTTGGAAGTTCTGGGTGGTACACTCTCAACAAACTAAGGAGAGCTGATAGGGCAACTAAAGAAACACCAAACTGTACAGACCAGTTGGCTAAAGTTTCAACAAAGCTGACTGGCTCATCTGCAACCTCTGGTTCGGATTCAGAGTCAGGCTCTGAAACACACTGTCTTTCAGTCAATCCTCCAAAATCATCTGTGCAAATAGAATCTAAATGCTCGTCTGTCCGAGAGAGTCTTGAGTCACTGTCATTGGTTGTGGAATATGCATCAGCTTCGTAAGCTGTTGTAAAAGTTGGTTCTGGTTGTAAGTCTGCAATGTCATGCAGGCGTTTTTCAAGTGCAATGCGAGCCCTCCGTCTGACTCCAGAACTTGTTAAAGGTGGTTCCCTCCTTTTCATAGTCTCTAAATAAATATTAAGTGTGAACAAAAAAAATTCAGTGTTTCTTATTTCTTATTTTTAGCCTATTATTAACATATTTACTGGTAAATGGTTAAAATGATTGCGCCTCCGCGTAGGGACAGTAACCGGGGGACAGAGGTATTGCAAGTAGTTATAAAGGGTGAAGGAGCTGGAGTATGTAGATGGGAGCAGGGAGGAGGATATGTGGATGGAGTATGGACAGACAGCAGGGGGGTTAAAGGAAGTGACTACCTTAGGGAGCACCATGCATACAATTAGAAGAAATGAAGTGCATTTTGCCATTATCAGGTGAGGTGTAGTCTTGTAGCGTCAGAGAATGGCAGTAGAGATGGTTCCTCAGTGCATTAATGAGTTGGTCTGCATTTGAGACAGTTCTTTAATTTCAAGCAGCAGTCTGTAGTGGCTCTCCTTGTAGGTCTCCTCTGATTAACTCCTTGTTAAACTCGTTCAGATCACTTGTAAACGAATCACTTTGGAACAAATCACCCTTGCAAATGCTCAACCCCCAGCAAATGCTCTCCCCTAAGAAAGTCTTAATAGGGAGAGGCAAAGCTGGGGAATCACAACTGATTGTAATTGATCAAGCAACAGGCTAATCACCCAGCTGTGTCAGAGGGGGGGAGTATAGCAAGAGTGAAGATGAACCCTGATATAAAGTGACTTACAGAGTTTATTTACAGAGGAGTTTTATGGGGGGTCATAAAATGTACAAAACTACAGAAAGAGCTAATAGTCTATAGATTTTGGCTAGTGCCAAAAATGAAAATTACCAGTAAAAACTGTACAAATGCAGACAACAAGGCCACAGAGTAGATGGAATGGAGGGCAGATATAGCAGATTTACCAGTAAAAACTGTACAAATGCAGACAAGGCCACAGAGTAGATGGAATGGAGGGCAGGTATAGCAGATTTACCAGTAAAAACTGTACAAATGCAGACAACAAGGCCACAGAGTAGATGGAATGGAGGGCAGATATAGCAGATTTACCAGTAAAAACTGTACAAATGCAGACAACAAGGCCACAGAGTAGATGGAATGGAGGGCAGATATAGCAGATTTACCAGTAAAAACTGTACAAATGCAGACAACAAGGCCACAGAGTAGATGGAATGGAGGGCAGATATAGCAGATTTACCAGTAAAAACTGTACAAATGCAGACAAGGCCACAGAGTAGATGGAATGGAGGGCAGATATAGCAGATTTACCAGTAAAAACTGTACAAATGCAGACAAGGCCACAGAGTAGATGGAATGGAGAGCAGGTATAGCAGATTTACCAGTAAAAACTGTACAAATGCAGACAACAAGGCCACAGAGTAGATGGAATGGAGGGCAGATATAGCAGATTTACCAGTAAAAACTGTACAAATGCAGACAAGGCCACAGAGTAGATGGAATGGAGGGCAGATATAGCAGATTTACCAGTAAAAACTGTACAAATGCAGACAAGGCCACAGAGTAGATGGAATGGAGGGCAGGTATAGCAGATTTACCAGTAAAAACTGTACAAATGCAGACAACAAGGCCACAGAGTAGATGGAATGGAGGGCAGATATAGCAGATTTACCAGTAAAAACTGTACAAATGCAGACAAGGCCACAGAGTAGATGGAATGGAGGGCAGGTATAGCAGATTTACCAGTAAAAACTGTACAAATGCAGACAACAAGGCCACAGAGTAGATGGAATGGAGGGCAGATATAGCAGATTTACCAGTAAAAACTGTACAAATGCAGACAAGGCCACAGAGTAGATGGAATGGAGGGCAGATATAGCATATTTACCAGTAAAAACTGTACAAATGCAGACAACAAGGCCACAGAGTAGATGGAATGGAGGGCAGATATAGCAGATTTACCAGTAAAAACTGTACAAATGCAGACAACAAGGCCACAGAGTAGATGGAATGGAGGGCAGGTATAGCAGATTTACCAGTAAAAACTGTACAAATGCAGACAAGGCCACAGAGTAGATGGAATGGAGGGCAGATATAGCAGATTTACCAGTAAAAACTGTACAAATGCAGACAAGGCCACAGAGTAGATGGAATGGAGGGCAGATATAGCAGATTTACCAGTAAAAACTGTACAAATGCAGACAACAAGGCCACAGAGTAGATGGAATGGAGGGCAGATATAGCAGATTTACCAGTAAAAACTGTACAAATGCAGACAAGGCCACAGAGTAGATGGAATGGAGTGCAGATATAGCAGATTTACCAGTAAAAACTGTACAAATGCAGACAAGGCCACAGAGTAGATGGAATGGAGTGCAGATATAGCAGATTTACCAGTAAAAACTGTACAAATGCAGACAAGGCCACAGAGTAGATGGAATGGAGGGCAGGTATAGCAGATTTACCAGTAAAAACTGTACAAATGCAGACAACAAGGCCACAGAGTAGATGGAATGGAGGGCAGGTATAGCAGATTTACCAGTAAAAACTGTACAAATGCAGACAACAAGGCCACAGAGTAGATGGAATGGAGGGCAGATATAGCAGATTTACCAGTAAAAACTGTACAAATGCAGACAAGGCCACAGAGTAGATGGAATGGAGTGCAGATATAGCAGATTTACCAGTAAAAACCGTACAAATGCAGACAAGGCCACAGAGTAGATGGAATGGAGGGCAGGTATAGCAGATTTACCAGTAAAAACTGTACAAATGCAGACAAGGCCACAGAGTAGATGGAATGGAGGGCAGGTATAGCAGATTTACCAGTAAAAACTGTACAAATGCAGACAACAAGGCCACAGAGTAGATGGAATGGAGGGCAGGTATAGCAGATTTACCAGTAAAAACTGTACAAATGCAGACAAGGCCACAGAGTAGATGGAATGGAGGGCAGGTATAGCAGATTTACCAGTAAAAACTGTACAAATGCAGACAAGGCCACAGAGTAGATGGAATGGAGGGCAGATATAGCAGATTTACCAGTAAAAACTGTACAAATGCAGACAACAAGGCCACAGAGTAGATGGAATGGAGGGCAGATATAGCAGATTTACCAGTAAAAACTGTACAAATGCAGACAACAAGGCCACAGAGTAGATGGAATAGAGGGCAGATATAGCAGATTTACCAGTAAAAACTGTACAAATGCAGACAAGGCCACAGAGTAGATGGAATGGAGTGCAGATATAGCAGATTTACCAGTAAAAACTGTACAAATGCAGACAAGGCCACAGAGTAGATGGAATGGAGGGCAGATATAGCAGATTTACCAGTAAAAACTGTACAAATGCAGACAAGGCCACAGAGTAGATGGAATAGAGGGCAGATATAGCAGATTTACCAGTAAAAACTGTACAAATGCAGACAAGGCCACAGAGTAGATGGAATGGAGGGCAGATATAGCAGATTTACCAGTAAAAACTGTACAAATGCAGACAAGGCCACAGAGTAGATGGAATAGAGGGCAGATATAGCAGATTTACCAGTAAAAACTGTACAAATGCAGACAAGGCCACAGAGTAGATGGAATAGAGGGCAGATATAGCAGATTTACCAGTAAAAACTGTACAAATGCAGACAAGGCCACAGAGTAGATGGAATGGAGGGCAGATATAGCAGATTTACCAGTAAAAACTGTACAAATGCAGACAACAAGGCCACAGAGTAGATGGAATGGAGGGCAGGTATAGCAGATTTACCAGTAAAAACTGTACAAATGCAGACAACAAGGCCACAGAGTAGATGGAATGGAGGGCAGGTATAGCAGATTTACCAGTAAAAACTGTACAAATGCAGACAAGGCCACAGAGTAGATGGAATGGAGGGCAGATATAGCAGATTTACCAGTAAAAACTGTACAAATGCAGACAAGGCCACAGAGTAGATGGAATAGAGGGCAGATATAGCAGATTTACCAGTAAAAACTGTACAAATGCAGACAAGGCCACAGAGTAGATGGAATGGAGGGCAGGTATAGCAGATTTACCAGTAAAAACTGTACAAATGCAGACAAGGCCACAGAGTAGATGGAATGGAGGGCAGGTATAGCAGATTTACCAGTAAAAACTGTACAAATGCAGACAAGGCCACAGAGTAGATGGAATGGAGGGCAGGTATAGCAGATTTACCAGTAAAAACTGTACAAATGCAGACAACAAGGCCACAGAGTAGATGGAATGGAGGGCAGATATAGCAGATTTACCAGTAAAAACTGTACAAATGCAGACAAGGCCACAGAGTAGATGGAATGGAGTGCAGATATAGCAGATTTACCAGTAAAAACTGTACAAATGCAGACAAGGCCACAGAGTAGATGGAATGGAGGGCAGGTATAGCAGATTTACCAGTAAAAACTGTACAAATGCAGACAACAAGGCCACAGAGTAGATGGAATGGAGGGCAGATATAGCAGATTTACCAGTAAAAACTGTACAAATGCAGACAAGGCCACAGAGTAGATGGAATGGAGGGCAGATATAGCAGATTTACCAGTAAAAACTGTACAAATGCAGACAACAAGGCCACAGAGTAGATGGAATGGAGGGCAGGTATAGCAGATTTACCAGTAAAAACTGTACAAATGCAGACAAGGCCACAGAGTAGATGGAATAGAGGGCAGATATAGCAGATTTACCAGTAAAAACTGTACAAATGCAGACAAGGCCACAGAGTAGATGGAATGGAGGGCAGGTATAGCAGATTTACCAGTAAAAACTGTACAAATGCAGACAACAAGGCCACAGAGTAGATGGAATGGAGGGCAGGTATAGCAGATTTACCAGTAAAAACTGTACAAATGCAGACAACAAGGCCACAGAGTAGATGGAATGGAGGGCAGATATAGCAGATTTACCAGTAAAAACTGTACAAATGCAGACAAGGCCACAGAGTAGATGAAATGGAGTGCAGATATAGCAGATTTACCAGTAAAAACTGTACAAATGCAGACAAGGCCACAGAGTAGATGGAATGGAGTGCAGATATAGCAGATTTACCAGTAAAAACTGTACAAATGCAGACAAGGCCACAGAGTAGATGGAATGGAGGGCAGGTATAGCAGATTTACCAGTAAAAACTGTACAAATGCAGACAACAAGGCCACAGAGTAGATGGAATGGAGGGCAGGTATAGCAGATTTACCAGTAAAAACTGTACAAATGCAGACAACAAGGCCACAGAGTAGATGGAATGGAGGGCAGGTATAGCAGATTTACCAGTAAAAACTGTACAAATGCAGACAACAAGGCCACAGAGTAGATGGAATGGAGGGCAGATATAGCAGATTTACCAGTAAAAACTGTACAAATGCAGACAACAAGGCCACAGAGTAGATGGAATGGAGGGCAGGTATAGCAGATTTACCAGTAAAAACTGTACAAATGCAGACAACAAGGCCACAGAGTAGATGGAATGGAGGGCAGATATAGCAGATTTACCAGTAAAAACTGTACAAATGCAGACAACATTATAGTATATTATTAGTGTATGTGTGTTTTTGTGTGTATTTGGCACTTACTTGTGTAGTAGATCGTGGATCTGCAGGGAGACAGCAGCAGCAGCAGTCTGGCAGTGAGTAGGAGTGGCAGGAAGCAGGGGGCTGAGCAGAGGGGGAAGCAGAGAAAGGCAGAAGGAGATAGTTAAAGCCAGGCACGGATTGCACGGCTTTTCTTATGGGGCCCCTGGGCTATCGCACCCCAGGAGCCACTCTTTCCCCCCCTCTTACTATTGTCTGGAGGCTGGGGAACAAGCGGGGAGTGAAGAAGCGGCTTCCAAAGCCGCTCCTCCGCTCCCAAATCCGGAAGTGCAGGACGTAGAATCTACGTTCTGTGGCACTTAGGTACTTTGTTACCCAGGATGTAGATTCTACGTCCTGTGGCACTAAAACTGTTAATAGACTGTGACTTACCTTTATGAAATTTGTAGCTCTGAGGATGTAGTACTACCACTGAAGCGCACTCGTTTTCACAGATGCGGCACAGATCCGTTTAGCGAATGTTCCCGCCCACTGACACCCGGCCCTGAGCTCTGAAACGGAGGTGACTGTAACGCGGATTTGCCGGTTTGAAAACGGATCTGGCTCGGAGTCAGCTGCTGTGTGGGAAACGGAGGTGACTGTAACGCGGATTTGCCGGTTTGAAAACGGATCTGGCTTGGAGTCAGCTGCTGTGTGGAAAACGGAGGTGACTGTAACGCGGATTTGCCGGTTTGAAAACGGATCTGGCTCGGAGTCAGCTGCTGTGTGGAAAACGGAGGTGACTGTAACGCGGATTTGCCGGTTTGAAAACGGATCTGGCTCGGAGTCAGCTGCTGTGTGGAAAACGGAGGTGACTGTAACGCGGATTTGCCGGTTTGAAAACGGATCTGGCTCGGAGTCAGCTGCTGTGTGGAAAACGGAGGTGACTGTAACGCGGATTTGCCGATTTGAAAACGGATCTGGCTCGGAGTCAGTTGCTGTGTGGAAAACGGAGGTGACTGTAACGCGGATTTGCCGGTTTGAAAACGGATCTGGCTCGGAGTCAGCTGCTGTGTGGGATACCTTCTCTGGAAATAAATATGAGGCTTGGTCACATTTATTTTAATATTGATAGCAAGGATTGATAGCATAACATAGCACTTATCAATAACATTGGCATCAGACATAATATTTACAGATGAGGTGGCTTCCCTCACTGCTACTGAAAGAAAAAATTAATACCCCCTTTTTTATATAAGCTCATGCAGTTGGGCATATTTAAAATGTGCAGAAACATTATTTAGACTGGTACAAAAATAAAATAAAAATGTTTTTGGAATATAACTCGGTGTTGCTGGTCTTTTTTGGATATTTAAATCATTTACCTTGCACCCAAGCTAAGAGCTGAAGCAGAGTGCCACCCTGGGTTCGCTATATATATATATATATATATATATAAAAAAAAAAAATATATATATATATATATATATATATATATATATATAAGTTGGACATCAAGAAGCCGCTCTCACAGGTCTTAAGCGTCAAATAAAGATTCTTTTTATTAAATGGTGAACTGACGTTTCGGCTGAACACCTCAGCCTTTCTCAAAGTTACAACACAATGTGAGTACAAACCATAAATACAGAAACTGGCGGGAAAATACAGACAAAAAACCTACAGGTATGACGTCACACTTTCCCAAATACCTGTAGGTTTTTTGTCTGTATTTTCCCGCCAGTTTCTGTATTTATGGTTTGTACTCACATTGTGTTGTAACTTTGAGAAAGGCTGAGGTGTTCAGCCGAAACGTCAGTTCACCATTTAATAAAAAGAATCTTTATTTGACGCTTGAGACCTGTGAGAGCGGCTTCTTGATGTCCAACTTTTGTTTCCTGCTTTTTTGATGACTGCACCCAGGCGATTTTAGTGACTTACACGTGAGTGCCAGTGGTTCCCAAACTTTAATATATATATATATATATATATATACAATATAGAGAGAGAGTCATAACTATCTTTGTATCTCATTTTAATGATGCTTTATTGTTATTGTTCTTCGACTGCTTTACTGTTCTTCGACTTCAGCTAATTTCACGCTTCTTCTTCTTCTTCTTAATCTTTTTCTTATTCTTAGTGCCCCCCATTCTCTAAACGCTAATTCTCCTACAGTTTTAGGGGTACACCACCCAGACACTCCACACTTCTTCCTATAGCGGAGCAAGTTGCTTGTGCTTTTCTAATTGATCCTTCTTTTTGTGGGGGCAGTCCAAACAGCGGAACTGCCAATCAGATTTCACCCATTACCTTTCAATGGGGGAATTTAATTTTATTGCTACCATTGTCACGGTATTAACGCCAGGGTTCCCAAACTCTTTATGGTTGGTCACTGGTGGATTGCACGTCAAGGTTAGTAAAAGTGGATGGAGCCAGCAACAGCCAATCAGATTTAATCCATTGAATTTCATTATTTTACATTTAAAACATTCCTGATCTCACTATTTGTGCCAGGGTTCTCAAACTTTGCACAGTCAGTCACTGGGTGACTACGTATTCAAGGGTAGCTAAAGTGGGTGGAAACCACCAACAGCCAATCACATTTCTTTTATTGATTTCAGTAAGGAAATTTTAACTGCTGCCATTCTCACACATTTAACATCAGGGTCCCAAAACATTGCACAGTTTGTCACTGGGTGACTACCTTTCAAGTTTAGAAAAATAGGTGGAGCCAACAACAGCCAATCAGATTTCACCTATAGACTTTCAATGTGGAATTTCAAACTGCCATTCTCACAGTATTAATGCCAGGTTCCCCAAACTCTTAACAGTTGGTCAATAGGAGACTGCAGTTTTAGGTTTAAAAAAGTGGGTGGAGACATCAACAGCCAATCAGATTTCACCTATTGAATTTTATTGGTTTAAATTTAAAATGCTGCCATTCTCATATTATTTATGTCAGAGTCCCCAGCCTTTGCAGAGTTAGCCACTGGGTGACAATAATTCAAGATTTGAAAAAAGTTTGTGGCGCCACCAACAGCCAATCATATTTATCTCATTGATTTTAATGAGGGCATTTAAACTGCTGCCATTCTCATATAGTTAATGCCAGTGTCCCCAAACTTTTCAAAGTTGGTCACTGGGAGGCTAAGGTTTAAGGTTAGAAAAAGTCAAATTTCACCCATTACATTTAACTGGTTTATATTTAAACTGCTGCCTTTCCCACAGCATTAATGCCAGGGTCCCCACACAGAGATTAAAAAGTGGGCAGAACCACAAAGAGCCAATTTCACTCAGGGAAGTATAGGCTGCTGCCATTTTCACACATTTAAGGCCAGGGTCCCTAAACTTTGCAGTTAGTCACTGGGTGACTATGGATTTTAATGGAGAAATTTTAACTGCTGCCATTCTCACATGTTTAATGTGAGTGCACCCTAACTTTTCACAGTTGGTAACTGGGGGACTAAGGTTAAAGCTTAGAAAAAGAGAGTGGAACCATAAGAAGCCAATAAGATGTCACTCAATGACTTTCAGTGGGGAAATGTAAATTGCTGCCATTCTGACACTATTAAACCAGGGCCCCTAAACTTTGCACAGTGTCTTTTTTTACTATATGCCTGTGGTCCAAGGTGAGCCAACAACAGCCAATCAAACTTAATTCAGTGATTTCACATGTTTTTCAAAGCCACATGAAGTTTGTTCTCAAACTTCCCTTTCTAGTTGCACTGTGCACTTTGAATTTATTAAAATGCTATTTATCATGACCATAAATGGGTGGGGTGACTGGTTTTCTGGGATATTTTAAATGTGTGATTACTTCCTTGTACACATTCCAAAGATGATTTACAATTACAAGTGCTTTCATAGATGTCTTTATAAACATGTTGCTGGTCAGCTCCAAGTCTGTAATAGGAAAAACCAATGTATATTATGGGGTGCTGTTTGTCCAAAGTACATTTTGTCTACAAAATGTCATTCTGTGTAAAAAGGCCAATCCCCAGTACACAGAATGAATGTGTGGCCATATACACTGGTAACAAATATACAATAAACATATTTCTGTGACAATGATCAATTTTATGCACAAAAGGATATTATTATATTACAAACTCCATTCTCTAAATTTTAACAAGCATTCTGTCCCACAAATGTATAACATCCACATGAATTATGTAAAACAAAACTATATATGTAAACTATATTATGTTTGTAAAACAAAATATATAAACTGATAAAATATCAATTCTGTGAAACAATACTGTCAGTTAAATTACTGAACCAATAAGAAGCAAGTATATTCATTATCCAATAACAAGCAAGTTTTAATTGAAGTCCATTTACTGGTCTTTCTTCCCACTGTTTGAATTGTTTTGTTTCTATAAAGTGTTGACACACACACACACACACACACACACAAAGGAGGATTTGTTTGTAGGATTTATTTAACAAGGTAAAAAACTGCCAATCCTGCCCCATATGGCTGAACCATCCACAGTGCATAAATGATGTGTGGCCTGATATAGAAGGCGCCCTCTAATGTCTGCTGTGCTGCATAGCAATAAGTATTAACAAAGAACAAAGACTCTTTAAACTACAGGTTCTTAAATGAAATGTCTTGCAGATGGATGAGAGCTATAATTCTGTACTGATTCTGTGGTACAAAACTGATCTAATGATGTTTATCTGGATTGTGCAGCTAAAATGAATTTTAAATTAAAGCTTTCAAAATATAAACATGATAACTTGAGGTAAATCAGGTATAATAGGCTTGATATCCCCTCATTATGATTGCCCCTCCCCCCTTTCTTTTAGAAAGATTCTTTCTCAAGCTAAGGGAGTGGGAGTAGGACCCTGAGGGGCAAATTGGTGATATGGAGGGGGCGAGACAACAATATAGGGAGAGGAGTGGTGATGCAGAAGGAGTTGGACCAGTGATATAGATTGGCAGGCTGGAGGCCGAGCAACAGAAAACTTGCGTGTGTGGGCAATAACAACCTGACTTGATTAGGAATTTTGGCCAGGTTGAGGGTAGGCCAGAGGTAGAATGACTGGTAGACTTGTAAATTCCCAATACTGGCTCTGGCCTTGCTTGGTATTTTACTAGCTAGACTGGCAAAATACTGGCCAAGTAGCAACCCTTCCCCTGACAAGTCAATAAAACACAAGATATTAATAGCATTATTAAAAAAAACCCAAAAAAAACTCTAACATTAGCAGAATAAGCACTCATGTGGATATTTATGGTAGCAGTGTAACTCAGTATATGTGAAACACTTATAAATACACTACTATAAATATCTGGTGTATTGTACTTTACCGAGGGGCCCCTTACCCAGTAGTAATGCTGCTAATATGATTAATGTGCTAATATGCTTAATATGATAGAATTAAAATATTGGGGCTGATTCACTAAAGTGCATTTTAACGTGTGCTATTCATAGCGTGCATTAAAAATTTTATCGCTTCTAAATTTTCGCGACTTAACGCATGATTCACTATAAGCACACTTGCGCTAATTTATGCACGATACTGCATGCGATATTTTAGTCGCTCTAAATAACGTGTGTGCTACTTTTCGCATGCACGCTAAATAACGCACGCGCAGCACGGTATTTTTCGTATGCACGCTAATTATCGCAAGTGCGACATTACGCACGCGGCAATCGGCTGCATAAAACTGGCAACATTTTGCCCTGGGAGAGCACAGAAGTGCTAGAGAGGTGCTCTATAAATGTTTATTTGCAAAAAAAAAACCAAAAAACCAATAAAAATATAAGTAACAAAAAAAAAAGAAGTGCTAGAGATAATAAAATAGGGGGGGGGGGGGGCATTTAAGAATACTTAGCCAAATACTTAGGGGTCTGTTTACTAAAGTGGCTTAAATTAAGTGGGAGATTTTAGACACAGAATAAATTGAAAATATGTTATGGGCACTTTATTAAACGGGAACAAATATAATATTGCAATTATTCTGGCAACAAAATGGGCTAAAGACAAAATTGTTGGAATATTTACAAAAATTGAAATCATATAGCATATTGATGCTGTTACTGCTAAATGTAGGAGTGTAGGAGAAACTACATGAAAGTATAGAATACCATATCAAGCAAAGCAAAATAATTAGACATTACCCAGTTCAAAAGTACAAAACTAAAAACTTTTATTTTAAGAATAATAAAACTGTAAAAAAAATTAGGGCTTGCTGCCCTTCAAATAATTAATGTCCCCCTGGAGCTGGGCCATGTTGCCCTGGAGCTGGGCCAACTGGGCCTTGATAGTATCCAGGTCCTCCTGCACTGACCAAAGTGTGGGGTCAGTCCACCCAGGTGTTGTTTGGGTCCCCACATCTTTGGTCCGTCGTGAGGGTCCCTCGTTGGCAGGAGGACCTGGTGCCCAGCATTTGGCCTGGGGAGAGAACTCCAGGGGGGGAGAGTCCGGGGCGTGGGGAGAGAACTCCAGGGGGGGAGTGTCCGGGGCTGATGGAGCCTCTGGGGCCTCGGGGGACTCTGGGGCCTCTTCGGCCTCTTCAGGCTTTTGGGCCTGAGGTGCTGCTGGGGCCCCGGGGGCCTGTGGTGCTGCTGGGGCCTCTGGGGCCGCTGGTGGCGCTGGGGCCTCGCCTGGTGCTGGAGCCTCGGGGGCCTGGGCGGGTGCTGGGGCCTTGGGGGCCTCGGGAGCCTGGTGGGCCTGGGGTTGGGCTTCTGGAGGGAGAAGAGGCGCAATATCCAGCTGGAGTTCTGTGAGATAGTATTGCAAGATGTTATTAAAATCTATTATACATATATATATATATATATATATACATTCATACACAGAGGGCCACCATCATAAATAACGGGGCCCCTCACGCCCCCACTGGCCCCTCCCCCTGTGAACCCTCACATCAATACAAAGGACACACAAACATTGTTAGCCAGGGCCCCCTAAAACATTCGTGGCCCTTCCCCAAATGACTCATACTATGGGCCGCTCCCTGCTGCTTCCCCCCTGCTTTAAACTTATTTATGCATATGTATTTGAAAATAGATGTGTATATATATATATATATACATATGTATTTTTTTTTCAAAATGCCACAACATATTTAAAATTCTCTCTTTATTGTGAACTTTATAGTGTGTTTTTTAAATAAACATGCATATATACATTTCCTGGCCATCCCCCGTCAACATGAAAAACTGATGGGTTAATTCCCTGCTGTTCCCAGCCTGGACAGAGGAAATAGTTAATTTTCAGAGGCTATAAAGCCCACCCCCTCCTGATTCACAATAGTCTTTTTCTCTGTCCCAGCCTGGGCACAGCAGGGGAATTATTCCCCTTTTTACTTTTTTTTTTACTTTTTTACTTTTTTATGTTTTGCTGATTACTCACTCTTCAGATGACCGGGCATGTTCTTAAGGGTTCTCTCTGCCCGTAGCCTGCTCCCTATACGGCAACTGCATTGTCTGGGAGGGGACCCTGTGCGGCCGGGGTATTGTAGCTGCAGGTTGCGGCTCCTCTTCGCGCTGTGTGCGCGTGTCTCTCTCGCGCGATGACGTCATCACGCGCCGACTAGCAGGAGATTTAAAATTGTTTGGCGCCGATCCACTTTCGCCCTAGTTGCTGCCTGTTTGCAAGTATGGATCCGGCTGCCACTAAAAGAGCCGCTCCCAAATCAGCTAAGTGAGTACTTTTTTATTTCTCATTCTCTGCGAAAAGAACCCTAACTAACTAACTAACTAACTAACTAGTTATAGCGCTCCATATACTTATGGTTTCCTCTATCCCTTTGTTTTAGTGGTTCTGCCCCTTCTGAAGAACCTGGCAGGAAGAAGTATAGACTAGAGGAAAAGCGCTGTAAGGCTTGCCATAAGCCAGCCATGAAAGATAAAAGAATTTGTGGTGATTGTTTTTCTGAATACCTGTCGAAAGAGCTGGATGCCTCTACCTCTAAAGAGCCCCTGCAGGAGCCTGCTACTCCATCTACCTCTGTTGCATTTCCTGACCAACAGTCTTTAATGCTTTGGATTAAAAGTGCAGTATCGCAAACTCTTAAAGAGACAGTACTCTCTTCTGCAGACCTGTCAGTTTCTAATAAGGAATCCTCTATTCAAGAAATTTCATCTGAAGATCTTTCTTCATCTGAGGACGAGGAGACAGGGGAGGAAGTCTCAGTTTTTGATATGAAGCATCTGCATTTTCTTATCAGAGCAATTAAACGCACCCTTAATGTGGAGGAGTCTCCAACCACTTCTGTTCTTTTTTCAAAAAAGAAAAACACAGTATTCCCTATTCATAAGGAGGTACAAGATCTGGTCCGGGAAGAGTGGACCAAGGTATCTAAGAGGATTCCAGTAGAGAAACGTGTGGAGAGATTATATCCCTTCTCAGATGATATGAATGAAATCTGGAATACTCCCCCTTCTGTTGATGCTCCAGTAGCAAGACTGTCTAAAAAGACAGCACTACCGATAGATGACGTCTCAGCTTTGAAGCATCCTATGGATCGCCGCATAGAGACAGAATTAAAGAAATGTTATTTATCATCTGGTGCAGCCTGTAAGCCCGCAGTTGCTTTAGTTTCAGTTACGAAAGCTCTTTCGTTATGGGCTGAAAATTTGAAACAAGCCGTTAAAGATTGAATTTCTAGAGAAGAAATCTTGGAGGGATTGCAAGACTTCAAGTTAGCTTCAAATTTTTGTCTCCAAGCCTCTTTAGACCTAGTTCAACTATCTGCTCGTTCCATGTCCTTTGGCGTCGCGGCCCGTAGGGCCCTTTGGCTAAGATCTTGGTTTGCCGACACAACCTCTAAGAATTCTTTGTGTAAGATCCCTTATGAAGGCAATAGATTGTTTGGGAAGGCGTTGGATGACATTATTTCCAAATCCTCTGGGGGGAAAAGTACTTTCCTTCCTCAAACTAAACGATTTCGTGACAATTCCAAAAGACAAGGGCCAGATGCCACCTCCAGAAGAAGGGATGAGCCAAGAACTTTCCGATTCGGAAGAGAGTACAGGAATCCTACCTGGCGTTCGGGACAAAGCTCCTTTAAACCCAGAGTCAAGGTGTCTAGATCTCCTAAGCCCTCTCCCAAACCTCAATGACGGTCTCTCCGTCCATCCTCCTGTAGGAGCAAGATTGTTTTCCTTTCGAGAGGTTTGGGCAAAAGAGATTCACGACTCATGGGTCGTAACTACAATCCAAAGAGGCTACCGTTTGGAATTTCAGCAGAAACCTACCGTAGACCATTTCATTTCTACTACCATACCTCGAGAGTCAGAAAAAAGACAAGTTCTTTTTCAGTATGTTCAAGAACTCCTGTTAAAACAAGCAATTTCTATGGTTCCATCCCAAGAAGAAAGAAGAGGTTTTTATTCCCCCCTCTTCTTAGTTACAAAGGTTACGGGCGACCTGCGTCCCATTCTAGACCTCAGGAAGTTAAACAAGTTTTTGAAGCAACAAACTTTCAAAATGGAGACCATATCCACAATAAAAGCTGTTGTTCACCCAGGAGACTGGCTAGCATCGCTAGATTTAAAAGACGCTTATTTTCACGTTCCCATAGCCTTGCAGCATCAAAAGTTTCTACGGTTCTCGCTTCAAAATCAACACTACCAATTTCGTTGTCTTCCTTTTGGCCTCACCACTTCACCCAGGATTTTTACCAAGATTCTTGTTGTCAAGCTAAGGCGGGAGAACATAGAAATTTACCATTACCTAAACGATTTACTCTTAGTAGCAAGTGTGGTATGGTGACAAAAAGGTCCCCGGTTTCCTGGGGAAAAGTGATTGACAACAGGTATGTTGGGCCACGGATTCTCAGACATTTTTACTGAGGTGAGACCAGCAGTGTTTTGGGGCATAGAAACACTTTGTTTCTCTGCAGTTTTTTAAATTGTTGATCCGGGGCTGGTCTTACTGGGAATCCGCAAGAGCAGGGTGGGTGGATTCCCAAATCCATAGGCCAGGTTTTCAGGAGGCCCTAGGCCTATTTGTAGTACACCTGAAGCTGTGCAGGGGGCTGATGAGCCTGTGTGTGTGAGAGAGAGACACGCTGCTGGATTTGCTCAGCTTCAGGAGAAAGAGAAACATTTATTTTTGTGTTAGCCAGGAGGCTTGATATTTCTGTTCAAACTGTTGTTTTATACCCCCTGCGAGGGGAAACTTCTGCAGCCGCTGAAAAATAAACGCGGGCAGGAAGCCCTTACACCGGTCTTGGTGTGTGAAGTTGCCTCATTTGCAGCCTACCAGCGAGTGAACCCCCACACAAGACATCCAAGGATACTACAAGCCAACCTCGAGAGAACCAAAGAGATGTTGCAAAGATTTGGTTGGATTATAAATATGGCAAAAAGCCAGATCTCTCCTTCGCAGAGGATGATATATCTTGGAGCCCAGATCGACACTCTCCTGGGCTTTGTCTCTCTCCCATTACAGAAGATTCATCATATCGCTCACAAGATCTCTCAGTTTCAGCAGTTTCAGTTCACAACCGCCAGGAAATTTATGAGTCTTTTAGGCCTCCTAACATCAACCATAGGCCTCGTCAAATGGGCCAAATGGAGAATGAGGCCTATCCAGCTATCCTTCCTGAGGCAGTGGAATTCGGTGGCTCAGAATTGGTCACAGAATATCCGAATCACCAGGGATTGCAGGAAGCATCTAGAGTGGTGGAAAGTATCCAGCAACCTTCGGAGGGGCTTTCCCCTAGAGGAGCCGCCGTGGATAGAGATATTCACGGATGCCTCAGGTATAGGTTGGGGAGCTCATCTCCTAGACCTTTATGCTCAGGGAAGTTGGTCAGAGGATCTGTCCGAGACTCCTTCAAATGTTCTGGAACTCAGAGCAATATTTCAGGCACTCCTATCCTTCAAGGTGGTCCTTCTGGGTTCTGCGGTGAGAATCAGAACGGACAATGCTGCAGCTGTAGCATACATCAGAGGCCAAGGGGGAAAGAGGAGCAAGACCTTATTCAGGGAGACAGCCCCAATTATGGAATGGGCACAGAATCACCTTCTAGACCTGACTGCTCACCATGTCCCGGGAGCTCAGAATGTAGAAGCAGACTATTTAAGCAGACATCTCCTACCCAAGTGGGAGTGGAAGTTGGACCAGAAGATCTTCAGCTGGCTAGTGTCTATTTGGGGCTGCCCACAAGTGGACCTGATGGCAACACATCTGAACTGCAAACTTCCGATCTTCTTCTCCAGAGCCCCTTGTCCAGGTGCAGCAGCAGTGGATGCCTTCTCCCAGAGTTGGGAGAGCCTATTCGCTTATATCTTCCCTCCAGTCCCGATTATATTGAGGGTCCTGAAGAAAATCCTAGTAACCAGGATGGAGGTCATCGCTATTCTCCCGGATTGGCCGAGGAGACCTTGGTATCTGCTCTTGAGGCGTTTGCTAGTGACGGACCCTCTACCACTTCCGAATGTCAGGGACCTCCTCTTTCAGGGCAGGTGGAGGCACCCAAATCCGGTGAGCCTCAAGCTAGCGGCCTGGAGGCTGAGAGGTGGGTCCTAAAGAAATGTGGATGTTCAGACCCAGTTATTGACACGCTTGTCAAGGCTAGAGGGAATAGTACCATGTCGAAGTACCACAAAGTTTGGAAAGTTTTCTGTTCCTGGGCTTCTAAGAAGCTGATTAATCCGTTAACTCCTTCTGTAGTGGACATTTTAGAGTTCCTTCAGGAGGGACTTCAGAAGGGTTTAAGTATAAGCACCCTGAAGGGTCAGGTGTCGGCCTTGTCAGCTATTCTGGAGGTGAGGTGGGCGAAAGATCCTTTGATAGAAAGATTCTTCAAGGCAGTCCTCAGAATTCGACCTCCTATCAAGCCAGTCCAGCCGACTTGGGATTAGTTTCACTAGTTCCATTAGTTTTGGAATTTCTCTCTGCTAAACCTTTCGAGCCTCTAGAAAAGATTACACTATGGTGGTTAACACTGAAAACATTTTTTCTGGTAGCCCTCACATCGGCCCAACGAATCAGTGAGTTACAGGCTCTTTCAGCTGACCCTCCGTATACAGTCTTTCATGAGAAGAAAGTGGTTCTCAGACCTATCCTCAGTTTTCTACCGAAAGTCATTTCTAAGTTTCACATTAATGAACCTATTATTTTACCTTCGTTTGAACCTTCTCAACCCTCACAGGAGAAATTCTCTGCTCTGGATGTCAGAAGGTGTTTAAATATTTATATCAAGAGAACGGAAGGTATTAGAAAATCCAGAAAGTTGTTCATCGTTCCAGCAGGAAGGAGAAAAGGAGAATCTGCCTCTAAAGCTACTCTAAGTTCCTGGGTGGTCAAGATCATATTGAAGGCCTATAAGGAGCAGGGCAGTTCACTACCTGAGGGAGTCAAGGCACATTCCACTAGGAGCGTGGTGACCTCTTGGGCAGGGGAGGCAGGGATGTCTTCTGAAGCGATCTGTAGGGCAGCAACCTGGGTTACTCCTAATACATTTATAAAACACTATAAATTAGATGTTCTTTCCTCTTCTCAAGCCCAGTTCGGGCAGTCTGTTCTTTTTTCAGTTTGTTCTGCAAAATAAATTTTTGGCCATGACTATTCTCCCTCCCTTTTTTTCTGATTGCTTGGGTATAACCCATCAGTTTTTCATGTTGACGGGGGATGGCCAGGAAAGGAGAAAACTATTTCATACTTACCGAAATTTTCTTTTCCTGGCCATCCTCCCCGTCAACATGCCCACCCTATTTTGGCTTTATAATAGACTATTGTGAATCAGGAGGGGGTGGGCTTTATAGCCTCTGAAAATTAACTATTTCCTCTGTCCAGGCTGGGAACAGCAGGGAATTAACCCATCAGTTTTTCATGTTGATGGGGAGGATGGCCAGGAAAAGAAAATTTCGGTAAGTATGAAATAATTTTCTCCTATATATATATATATAGAATATATATTTCTTACATTTTTTTTTAGTTCAAATTACTTGCTAAATCTTTTAAGAAATGTATTGTGTAAAACCATATTAAAGTACAATAATTACCTTCATCAATTTCTGCTATTTCCTCAATGTTCCTGTGCTTGAGGTCTGACCAAATCCGCTGGAGCAGGCGGAGGTCCATATCCAGGTCGAAGCCCCTGCTCAACCCCTCTATTATGTTGAGCAGGATAGTCCTCTTCCTCTCATGGACCCCTATGGGCCCCAGCGGCAACCTGTCATATTGTGAGCGCAGGAAACACTGAATAATATAGCGCCTCTCCCCCGGTAGCAGCTCAGAAACCCCAGGCATGATGCTCCTCTCTGTCTGACTGCAGGCTCAATGACACAAAATGGCTGCAAGTCGCACATGTCACGAGATTACAAAGTCGCTACAAAATGTCCGCAAGTCGCGAGATTACAAAGTCGCGACAAATGAGTCGCCAAAATATACCTAGTAATGTATTTATGGCAACTAAATATTTACCGCTATAGTACTGCATATTATGGTGACTAAATATTTACCGCTATAGTACTGCATATTATGGCGACTAAATATTTACCGCTATAGTACTGTATATTATGGCGACTAAATATTTACCGCTATAGTACTGCATATTATGGCAACTAAATATTTACCGCTATAGTACTGCATATTATGGCGACTAAATATTTACCGCTATAGTACTGCATATTATGGCGACTAAATATTTACCGCTATAGTAGCGAAATTACATACATGCCAAGACTTTAGTAAAAATCCTTAAAAGAACACATACTTCAATAAATATTTTATTGCCAAAACCTCATTAACTGTACTTTTCTATAATTATCGCCTGCCTGAAGTAGGTGTTAATTAGACCAATGCAATTGGTGTTTGTGAATCATGCGTTCGTATGCATTTCTGCGCGAAAATTATCGCATGCGTTAAAACTAACGCATGCGGTAGCACGAAATTTAACACATGCGATACGCGACTTAACACACGCGGTAATACTGTTGTGAATCGCGCGCTAATTGTCGCGAATTATTTAACGCAAAAAAAGTGCGATAAAATTTATCGCACTTTAGTGAATCAACCCCATTGTGTTTTATTGACTTGTATGTTAATGAGGGGATATTAGGCAAATTATAATGATAGGTTAGGCTGGGAGATAATAGGAATAGCCTTAAGTTATCATATTAATGTTTTGTTTTTTTCTCTTTAACCCTTTTACTGCCAATGACGTATGGCGTACGTCGTTGCAATAAAAGGCTTTATCTGCCAACAATGCGCGCCGTACGTTGTTTGGCAGATAAAGATACTCTCTACAGAAGAGGCATGAGAGTTTTTAGCGATGACAGCCTTCTGGGCAAAGAGCCAGGGAGTCTGTCATGTCGGCCCGTGATCGCCACAGTCTGCTGCTTTGTCTTTGCTTCCTGCTTCCCCCCCAAGCACCAGCCCACGGATGAGGACTTCAGCAGGAGGACCAGTACTGCGATCCCTGCTTCAGGACAGGTAAGGTGGGGGTTTTTTTTTGCACTTACACACACTTACAGCACACAATTTAGCAGTTTTTTTATGTTCATTTTGCACACTTATATACACTTATATACACTAATATACACACTTACACAACTGTCACACAACTTTTACACATGTACACACATGTATACACAAACACTTTTTTTTAACCACTTTGTTTTTAGTTTCTTTTCCCTAAAAACTGCTTATTTTGACAGCGTGATTATTGGATCAGATATTCTGACCCACTGTCGTGTGACTTATTTGTGTACATTTTTGTAGCATTATCCCACATAAAGGGTGTAAATGTGTTGATTTTGCAGGAGCTGAAATGACAGATCATATGGGGGTATGTTCCCATTGGGGCCCCTACATGCCACATATTTGGGTAAACCTATACATATTGGGTGTCAAACTGTTCAGTGGGCCCCTGGTGTTCAAATTTAGGGTGTTTTATCTTGGTACCTAATGCTATGTGGGAGATAAGATGTTGCAAAGTGGAAGCTTTGTGGGGATTTTTGGAAATGTCATCAAAATTGCTACATTTAGAAAAGCTGTGTGGCTTGGTACTTTGGAGTAGAAAGACATGGATACCCATTTTAGATTCGGGAGAATGTGTACTTTCCAAAAATATGTAAATATGTATGATGTAAATGTGTTGATTTTTCTGGAGTTGAAATGACAGAAATGATAGATCATATGGGGGGGGTTTGTTCACTTTGGGGCCCCTACATGCCACATACAGAGTTTATGTCCCTTCACTAAGCAATGTTAGGCAAATGGAGTGTCTGCTTTTCCAGTAAAGATAGTTCATGTATAGCTGAAAGTGGTTGCACATTTCTTAACATAGTATATCCTGCATGGGTAGACAACTAAATAAATAACATAGCCCAACAGACAGTTCAATCTAAATTCAATCTCAAATCTCCTGCCACTGTGTAGATGTATAAATGTTGATCCAGTGAGTAAAAACCCACGTGTGGCATTCAGAGCAATGATAATAGCCATTTCTCACTCCTGGTAACCAACTCAAAGGGACTTTACTTATAGTATGCAAATACCCAACAGCTTTTTAAACAATTTCTTCTTCTGTAAGCACATTTTTGGCATCCATCTGTATAATGGGCCAATATCTCTAGATGGCTTTACTCACTTGTCTGCTACAGGTATTGGATCCCTTATCTGGAAACCCTTTATCCAGAAAGTTCAAAATTATGGGAAAATCATCTCCCATAGACTCAATTTTAATAAAATAATTCAGATTTTTAAGAATGTTTTGCTTTTTCTCTATAATAATAAAACAGTACATGATCCCAACTAAGATACAATGAATACAATGAATCCCTCCTAATTGTTGGAGGGAAAACAATCCTATAGGGTTTATTTAATGTTTAAATTATTTTTTAGTAGACTAAAGGTATGGAGATCCATATTACGAAAACCCCAGGTCTTGAGCATTCAAAGTAAAGTTTGTTCCAAACTTTACACCTAGTACAGTTATAGGACCTGTGTCCTATAACTGTACTAGGTGTAAAGTTTGGAACAAACTTGGTTTTCCGGTCTTCCATCTTAATGCATCATGACTCTTGTTTTTAAATCAGATGCTCTGCATGTTCACAATTAGATCCCTTATTCCCAGATCTATATAGCATCTCCCAGGCTTGTAGTTCAGCTTTTAAATTGTTGGTGTTATTGCAGAATAGCTACAAAAATGTGAATATGGAATTGATTGTAAGATAAAGGGGAGTTGAAAACTATGTGCATGGATGATCTATTTCAGTGTCTCATTCTGTTTCACCTAACCCCTTAGACGTTTCCTACAGAGAAGTCCAAGGTGGAATATATCATAACCCTACTTTACAGTATAGCTCTTGCCTGGGCATCACTACTTTGGGAACGAGACAATCCCCTTGTACATCTCCACATTCTGCAGGATTTTTGTGTTGTGTTGTAAGGTCAGTGCTTCAGTTCGCCTCATTAAGATTTCCCTTCTGCTGCAGAATATGCCATAGATTTTCGCCCTGGCTGCTGATGTCACCTGGAACAATGATACCCTGGTCGCGGCATTCTCGGAAGGTTCTAATGATGATATTAAGGAGGAGTTGGCCACTAGAGACCTACCGCCCCGGTTTGAAGAACTTGTATCCTTGGTCATTGGCTTTGACACCAGATTAAAGGAGAGACAATCTCAAAAATCCCGCACCCACAAAGTTGTAGTTCCTTCTGCAGCTGTGTCTGAGCTGCCCTCGATTCCATGCAGTCAGTCTGATGAGCCCATGCAGTTAGAGGCCACTTGTTTATCCCCAGGGGAGAGAACTCACTTGAGGGCCCCTGGTCTCTGCTTATACTGCAGGAAGAGCTGTCACCTGTCAGCTGTCACCAAGTCCTGTCCCGTGAAGGCCTTAATGTAAGGGAAATGCTCCCATTTAGGTTCAAGTAGAGAGTCTCCCCTAGGAAGAATAATTTCACTACTAGAAAAACTATCTCAAGAATTTTTGTCCCAGCTTCCTTATCCTATTCCTCCAAGTCTTTTCCCTGTCAAGCACTTTTAGATTCCAGGGCAGCAGGATAGTTAATTGATGCTTACTTTGTTGTGATGTGAATGCTGGTCTCAGGCTCTCTATAGGGAGAATATTCTTTGGAGAAATGTGAATTCCACAAGACTAAGATTCCTTTTTATCATCTCTCCTTCTGGTTTTGAAATGGATCCAGCAAAGGTTTCTGCATTTTTAGATTGGCCTACACCTGTGGGACCGAAAGATATTTAACGTTTCCTTGGTTTTGCCAATTTTTACCAGAGATTCATAAAGGGATTCTTTCAAATTGTGGCTCCTATCACAGCTCTCACACGCAGAGACTTCCAAGAAGACTTGTGAACCATTGAGGGACGCTTTTGCTTCCACTCCAGTTTTAATTCATCCACATACTTCTCGTCCGTTCATCCTCAAAGTTGATGCTTCTGAGTGAGGGCTATGTATGTCAACAAAACAAGTTTCAAGGTCATCTGCATCCCTGTGACTTTTTCTCCCGTAAACTATCCCCTGCTGAAAGAAATTATGTTATGGGTAACCTGGAACTACTAGCCATAAAGTTAGCCTTGGAAGAGTGGCACCATCTGTTAGAGGGATCTGTGAAGCCAGTTAGTATTTTCACAGATCATAGGAAAGAAACTTCCAGAGTCCCTCCTTGCCGTGTTATTTTTCCCCCGAGCAATTGGTGGCTTCAGTGTCCCTAGTTCAGCCTATTTTTGAAGTTCCATCAGAGTGTCCTTCTGGTAAGACTTTTGTACCTCAGGATTGTATGCCTCAAGTTCTTTCATGGGGTGATTCCTCTAAGATTGCTGGCCATCCAGGGTTTTATAAATCACTCAACCTCATTTCTAGATATTTTTGGTGGTCTTCTCTCGTCCAATATGTTGCCCAATTTGTTGCTGCATGTTCTGTCTGAACAGAAAGTTCCACGTTTTCTTCCCTGTGGTCTTCTTTATCCTTTGCATGTTCCGAATCAGCCAAGGTCTGACATTTCCATGGATTTATTGTAATGATAAGACAAAACAGAGGCGCCAAAAGGATAAAATTAGCTAAAAGCACTTAAAAACCCAATGGGTAATTCAGAGGAGGTAGTAGTGAACTTACCCCCTCCAGGCAGATAACAACAAAAGTGGTAATTTTCAATAATAATTTATTCACAACAATATTGCAACGCGTTTCGCAGGCTTTTCCTGCTTCATCAGGCAATGTAGAATAAGAGCAAAAAAACAACTAAATAGGAGCAATTCTACATTGCCTGATGAAGCAGGAAAAGCCTGCGAAACGCGTTGCAATATTGTTGTGAATAAATTATTATTGAAAATTACCACTTTTGTTGGTATCTGCCTGGTAAGTTCACTACTACCTCCTCTGAATTACCCATTGGGTTTTTAAGTGTTTTTAGCTAATTTTATCCTTTTAGCGCCTCTGTTTTGTCTTATCATTATATCGAGTCCACCCCGAGTGGAGGGGTGTCATCCCCATTTTTCTTCCTTCTACAGAGAGCGACTTCTTATTCCTGAGTGGGGTCAGGATAATCTCCCCACCTGCCTATACAGTGGTTGCCTAATGGTAACCCTGGCTTGTGAGTATTAATTTGTTTACTCTATCATTACTCCTTGTAAAAACATATTACACTATTGGGGCTCTTGGTGTTCCTTTTTGTCTTTATTTTTTATGGATTTATTGTAGATTGGGCTGAATTCTCTTCGGCTTATCATTCACAAAGTAATGGGCAAACTGACAGATCCAATCAAGCCCTGGGACAGTTTCTTCTACTACTTCTCTGGGCTGAATTTGCTCATAATAACCTCAGGCATGAAACTTTTTTCCTGTGTCTATGGCTCGAACCCTCTCGTCCTACCTGGGATGTGAAGATATGCAAGCCACTTGCACTAGGCAAATCCATAATGGAGAAGGACTTTGGAGTTCTTGTAGATAATAAACTTGGCTGCAGCAGGCAATGCCAGGCAGGAGCTGCTAGTGCAAACAAGGTTTTGAGCTGTATTAAAAGGGACATAGATTCACGGGAGGAGGGGGTTATTCTTCCCCTTTACAGAGCGCTGGTAAGGCCCCATCTAGAATATGCTGTTCAGTTTTGGTCTCCAGTGCTCAAATGGGACATTATTGCATTAGAGAAGGTCAAGAGAAGGATAACTAAGCTGGTAAAGGGTATGGAAAGTCTCAGTTATGAAGAAAGACTGGCCAAGTTGGGTTTGTTTACACTGGAGAAGAGGCAGTTAAGAGGGGATTATATAATAACCTCTCTAATGCTTTATTTACTAGTAGGTTCTTCCAACTGACACGAGGGCACCCGCTCCATTTAGAAGAAGGGAAGTTCTGTTTAAATATTCGGAAAGGATTTTTTACTGTGGGAGCTGTGAAGTTGTGGCATTCCCTTCCTGAACCAGTCGTACTGGCTGATACATTATATAGCTTTAAGAAGGGGCTGGATGGCTTTTTAACAATTGAGGGAATACAGGGTTATGGAAGATAGCTCTTAGTACAAGTTGATCCAGGGACTGGTCCGATTGCCATCTTGGAGTCAGGAAAGAATTTTTTCCCCTCTGCAGCAAATTAGAGAGGCTTCAGATGGGGTTTTTCCCTTCCTCTTGATCAACTAGCAGTTAGGCAGGTTATATATAGGCATTACGGTTGACCGTGATGGATGGATGTCTTTTTTCAACCTAACTTACTATGTTACCTTCTTCTGTACTTAAAGCTGATGTTCCTGCTGCTAAAGTCGCTGTTCATAACTTTAAGTCTATTTGGTCCAGAGCTCACCAAGCTCTTGTGAAAGCTTCTGAGTGTCAGAAGAAGGTGGCTGATAAACATTGCAGGCAGGCAATTCTTTTCATCTCTCCCTCCTTAAATCTGTGGTCTACAATGCCTTCTCTTCTGATTCTGCTCCTCCTATATCTATTGATGGGCATCAAGGTTTAGAAAATTGTGGATTCTTGCAAGTTCAGAGGTAACAGAGGTCCTCTTCTTCATGCTTCACCATGTGTTCTGGCACCTGCACAAAGGGGTTTTACCAAAATACCAAAAAAGCAAAGTGAGTTAAGCTCTGGATTGTCAGGTGAACATACCCAGAAGTGCGCTGGTCGGGTGCTAGGGTGGCGATGTGGAATTGCTGTGTTATGCGGGTACACTTCTGTGTTCGTTCACCTAATGATCCAGAGCTTTACTCACTCCTATTTAGTATTAGTTTATTTATACTGAATGCTGTTGCCTTGCTTCTTTTCAGCCTAATAAGTTTGTTATTAGTTTTCAACACTTTATATGTTTGGTTACATATGATCTACATCAGTCTGTGCCTCAGATTATGTTCATAATGTATTTCACAATTCTCCTTTCTCTTTACACTGTCTGTTTTACATTGGTTTCCATGGTTACCAAGGACTGATTTTGGCATCACATTTGTTTGGTTAGGGTTTAAATGTTTGGTTTCTGTTGCTTTTCAGTCTGTTGGTTTGTCCCTGAGGAAGAGCACTGTTTGTGCTTGAAACATTGGTTTTTTTGTAATAAAACTTTTTTTCTGTATATTTATATATATTTTCTGTATATTTATATATATATTTTCTGTATATAAGTCGTGTGCGGTACTCGGTGTGTGTCTCTCTCTCTATACACACACACACACATACCCTCTGTATATACAAATTCAACAGAAAAGGTAGCACTTGCAATCGCTCAAAAAAGTGTATTAAAAATCATGTGCATCTATTGTAAATACAAAAAAGGTATATGAATGGTTATTAGCAATGTTTTGGGTATGTAATGTACCCTTTCTCACAAGCCATCCCACTGCATTAACCTTTTACACAGCATTTAAAGATGTGGAATTCTCTCCATGAAGTGGTTGTAATGGCAGATAGGTTCAACAAGTGATTGCAGTGGCGTAACTGTGGAGGGGGTTGGGTGATAGTGGGTTGCAGTGGTGTAACTGTGGAGGGGGTGGGTGATAGTGGGTGACATTTCTTTAACTGTCCACCAGGCCCTCCCACTTGCATGTTAGTTGTCAATGAGGTGGGGCCACAGATGATCCTGCTGCTAGTGATGAGCAAAATTTTTCACTAGCCATGGATTTGCAGCGAAATTCTACGTTTCACCATTGGCAAATTTTTCTGCAAAAAATTTACTTCTGAAAAATTACGCAATTTTTTTCAGTTTTGCTAATCTTTCTGAGAAAATTCAGGTCTTAATGTTACCAAAGGTGGCTTTTTGCTGCCCCTGGTAAATGGCCACTCACTGGGGCTCATTTATCAACAGTGGGCAAATTTGCCCATGGGCAGTTACCCAGGGCAACCAATCAAATTGTTACACTCATTGTTCTACCTGCAGCTGGTTGAAAAAAGGTAATCACTGATTGGTTGCTATGGGTTACTGCCCATGGGCAAATTTGTCCACTGTTGATAAATAAGCCCCACTGTCTTCTGGGGCAAGGTTCTCACCTTGCAACAACTGTTATATAGTAATTTTGTTTAAAGGACTTATGTAACATTTCTTCCATGTATTTAATATCTTAATGTTTTTTCTCACAAAATCTCCCAGTGAACTTCCTAATCTTTCAGGACATAATAAGGCTCACATGGCATAGGGACTAAATAGGGCAATGGTGGAAAAAACAGGTCGAAAAAACGAGTGATATTTATAACACGTGTTACAAATATTATCACTTCTTATATTTTGAAAATTAACAATCGATTCACTAAAAGGACAGTTGTCTTAATTTAGAAGTGATGTTATTGTCGTTATTTATCTAGCGATTACATATTCTTAAGCGTTATTTTAAACCATGCAATATATTTATGTGTTATTTCGTAACATGCCATATTAGTGCACGTTATCACACATGTAACCATTACTTTCTGAAAACTACTGTTCTGAAAATGACCATTTCCCTGAAAACTGGAGGATGCATCACTCTAGGACCATCACATACTTGAAAAAATCAGACTGCAAAATCCATCTTGTCACCACAGACAATCACCAGCTGCAATTTTGTTTAGTAAGTTTTGCAGTAATTATTGCCACATTTTATGCTTTTAACGCTTCAAATATGTCTGTGAATTATGCATTTGTATTATTTCTATTCGATAATTACCTCAATGCAATGTAAATAACAGACATAATCAGGATTTTTGCACATGCGATATGAGTAGTAACGCATGCGAAATTACTTTGATGAATTGGTACTTAATAATCGAATACCTTTTAATGCATAAAACTATGCGTTAAGCGTTAACGACCTTTAGTGAATCATCCCCCATGTATCTTACCTGCAATGTACCTTCATTCCAGAGCACTGGACTTAGTGCCTTGCGCAGGAAACACTCAAAAAAAGACCACCCGGCAAAAGGACAGCATGTTCTGGCACTGGGCATGGGATAGATGCAAAGTATATTGCCCACTAATGGGTTTGAACCTACACCTTAATTAATACTCTGTGTTTAATCATCTATGTTTTTAATCTATAGTCTCCTGCACATAGCATATCTTCAAAATGTTCTATTTTGACATATACTGTAAGTGACATATACTCACATATATCTAAAAATACTAACTAAAATCACCTGGATACTGTGAAGAACCATTTACTTTCCTTTATTCCGGATATATGAACATCTTTCTCTTGTATAGAGTTAATCATGTCTCATTGCAAGTGCCTTGTCTCCAGAAAAAACAACCTTATAGGAAAACTATACCCCACTACAATGTAGGTCTCTGTAAAAATATAGCACAGAAAATAACTTGTATGTCAAACCCTGCTTCATCTAAATCAACCATTTTGATAAAAATATACTTTTTTAATAGTATGTACCATAAGGGCAGCGGTACAAGGGGAGATTAGACGCCCACAACAAATCTTCGTTGACACGGGTGACTAATCTCCCCGCAATCCCATCCCACCGGCTAAAATGTAAATCGCTGGTGGGATGGCATCCGCGTTGCTGCGATGTGGGACATTGCAGCGCTGTGTGTGCCATCCCAACAACGATTTACATTCTAGCCAGTGGGATGGCATTGTGGGGAGGTTAGTCGCCCGCGACTAATCTCCCTGTGTACCGCTGCCCTAAAATAATCCTAAATAGAAATCTGCAATTATATGTACTAAGGCTGGGATCATAAAATTCATGGTGCACACAAACAAACCAAGGGCACGTGTTAGGTCACATCTGCCAATTATTGTATAAAGTTTTGTCTTTTACTCCCACACTTCTTGCTGTTACAGTTAGGGTGAAGACACAAGAAGCTACTTAGTAGCAGTAACTTGTCACAGCTACTAAATGCCAGAAAATTCCCTGCCTTAGACAATACTGCGAATTGCCTCTGCTGAAACACACGTAGAGACAATTATCAGTAAATGATCAGCATTTGTCTATTTTAGTATTCATGACAAGTACCTGCTACTAGTATCTCCATGTGTCCTCACCCTTAGGGCAGTGGCACACGGGAAGATTAGTAGCCCGCGATAAAGCTTCACTATTGCGGGTGACTAATCTCCCAGACATGCCATCCCACTGGCAAGAATGTAAATCGCTGGTGGGATGGCATACACGTCGCTTTGGTTTTCCGAACTTTTACGAAGTTTCCTTGCAAGGCAACTTTGGGCAACCGAAGTGATGCGTATACCTTCACAATGGTGATTGACATTCTTGTCAGGGAGAGTTATCATGGGTGACTAATCTCCCTGTTTGCCACTGCCCTTAGAGCTGCATTATTTATTAATAAATTCATTCCAGTTTGGTAAATTTCTTTTATATGCCACTTAATATGATGAACCAGCTGTTGTTTAAGTATTCATTCTGGGGTTATAGTTAAGTAACTTTTAGTATCAAGACAGGAAAAAAAATGTTGCCAAGAATAGGGCACTATTAATCTTTATTTCTTATGTTTTATCATTTTTTAATTTACCTTCTATTTTTGGGTGATGGGTTTAAAATTGGGTTGAAAGTCTGATTTCTGTCTTTATGTCATGGAACACGTATGGAAAACACAGAACGTTTATTGACAACTAAATAAAAAAATATTAAATGTTGTGTGTTGTGGGAGCACTTACCGGCCCATGCTACACTTGCTGGATTCCCAACAGCCTTACAACATACAATATTTACGGAGCACTAGGAATTGCGCCAATATAATTTTAAATAATTCTTCATTATCTATATTAAAAACAGAGTACACATCAAAGAACCTTGATGCATTTTGTGGCGTCCCGCCACTTTTTCAAAAGCAAACAACCACCCCCTCTACCCTCCTAATTAAAGGCTGAGCGCTGTGATTGCCAAACCTCTTCACTTAATTTTTCAGGATTCATTGAGGTCTGGCATGGTGCCGAGAGACTGGCGGATTGCTAATGTGGTGCCGTTATTTAAAAAGGGATCCCGTTCTCAGCCTGAAAACTATAGGCCTGTTAGTCTGACATCAGTAGTAGGAAAACTTTTGGAAGGGGT
This sequence comes from Xenopus tropicalis, assembly GCF_000004195.4. NCBI lineage: Eukaryota > Metazoa > Chordata > Amphibia > Anura > Pipidae > Xenopus > Xenopus tropicalis. Next base: position 93,951,271 of record NC_030677.2, read on the forward strand.
AATAAGGGATAGGGTACTTGAATACATTGCAGTTCACAATACTATTAGTTTGTGCCAGCATGGTTTTATGCGTAACAGATCTTGCCAGACTAATTTAGTTGCCTTTTATGAGGAGGTGAGTAGGAACCTTGATGCTGGAATGGCAGTTGATGTCATCTACTTGGACTTTGCTAAAGCGTTTGATACAGTACCTCACAGAAGGTTAATGATCAAATTAAGGAATATTGGCCTAGAACATAATATTTGTAATTGGATAGAGAACTGGCTGAAGGATAGAGTACAAAGAGTGGTTGTAAATGGAACATTTTCTAATTGGACCAGTGTGGTTAGTGGAGTACCGCAGGGGTCAGTCCTTGGGCCTTTGCTGTTTAACTTGTTTATTAATGACCTGGAGGTGGGCATAGACAGTACTGTTTCTATTTTTGCTGATGACTAAATTGTGCAAAACTATAAGTTCCATGCAGGATGCTGCCGCTTTGCAGAGCGATTTGACAAAATTAGATAACTGGGCAGCAAACTGGAAAATGAGGTTCAATGTTGATAAGTGCAAAGTTATGCACTTTGGTAGAAATAATATAAACGCAAACTATCTACTGAATGGTAGTGTGTTGGGGGTATCCTTAATGGAGAAGGATCTAGGGGTTTTTGTTGATAACAAGTTGTCTAATTCCAGGCAGTGTCATTCTGTGGTTACTAAAGCAAATAAAGTGCTGTCTTGTATAAAAAAGGGCATTGACTCAAGGGATGAGAACATAATTTTGCCCCTTTATAGGTCCCTGGTAAGGCCTCACCTTGATTATGCAGTGCAGTTTTGGGCTCCAGTCCTTAAGAAGGATATTAATGAGCTGGAGAGAGTGCAGAGACGTGCAACTAAACTGGTAAAGGGGATGGAAGATTTAAACTATGAGGTGAGACTGTCGAGGTTGGGGTTGTTTTCTCTGGAAAAGAGGCGCTTGCGAGGGGACATGATTACTCTGTACAAGTACATTAGAGGGGATTATAGGCAGTTGGGGGATGTTCTTTTTTCCCATAAAAACAATCAACGCACCAGAGGTCACCCCTTTAGATTAGAGGAAAGGAGCTTCCATTTGAAGCAGCGTAGGTGGTTTTTCACGGTGAGGGCAGTGAGGTTATGGAATGCCCTTCCTAGTGATGTGGTAATGGCAGATTCTGTTAATGCCTTTAAGAGGGGCCTGGATGAGTTCTTGATCAATCAGAATATCCAAGGCTATTGTGATACTAATATCTACAGTTAGTACTAGTGGTTGTATTTATAGTTTATGTATGTGAGTGTATAGATTGGTAGGTGTGGGTTAGGTGTGCTGGGTTTACTTGGATGGGTTGAACTTGATGGACACAGGTCTTTTTTCAACCCTATGTAACTATGTAACTATGTAACAATAAACTCCACCCCAAAAACATTAACCCATTACATTCAGTGCTAACAGAAAAATAGAAGCCAAGGTTCATAGGGATGAAATAAGATAATAACATTACATAATACCTAATAAATATATAGAAATAACAAATAATTGCAATTTCCTCCATTTTAAATAATTAAATAATTAATTAAAAGCATTAATGCCAGATAATATATACTGGAAGTTCTACAATAATGTTACATCATTGCCCACCCGCAGCAACATCACTGCCCACCCCCAAACCCAAGACTGGTATTGTCACTGATTAAAGTTTTCAACCCTAGCAGGGATGCACAAGTATTTTTCTGATTTCCCACACTAGGCTTTTTTTCTGTTACCCAACTGACTGCCTTTTTGTCCTAGATCTTATTCTGTACATCAGCATTACCTGGCCCAACTAGGACCTGTCCAGTGAGCAAGAGGCTCCTCTTAAAACTGTCAATTGATCTCAGCGCTGCAATCTGCTACTTCTAGATTGACAGTTTGCTCACATTCAAACTGTGCACAGGCCTTTAACCATGCTGCCACTTATCCTAATTATAGTGAGCAAAAAACAGGAAAAACAAATCAAAAGGACATAAACAATTTGTTCTGTCTTTTACTCCACTTAAGTAGCAGCCCTACCCATTAAAGTTACTTGTGCCAATGTGCACTCTGTGCCAAGGGTGGAACTAGGGTTAAAAGCACATGCCTAGGGTAAAGGTTGGAGGGCGCACTAGCAAAGTGGGAAAATGTTTGTGCCTAAAATAACTTGTCACTTTAATAATGGATGTTAAGGAATTGTACACTATCATCTCCTATTCTGATGGAATACAGGCCTGCTAGTTGTACTTACAAGAACAAGGCTTACCCGCTGAACCAATCCTACAAATGATACACTTGGGTTGTGCCATGGGCATTCTACAACACTCACATTTATTTATGGCCAATTTAGAGGAGGAATTTTTGTCATCCTGTGCCATTAAGCCAATCGTTTACATCTGCTATATTGACGACATCATGTTAATCAGGATGGCAAGTGAAGAGGATCTTCCACAATAGCCACAGCAATTTCCACCCCATCATCAAGCTTAAATTAAGTAACTCAAAAACAAAAATCAATTTCCTGGACACCACTATCAAAATAAAGGTTAGTAATATTGTCGCTTCTGACCCTACAGACAGATGCACATAGAAATGCCAGTTTCCACCCCAAACAGAGATCAACACCTAAGAAAACTCATCAAACAGGGATACAACACCAGAACAATGGATAACCAAATCAAAAGAGCTATCCCCATACCCAAGGTTAAACTCCTCCAATACAAACAAACCATAAAGAATAACCAGGCCCCCCTTGTTATTACATACAGACCACACCTAGAGGCCTTAAGCAAAATCGTGAACACACTCCAACCCATGATACAGTTTGATGATGGGCTGCAAAATATATTCCCTGAACCACCTCTACTGGCATAAAGACAACCACCAAACCTTAAAAAACAAATTGTATGAAGCTCCATTAATGCTCCAGCAGAAAGTGGCTCATCAGTCTGCAAGCAAGCAAGGTGTAAAACCTGCACACACATTTTACACTACAGGCCATGTACCTATACCACATGGCTAGCAGGAACACATAATAAAAGAATCATACTCCTGCAAGTCATCCAATGTGGTATACCTTATCCCAGCTACAGGGCTATATGTGGGGTAAACTGGAGAAACACTACACCAGGGGATGTCCTCCCACATAACCAACATCAATTTTGGAAGAACAGATCTGATGATCTTCGAGTCATTATACTAGTGGGCAACTTTAAAACACAACATGAGCGAAAGGAATGGGAATATAAATGTATGCAAAAATTCAATACCCTACATAACAGCCTTAACAGGGAAAGAAGTTTTATGGCTAGATATGGCTTATAATACCTTTATTATGATCTTAAGGTGTAGAGTAAGATCACCCAATTTATTATACACAGTCTAAAACACACACCATTGCTATTTGCTTTCCCTAGTTGTGGGAATGCATATCTTCATTTTGCAAAATGGTGAAATATCTGTATCTTATGGTAGTCAATAGGCAGGAATTTATCTGGGGGCTAATATCTCGGTGTAACGTAGTTGTGACATAAGTTCTGCTTTATGTACTCAAAATGCGGAACTCTCTGTCAAACACTCATATTTCTTTTTATGTAAAGAAATGTAAAGAAGGCATGGCCCAGTGTTTCCACCACAGTGATGACTTATTAACTTCTGTCCCTGATTTTCAGTTTGGAAATCTTTAGCGTTCAGCTTCTGATGTCACTCAGGCAGCAAGCAGAATAGGCAGCAAGAAGTGCCAATGCCGGTGTGGTTGACAGACTTGTTGGTGCAGTCAGTGTGTCTGTGGTTTTCTCTGCAGTTGCATTTTATTTCAGGAGTGGGGGCTGGTAATCTCAATTTGGATGGGTTGAAATAATAGTAAAGCAGGACCACTGCACTGATTAAAGCATTTGCCTTTGGGTGCCAAAATATCTTGACCCAGGTCTGCTCCCTGCACTTCCATAAAGTTGTGTATGAAGCTGCTGCCTTCCTGCTTTCTGTTCCAAATTTTTGCAGCTATGCCAAATGCTGGAAATGGCACCAACTGGACTTTCGTGTCAAAGTGCTTCAGTTTTAATACATTAGCCCCTATTTGGTCAGATGCATCCAATGCCAGATTTGTAACTACGCCACCCAGAGGCCACCCCCATCCCCCGCCCCCTCCCCGCGCTGAGGATTGCGCAGATTCGCATCCACTTATTCCACATATGCAGCACTGGGGACAGAGCACCCAGTGCTCTGTATTTTATCAAAATTTAGGTGCAGTTGGGTGGCATTTTTGTGCTGCCCTAGGCCTAGGTCTTTGTGACCTCGCCAGAAATCAGGCCCTGGATGCCACTTGATCTCCACTTGTTGACTACAATTATTCTGGACTCATGGGGAAAATGCTGCATTGTGCTTATAAAAACATGGGAATTTGCACTTAGCCCACAGCAGTTGCGGTCATAAATAACCCCTTATCCAGCATTCATGTCAGTCCCTGCCTCAATGAAGCTTACAGTCTAAGTTCCTGTCACATTCACACACAGTAGGGTCAATTTTGTCATAAGCCAAGTAACCTGTCAGTTTGGGAGGAAACTGGAGTACCCAGAAGTAACCCACGCACCCATAGCACCTCTTGATACTTTACTTTGCAAATGGTGCCATGTAGCTGCTTTGTGACATTATTTTATTTAAATAAGGTACATGACTGTTAAACAGTATGCTTGCTATTTCATTGAACAAACATTGGCATCCATCAGAAAATGTTAACCTTGGTAAGCTTAAGAACATTCTACCAGCCAATTACTGTATACACAGGATCCAGTTAGTTATAATCTATGTGCCTGCATACAGGAAGCATGGTGTTTTTCTCTTTGGGGATTTCCCTAGTCTAAAGGTTATTTTCTTATTGCTAGGACAGTTTTATTCTTACATTCTTTTTAACTCTTCATTGCACAAGAGAGAAACTTGCGTGCAGTATCTGAAAACAAATAACTTATGTGTTGGTGTGACAATAACTGTTACTTCGTAACTGTACGAGGAATGTAGCCATGAAATAGGAGGTAATGTAAGCAATGATTCTAAAATGTAAAAGTGTAAATGATTGGTGAATGACAATAATTTGAACTTTGTGGATCTGTGCCAGAATTGTAATCATTAACAATTTTTTATACTTTAATCATTCCTTTTCATTAACCATATCTTACTAAGTAAGAGTAGCCAGAAATAGCAAGCCTCTGGCCATAGGAACCTAAAAAAATAATTTAGAATTTTAAATTCTACAAAATCATTTTTAAAACTCGTGACAGGGAGTCAAATTATGTACTACAAAGGTTGCAGGGCCCAGGAACCTTTCTTTATCCTAGGAACTTAAAATAGCTCTTTCACCACAGTGAGCAAAAAACTCAGTGAAAAGTGACCAGGAGATTGGGGGTGTTAGAGTATGTTTGTTTGAGTAGCAAGAAGGGGAACTATGGGATGGCAAGGAATGGGATTTGCAGACCAATAATGGCAGGTCATTTAGTGATACTTTTAGCACAAAATAAGTTCTTTTTTTGTCTGACTTGACTTTGGTCAATTAGCAATTTCAGTATTTATGCCTGTATGTATATGATTTTTTTTAAATAAAAAAATAAGCTCAGACATGCAATGTTAAGTGTGAGCAATGACTTACATTGTACTAATGCTTATCTGAATCAGTAGATGTTTTTCTACAATATAAATTCTGGTACTCATGTGGTTAAACTCCATGTTGTTTCACCTCCCTCTTTAGAAAAATTACTGGAATGTAAGGCAACACCCAGCTTCCTGTAAAGCAGCTAGTACCTGCAGTCATTACAGTCAAGAAATCTTACCTGCAACTCGTTCACCTGCTTACCAGCCATGTCCAGAGCAAAGACACCTGCTCCTGAACATTATTACGAAGAATATCTTTATAAAAAAGACAAAAATGACAGGGTATGTAATTTGCTTTAGTAATGCTTACTACCGTCCTTTCTGAACATTTTAAACAGCCTTGCAGTGCTAGCCCTCTGACTGAAATTATCAGCTAGGGAAATAAGCTTTATTCATGTAGAAATCATTTTATTGAGATTTAGGCAAAATGAAGTCATAAAAGCACTGAGTACTATAAAAATATGTCTTTTCTGCTTTTCTCTGTCTCTCTTTTAATTTCACCTATTGTTTTCACGCATATTTTAACTTGTTACGTTGTAACACATATTATGATTGAGCCCATTTAAAGGAATTGCATGGTTTATGGAGCAAAGAGTCAGGCAACATTTAAAACTGAGTTTTGCTCTTTTAACTTATTTTATCTAATGCCAGATTAGGTTTTCATTGCTCACAGTATGCTGAGGATTGCTTAACCTATCAGCTCTTTAACTTGGCTAGCTTAATTTTTCCTTCTCAATACTTGACCTCTACCAGGGAGAGTTGGCAAAACCCTTTCCTATTTGCCTACAAGCCCCTAATCCATTATGGAGCCCTTTATCTCTGTATAGCCCTTATTTAAAGTACTGTTCAGTACTGCCAAGTGCTTTTGCTGTATTGAGATTTTATACAATCATTTCCTGTCCTGACATAAAAGAACACAAAAAAAAACTTAACAATGCCTCATTTTATCCTGAATGACATTTTATCAAATCTTAATGTTTTATCCCTTTTTCCATGCATTGCTTTTAGGGATTTACAAAGCTTTGGGCTGGAATTTTAGGAAACACTCTGTGCTTCTACTCCAATCACAAGGATTTGCGGGTAAAACTACTTGTTCATTTACAAATAAAGAGGATGGATCTTAATGCCTTTTTCATTAAAGAAAGCTATTATTCTCCATTTCCTTTTGAATAGAAGGCTGAGAAGGAGAGGGAGGTGCACTATTCAGTTACACAGATACTATGAAAGTCCATTTAGCTTTTGCAAAGCCGTTTTAGTGTTAACAGGAAGAAAGTAAGAATAATAACCAGCTTTGCAATTTTCAAGTAAAGTTCTTCCTGATTGTAAAAATGCCTAACTTGATAAATTAATGGATCAGCTACTACTAATTCTATTTAATAAATAGGTATATACTTCACTTCTAGAAGGACATCCAAAATGTTGCCTCTATCTAATACATTGAAATTGTACAAGATTTTACATTTTCTAAACCTTCAGGCCCTACAAGAATCAAATGTCCTACTTTCTCATAAATTAACTCCTGTGAACCCAAACCATTTTTAAACCCATCCTTTGATTCACTCCAGATTATCTCACCGAGCCAGCAAATACATGAATTTAATTGTCATTACAGTAAAGAATAATTCATATTGACAAACTTTTGCATAGTTAGGTTTTAGGTCTGTGTTTAAATATAGCTAATGCAGTTCAAAGTTTAGTCTACAGAAATGACTGCCTTTTAGAAGATTTATACATCTTATAGATTTTTACAAATTTATAGATTGTAATATCTGACATTTTTGCTGGTTTTAGAGCATTGACACCATCAGTTTGGAAAATTATGTATCTCTGAAGGAGCCTGGTGGTAATTTGTCATCAGAAAATCAATTTTCCTTGTGCATGAAAGGGCGAGAAATACAGCTAAAGGTGAGTGTTTTGCACACAGACACTAAGCTACCCCTTGTATATCAACCATTGATAAAAGACGAATAGAGATAAGAGAACAGTCCAGAAAAAGTACAAGGTACAAGCTGTTACAGGGAAGAATATTCCTGTGCCAGTCACATGACTAAATTACGGCCTATGGGGAACTGCAGTAATAGCATAATAAAGTAATACAATACATCAAGAATCGATATTAGCATAAGAACGATGCTGGAACCTTTCCTTTATTTATTGTGTTTTCAGTATAATTAAATTTGATATACGGTGGGTGCTGCAGATATACAGAACAATAACTTCTATCTATACAACAGAAGGGCCACCTTTTTTGGTGTTTGTCAATTACAAATATTAGTATTAATAATACATAAACTATTTATAATAAACTACTGCTCACTGTAAGCAAAAGTCATGTATTGGTGCAGTGGCTCTGGGGGGGGGGGGGGGGGTAGGGGTGGAATGATCTTCTAACTTATTGCATTTCATTTAGATGCTGATTTTCAGTTTTGTTAGCTTCCATTACCATTGTATTATTTCACAATCATGACATACCACATAGTATGCTACATAGGTATGCTATTATGTTGTAAAGTGTTAATAAAAACAACCTCCAACATAATATATATATATGTGGAGTTCTTTGTTCCTTGTTGTTTACAAGTAATTATTAAACCTGCTTTATGTATGGCACTGAATCTAAATATTTTTATATTGGTTTGAATATTTGTGAAAGGAAATACTGCTAAACCAGGCTGATTCTCAGCATGCATTTCCAACTTGGCTAACCTTGTGACTGTCCCTGGAACCAATGCATCAGTCTACTTGTACACATTGAGTGGATTTTGGCAAAATGAGTATGCACCTGGGGCGACGCAATGGATCTGGATGCAGTCACAAGGGTAGGTGAGGCAATTGTAGGGGCTAATTCTTGACCTGTGTATCCACAGGCTGAGTATTAGTTTGGTGTGGCAGTTGGCCAAAGTAAGATCTGAGGACTCACAAGCATTTTCTTCTAGTGAATTAAAAAGCCACTACTGAGAGTGAAATTGCATGCTTTTCCACTCACAGTAGTACACCAAAGTTGCAACAGTGGCACATGAGATCTGCCGAGGACTTATTTCTTTAGATTCTGCTACCAAATTGGTAAAAATGAAAATAAATAAATAAATTGAATGCTGGTTTTTTAATATTGAAACATTATTTGCACAAAGTGATGATGCATTTCCATAGCAAATCAAAGGCCACATGCTATTATACTTTTTATATATATGAATGGCCAATGTACCACAATCTTCCTTTAGTAATCAACCTTTAGCAATCAACCTTCTCTTCCTTTAGCTATAAGGAAAAAACTTCAGAAATTCAGTTGTAAAGCAAAATGTCAGTTACGCATTTCACATATTTCCCATCATCACTGATGAAAAGCGCATATCTTGTCATTCTGGTTTTGGCAGGATTTATATTACTTTACTTGCCTGTCACTAAAACACAACAATGGGTCATGCTGTTAAGTTTTTAAAGGGGAACTGAAGCTCCATAGATCACTAAGTAATACATTTATTTAATCTGTAAAGCTATTGAATGTCTCTGGATTTACAGCAGGCCCATAATAGGAAAGATATGTAACTCTAAGCCTATCTGCCCCAATGATGGGGCCTTAACTTTGAAGAGGCAGAGTTAAACTCTCCTTCAATTGGTCTGACACCAGTTTTAATACAGCTGTAGGCAGTTGGCTGTAGGTCTGATCATCATTGATACTGTCTCATCTACAAATATTCTTGAATTTTTTTATTTACAGTCAGATATTGGATGGAATGTTTAAAAAACCCCAAATGCATACTTGTGGTAAAGGGTTTACACCTGGAAATTGCAGGTGTAAAAATCACATAAAACAGCCCACATGTAAAACATTGTTTCATATAAGTGAAGCATTTCTATGACCACTATAATTTTTTAAAGGTCTTTTTTTAATAAACAGAAAGGCAGTACATGCCTTAGGCAGTATAAATCCACCGATTAATGATAAACTCAATTTTCTTTGGGTACAATTTTACAAAACCTTTAAGTCTCATAGGTCTCTTTCAGAAAAGTAAATACCCAAGTACTAATGATCAGATTTTGGATTTTTGTCACACACAATCTCGATTACTAACAGCTACACAACAATATGATATGATACATGTATACAGGCCCATCTGTTGTTTCTCGATGAGTAGCACTGTGATATAACTCTCCCATGTTTCAAAGAATCTTTTGACTTGCTGCCTTTTCTGTGGAGAGTCTTCAATCCAATCCATATTGAACAAATTGGAAATTTTGTTCTGCCTGCCCTATGCTGCCTGTGTGTGCCATACGTAGACTGCCCTATGCTGCCTGTGTGTGCCATACTCTGCCTGCCCTATGCTGCCTTTATGTGCCATAGTCTGCCTGCCCTATACTGCCTGTGGGAGGTGAACCTGGTAGGGGTTTGTTCTGGGAGTTTGTTAGCATTTGGAAATAGTCTTTATATGGTCCCTAAAGTGTGTAATTATGTGCTGGGGTTGCTGTGCTATCTACAGGGGAGGAGGAGGCATATGGATTTAAGGGTATGTCTTAATATGACATAATATAGTTCTTTCACATATGAATGAAGAGTGGGGAGTGGTCAAAACTGGCTTCCATTATCGACCCTCGACCATGTAGGCCAGAAAAATTCCAGTCCTCGGTACCTCAGAAGTTGGATAGCACTGCTCTACATGATGGCATTTAAAGCTCCTTTATACAGCGGCATAGTGCTCCCAGGATCTTCTCTATTTCTAGGTCGGGTATCCATGAACACTATCATTTTTAAGTTGTATGTATAACTGGATAATTCTATATAGAAAAACTGCCATTTTAAGTACAAAAGTATCCCCTTTGGCACTGTTCTCACTCACAAACCAAAGGCATTCCTACATGCTAGGTTACATAAGTCAATGAATGGATAGTGCTGTGTCTTTTTTTTAAACACTTCTTCCTGTTACAGTTAGAGCTGCATTGTTTCCTGTTCTTCAGATTTCTGACCGAGCACACAGAACATAAAAAATTGGTGGCACAAAGTAAAAGATGTAAAAGGGAAATATATTCTAAACTGTATATATCAATTTGTTAAAAAAATACATCACTTATTATGATATACATTTGTAGGGAGAACCCGGGTGATACTTCTTAAAGGGACAGCGCCCTTACCTTTACTCGATAGGCCACACCAAAATCAAGGGAAGCACTCCAAGAAGTCATGCAACAAAAATCACTTTATTCCCTCGTCTTGTTTGGGAGTCACAGCATACAGGTCAAATCACAATGTTCAAACAGGCTTTCTTCAATCATGCAATAAACATATACCATGCTCGTGTCCAGAAGACATCAGCCTTACCAGGGGTAGCTACCTTTGGCTCTTCACCTCTGTCCCCAGTCTCTATGGGATCTCCTGTCCCCACCTGGCAATCCGGCACTCCCTGCGGTGCCCCTTTGCTATTCCACCAGGAATTTTACTGGCAGACTCCTAGCCCGAAGCTCAACAAGCCCTCTTGTAGCCTACCCCTATCCGCTTGGGTCCCTATTCTGTGGATGATCCACTGGAAACACTGTTTGCCTCTACTCTCCTGGTTGGGGCAATAGGCGGCCCATGCTACATAACCCTAACTCAGACACCTAGTGCCTGCTCCACTTCAAACTGCCCTGTTCTATCCTTTCCTTACCCTATAGGTGGTTCTTCTTTTCCTCTAGCTGGCCTCTTCCATGTTCTCCCATAAAGACCCTTAATTCTGGGTGTGGTCCCCTTTTATACATTCTACCCCACACTGCCTCTAGTGGTCGGGGTGTGAACTGCACTCATAAATTTTTAATAGGTAAAAACAAAATTCTACTGTCACCTAGTGGACAAACAAAGTCACAATATTTTACCCCATTCCCACATACATATTAACACACAATTTACACCTTCTTACACATTATCTGTTGGTTAAGTATTCATTCTGACAGTATAGTTTTTCTTAAGTATAAAATTAATTGTCAAAATATGAAAGTAATTGCAGTATAATGTACTATTGCCCTGCACTGGTACAACTGGTGTGTTTTCCTCAGAAAGACTACTGTAGTTTATATAAACAAAGCTGCAGTGTAGCCATGGGGCAGGCAGTTAAAGGAGAAAAGGCACAGGTTACTTAGCAGATAACAGATACAGCCCCGTTATATTCTACAGTGTATCTGTTATTTGCTTTGTAACCTGTGCCTTTTCTCCTTTTTCCAGCTTGAATGGCTGCCCCCATGCCTACACAGCAGCTTATTTAATATTTTAATTACTTTAAAACACTTTAATTTTTTGGTGTTACTGTTCCTTTAAGATATCTGATCCTTTGCACAGAATTTATACATGTGGATACCCAAATACAATTGAGCTGCTCAAAACTTAAAGGTGAGGGAACCTTATCACATCTGAGCCTCTTGAATTTACGTTTTCTTTCCTGGATCAACTTGGAGGCAGAAGAAACTTATATAAGAAAAGGGTTGAACATGATTTTTTAAAAGCAAATCCTAGTACCATATCTTATCTAGAAGAATGTCTAGAAGACATTTTCCAAAAACTTTAAATATGCTAAATCAGTATAAGACTAGCCTGTCTGGTATGTTTGCAGTTATATATTTTATTTCCATCTTCTCTGGTTGCAGGCAGAGTCATTAGAGAGCCGGGAAATGTGGCGTGCATATATCATCACCATAGCAGAGGTACAAATGCCATTCCAATGTATTTTGTATAATCCCCTTTCATTATTTTGCCTTATATTTCACAAGCCTTACCTAACACAAACATATCTCAGCTTTATTTTTCAATACTTTATTGCAGTCAAACCATCTAACAACCCACCTATTCATTTCTTGACTTCAGTTATCATCAGCTATCCACTTTGTCCTCTTTGTCCTAAAAAAAAATGCATTTCTCCTGCAGTTGAGGATCCCCCCATCTCTAAGCCTGCTTCCAGGGCCTCGTCTTGCTTTAAAGGAAGCTTTGGAGAAAGAAATAGAGAGAAAAAAGAAAAATGAGGCAGAAGAAAATGAAACTCCCAGGTGAGGTAGAAGTTCACTAAGGAGCAGATTTATAAAAAATCTCACCACAGAAAAATGTACATACTTTCTATTCATTCCCATGGGATTTTTAAAAGCATATTTATCAAATGCAGAACTCTATATTCACCCATTGATAAATATGCTTCTAAAAGTCCCATAGGAATGACTAGAAAGCAGGTGATTTTTTTGTGCTGGGCTCTAATCTCACATTTTGATAAATCTGCCCCTAAATGTAGTAGATAACCCACAAACCAACCCGATTTCCCTACTCATGTTTAAACCTTTACTCTGCATTTAATGCAGCTGTTTCTATAATGTGTCCCGGATGGAAGCAGAGAATTTACTGATGCAAAACCGTGAATGTGGCAACCTATTATTGCGACCTGGGGGAAACCAGAAGACACTGTCTGTAAGCACCTGTCAGAAATTTCACAGGTAATTCAGGAATAGTAACATAAATGTCATACTGAGAAACTTGAAGACTAATTAAAAGGAGTGCTATGAAGTGTCATTGACATGAGCAATTTATATGCTTTGGAAGGCTTCAGCTTGTTTGTTAATTAAAAAAACATCGGCAGTTCTCTTATTTTGAGATTTTGTATATCTTGCATCCTAAAAGAATTTTATTTTTGATGATGCTTGCTGTATTATGCCTTGTTGCTTTATACAATAACAGGCCCTAGAAATCTTTTAAATGCACAATCATGTGAGATATGCGTAACTTTTTACAGTTACTCTGTATTTCAGGTACAAATGAAGTCTAAAAGTCAGTTTAATGGAACAAAAAGTGTTATGGTTAATGGGGCAAGGCAGGAATGGTGAAGAGACAAAGTTAGATACAAGTTGACACTTTGATAGATGAGGTGGTCCTTAACCTGTTAAAAAGTGGAGAAAATGTTAATATTAATAATATGTGGGTTAGTAACACTAACTTCATCATACTGCTTAATGTTCACCACAGTAGTAATTAAAGCAGATCTAAACCAAAAAAACTAATTTACTTAAACTTACTCACAGTTCTTCCTTGGGCACTTTTGCAGTTTACATTCTTTTTCTATTTTAGCTGTTTCTGAGATATTTGCATTTGCTAATATCAGACTTTTTGCTCGACTGAGAGTTAATCCTATGGTTACCTGAATACAGGATGTACATAGAAAGTGCATAGACAGGACTGCTGCTATGTAGCTGCTAATATCTCATAAACCTTTTTAAATAGAACAGCATTGTAAATTGTGCTGTAAGTGCTGAGAGGACTACTCCAAGTAAGTTCACGTTTAAAAAAAATAAATAAATAAAAAAACTGAGATATTGGAATTGCTTGAGTGAATAATAAATCTGTTGCTTTGTTACAGCAAGGACGTAGTTAAGCATTACCGTGTAATGCAGGAACAAGAGGGATATGTTATTCAGGTGGAACCCAAAGTAAGTAACATTTCTCTATACTATGAAAGCACTTGCAGAAGAAGTGTTTGAAAATGTAATGGTACATCATAAATAGTACAAGAAAAGTTGGGAATGTCTGTAAGAGGCAAGTGTAAATGGTGCAGCAAGGTAAATAGAAAATTGATTTGCTTTACATATAGTCTACACTGTATCAGATGAAATGATGCTCACATATACCATCAAACATATTAATTCATGAACATGCCAGCTGCTCTTACCTACAATGCATACAGATAATATTCTCTATTGCTCAGTTCTATAATTGGGTGCACAGAGCAGTGATCCTCAACCAGTAGCTTGTGAGCAATATGTTGCTTACTAATTCCTTGAAATTATTGAAGTAAAGTTCTGGTTTCTTAAAAACCAGGTGTGCGAATCAGGGCCTCCTGTAGGCTGCCAGTCCACATAGGAGCTACTAATAACCAATAACAGACATTTGGCACCCCCAGGAACTTTTTAATGCTTGTGTTGCTCCCCAACTCTACATTTAATAGAGGCTCACAGGTAAAAACATGGTTGAGTACCCTTGGTATAGAGTGAACACTTCTATGTAATCATTTAGATGTTACATGTGTAAAGTAGAGGCATCTGCAGCCATATTCTGCAAACTTTCATTTATATGAGGTCAAGTTAAATTGAATTAAGACATTAATATGTGATATCTCTTGACAGGTTGTTTGCTCCTCGCTAGCAAATGTTATCAGCCACTTTGTGAATAGTTCGAACAAAACCCTGAAACCCTTTGTAAAGATCTGTGAATATGAGAATAAAATTGGTAGGTTCATTTGTATTTGTTTGCGCACCTTCCTTCGTACGTATAGAATAGCATGTATGTTTATTGAGATTATGTCAAATTTACTTAGAATCATACATGTAACTGTAATACTTAATGCTCATGAAAACAGATTCTGGGCTGTCATTGCAAAATGTTATTTATTTTTTTAAATTTATATTATTAGATTTAGGAACTTAGCTATATGACCTTTTGTGTTAAGTAGACGGCTGCTACATGAGCTACCAAAGTCATTGCTCATATTGAGCAACTATCACAGTGGTGGCACAGGGATATGAACAGCACAAAAATACCTGCACAATAGGACTTAATTTAAGCGGGAAAAACCCTGCTGATTTTTAATAGTAGCAAACCATATGTTTCAGGGGCACGCCCCTTCGTCAGACATCACTGACGAAGGGGTGTGCCCCCGAAACGTTATTGGTTTGCTACTATTAAAAAACAGCAGGGTTTTTTTCTCTTAAATTATGTCCTGTTGTGCCGGTATTTTTGTGTTGGTTGGATTGTGGTGGAGAGTGCCGAAATCTCTCCTAATACTGTGCACCAGGGAAATGCAATACATATCAAAACATTCTCCCTATTCTTTTATCTCTTTGTACGAAATTATAAAAATAGTATCAGTTTGAGCTACAAATAATATAGCCCTTGATATATCTTTGTATTGTGCATAATGTGTATTTTTTTTTGAGCAGCAATTTATGAACAGAACAATGAAGATGGAGTGGTTACAGTACGATATGCGCAGGACTCCCCAGGTAAGATCTGCTTTTCAACTTCCATTTCACTATATTAACTCATAATTGACATCTCCAACCCTTGAACTCTAGTTATTAACATTTACCCATTTATAGGAAGCACAAAAACCTCCCCACTTCATACTGCACCTCCTCCCCTTCCACGGGATCCTCCACCAGAAGATGATTATGAGAACCCAGATCAAGGCGAGAAAAGATGGAATTCATTTCGAGAAGGTGACAAAATTAACAGTTTTGCTTTGTAATAAATAACCTATTGCAGCTTTTGCTGCTTAGGCTATTGCAATTATAAAGAACAACACCTCCTGTTCTTGTGATCAAATCATCTAGAATAAATTAGCTCCAACTCTTCTTGATGCAAACTTACTAGACTACAGGCTATCGCCAGTGTACAGACAATGCTTCTCACAATTTGATGTAAAGTGTTTGACCTAAGCTTTATATGGTTTAAATATATCATTCAGTTTTTTCTGCATTTCATAAATGTACGTTGTTTTTTTTCCGCAGTATCTAAAGGGCCAAGAACTCCCAAACCAGTTCCAAGCTCAGGTATTGTTTCAACTTCTTTTGCCTCCTCAGATTTTCAAACTGGAACATTTCCTGTCTCATGCTTTCACTTTACTGATTCATTTTCCTTCTCTTTTTTCCCATTTTTCACATACTAGCTAAGCCATCATTCTATTCTGCCCATGCTGTTTCTATGGAGCCCTTAAAAATAAAATAAATACTTTTTGTGCTTAATCAAAATAACTTCTAAACATTTCAGAACATTCATAAGCAGGTAACCAGTTATAGAACAGGTGGCCTCTAATATTTTTATATTTTGAAGTGGTGAACACATATTTATTATAATATGTAAGCATTTCTAACACAGGGGTGCATTGTTTACACCTTAGATTCAGGCTGTAATCATTTGCATTGTTTACTCCTGTAATCCACTGTGTTGTTCACACCTCTAAGGCCCTCCTTTGTTCACACCTCAAATCTATGCTGCCTGTGTGTGCCATACTTTTCCTGTCCTGCCCTGCCTGTATGTGCAATTCTCTGCCTGCCCTATGCTGCCTGTGTGTGCCATACTCTGCCTGCAATACCCTGCCTGTGTGCCATACTCTGCTTGCCCTACCCTGCCTGTGTGCTATACTCTACTTGTCCTACCCTGCCTGTGTTTGCCATACTCTGTTTGCCCCACCCTGCCTGTGTGTGCCATTCTCTGCCTGCCCTATGCTGCTCCAATTGCTACACAGCAGCTTTGCTTATTTGAACTATAGTACAATACAATATTTACAAATGAAGAGTAACAGCACATCACAGCACACTTTCATTTTTTTGGTGTTACTGTTCCTTAAAGGAGAACTAAATCCCCCCCTCCCCATACAAAAGCCCCCATCCACTGCCATTGAATGAATCTGAAGCTGACCTATACAAACAGAACAGCTCAGCAGAGCTAGCAGGCATCATCTTCTGAATCTTCCTGTTCTCTTATAATCATTTTGGTGTCACAGAGCTTGCTAGCGTATGCACAGTTAAAGATACTCTGGGATAACCTTTAATTGCACATGCGCCAGCAAGCTCTGTGTTGCAAAACTGATCTGAAAAGAACAGGAAGATTCAGAAGATAGTTTAAGCTTTATTGTCAGTTCATGGACACATTAATAACTCCAAATTCATATTTGTATTTCATGACTTTAAGGCCAATGGAAAAACTGTTTAGAATAGGCCTATCTATAACATTTTTTATAATAAGGTGAACATTTTCTTTAAATGGGTAGTTCACCTTTAGTATAATGTAGAAAGAGCTATTCTGAGACAATTTGCAATTGGTCTTCACTTTTTACTATTTTCGTTTAATTATTTAGCTTTTTCATCAGCAGCTCTCCAATTTGGAATTTAGCAGCTATCTGGTTGCTAGGGTTCAATGTAACCTAGCAACCACACAGTGGCTTGAAAGAGAGACAGGTATACGAATGGAGGAAGGACTAAACAGAAAGAAAAGGAATAAAATCTAACAATAATTTAGCAATATTTTTAGCAATATAATTTAGCAAATAATTCAAAAACTATAAAAATTGAAGACTGATTCTGTAACATACCAAAAATGAACTTGAAGATGAACCACCCTTGTAATAGATGCAAATCTGTATATTGTTTTCCTAACGCCCTTAATTCTACCTATATCTTTCAAAATTCTCTTTTGTACAAAACCTTTGTTAAAGGGGTTGTTCACCTTTGTACAGCATTTGCAAATCTAACAGTTCACATTAATAGAACAATCTTTGCTGTATACATAGTTAAAAAATGTGCAGAGATCCTTTACTTCTGCACAGACCCCGTGCTGGGGTGGGGGGAAAGTCAGAGATCAGAGAGACAGAAGGATTTATTTCATACGTATAAAAAGTAGCTTTTACAGTGGCCTTTTTACTATTTTTATGGAAAATAGATTTTCTAACACACTGAGAGCATTGTTGGCATTGTTAATAATTTGGACATTGACGGTGAACAACCCCTTTAAGTGCAGAATATCAATAAAATCTATATAGTTAGGTATTCTAAGGTCCTTAAATATAGTATAATGCCCGCATAATTTTAACTCTTTTGTCTTGTACATGTATTTGTCTTTAATGTCTTATTCTTTATTTCAGGCCTGGATGAAGAACTAAGAAGAAAATTGGAAATACGAAGACAGCAAATTAATTGATTGCTTCTGGTTTCATAGAAAAAGGACTGAATATTAAACACTTTAAACTACTAAAGTTGCCAGCTGAGAACTCTCTGGATCAGTGACTTGCAAACATAATGTGACTCAGCCTTTAAAGCTTCAAAAACAGCTCCCCTTTTAACTGTAATTGCTTTTTGACTCTGCAGTAGAATTTGAACCTGTGTACTACAGACTTTGCCAAGCTGGAGGTCTCTTCTTAGTGCATTATTAGCTTTGTAACGTTGTAAGGTAATGTAAAAGCACCATGGGAAATGGGGTGCAGAGTACCTTAAATTTGAAAAAATAGAGTTGTAGAAAAGGGCTGAGTACATAGCAGTGCGTCTGTAGTATAAAAGTAGTGAGCAGCAAGATCATCATCAGGGTGGTACAGGGTGGGCCCCCTGACAGAGTGGTGACCCGAGATGGAAAAGCGTGATGGAGAGTTGAAAAAGGAACAGTGCTTGTGCAGCACTGAGTGGGGTTTGGGTGAATCAAAGCATTGGCTCTGCAAATGTCTGAATTCTGACAGTTTTTCTATTTTTTGATCTAACCTTAACTTGTGAACACGCTAATGCTTTTATCAGCTACATGTATGGCCCAGCCTTGCCACATCAGAGTTGCAGATAAGTAGGCTAAAAATACTAAAATTGGGTAAATAGAGAGTGTTGGTGCCCTGAGATTAATTTAAGGTCACAATAAATGGGGTAAGCTCCGCAACTGCATATATTGTGTGTGCGCGGCTCCGTTACAACTATGTCTACTGAAGGTAGGGACACTGCCAGTCCCATGGAAGGCTTGCACCACCAGTGCAGTGAATGCATTATATTTACAGATGTGCAGTGAAGATAGTTCGGCTCTGAGACTAATTCCACACATGGCTGATGCAGAAAGGAGCTGATGACAACAAATAAAAAGCAGGTGGAGAAACAGCCTAAGATGGAGAAAGTTCTTGGGGATGAGCTTATAGATGTTTAGAAGCTACACATAGAGCTTATGCATACAAACAAGCTGACAGTATCGCGATACTACATGTAACTTATATTTATTTAAGGCATAATCAGCAGAATGCCACACTTAGCATACTGTCCATCCATCTCTTACAGGTGCAGAGGATATCATGGAATATTTGTTGTAGAACCCTAAATTATGTTCAAGTTTTTTTTAATAGGTCCCCTAAAATACTGGGTGGACTTTAAGCTTTAATGCATTGTAAAGGGAGAGAAAAGGAGAGATCTAGGTGGGGAAATGAAGGAGGTGGGTAGATCAGATGAAATCAAGTGAGGCTGGTGCTTGAGCTGCTGGTGGCACTATTCCTTTTCTGGAGACTTTTCACACAGCTAGGAACCTGGAGTCCAGTATACACTGAGAAACTTCCACACCATACCTGTTGGTTGACAGAAGGTAATTAGCAACAATACAAATATTGTACTAAAGCCATCATACTATTAAGGTACAGCTTGCCTAGTCTTTGTGTTCAGGATGAGTTTAATGTTAAGATTTAGATCTGATATTTTATGGTTACATTTCTGGTCAATGTGTTTGTCATATAACTTCAAAAGGAGTTTCTCCTAACTGTAAATATTAATCAGTTGCTCCTAATAAAACTAAAAGCTAAACACACTATTGTAATTTTTTAAATTCTTACCATAAATGCAGGCAAAACTGGTTGTGTAAATTTCATTCTGAATGTATGCAGAAGTTGCTTGTTGGTTGCATTGTAGAAAGACAGGAAACCTAAGTTTGAAATAGAGGACAGATCCTATTCAACAATGAGTAATAAAGTGCATATACCTCTTCCTTTGCATGCAGCGTTTGCTAATTTGACAAACTGCTCAGCTATTAGCTTACAATTGTTAAATATTTTTAATATGTGAGAACATAGCAATGTCAAGCTATTCAACACTATGGGGCACATTTACTAACCCACGAACGGGTCGAAATGAGTCCGATTGCGTTTTTTTCGTAATGATCGGTATTTTGCGATTTTTTCGTATTTTTTGCGATTTTTTCGGCGTCTTTACGAATTTTTCGTTACCAATACGATTTTTGCGTAAAAACGCGAGTTTTTCGTAGCCATTACGAAAGTTGCGTAAAATCGCCCGATTTTTCGTAGCGTTAAAACTTACGCGAAAAGTTGCGCCTTTTTCGTAGCGTTAAAACTTACTGCGAAGTTTCGCGTATGTTTTAACGCTACGAAAAAAGCGCAACTTTTTGCGCAAGTTTTAACGCTACGGAAAAATCGGCAGATTTTACGCAACTTTCGTAATGGCTACGAAAAACTTGCGTTTTTACGCAAAAATCGTATTGGTAACGAAAAATTCGTAAAGACGCCAAAAAAATCGCAAAAAATACGAAAAAGTCGCAAAATGTTCGTTTTCAAGTCGGAACTTTTCCAATTCGGGTCGGATTCGTGGGTTAGTAAATCAGCCCCTATGTCTGTACCACAGTATATTTGTATTTTGCCACATAGTATTGGGGATGTCTTAGAGAAGAAACAGGTAGCTTAACAATCATCTCAGTACTCTGTGCTATTGCCTGCAAAGCAGTTACTAGTGTAAATCTTTTAAGATTGTAAATCCCCATATTTCTCTCTGCTGCTCTGCTGGAATTTATAGGCTGTGTGTTATTTTTAAAGGAACAGTAACACCAAAAAATGAAAGAGCTTTAAAGTACTAAAAATATAATGCACTGTTGCCCTGCACTGGTAAAACTGGTGTGTTTGCTACAGTAACACTACTATAATTTATATAATAAGCTGCTGTGTAGCCATGGGGGCAGCCATTCAAGCTGGAAAAAAGGAGAAAAGGCACAGTTTACATAGCAGATAACAGATAAGCTCTGTAGAATACAATAATGTTTTATCTGTCATCTGCTATGTGCCTGTGCCTTTTCTCCTTTGAATGGCTGCCTCCACGGCTACATAGCAGCTTATTTATATAAATTATAGTAGACTTTCTGAAGTAAACACACAACTTTTACCAGTGCAGGGCAGCAGCACATTATATTTTAGTTACTTTTATACACTTTTTTTGGTGTTACTGTTCCTTTAAGGCTTAGTACACTTTACCCTTTTTGAAATTTTATGCAGATGCAAAACAACAATCTCTCCATAGTACAGTACCTTCCTCATAACTGCAATGTACCCCGATCCTATTTGGTACAGCAACATCCAAAATTCTGGCCTTGTTTCCATGTTTGGCTGCAAAAGTCACTTGCAGCCAGTTGTTGAGATGGAGACACCAAGACACCGAAGTCTTCCCTAACTGGTCGAACTTGCCCAGACTACGGTAAGTCACCCCAACTGCAAAGGCCTTGCTGTCCTTATCAAAGCGCACCTCCCAATAGCAGTCTCCTCCATCAATTGGAGTATCTCCTGGCAAAAGAGAAGACAGACAAAGAAAATGAAATTAGCAAAATCTTGGATAAACTCCTAGAACATCATAACTGAAAGAACAGAGCCCTCCTTCAGAGTCTTACCAAGTACAGTATAGGACTCTGCAGTGAACCTGTCCCTTCCAACTCGTGCTGAAGGCATTCTCTTCGGTGACTGAACACACCTATAGTAAGGAATATAATGTAAAAAAGGGAAAATTATTTTTACGTTTATGAGTGATGGGAAGCATTATTGCCAGCAGTTAAATCTGGGCTACCATGGGTAACAAATCTCCCTAGAATGCCTTCCATCCGGTGATAAAGTGAATCGCTGGTGGCAAAACATGCGCTGTTTGTTTTCCGAAGCTCAAGTTTCAACAATTTCTGTTTTATATGAGAAAGGTTTCCATTCACTACCTCTGTACAGAACCATAAATTACATTTGACATCTGTTTATCTTTCTGTGTATAATCTAAACTTTTTCTATTCCGTTATCAGCCTATTATCGGTTATTGGTAGGGATGCCACCTCACCCCTTTAATACCAGCTGCATATTGCATCAACATCCTGCGTGGCTAATTAGCAATTAATTTAAAAGTATGCTGCAGATTGAACTGATTTATGTGCAACCATGCAGCATGCATCTAAATGAAGTGCTAATTAGCCATGCAGGATGTTGATGCAATACGTGGCCAGTATCAAGGGGGTGAGGTAGCAACCATTATAAACTGTGTAAACATTTGCCATATTTAGCTTAATTGGCTACTCCCTATGTTACACTGCATCTCTTTTATATAAACTGAATTAAAGTTTCAGAACCAAACAAACATGGTGAGGGGTTTCAGGCGAAGTATAATTAATCTCAGATGGCTCATGCTGGGGGAAAGTCTAGTTGTTTGTGGTGGCAGAAGCACCTATTTAGACCACACAGGAGGTCACTCTGGAGGAGGTCACTCTGCAAAATGGACTTTTGTTTGTCTATTTAGCCACTCTTCTATTCATATTCTAGTTTCTCATTCAGACCACTACATGGCTGTTAGGGTAATTTTAGCCCTAGCAACCAGACACCTGCTGAAATTCCAAACTGGAGAGCTGCAGAACAAAAAAGCTAAATAATTAAAAAAACACAGAAAATAAAGTATGAAGACCAATTGCAAATTGTCTCAAAATATCAAGATCAGTAAACCCTCAAATATGGTGTTCGGATGTGGGACGACTTCTTAAAGAGACAATACTCTTAAAGGGATGAGCTGATTGCTTTGTTAAAGAGACATTACTCTTAAAGGTCAAATAATGAAGGAAGTTTTAAAGCGACTTGCTAGGAAATTCCAAGCAACAACAGGCCAAGAAATCAATCACCAAACAGCTCAGCAGTTACAGCAGGTATCTGAGGAACATCTGGCCACCTTAAGGGAATAGCAGCAGTTGAATGAGTTGAATTTAAACTCTTGCCAAGAGAGAGCTTGTATCCCAGGGGCCACTTTTCACTTCTCAGCAGTACTGCAGGTGTTCCGGCAAAAAAACACCCATAGACTCCAGTGAAGAAACGGTAAAAAAAAATCCATGCTAAAAAATGAGACAGATTAGTCCATCACTACTCAGCGGCAGTAAAAAAAGGAAAAGTCTGCATTTCAAGGATTATGTTGAAGCCTGCTTAAGTATATTTAAAAGATTTGTCGAGCTGGTGAGGCTGCTGGAGGATCAATGGGCAGACGTGCTAGCTCTTTTCCTAATAAGTGAGCCCCAAAAGGCTTACCATGATTCAAAGGTGCAGGTTGCAAAACTAGCCAGGATGGAGAGTATATATGGCATTGCGAGCACATGTCCACAACTGGGAATATGATTCTCACAAGCCAGCAAGGTCCATCTTACAAGCAAGTGATTACAGATAGAGGTTCTCACATCAGCCCAGATTGTTGAACAGGTAGTTTGTGATCATTTTATCAGAACCCTGCCTGTTAAATCACAGTGCTGCAGTGTAGCTCACTTGAACTGCAAGAAAGACAGGCAAAAGTACCATGTCACAACAGAAGGACATTTACTGAAACCTCCTAGCACTGGTTCATGACAGTCTGGTGGTCAAGTGTCATTTGCTTATGCGGGGATACCAAATGATATCCCACTGCATGAAGTGAATGTAGTGTTGCCACCAATCTACATCCTGCATGGCTAATTAGCAATTAATTTAGATACATGGTGCAGACTGAACTGATTTGTGTGCAGCCATGCAGTATACATCTCAATTTATTGCTAACTAGCCATGTGTGATGTGGATTCAGTATGTGGCCAGTATTAAAGGAGTGTGGTTAAAAAAAAATCTCATACAGTCTCATTATAAGGTATGAATTCTCTTTGTTTTGGAAACTTTGGGATGAAAAGCAGTTATTTTAATGTAAAGATAAATCTGATGTATGCAATGTCTGTATAGGGCCTGTTCCTGGGGATAACCAGTCATAAAGTAATGCTGTAGCCCTTCCACCAAGTGTCCCTGATAGTTTCCCTTTAGAAGGCATAGCTGGGGAATCAGAGGAAACTTTTTCTGACAAAGAGGAGTCGAGTTTGCCAATTTCCAAGGAAGAACATTGGGAATCCCAAGTTAAAAGATTTAAAAAAGTTAAAAGAGTAAAAGTAATAGCAACCCAAAATAGATCTGCTAAGATCTGAACATTTAAACCTGGTGACAGGGTGCTGCTCATGATACCAAGGGTACAGATCAAGTTTCTTGCAAAATGCAGAGCTGTCAACCCTCCCAAAATTTTCAGGAGTTGTCCAGTTTTTCCCGTTATACACTTATACACATGTGCGCAGTAACTATTGAGTGCCGTTACCACGCATGTGCGGATGCCTCACAGAGGGCCCCCCTTAAGCCATGCCCACAATTCCCTAGCACGGTAGCAGTCTATGGTGGCAGCTCTGAAAATGGTCTCTATGTAATTCAGGAAAACGTAAATGAGGTAAACTATTGGGTACAGCAAGTAAACCTGATGAAACCCTGGAAAGATGATGAGATTTCACCAGCTGTAAGCCATAACTCTACAAATTCCAGTTTGAGCAAATCACCGCAATTGTTTAACAATACCTATGCCTTAGTAGCAGGAGGCACTCACACATACAGACTCAAAAACTGTGTTGCATTATAAATTAAACTCAAAGTAACTTTCCAATATATATATATTCATTAAATTTTTTTGTTAGTGGTTTTATAGTTATTTTTAATGTTATTTCTATTAAAAGCAGTATCTGTTGGACTTTATATATTCTCTCCACTTCTAGTTATGACTCCTGTAGCGTAAGTCTGCTAAACTGGAGAACTTTGTTACATTTCAGAACTAGTACAGAAAGAGATAAACAAATACTGCTTTCATGTGCAATTAGGGATTAGAAATCTTTCCGTAATTTGGATCTCCATGCTGTAAATCTACTAAAAAACATAAACATTTAATAAACCCAAATTATTATTTTAAAGGGGTTATAAAATTTCTGCTATGATGCTAATTACAGTAATAAAAGTGCCTGCTGTCCTTTCCCATTTGTAAAATCAGTAGGCATGTTTTCCAGGTCCTTTCTGAAGACCCACACCCTCACTGTCCCAATGTCCCTCCCTGATTCTGTTGCCCTTACTACTCTACTATTCACTACGCTTTGTCCCTTCCTTGGTGGAGTCATGTTTTTTGGGTTTCCTGTTTCCTGTGAAAGCATTCATTTTAGCCAATAAATATATAATAGTGAAAAGCTTTATATGTGCCCAGAAATATGAAGCTGGGTACAGGACACCTTTAAAAAATGTCTCAGATGATAGTCTGAATTTGAACAGCCCCTGTGCCCTCAGGGCACTGGCACACGGGGAGATTAGTTGCCCGTGATAAATCTTTGCTACCAAGGGTGACTAACCTTCCTGAAATGCCTTCCCACTGGCAAGAATGTGAATCGCCAGTGGAATTGCATACACGTTGCTTCAGTTTTCAGAAGTCACCTGAAGTTTCCTTGTTAAGCCAAGGACAGCATACAAAATCCTTTTGCTAAACTTCCATTCTGTTCTCTGTTTTACCACATGGCACTTATTCTGTACATATACACTGTATATCTATATGTATTTACTGCAGCGTTTGTATGTCTGTGTTGTAATAAATATACAGTGCTAGTAGTCCAATTTAAATAAACTCATTATAGCTACATACAGGGTAAAGTAGTAAATACTGTAGGAATCAGTATGTCAAAAAACAACATACATATACTCACTCACAATTACATTTTATTTTAACAGCTTTGCTGCAAATTAATTTCATAGGTGTTGGGTTTAACTGTGACATGGTGCAAATGGAGATTTGATGGTTTTGGCACTCACATGCTTTTTATAGCTCAGGAAGCAAAGCCAAATGCCATAATTCATCTCTATAGCTACTGCCTAAAAAGCAGACTTCCACATTTCCGAAAGACTTTCTAACAAGCTATACAAGAACTTTTTGGCCAACTGCCGTAGAACTTTGCACCCAAGGTCTCCCGTTTGACACTGCCCTAACATACATTTTTTATTTTTTACAACAATAAGCTGGTACCTTGCAGGGGAATTGCAGGGTGAAGCTCCTCTGCCCCTTCCATCCTTCTCTCTGTTTTTTATATCCTGTACTTTGCCGCCTGTAGCAT
Source organism: Xenopus tropicalis (assembly GCF_000004195.4). NCBI lineage: Eukaryota > Metazoa > Chordata > Amphibia > Anura > Pipidae > Xenopus > Xenopus tropicalis. Next base: position 93,977,623 of record NC_030677.2, read on the forward strand.
CCCATTCCACATTACTTTCTTCTACTCGCAAGTTCTGGTGAGAGCTCCCAGCATCCAGCCGGAAGGAAAAAGCTAGTAGAAAACAAAAATGCTATAATAAAGTGCTGGAGCTAACACAAGTTTAGAGAAAAACAAATCTCTTCTTTTTTTGTAGAATAAGAGAAAATATAATTATAAGCGATTTTCCAATATACAGTACATTAAAACATTTTTCAGTAGTTGTCGTTATCGTTGAAGTTAAAATCAGTATGTTTGTGCATTTCTGTGCTGTTATTTCTAACTTAAAAACAATGTGGGAAGCTAACTCTCCTTCAGCCATTACTTAATTTCCTACAATGCAGTGCATGGTTCTCCACAGCTCTGTTAATCAATTAGCTTCCAAATGGAGTTTAATATACACAATTAGAGAGAACTGAACAAAGACATAATAGGAAGCCACATATTATATCTGACCCCATAGTAGGATAAGGTCTGCTACATGGACGGGCTTCGTCAATGGGTTTCTGATCCTCCAGAAGCTCACTTCTACTTTAACTACTTAAAGTCATCCAAGTTAATGCATTCTGATAGAATCCCTAAAAACAAGCAACTTTCCAATATGCATGCTTTATTTTATTTTTTCTTGAGCTTTTATTTAATATTTTCAAATAAACATTCATTATAACAAGAAAAGGTAAGATAGAAGAAAGAGGAGAGGAAAAAGAGAAAAGAAGAGCCTTGGGGGAGAAAGGCAGACAGGCGCCAAAGCACAGTTAAATACAGTATTATGCACTTTCTAATTCTGTTCCTGTTGTTGCAGCCAGGGGTTCCCAGATTTTGTCAAACTTTTCTGGACATCCCCTGGCAAGGTATACCAGCTTTTGTTTAGGGAGAGTTCCACTGATCAGTTTCTTTCAGAATGCCAAAGAGGGAGGGTTATTTGACTTCCAGGTTAAGAGAATAGCTTTTTTAGCATAGTAAAATAGCTGCAAATAATAGTTTCTCATGATTTCTTATATTGAGGTCACCCGTTATACCCAGTAGACACAAGCTTGGTGATGTATGTTGGTATATGTGAGCGTAGGTTCAATATATGTCAGTATTTCATGCCAGAAGGTTCATATAACTGGACGCTCCCAAAACAAGTGGAAAAAGGAGCCAACATCATTTCGGCATTTGAGACATTGGTCGGAGGCTCACTGATATATCAATTGCCTTTTCCCACATCTCCTCATCCAAATCTGGTATATAGTTGCTCCACTTTGGGTTGTAGACTCATCAGAATGGCATATAAGTACGTCAATGCCTTTATTAGATATAGCTCCTTGTCTACAGAGATATAGTTCTAGAGCTGTATCGGTTATGGAAAGTGGGCCTTGGGGAAACTGGGACCTAAAAGCATATCTTAATTGATAGTAGCTAAAAAGCATCCAAGGGGGGTAATTGAAAATCTTGCCTAAGTGTGTTAAATTGCTTGCATTTCCCATTTAGAGTAATGTCAACCAGTGTTTTGACCCCCGCAGTTGCCCAGGTGCTAATCACGGGAACCATTGCAAAGTGAGGGAAAAATTTATTACCACATAGCAAGGGTCCATTTTGATTATTCTAGGTGCCTGTTTTTTTAGAGCTTTCTGAAAAACTTCCACAACTGTTTTCATAGGAACAGTTGTGGTGTAATGGCAAGATATACCTCTATAATGGAGTTTAGCCATTGCCTACAGGGTGCCAATTATCGCAGCCTCCAGAACTGTAGCCTGATTATCCAGTTTAGGGGCCATCCACCAGTGGGCATATACAAGCTGGCTAGCCAAAAAATAATCTGAGAATTTGGGTAGGGCATGCCCCCCTTTGAAGGTAGAGGCCTGCACAACCGATGTGGCCAGTCTAGGTCTGTCACCATGCCATATGAAGCCCCTTACAATGCTTTCTAAGTGCTTAAAGAAGGAGGAGTGGGGTGCGACTGGGGCATTATGGAAAACATACAAAAACTTGGGCAGGAATATCATAAGATGTTAATTCTGCCAGGAACTGACAATGGGAGGGCCTGCATATGGTTATTCTTGATTTGAGATTAACAATAACAGGAGAAATATTTAGCTGTTCATACAGTTTCCGGTCTCTATGAATTGTAATTCCCAAATATCGAAAAGACTGAACGACCTTTAGTGACTGGATAGTTGGGGGGGCATTTTGGGGGAGTGGGTCTATAGGAAAAATCAGAGAAATGGAAAACTGGAGTAGTACTTATATTAGGGCTCACAGGGAGACATCTGGGTTCGCCAGGTAGAGCAGCATGTCGTCGACATATAGCAAAACTTTTTTGCATACTGCATGCATCTGTAGGCCTTCTATGGCCTGATCTGCGCATATGTACACGGCCAGAAGTTCAATGGCTAGAGTAAAAAGCATGGGTGACAAAGGGAAGCCCTGCCTAGTGCCTCTGCTGATTCGAAAGGTAGGCAAAATAAGGCCTCCTATTTGAATTCTGGCTTGGGGGGAAGCATATAGGGCCTGGATCTATATCTAGGGTCAAAGCCAAACCCGTTAAGGATTTGCCACAAATAGGGTGAAGTCACTGTGTCAAAAGCCTTCTCGGTATCAAGCGCCACCACCACCTGACAGCCGGAGTTACTATGTTGTATTGAGAGATTGGTGTATAACTGCCTGAAGTTCACATTGGTAGTCTTGGCCAGCATAAAACCGGTCTTCTCTGGGTGTATCAAGGTCTCAATAACTGTTTGCAGCCTAAAGGCTATAATATTAGAAAATATTTTCATATCGTAGTTGAGTAGAGATATTGGGTGCTAAGACTCACACAGGTGGGTAGGACTAACCTCTTTGGGGATCAGAACAATGTGAGCATCATAAAAGGAGGGTGGTAGTGGCACTTGATCCGAGACAATATTAAACAGTTCCCCCAGTTTGGGAGCAATGAGGTCAGCATATTGCTTTTGTGCCAGTCAGATGGAATTCCATCCGGGCCTGGTGCCTTCCCTGGTGACAGCACAGTGATGGCTAACTTTACTTCTTCCACTGTAGTATCCACTGTAGTATCCTGTTCCAGCAATTTTTATTTTATCCTTACAGTTGTGAAAATAAACAACCTAATGCCTTTAGCTCTAAAGGTCCCCATACATGGGCTGATTGTAGCTGCCGATATCGGTCCCTTGGGTCGACTTTGGCTGCCAGTGGCAGCAGAGGAAACCGGATTGATTATTTCAAAAACAGTAAGAAAAAAATACAGCATATATATATGGGAAATTAGCTTGTTTTTAGGTATTCTATCAGGATCCCTCATTAAAACCCACTTCCTAGTTGTTATGGTAACCACTTGTTTACAAGAGCATTGGATCATCACGTAGCAATAAATACCTGGTGTCTCCAGTGTGACAGGCTCTGAGAAATCTCCACTAACTGCTTTATTACAGGCTTTGACACGGAAGTTCATGTACTTCATATCAAATCGCTGACCTGGGAGGAAGAGGAACAAAGGTTCAACAATAAGACAAACAGACCTCTATGGTTAGAACAAATTTTTGTCCCTCATTTCCACTACATCCGCACAGAAAAGCCAGGTAGGATTAAACATAATTATAATGTGATGCATGCCTAACTAAGGATTTACATGTCCTCATTAGATCCAAGAGACTAACAAAAATGAATTAACTTAATATTAGCAGGAATGAGATTCTAATTATATGTATACCTGTCTGTTTCAAGAGTCCAATTCTAAATTACCTTTAAAGCCAATTACATTTTCAGTTTATCACCTCTAATTATCTTTTATTCAGTACAATTCTAAGCATTTCTTATTTCTTTTCCTGCTCTGTGCTTGTTTTATTCAATTATACACCCCTAGCAATGCATCAATAAGCATCCTATTAATTTGTAACCCCTTTTCTGATCTTTCAAACACAGAAACCACTGGTTTTCTCCATTATTTCTCTAAGTACATCTGATTCTCTTACTGGTCAGTGTGTACTCAGTGTCCTGTATTCCCTCAACTACCATCCATGGCTGTTCTTCCTTAGTACGAGGTGGCCCAGGAAAGTTGGTTTTTCGGTGCTCAAGTATATAGTGCTGGATTCCACTGTCCTCACCGTCTGGCATACTCCATACGAGAGATACACTATTATTAGCCACAAAGCACTCTGAGGCTATTATTTCTGGTGTACTGGGGACTAAGGAAAACAAATAAAAAAAAGAAACATAAAAATGTAAAAACAGAGAAAATTGTCAGAACAAAAAGAGAATGCAATTAAGAGACTGCATTATAGAGGACTGCTTGAGAACAATTAATCTGATGCTGGATTAAGCTAACCCCTCATATGTAGTAAAAGGCACTAAGTTTGCCCAGTAGCAGTAACCCATAAAAAATAATAAAATGTTTGCTTTTAAACAGATGACCAGATTTTACCTGCTGATTGGTTGCTATGGGTTACTGCTCCTGGACAAACTTAGTGTCTATTATTACATAACTCCTTTTGTTTTTTGCCTGGAACTTGGCTAAACAACTGGAGACTCAAAGGCTGCCTCAAGTACAGTGATCCTCCAACTAGTGGTTTATGAGCTACATGTTGCTCACCGTGCCTTCTGATGTTGCTCCCAGTGGCCTCAAAGTAGGTGCCCAGTTTTAAATTTCTGGCTTGGAGGCAAGTTTTGGAAGCACAGAAACACAGTTTTACTCTAAGCAGAGCCTCCTACAGGCCAGTAATCCTCATGGGACATTCCTTTATTTAGCATCCCCAAAGAAATTTTTTCATGCTTGTGTTGCTTGTGCGGCTCACAAGTAAAAAAGGTTGGGGATCTCTTCTCTAGTGCAAGTGCTTCATCAATTTACTTTGTTTTGCATTCATATAATATAGCCCTCAAACCTAAGGGGTACTGTATATTTGGCCCACTACATCATTGGATCAAGGCAGATAGCACTGGTTTGCAGGATACAAAATTTTTCATACAATAAAAAAGAGGATGGCTATAAACATTCTCTAATTTGGCTGTGTGTTGGTTTGAGGGAACTTTAAAAAAGAAAAGAAAGAAAAGGGCAACCATTTTTGCTGGGAGTTACGCTAATTAAATTATCCAAATTATTCATCCACTAATTCATTTTATACTGTAAATCAAGAGTTTAATTTATTAGCCAATCTAGGAAAGTGACTTGTGCATTAGTGAACTCAAAGTGCAAGTGCTAGTTCAAAACAATGTATTTAACTGCCTTTTTATTAAGCTGTTTTATGAAATGTGTGTCAAGGATTATTTGGTTTACTTTTAAAATCTTAATTAGGGGACTCCACTTTTTCTAAGTATATTATACCCTAGTGAGTTACGCAAATTTGGGAGATTTGTTTTGAATATATAGGAAAGGTTCCTTACCTTTACATTATTCCCTAAAAGAATTGGTTTGCAGGAACTTGTGTATGTGCAAATGTAAAACTTCACAAAGTAATCACTGTTTGCACTACACAAATCATCTTGTGTTATGACTTTTACTACATCATACAAGTTTTTGAAAAGTTCACTAGCAATGTGATATAGGGGATGATGGCCATTGGTGATGCAGTCAGTACTTGGGCCATGAGTTTACTTCTGACCAGGGACCATTGCAAAAGTAGTTTTTAGGTTATCCCTGTGGGTTTGGTTAACACAGGTAACTATACTACAAAAACATAAAGGCAGGCCAACTGTCTCCTGTGATGTAAATGTTTAAAAATCTCTCTGAAGCTTATGTGGTATGTAGATTTTAAGTGTTTAGTACCAGGCAGAAAGTGCAGGTTCTGCAACAGGCGTCTCTCCTGGGTGAAATCCACCATTAGGTGACTCATGTTGTCTGTCACTTTGGCCTTAAGAGACAAGCGGAATGCAGGTGCCATTGTCACACTGGAGATTAGAGAAGGGAACATTGTAAATAGATCACATGTAAATCAGGAAAGGTCAATAATTTAGCAGAGGTGACATCCAAGAAAGAGGAAGGTGATATTACAGAGAAGACAGAATGCATGACAAAAAACAAAATAAATATAGAAAAACAGGAAGCAAAAGATGTATGGTAAAGAAATGGAGAATAAAATCCAGATGGCCACATGGATTAGGCAGAAATAGTATGTATGTTTGTGTGTAGGGTGGTGGGGCGAAAAGAATGGGAGCTGGGACAAGAAAATGGAAAGCAGCAACAGAGATCTGAAAGTAGAACCCAAACTGAGCAAAAGCAGGATATGAAAAAACATAATAAGAAAAAGAGCAAACTAGAGAAGGGAAGAAAATGAAAAATAAAAAAATTGAAGAAAAAAATAGAAACTAAAGAAAAGGGAAAAGAATGAATCAAAGAAAAATGAGAAGTACAAATAAACATGATTTGTTACTGAACACAATAATATTCCCCCCTTGATTTCCCTACTCTATGTTAGTGCTGGATTGTTTAAGTTACTGTACCTATCCTTTATCTGCTTGGCGGCCTTGAAAGCAAGAGAAGGACAGAGAAAGAGAAGGACATTATGGATGAGAAAGTTATCACAATCGGCGCATCAGACAAGCTATTTCAAAACTCTCTTTACATCCAGGCAGCTCATGTAATTTCTATCTGTAGGGCGAAGACACATGGGGTAATCAGTTGCCCCTGGTGGTGATTTAGCCACCACAGGCAAATGTACAAGTTGCGGTGTGGCAATTAGCCCCATGTTTCTTTGCCCTAAGACGCCTTTCTTTCAATTCAGTTTTTCCATTGTTTTAAACTAACAATGAATGGTACTATCGTTGTTCTTAAAATTAAGGAATTTCATCTGTGCCTTAAAGAAAATGGGCCTGTTATATGGTGGGGTTTTGTACTTATGCCAAGAAGCAGTAGTAAAACACAAACTATGTTGCTGCTTCCCTAGAGGGATTCAGGATGGAGTTCAGTTAGGGAAAGACTTGAGAAGAATGGTTGCTTTCCTAGATATAACAGAAAGCCAATCTTTATGGTCAGTTAATCAATTTGTGGTGACATTTTTTTGCTGACCTAGAAATTTTTAGAACAATGGCTCGTAAAAATTTTTGTAACATTGTTATGACCTATGCGGGATCTTTTACAAAAATTACACCTTTAAAGCTGGCTTCATCCATAAGTGTCTGACAACCACACAGTTTTAGCAACCTGCATTATGCACCCCTGTTTTGGTTATGTTCTGGTGCCATATTGTACTGATCAGCAATCTGATCAGTGGTAAGCAATGATCTTTCAACATTGGCTGCAACTGAGAATCATAGTTACTAAATACAAAGGATGAAGGCAGTGAACTTTAAGTCAAGCCTTTAGTTAGACTGTTAAAATCAAGTTATTTAATTGTAAAGTCTGTATAATGGTACTCTATCTACATTATAGATACAGACTGCCAGCCTATTCCTGGCATAAAAAACATACAAACCTCAATCCATTAAGAAATGTTAAAGAAGTTTTCGATGTTTAGACTATAAATTCAAGTTGACCGACCTCCCCCCCATTGCACCCGAGGTATTAGAGAGAGACTCCAGACCACTAAAATACGCCAATCAATACCTCGCTGTGAGAAGTAGGGGTAAGGAGGATCGAAATACCCCGCACAGGAAATGTTTTGAGTGGACGCGGAAACACTATACTGTTGCCAGTACAGAGCCCCCCAACCAACCGTCCTACTTTGTGGGCAAATTTACCTGCTCCTAATTGTTGCTACTCCCTAGTTGGATTTAATTCTGTTCAGGGAAAATGTATCTCCAAGTTGGGTGGAGGATACCGGGTGGGGGGAACATAGTTGGGATTTATATGATGTTTCTCTATGTTTATTTCTCTCTTTTCTTCCTTTCCTTCTTTCCTTTCTTAATGAGGCAAGTGCAAATTCATCCTCAATGTTGGCTACATAGTAGTGGAGAGATGAGAGGGGTACCGGGATGGAGCCTGAAGCCCAATCTACTACACCAACACATAACTGTAAACCACTTAACACACTGGGATGAGGGCTCCTACCCAGTACCCCATTGTACAGTACAGTTTCGTACAGTACTATACCTCAAGGTCACAAATGGCTCAGCAAAACCGTAACCTTACCTTGTTATCATGGAATATTCAGGGACTCAATGATAGTATCAAGAGATCAATAGTGATGGGACATCTTAGAAAATCTGGAGCAGACATAATCATGCTCCAAGAGACACATTTAATAGGACAATGAGTACGTGCCCTTAAACGCAACTGGATTGCAGCTGTGTACCATGCTGAATTCTCCACATACTCTAGGGGAGTAGCAATACTGGTTAGAAAAAACCTTAATTTTATCCTTGAACGCCTAATCACAGATAGAGCAGCAAATATCTCATTCTAAAATGCACCATACAAGGAACAACCGATATATTGATCAATGTATACATTCCTCCCCCAGCTGAACTTCAAACTCTATCAGAGATCATACAAAAAGCTTCTTGGCAGCTTCCCAACAATATGGTGTGGAGATTTCAACATGGTACGAAACCCCTCCATAGATAGAGTCAATAGTAACTGGACGGAGTCTATCTCCTTCCCTACCTGGCTAGAGGCTACTAACCTCACGGACGTATGGAGGTGGAAACACCCCCAACTGAAGCAATACTCCTGCTACACCATTGCTACATCAGCTCTGTCTAGGATAGACCTAATGTTGGCCAACCCAGAATTTCTTAGAAGGGTGGACAAAGTGTATTTTACTAATAGACTCTGCTCTGATCATGCCCCCTTAATCCTATCCCTCACAGGTAACACAAAAAACCCCTCCCAAATGTGGAGACTTCCACCAAAGTGGATCTCCACTCCGAAAGTGGCAGAGGCCTTTACTCCACTACTAACAGAATACTGGTAAAGCATTTACCAGGGGACTCTACATATCCTTGATAGCGACTAATAGAACAAAAGGCAGAACAAAAGCTAGTAACTGACCCTAATAGAACCTACAAGGAAGAGCTGGCAAATGCGCAGAGGCACCTCAACTCACTGTACGTGGAAAAGTTCTCTCAAAGAGAACTATACATTTTGGCACCCCCAAGTGACTTAGCCTTTCCTTCCCCTTTAATTACCTTCAACTCAGACATGCTTTCCACTCCCAATTTCCCACCAGACTGGTAGAATTGAAAGAAACCACCCTAGAGAAATACATACGCAGGGAAAACCTCACCAAGCCCCTATCCTGGTACTACACCATCCTATGGCAGGCTAACCCAGACCCCCTGGCCAAGATATGTGAGAAATGGATGCGTGACATCCCTAACCTAACTGAAGAAATGTGGGTAGATGCTTTAATGCAAATTCCAGACCTGACAATATCAATAGCGGACAGGTACGTACAAATGAAATTCCTAAACTGGGTATACCTTACGCCACACAGGCTTAACAAGATGTTCCCCCACACTCCAGATACCTGTATAAAATGTGACCGAGAAAGTGGTTCATATATGCACCTGTTCTGGAACTGTCCAGCTGTGCAGGTCTTCTGGACGGAAATCGTCACCTACATCTCTGATGCCCTAAGCTTTCCCCGGATTCTGTCACCAATTGTTTGCCTACTGGGAGTGGCCGAGGACCTGGGACTTACACATTACTCTAGACTCTGCTACCTCCAGCTTCTCTATTATGCCAAAAAAGCCATTCTTCTACAATGGAAATCCTTAGCCCCCCCCAACCCTCCAGTTCTGGAGAACTCTAGTCAACAACACTCTTACCAACCAGAAACTGACCTACCTTGCACGGGGTTGTCCTAAAAAAATTGATGCAATATGGGGCCCCTGGATGACCTTCCACAATACTCCAGGAAACATCACGGACAGTATACCATAACAATGAAACAAACTGGTTCCAATCTCCCCAGCGCTACAGCCTGCCTCCTCTCCCCTTCCTACCTCCCTCTCTCTACCCCTCCCTTCTCTACCTTAATTCCTTCGCTGTCTTTTACTTTTATGTTAAATTGAAAAATGCATAAATAAAAACTTAAAAAAAAAAAAAGAAATGTTAAAGATTATAAAAATATTTTACAAAGGAGAAAGGCATTGGTTAATGTCTTTCTTATGGGGGAGGTGGTCACGAGTAATGAGTTGTGTTTCTAATGACAGATTCTTTACACCACCCTGTCTCTAAATCAAGTGGGGTAAGGCAACCTATAAGACAACAGGGATTTTCAATAATGCCATACTAACCAACCCACAAATTAATAAACAATAAATGGGAATGTATGCTCACACTAATATACAAGATGCCAAAGTTTTAAAAAAATAAGACATATACAAAACAATTTCACAAACAGTAATCTACATATATTGGCCAAAAGCCTTTTGCAGTAAACAGACCCAAATAATTTAACCATCTCCTGAGTACATTCATGGTGTCCGAATGCTAAAAATTCTTATTTTTTCAAACATGCACAGAAGGTTCAGAAAGTCCTAAACGTACTTTTAAAAGTTCGAAATTCGGAAATCAGCCCCATAGAGTATGTTTGTATAAGCTTTACTTATGTAAGAGACATAACTCAGAGTCACATTATCATATTCGCATATTATGGGCCTCACTGACTAACATTCAAAAAATTTCTTTAACTATCTGCCATACAATTCCCCGTTTAATTCAAATGTAATTGACTTGCCACAAGTTCCCATCTATAAGCACTAGCAATCTATAACATAGACAACACTTTTAGTAAATAACACCCTTAAAGCCAAAACAGAAGAATGCATATCCAAGAATAATACATTGCAAGGGATTTACTGGTTATTTATTGGCATACATGTTAATTATAAAGCACCTGATAAAATGATTCCTGAATTGCTTAACGTACAAGCTCAAATCTATTTTTTAAAGGTGGTTAAAGGTCAGAAGAAGTGGTTAACTGAAGAACATCCAATGGACAGTACCAGCAATGCATGTTAAAGGGATATATATTGAACGATGAAGTCTTTGCCTTTGTGTTATACACTACTAAAAATATAACGTGCCTCGTAAAGTTTCAATCTGTACTGCTTTACTGAAAATCTCCCAAAAACCCAGCTAGAACAAACCAGTGAAACCACTTCCTGGTGGTGGCTTTCCCAGGTTCTTCAGAAAAATAAGAGTTAATTTACCCCAAGTAGCAGACTGACATTTTTTTTACCCTAATATATAGTTTTTTTCCCCCCTAGAATTCCTGCACTATTGCGCTACTTCACCTCTGGAAATTTGAAATACACTAATAACATGCAAGTAGGTTTTTCTGTTAACAGTACTGAAGATGAGTAAATGTAATTGCCAATAGGCAATAGTCCTAGGCAATAGGACCATATTACTGATTTTGATATGTGCTGTACTGTCATCTTGGTGTCTACAGTGGTGACTACAGTGGTGCTTTCCTGTACATGTGGATGGGAGATAGGTGGGATTAGGCATGCTTTGTCACTACCCCTAGAACTGCCATTTACACAAACAAGCTAGGGAGCAAATAGAAGAGGCAAGGTGCTGCTAAACCATGTATTAGGCATCCCAACCCACAGACCTACAACCTGTATTTTTACCCAGCTGGACCCTCAACCTGACCCACAATAACTTTATTTACTACCTGTCATAAAAGTGTTGTTATCATGAATTTCTGCCTATCCTAAAAATTGTGCCACAACTTTTACTCCTTATGTGTATGCGTGTGACACAGCACTGCGAGACTCACTCATTATATACATGTGCACCATTAGACATGGCTGCCTGCTCAGGGAGCTCCCTTACAGTGTTGGCAGCCTAGAGCTTGCAGGGGGCATTAAAAAACACAAACAAACTATTGTTTCCCCCAAATGGAGTGCAGGCTAAAACAATTTTAGGGTGGCAGGTGCCCTTTAAGCACTCTCACTAGGAGCACCCAGTACGTCATGCACATTGCTGCAACAATAAAGTCTAAAGTGTCTTTAGGCTGTTTTAAAATGACCCCACTAAACCTGTGAAAAGCCATCTGTCTCAGATGCTGAAAGTGTGTGGTTGGCAGTCTCCAAAAGTTCTTCAGAGCTCTCCAATGCTTTGGTGCAGGCAGTCAGTTGATTCTAAAATAGAAAAAACAGCATTACTATGAGTAATAGTGATCTGATATGTTTTTATAACATTTTTTTTAAACTGTGCCCATGGATATTTAATATCCTGAAATAGAAGGAATCACTATAAATATTATATCTTTTGGATAAAAAAAAAACATGAAAATTGGTTATTCTTAAAGGAACAGTAACATCAAAATATGAAAGCGTATTAAAGTAATTACAATATAATGCACTGTTACCCTGCACTGGTATAACTGGTGTGTTTGTCTCAGAAAGACTATTATAGTTTATATAAGCAAAGCTGCTGTGTAGCCATGGGGGCAGCCATTCGAATGAGAAAAGGCACAGGTTACTTAGCAGATAACAGATAAAATGCCATTGTATTCTACAGAGTTTATTTGTTATCTGCTATGTAACCTGTGCCTTTTCTCCTTTTTTCCAGCTTGAATGGCTGCCCCCATGGCTACACAGCAGCTTATTTATATAAACTATAGGAGCATTCTGTAGCAAATACACCAGTTTTACCAGTGCATGGCAACAGTACATTACATTTTAATTACTTTAAAACACTTTCATATTTTGGTGTTACTGTTCCTTTAATATTAGTTAATATTTAACTCGTGCATTACCAGCCACTTATTTGCTGTAATTTTGTCAACTGTCAATTGTTTCTGCACGCAGTTCCAAAACCTAATGTACCTACTATATAAAAGTATCATAAATACACAGTTTTTGTTGTTAAGTAACTCCCTGCATGTTTTATTTATCTTGCTGTTTTTTTTAACTGTAACCAAAAACTGGACCCTTCCAGGGCTTTTTTTTTTGGGGGGGGGGGAGGGGCGTATAGGGAGCATAAACTTTACATAAGTGCTCACATATCCAGATATAAATTCTTTTCCTTTTTTTAAATTTGGTTGGTGAGGGGGGGTGGTCCTTCTTCCTCAGGGTGCAATGACTTTGCACCTTACTTTCAAGAAAACCGCACTAGCCCGGGGTACCTGCAGCGAGTGTTTCCTCTTCCTTCTGTCTTCGGAATCCCTGGGCCGGTGCATGTGCAGTAGATGAAAAAGTTGACTTTTTTGTTATATTAGGGCTCTGGTACACGGGGAGATTAGTCGCCCGCGGCAAAACTCCCTGCTCGCGGGCGACTAATCTCCCCGAGTTGCCTTCCCTCTGCCATCCCACCGGTGAACATGTAAGTCGCCGGCGGGATGGCAGACGCGGCGGGGCGATTTCGGGAAATCGCCGAAAAAGCCTCGCAGGGAGTTTTGCCGCGGGCGACTAATCTCCCCGTGTACCAGAGCCCTTAAGATTGATTGCACAGTTGTAAGGCTTGTAAGGGAAAAGACCAAACTCCAAACCCAAGAGCTCATTCAAGAGCCTTTTCAGTAGACTGATAATTTGTTTTAATTGTGCTTGGACAGACTAGAAAGTGGAATGTGTCTTTACTTTTAATTTCAGATTTTGCCTAATTAAAACAAATAAACAAAAGCCATGTTCAGTACAAGACCTATTCACTAAACCCATGTTGAAAAATTGGGCTTTCTGAAAAACGTCAAATTCTATAAACATTAAAGTTATGCTGCACTTTTTATTAGACTTTAGAATTTATGCAATCACATATAAAGGTTTTCATTCAATCTGTGCAATTCTATTAGGCATGGGATGGGAAGGGGTTTGTATCAGACCGCATTGGGGTGTCTAATGCTACTGTAGTCACTAAAGTTACTGGAAAAAAAGGCTATATAACTCTTCATTACCTGTAATTCATATATCCGACTAGCACGGTCTTGTTTGATCTTCATTAGCATACCCTCCTTCAGCTCATCCAGCAGACTGTACAGAGACTGAAACTCACCTTCGAGTTCCCCTTGAACACGATTAGAGTTTTCCTAGACAAACAGTAAAGAGTCATGGATTAAGTGAAATTAAACAAGCATAATACAAAAACTGGCATAACATACCTCCACATTCTCAATCATCTGTTTTAGACTGTAAATAAAGTTCTGAATCTCCTCATTCTTCAGTGCTAGAGTAGTAATTATTTTCCGGAGGTCATCCTTAAACAAAAAAAATGAGAAATGAACATGCTGATTTAGTTAGAGCATATGTTGCATATACAATACAGTACATACAATATGTTGTGACAATTTAAGCTAAATCAAGTGCAAAGCACCACTTCGGGCCTTCTTTCACCTTTAGTTATGTCTCGCTAGGCCTATACCTTCTCTCCGCACTTGGCCTGCCAGTAGTGGTTCAAAAATTGTCATTTTATAGGTAAACACTAAGGGGGTTATGCAATAAAAGGCACTAAGTTTGCCCAGGAGCAGTAACCCATAGCAACCAATCAGCAGGTAGAATTTTCTGGTCACCTGTTTAAAAGTCAACAACTTTTTGGTTGCAATAGGTTACTGCTCCTGGGCAAACCTAGTGCCTTTTATTACATATGGAGGTAAGGGGAGTATTTATTAACACTGGAGACAGACATCATTGGTGATGTTGCCCATGGCAACCAATCAGATATTTGCTTTTGTTTTCTAACTTGTAGGTGGCTGGTCAAATCTAATTGCTGATGGTTACTATAGGCAACATCACCAGTGATGTGTGTCTCCAATGTTAATAAATACTCCCCTAAATGCAGAGAAACAGATCATTTCCTATATTAATGCATTCAGGTACCATTTGTTACATGTGGCAAACAGGAACTCACATTTACTTAGATGTTAGATATGTTTGTTTCAACATTCACTCCTCAGCGAATATAATTGCTAACCTTTGACACAAGATGCTGACACAGTGCTATTATGAACATACCCTGGGCTGGTACAATGTTCAGCCAAGAGAAATGTTACTTATAGCACAGCACCATCATATTGTGTTTTTTCCCAGTGGTCAGTTTAGGCTGTCAGGCACAGAATGCTTGCATTAACTCCTGTCTCTTTCCAGTGCATTGCTTTGGCTATACAGAACTGTGCCAGTGAATGTTAACGTGACCATAATCATTAACCTACTAACACCATTCTTCTTTAAAAACACACAGTGTACTGCCATCTTTTTCAGTGCTCCTGGGTATCCTAGTGCCACCCACGGCATTCAGTCAAATTTAACCATTACAGGGGACCCCTCAGAGCAATGAAGATGACAGAGTGCATTCTGCATAAACCTGTTCTATTTATTAACGTCTAAAGTCTTGCTAATTCTTACATGTGCCTTTTTTTTTACCTTTCTCTACAAGAAATTAAGCATGATGAGGGCAAAGCTTCAACACTCTCATTCAATTTTGTGGATGAGATGCACTGGTACTGTATCATCCACTGTGTGAACGCAGAACTGTGAATGGCTACCCACTTGTTACTGTGTTTCTGGGGTAGGACTTCTATGAAACTTTTATTGCTCATTTATAAAAGATAGGATCTATAGGGGGCTCCAATAAACGCACACTTTTTGAAATGAAACTTGGAACCATTTATTATTTACCTTTTTCAACATGATGAGGACATATTCCCCTATGCTCAGCTACTACCCAGCTACTGGTAAAAAGCAGTTACACAGTCTGATACAACCATCACCATATTTGACATAGGTATGGGTCAGCTATATGTAGCTGTGTCTACACTGGTCTAAAATAAATCTGTTACAGTGTTTAAAAACTAAGGTGCACTTGTGCCAGTAAAGTAAAATAAAATAACCTGGAGGAAATCTGCATGTACATGTATTCACAAACACTGTACTGTGTTGGTTTAGAAATACCCAAAAAATAATTACATTTTTTATTGCTGCAAAAAAATAACAAACTCTGTAAAATAATCAAGTGTGTGGCTTCAATACATATGGCTTTGTATTATTATTATTAACATTTATTTATAAAGCGCCAACATATTCCGCAGCGCTGTACAATAAGTGGGTTTCATACATTGGACATATAGAGTAACATATAAAGCAACCAATAACCGATACAAGAGGTGAAGAAGGCCCTGCCCTAAAGAGCTTACAATTATCCTTTTTAAGACATATTTTTGAAACATAAAACAATTTGACATTAAAGTTTCAGTGTTTTGAAATAAAATACTAGTGTATCATTGTTATTTAGCAAAATAAGAGAATAGGTTAGGGATCTGAATACTTTTGCAAGGCACTGCATATACCCATATGTTAAGACATGTCCATAAGCCAACAAGAACTGACAGAAATATCCATAGAGCAAATTCCCTCCCATATCAAGGACCATTAGGAGTTCCTGCTCATTCAGCAGATGATAACAGATGCATAGATAGCTTGACAGACAGTCAGATAGATCCATTGGAATATGGAAGATAGACAGGTATATAAACATAAACATGCATAATGTAAAAATGATACACCTTCATTATGAAAGTAAAAATGCACGCATTTCGAAAGAACGACAGTAAATTTAAATCCATGGACACCTTACCTTATGTTCCCCCATTTCGGTTATTTATTTTTTTTTAGCTTAGATGACAAAGATGCCAATTTACCGCACAGCTGACTATTACAAAGCGACACATTCAATCAGTGAAGAGGGCGCAGTATATTATCGGCGCATGCGCAGTATGGAGCATGATGGGACGTGTGGTCCATAAAATCTGTCCGCTGCGCTGCATGCCGGAAGTGAAAGATCAATTGGCAGACGAAGCTGAAGAGCATGCGTATATGATAACTGAAGAGATAAAGGATGATGAAGTCCAACACAAAAAGCGAATGATTTTGGCACCGTGCATACCTAAATAATAACTTATTTGCTTGACTTTATTTTTCTATTAATAGAAAAAATATAATTGCGAACTTTCCACGCTCAGTCGAGAGATATGGTTTCTTGTATTTTCTGCAGAATGTTACTTTTTAATTTTATGTATGCATTTTATTTTTATTACTAGTAGTGCTCTGTTATACTTGGTTGGCAGACCTTATATTTAGGTCAGTTTATGTATCATTTATCAATGCTACCTTCGGACCTGGGCAACAAACCTTGAAAACCAATGATTTTCTTTTCCAAATCCCTTGCAGGTAGAACAGTAAAAACCAATATTGTTGGTTGCTGAGGATTACAGCTAATATGCAGATTGCCCAGTGTTGATAAATAAGCCAAAGTAGTTTACCACTTACAGCACTGCTGAGACCAGGGCAGAAGATGTTCAATGCTCAGTTCCAAGGGTGAAAGTGAGTAATTCAATAAAAAAAAAGTTTAAACTAAGTTCTCCATGGTAGTTCAGGAGATGGAAAGAGATATAGTGGAGAGTAGCTAATTAGGGTGTTTAGAAAGGTGAACAGTAAGATGTCTCCTATAATGGGATAATAAAAGTCCTTTCATCTAAAGCAGTTCTGTCCAACCTCTGTGGTACAGAGGGCCGGAATTTTTCAGATCTACATGGTGGAGGGTCACTAATGGAAGCCAGTTTTGAACACTCCCCTTTTTTTAAACTACACCCATGTTATCACAAGCTTTTAAGACCATACCCACATTAATGGTGGTAGCACAGCAAAAACCCAAATGGTTGGTGCTCACTGCAGGGATATCACCCTTCATTCATATGTGAAAGAATTATGCTATGTCAGGCTGTGTACAAAGTAATATAAAAGAATGGACCCCAGAAGATTCTTTGAGGTGAAAACATAAACCAACTTGTTTATGGTCCAAGACAAGTGGCCCAGAGAAGAGAATTACTGCCAGATTATGACACAGTGACTAGTTGAGGCACAGTAACAGATTGTAGCATAGACTGCTAGTGTTTTAGGTAACAAATGTTTATGTGCCACGTTGGGCATTTTTATTCTGATCTTTCAGACTTTTTAATTTGATCAATACATAAGTAGATCCAATGCCTGTTTGGGAATTTTTATATTCTGAGTTCCTTACCTGTTTTTTTCTAGGTTTAAGAAAGTCCTTTTGCCACCAAACAACTCACTATCTGGCTATTTTGTCAGTTTATTTAAAAAGGTCCAGAGTATGAATAAAAAGAAAATCCTGGAAAAGCATTATTTCCAGAGCTAGCATTCAGTTAGATATGTTCCCCGCGCTTCTGAAATGCCTTGAAAAGTCACCAGAATCCTCAGAAGCACTCAGACCACGGAGCACTTTTGTGGGCATGGATTGGTAGGGGAGGACCAGAAGTATGGCTTTGGCAGACCAGGCTTGGTCAAGATGCACCTGAAGAAATTCAGGTTGGCATTTTTGTTTAGTCGTCCCCTAAAATTATACCCTAGTGAACCAGCAGCTGATACACCAATGGTAGTTCTTTTTGCCTCATGTAATAACAAACATATATACAATATATAAATATTTATGTTCCTGACCTTAAACCTGTAAACTTGTGACTGCAAATCAGTCTTGATCAGCCTACATTTGTGTTCATTCTAATTTACTTAGAATAAATGACATTGACTGAAGCTGTTACAGCAGCAAAGTGATTCCCTACTTCATTCCTGAGTTGCGAAAGTCTCCAGAAGTGGGTGAGGTTTGGGTAAAATGTGGGCAGAAGATGTGTAGAGTGATGGCATTGGAGGGGCTCTGACCTTTTGATTCTATGGCAAATGTAAATAATTTATTCTTAAAAATAAGAACAGGCTTTGTAAATGCACTTAGGGTGCAGCCACACTGGTGGCACGTGGTCCCGGACTATTAGGGTTGTCAGTGTGCTACTAAAATATGTATTGCCCCTTAAAGACATCCCGCATTCTTTTTTAATTTATCCTATCTTCTATTTGCTAATTTTCTGTGCTTGAGTAGGAATTGCTATAACCTTTTTTCTTCTCTTTGCTCCCTTTTTTTCTCTTCACCGCTCATTCGCTGCTTCACTGTAATCACTGACTGCATGCATTTTATAAACATACAGAGTTAGCTAAAATAGGGGATTACTGTAGCTGATGTATTGTAGCTGTCAAAGTTGAAATAGCTGACTCCTGAAATAAAAAATAGTGTGCTAAATCTCTAGGGTCTTATTTGCAGCTTGAAAATGGTATTATAGAGTACATTTTTTTTCTCTGTGGCGTTCTTTGTATAGTAAAAATGAAGGATAGAGGACACAGACAGAAAAATTAAAATGGTTAATAGTTTATTAAATAAAGACAGTATTGCATATTAGATTAGTAATTTCAAAACTGTGTTGTATATCTCTGCATGCATGTTTGTGCAGAATCTACTTTCCTGAGTACAGGATTTGTGCCAACAAATTTGGTTGCTGGTTTTTTAAAATATAGTAATGTTCACATTTAAGCAATCCTTTGCATACAAGATGTGGAGTAAACAAATTCCTTTAAAAAAGAAGGCACATACAGAAAGAAAATGCATACCTCACATTTCACCCTATGTAGGCTGGACAGTCCAAAATAGCATACTCCACTGGTGGCTGAACTAACTATATGTGTTTTGGGTAGATCAGGGAAGTATATATGCATATGCATAAGTAGCTCTGGCCCACTTATAATTTCATTGACTAGATTTTTTCCTCTCCTTTTTTTAATTTCAGGAGGTATAATATTGTGTAGTGGTGGTCTAGTCCTAATATATATATATATATTCTCCAATTTCTAGACTTTAGAAGCTTTGAAATACTCCACCTGGGTCTGGGGAGAATGAGAAATCAGTTAGCTAAATATCAATTGGGTATTAGGTATGTGTCAACTGTCATACTGTATATATTTTAGTAAAATAATTGTATCATCTGATGTGGTTGGCTTGCTTCTGGTTCTTCCATACTCTTCCATAAATAATGTCCATTTGGTCATCATGTTACTGTGAAAACAGGACACTGCAGAAACAGCTGCTCCTCATTCTGAAGAAGCAATGGGTGCTTCATATAATGCTCAACAAGCTCCAGGATGCATGTGAAGGATGGACCACTCTCTCCAAACATGAAGTGCTCATTTTCTATGCATTTCACTTTAAGATGTTGTGTGCTATGGCTCCCACTGACAAAAAAATATCAATTGTAACATGAAAAGAATAATGTAATTATTCATAGTAAGACAATTATTATTTACTGTTTTATTAGATAAAATGTACATTTTTTGCACTTACCGGACTGACATGAAATACTCAATATCCTGCTCTATTCGAATGACAAAACTGCCAGGCTTACAGTTTTGTAGATATTTCTCTGCCTCCAGTTTGCTCAGTTTTCCATGGTACCATCTGGAATTGCAAGATGTGCATCATTTTAAGTATTTAAGTAATACCTTCCCTTTCCTCACTGCATTGATACTTACACTTGTGTTTGCAGTGGAGGATTTAGAGTTCCATGTTCCAAGGAGTAGGCCATACATTCATCTGTTAGCTCAGCACACTGTTTTGGGGATGTTGAACTCTCAGGACTAGAGGACAGGCTGTTTTTCTGAAGTCGTCTGAAACACTTTGCACTTGGTTGTAAAAGCCTCTCTGTTCTGGTGAGAGAACTTTGCTGCCAGTCTGAGCCCTCAAACTGAACTAAAAATAAAAGACAGGGGTCATAAATACATTTTCAAATATGCTGTATAATGATTTGTCCACTTGCCCGTATCAGTGGTGCACATAAGTAGTTCTGGTACCTCAGTATGTTGTGACTTTAAACTCAAACTTAACATAATGCTAATACATTTGGCTTGTGCTGAACATATTTTTATCTATTTTTAATTAAGAAATGTTTTTAGTTATTTCTGGCAAGAAAATGAAACCTGGCCCTGCCAAGCAGAGAAAAACCTGATAAAACTAATAAATATAACTAGAGCACTGATAATGAACTTGAAATTAATGAAATTCTGCAGGTTGAGGGAGTTTGTTTGTTCTGGGCGGGTTAAAAGATTTTGATCGGGTGCCATTGAAGGCGCCCAAGCAAAATCTATGTTCAGGGCTGAATCGGCAGAAGGAGGTAGAAATCCTATTGTTTCTACCTCCATATGTGATGATTCAGCCCTGAACACCAGTGGAGGGTTGGAACGATCTTTCGTGCGACCAAATCGAAAATTGCCACGTGTGGCCAGCTTTAGGTACAGAGGCCTGTGCTTTTAAACTCATACGAATGATGCCTTGCCATGAAAGAAACTAGCAGAGTGCCTCTGATATATGATATCAAAAATACTGTAAGTTGCTTCATGTACAATAATATTCTTTGTGAACATTCTTAGCTGAAATCAAGTCTTGAAGGGCTGAAGGATGTTGCAAACAATTTGTATTGGCAAGTGATTTATCTGGGCATCACAATTTTTTAGTAGCTTTTAGCATATAATACAGAAAAAAACTGCAACCTGAAATATTAAGCACCCTGATGTTTTCAGTGCTTTGTAACGAGTCAATGCTTCCTGGTTTGTCAGAATTGATTAGGCTGCATACAGTATGTCAGCCAAGCCTGTGACCAACAAATCAATTGATTAATGCAAATTGGTTAAGGGTATTTTCCTGTAACAGTAAACAGACTGCAGAGCTACATAACACTAAAATAGTGGAAAGCATTATTAACATTATTGGCCAGGTTTATTCAAATTTATGTTTAGAAAATTGTGCAGTGATATTGGTAAGATTATTATTAGTCTGTATTTAGACAGGGCCAACATATTTTAATATGCATTTTTAGAGATTATACATCAATCATATAAGTCTCTGCCCAAGTTGATCTTACAACTTAGGTCTTTCTCACAGTCACATACATAATGATGAATTTTATCAGGAGCCATATACCCTGCCTGCATGTATTTGAGTATAGAAGGAAATTGGAGTTCCCAGAGGAAACTCATGCAGACATGGAGAGAACATACAAACTCCTTGCAAATAGTTCTCAGTATGAAATTGAACCTGGGACCCCAGCTTTGCAAGGCAACAGTGCTAACCATTGTGCCCCTGCCCCAGCAGAGCTTACAGTCTAAGGCCCTTTACTAACACCAATTTACCTGCCTGTATCTTTGTGAAATGTGGAAAAAAACCAACACAAACCCAAGCAGAACATACAAACTCCTTGCAGATACTGCCCTGGCTGAAATCTCCAGCCCTGCAAGGCAGCTCTGCTATCCACTGAGCCACCAACATTCATATTAGTGAATCAACCCATCTGTGCCTTCTGACTCACTAAATAATAAACCAGTTGTACTGCACCTGCAAATGCTCGGTTTATGTCATCTTTCTTCCACTCCCAGGGCTGGTCATACTCATCTGCTGGTCTTTCATCTTCAAGATGCTGTTGGCTGCCATGGAAAGTTTTGTGAAACTGCTCCTGATACGGGAAGTCATATAATTTTAGTGCTGTACCAGCTGCCCTTTCCATGATACAGTGCAGACCTGCAGAACAACAAAGATAGCCTAAATCCAAGTAAAACCAACACTGACTTTTAATGTTAACAGGTAACTATAAATAATACATACATCTACCACTGCATCTCTATAAAGTAATAATATAAATATAACATTTACACCATATTTTAGAATCCCGCCATAACACAAAATAATGGAAACATCAAACAGTAAGTGAATATTTACTATTTAAAAAATAAATGTTAAGGGAATTTACGTTCCTGCAATATTTCTACAATGTTGTTGGCTATTCCTGAAGAAAGAAAGGGCCTTATTCTTGTAGAAATAATAAAGGTGGCAATTTACTGTGTATTCTTCTTTATGAAAAGAGCATGGCCATATCCTAATGTGAACAAGGTATGTTTATAGTACAGTTATGGGATCCGTTATCCGGAAACCCGTTATCCAGAAAGTTCCGAATTACGGTAAGGCCGTCTCCCATAGACTCCCATTCTAAGCAAATAATTCTAATTTTTGAAAATTATTTCCTTTTTCTCTGTAATTATAAAACAGTACCTTGTACTTGATCCCAACTAAGATATAATAAATCCTTATTGGAGGCAAAACAATCCTATTGAATTTATTCAATATTTAAATTATTTTTTATATATGGAGATCCAATTTACTGATAGATCCCTTATCCGGAAAACCACAGGTCCCGATCATTCTGGATAACAGGTCCCATACCTGTATACATTTGTACAATATGTTTTTTTTCCCTAGTTTTTGTATTCCATATACACAAACTATAACAGTTTGGGGGTTTCTGGGGTTTCTTAAGTTTAAAGCACCTAAAATAAGAAGACATTGTTACAGAAAGTTTTGTTGCATTTTTAAGAGAACAAATTGATCATTGCCTCTGCTGGGATATAAAGAGTGCTTGCTGTAGACTCCCTGCGCTGGGAGCTCACCTCTGGTATTAACATTTAGGACAAGGCATTTTCAGCAACTATCTGGTTGCTAAGGCCTTATTTGCCCTCACAACCAGGCAGTGGTTTTGTTGTTTGAGGGAAATTAAGCAAGGAACCCTAAGCCAGGAAGCTAACTATGCTGATGTAGACAGTGATGTAAATATTGTCTGAATATGTCTTGCTTCTGTCTAATTTAGTATGTGTTTTGTTGTGTAGTATACTGTCATGACAATCTATTACTTATAGGAAAAAATAAATATTAATTACTGTTTATGATTGTCTCTGTTGAAGTTCCATATACATTTCTGTTGTTTGGTTGAACTGTCACAAATAAATATATGTATATATATATATATATATATATACTGTATATTCTCTATAAATGTGTATGTCATGTTATCATCCATAGTTGTACATAATCATGCATAAAAATATCCATCACAAGTTTGAATTAGAGACTGGAATATAAATAGGAGAGAGACTGAATAGAAAGTTGAGAAAAAAATGTTACAAAAACAATAAAATTGTTGCCTCACAGCTTCACCCTCTGTGACCCTCATTTAAAGCTGGAAAGAGGCAAAAGAGGAAAGCACAGAATTAAAAAAAAAACTATAAAAAATAAATAATGAAGACCAAGTGAATAGTAGCTAGCAATGGAAAATGTTATAACATATCACACCAGTGATACTATATATCATGATCTGGATAAATGAAAATCAGTTGGAGGGTCCTAGTAATTTTGGTAAAATAGTGTAGCAACAGATCATTAATAAATGTAATATAGACCACCTTTTAATAACAATTCACTGAAAAGCAGTTCTCCTATTTACATTGTATTTCTACAAAAAATGTATTAATTACTATTTACTGGATCACAAATTGAGAATTACATTCTAAGTATAATTTACCAATTACATATTATTTTGAACTGGCACAATACTGAAAAAATGTATGAAGAATCTGTGTTTACTAACCTGTACTTTGGGACTCATATGGATCCATGTACCTTATGTCTTCTGGTTCCTCACCTCCAAACAATTCATTTTTTCCCTCAACGGAGGCCAAACATGTATTGCTAGGGCTAACCTATGGAAGGAGTTTGCACAGTAACGCACAAGATAAACATTAAATAACTTATAGATAGATAAATATAGCATGCAATTCAGTGGTCTCTTTATATACATATCTACCTCACTTTTATTCATGTTATGCAAACAAAAAATACTCAACATTGCTATATTAGGCCTTGGCACAAGATTTCCATGTTTCCCCTTCGACTACAGCTCAGAATGGGTGGGCCAAGGCACATATGTGTCCCTCCTCCTGTACACATCATTCAAATGAACATGTTAAGAAGGGTCAGCAGCAGAGCTGCCAACCTGACAGCTTTGTTATTTGGGGGGGGAATGTGGCACATCGCAGACATTTTTCACCAAAAACCGGAAGTGATGTCATGTGCATGAGCAAAATCACTGCTGAAGTTGAAAAATTCTACCTGCGCATGTGCAAATGCATCAAACTACGTCACCAAACCAAATTCACTGCAGGAATTTGTGAAACTTCAGAAAAATTGTGAGAATGCTGCAAGGGGATGGGAGAACGGGGAGAGCCACCAAATTCGGGTAACTACCAAAGAAATAGAAGGGGTTGGCAGCTCTGCAGCAGGGGCAGGCGAAAACTAGGCCCACTACTTACTGTCTGCCCTAAAGTGGGCAGCAAGGGAGGTGCTGCCTTTGCATCTAGTGGCAGATTCAGCGCAAGATGCAGAGTGCAGCCAGGCTAGGTGCTGTAGCACTTGTGTCCAGGGTCATGATGAGTAGCTCCCTCTCATCCTATTTTTTACTGTATTAACCATTGTATGTGAAATGATTGTAAGACCCCATTTGTTAACTTGATGTCACTGTATAAACAAATGATAATGATTATTATAATAACAAATGATAGTCCTATGCTACTTGTGGCATGCACAAATACCTTCCTTCACCTTTCTATGATAAATTATGCAATAGTGCATGAACTGACACAAAGAAACCCTGGAAGTACTGTCAGCCTGTTTCTAATGTTAATTCCAGGCAAGTGAATTATGTGCCAATGCCATAATTAAAGTCACACCATTTGACTAGAAATGCAGGGAGAAAAAACATGTTTCACAACATGCGTGACATTTAGAAAAAGCTATACTACCTTGTGTCCATATTGGTGCACCCACAATCACACAGAAATTTTAGGAAAAATTGTGATGTGCTTCAAAAGTTTGCACTTTGCACTGCATTGGTATATTAGCTGTTATGTGTGAATCTTTTAGCACACATAAAGGATCTATCACTGACAGATATACAAGTTTCCTTGAAATTACATTATACACCTGGAAAAAAAAGTTTAATTGGTTTGCTCCTCAATAGTGACCTTGCAGTTTATGTTCTCTTCTGTTGCTGCTTCTTCCGGTTGTTTGTGTATGCTCTTTACATTCTCTGTTGGTTCCAGCTTGATAAGTCTATGTTTAGGCGACATCATATTTACTGGAAGTCCCACAAGCCTTTCTGGAGATCCTTGGTAGCCTGTCTTAGGGTTTTGGTAAGGGTCTTCAAAATCCAGGTCCTTCTGTGCTCTGTAGGCACGAAGTATTTCACTCTCTGTATAATCAGGTTTTGGAGGCTTTGGTGGGGACTTCTTGAAGTTTAGGTAATCCTTCAGCCATCTTGCCATGGGTTTTAACTCTTGAAAGTAAAATGTTTTGGGGGTGATAGTCCTAGGCCTCCACTTGCTCCCTGTATATCCTTATAAACAGATGTGCAGGCAGCAAATTCTGTTGAGCATAGATTATACTTTACTGTTATACTGTTACACTTATAATACATTTACAAAAACACTAACAAAGAAGAAATCATATTTACATACACAAATCTGTGCGATTGTACATACGTGTACCTTGATGAATACATATTAGATCATCTCAATTAGAATATAATTGAAAAGCCTGTTCCTTAATTTTCTCATTGTTTTACAGTAATGGAGATAAAGTCAAACAGTGGTAAAGTAATTTAACAAAGTTCTGAGACCTGGACATTCTAGGCTCATTTCCTTTAGAAATAACAAATGTGTATCTATTTAGTGCTTTTATTAAGCTTTGCAATCTTTACATCCTCAAAATGCACTTTTAGTTACTCTTGTGAAACAATATCAATGCAGGTATAAGATCTCTTATCCAGAGACCCAATATTCAGAAAGCTCCCAATTACAGGAAGGCTATTTCCCTTACACTCAATTTTAAGCAAATGATATATATATATATTTTTTTATGTATATATTTAAATTATTTATATGCAGACTTAAGGTATGGTAATTCAATTTACAGTGAAAATTATCCAGAAAACCCCTGGTCCCATATCTTTATTTATATACTTTAATCTTATTTGGTCATGGGGTGCTGGGAATGCAAGTGCCTAAATGCCTGTAAATTTGTACCAGCTTTTATTTATAGAGAAAAAGTGCTACATTCACACAGGTCTTTTGAAAGTTACTGCACATATTATGTATAATAAATATGAATACATTGTTTTTCATGCTGCACTTCATTTGAAATAAAGGACTGTTTTAAAGAGTATTGTCCTGGATTTTATATTTGCAAGTATTGTGAGTGGTGTGGCTTAATTACAGTTTTGAGATTCATATGTGTAAATTATTTTCAAGATCAGAATATATTGCAGGATGAGTGCCACATTATCACACATTTTGAAGGATTGGACAGTAATAAATTATTCATGTGCTGCCTTAAAAGACCTTTCAGTCTCGGGGGAGAACAGCAGAGGAGAAAGAAGAAAGGACAGTTAAGGAGATTAAATACTGAGAATGGAAGAGCCAGAGCAATGGCAAAGAGAGAAGTGACAGAGGTACAAAGAGAGATGCCGATAAGACCGGCAAATATTGCTAGAAGGAATGAGACTTACCATAACAAGTTGATCCAATCCACTGTCCTGGACTTCCAGATAATTAAACAACCTTAATACGGGGGAAATCCAAACTGTACCTGAACTTCTTACTTCTCTTTGTATTGCAGGGACATGGAGTATAAGATGAATTGCATATAACGATATAAGTATGCACAATAACCTCTGGCATCTACAGGATAACAGAGTTAAGAGGAACAAAGAGGAAAGGGTTTGCTATTAGCAAAGCAGATAAAAATCACCTAGGATCCCTGCCTCCACCCATCCTTTGGGAAAAAAACACTTTCCATTGATCTTTATAGCCCTCCCTCTAAGGTACCCTGGTGATGATGACAAATCCCAGCTAATTTTTACCTCACGTAGCAATTAATTCTTAAGCTTAAATGACCAAAAAATATAAGTTGAAAGAATTTTTGATGAATAGTAGTATAATAAGCAATAGGAAATGTCTTTATCCTCAGGGATATTTTTCATTGCCTGTCTTCTTTACCAAAAGAAGGAGCAAAGAAGAGTCACTTCCATACAAAGGGATCCAATATAAAGTTATGTAGTGTGACTGAAGGAGAAAGGAGGGGTGTAGTGGGAGGAGCTCCAGGGGTCCTGAGGCTTTGTACATACACACTGGGAGAAAGAGATGTCAGGTTTTATTGAATGAACAGAAACAGCAGCTGCTGCTGCACACCCTGCAGATGTAGAGGGCGAAGTGTCAGGTCTCAGGCAGGGAGGGGGAAGGGAGCTGAGTAGCAAGAGAGAGCAACATTGGCCTGGGAAACCATGAAGGCAAAAAATATAAAAGGGCAGTCATATTTAAGAGGGAAAATATTGCAATATAAGATTTATGAAATAATGTTAATGTGCAAAATGTGCAAGATATGCAAATCACCATATTTTTTACACAACGCAGATTTCTCCCGAATTTCATAATCACAGCATGCGGATACGGATAGAAATTATCGTCATTGCACTTTTTCTTATGTGTGCAAATAGCATCACGTTCACATCCTGACTTCAGTAACAGTATTAGCACTTTATTCACTGGGCGTGTGCCAGTTGCGTGTGTAGCAGTGAATTGCTAAGGGACCCTGGAACTGCCTTGTGCCCAGTGGGCCCTGGAATTTGCACTTGTGTAAAATTCATCAGTGCAGGCTAAATGCGTAGATTGCTGCTTGCCACACGATGCTAGGGTGCATGCATGGGCACAAATACCTGTGAATATCATTAAGTGTGCAACATTTTGTGACTGTTTTAGAACTTTGCAGTTATGCTTGCATTTGTAAATAAGCCGTTATGTCTGTCTGAAATAAAAAAATATAAATAAAAATAAAGGCACTGAATGGGATAAATTTGTGACAACATAATGGCCTGTGTCATGATGCTGCTCTTATGTCACTGATAAATAAAGCACCTTGCTGCATGGATTATTAATAATTCACTCTGATGCAATTTGCAGACTGCACAGTTTATTTTTTTAGCCACACACATCTAAACTTGTTACCTATCAATTCTGCAGGCCACTACTGAGGTTTAGTTAAATTTATTAAAATATATAGAAAATCAGTTATCAATTTTTGACATGAATAATTCTCATAAATCTGAATGAAAAAAATGTCACCGTAAACATAGTGGGCTTCTGTGAAAGTCAATGGGAGGTGGTTTTTCAAGGTTAACGCTATTTTATTTATTTATTAATCTTTTTTAAGTAGTAAAGAAATCTTGTTCATTAAAACCCAATTCTACTGTAATTACAGGATCTGATACTTAAGGGTGATTTACTAACATTGAAATTTTCATGATTTTATAGTTTGTAGAAACCACAAATAAACTAATTTCCACAAATGTCATTTATCAAAAGATCTGAACTTTAAATAGCACGACCAGAAATAGTTGAACTGCAAAAAACACAATTTTTTTTTAACTTTTTTCATATTGTTGCACAAAAGCCAGTGTCGAAACACCCTGCAAACCTCTAAAACCATAAAGCAAAGAAAGTTCTAATAGTAAAAGGGACATCTGCCATTGACTTCTACATAATCTCAACAAGGTTTAGCTGCCGTATTTTTTTTATTTAGATTTTTGTTGCTTAATAAATCATGAAAAAATACCTTTTTTCTGTGACAAAATTAGTTTTTCACAGTCAAAAACCTGAACCTAAAACAGTAAATTCCCTCGTTGATGTTTTCAGGATTTAACCTCATTTCATTAAATTGAGGCAGTCTTTGTAACTGTGTAATCTTACAAACAAGTTTGTTATAATTTTGCTTTATTTATATAAAGGCACAGTGCTCAAGGGCTCTTACATACAAGAGTTTACTGAAATGCTGAATTCAGTTGAAAAGCTCTGTGCTGTTTTTCATCCATATTCTGTGTTTTAGCATGCTTCTCTTGGTGCAGTCGCCATGGAAAAAAACGAGGTCCATTAACGCCTTCCTTTCAGTGCCATGAAAAGCCACTGCATGGAAGTGCAGTTGTGAATGCCCATGGGATTATTATTATTATTTACTTTACTTAATTTACATTGCCAACATAACCACAGCTCTGTACAATAATGAGTGTATACATTGAACATACAGATAACATAAGATACAAAACATAAAGGGGGCTCTATGCAAAATATATTACAGTCCCTTTTACGTATGCACAAATTATGATCAGTTTAATCAAGAGCCAATAACCTGCTTGTATGTGTTTTTAATGTGAAAGGAAACCGGTGCTCCCAGAGGAAACCCATACAAGGTAGGGCCCTGAATAAAATTAAGTGCTAAACACTGTACAATCATGCACATCATACTAAGGGGCTGATTTACTAACCCACGAATCCGACCTGAATTGGAAAAGTTCCGACATGAAAACGAACATTTTGCGACTTTTTCGTATGTTTTGCGATTTTTTCGGATTCTTTACGAATTTTTCGTTACCAATACGATTTTTGCGTAAAAACGCGAGTTTTTCGTATCCATTACGAAAGTTGCGTAAAAAGTTGCGCATTTTTCGTAGCGTTAAAACTTACGCGAAAAGTTGCACATTTTTCGTAGCGTAACTTAACGCTACGAAAAATGCGCAACTTTTCGCGTAAGTTTTAACGCTACGAAAAATGCGCAACTTTTTACGCAACTTTCGTAATGGATACGAAAACTCACGTTTTTACGCAAAAATCGTATTGGTAACGAAAAATTCGTAAAGAATCCGAAAAAATCGCAAAACATACGAAAAAATCGCAAAATACCGATCATTACGAAAAAAACGCAATCGGACTCCATTCGACCCGTTCGTGGGTAAGTAAATCAGCCCCTAAGACTCATTTGTTGGGCAAACAATAGGGCCCATTTAATTGAGCAATATGCAAAATTATTGTGCTTTTTGCACACAAGTTGTAATTCCTTCCATCATAATTGCACACACCACAGGTACCATATACCATAAACAGAGATTAGCATCCATTAGCAAAATGTGTTCTAATGAACACATCTGGCAACTAGTAGTGGCACATAGGCAGGACATGGGTACACAATTACATATCCCTCCAAATGCAAAGAGAGCTTTGTATTCACAGCCAGATCAAGACAGGGATGCACCTTGTGCCTTGTGCACCTACATAGGGATAACTGTAAACTAGAACACAGAGCTAGTATAGTTGATTGCAGGTATGTGCAAGAGCATTTGTGTATAGCATTTTGATAAGCAATATTCTTCCTACATTCCGCCATTTTTTGGGTTCACAAATGCCCTGTAGAGTGGTCCTTAATGCACTTACATTTCCTTTTTATGGTAATAAATTGATAACAGTAATGATTTTAATATAATTGTGTTATTTTATATATATATATATATATATATATATATATATATATATATATAAAATAAAGTTCAAATCAGCCCTCTGTTTTCCACTATGACTTTATACTGGGTTTTAAATCCTGCTTAACAGAAATAAACTGAAAATTTAACAAAACACATATTTTTTTAAATTTCACTTTATACACGTATGTACCATTTTGCGCTTAGTTCATAAGCTCCATGAGGCAGGACTTACCTCCTACCTACACAGCACTTAATCAATCTATATTTATAATAATTAGTTTATGGCACTTATCGATGATATTTATACTAATTCATTTATTTACTGCGTCTTATAATGTTTTCTTCCCTGTGTGTACTTGTCTATATTGTAAGATAAAAAACAGTGCTGCATATCTTAGTTGTACTTTATAAAAAAAGTTATACAAAGTTATACAATATAAATATACTAAAAAGCCCTTGCCTTAATGCATTACATGGGCACAAAACCAGGATCAGCTGACAGGTGTGCAAGGATCTTGTATCATGTTGAAATTGGAGCTTTGTGTCAGACTCTGGGCTTCAGCTTTAAGGCTTCATTTTTATTTGTTTTGTGCCTGTGCAACACTCTTACCTGTTTATGATCAGTGGATTCCTATTTCTACTTATTCCCAGCAAAGGTATGTAATATTTGACCTGCTTCTTATAAATATTATACAGTACATAGCACATATTTCTATACAGAGTAAAATATAGGAATAATACTATTTAGAAAAAGTAATTTTACCACTCAGTTTTAGTTGTCAAGATCCACACAGAAATCCTGTATGTAAAAAAGGGATATATATATATATATATATTGTAATTGTGTATCCTGAAGACGGCTTGAGTCTAAGCCGAAATGTTGAATTAAACACCATTTTTTCTGCTTCATACAAGTCCTGTGAGTTCGGTTTGTTTGTGCTTACTAATTATGTTATTTTAACCATGCGCCCAGGCAGTACCTGGAGTTTTCTGTGTGCACCATTCCTGGACTTTTAATATACAGGTATGGGACCTGTTATTCAGAATGCTTGGGACCTGGGGTTTGCTGGATAAGGGGTCTTTCCGTAATTCGGATCTCCTACCTTATGTCTGCTAAAAAGCTCAATAGGATTGTTTTACCTCCAATAAGGATTAATTATATCTTAGTTGGGATCAAGTACAAGGTACTGTTTTATTATTACTGAGAGAAAGGAAACCATTATTAAAAATGTGAATTATTATAAAAATCAACCTTTAAAAAAAAAAAAAAAAAGTTAATTATTTGATTAAAGAGGAATCTATGGGAGATGGCCTTTCCGTAATTTCGGAACTTTCTGGATAATGGGTTTCTGGATAAGGGGTCCGATACCTGAATATACATATATATATATATATATATATATATATATATATATATATATTGGTCTAGGATATATTGTAGGATACACATTGAAGTTTATGTGTTTAAGTTATTTAAGTACTTAATTTTAGCGTGGAACTGAATTTGGGAATGAAAGCTGCCAATACTGTAAAAAAAATGTTTAAAAAGTTTTTTTAAATTGTGCTTACTTGCTAGAAACATGGCAGTACTGGCTGACAAGGGTGTTCAAGGGGTCATTTATGTTAATTTTTTCCCATGAGGTGCGAAGGCATATTGGTATTTTTATTTATTTTATTTACATTGTGCTACTTGTGTGTACAACACCATACATTAATATAATACATTAATACGACAGGCAGGGGATTAATACAACAATACATATAAAAACAAATAAATACAGATATAATACAGGATTAAGAGCAGGGTTGCCATTTTTTGTGGCTCAGGAGTCTGGGTGGGGGGCAGGGTGAATGACGACAGGGTCTCACAAGATGACATCAGGGGAGGAACAAGTGATGTTTTGGGGGTGTGGTTTTGCCATCAGAGGTGGGATTATATGCAAACACTTGCAACTACGATGAACCTAATGAAAAGCATCCTAATGTTGTTTCCGGCTCTGTGTACCTTGATGATCAACACAAAAAATGTGGCTAAAACCTGCCATAGATCACCGGCAATAGTGGCGTAACTACATGGGAAGCAGGCTGCATGGCTGGTGCGGCTTGTCCAGGGGGATCGCAGAGACACGTGCACATGGAAAATCACAGGTGAACCACGATTTTTCCACATCGTGAGTCACCACAGTTTTGTGTAGTCGGTGGTGGAGACCTCCAATTTTGTATAGGTGGGGGTTAGATTCTTTTGCGTTGAGCCCAGGCCCCTGAAGTTAAGCTCCTGCCCTGCAAGACATTTGCTTTCTGGCTGCCACTTGAGGTGGCTGACCTAATGTCATTGCCTTGTTTGCATTACGAGAGCCTTATTTACAATAGAAAATAATGTAGATTTGTAGTAATCAGAGACAGTATTTGCCACTCATGGTAAATGCAGAAGTTGCAATGCGTCAGTTTTCACAGTTTAAGTATGCACTGTACTCGCTTTGTAAATAGGTCTAAACTCCCAGGCCCTATTTTTCATTGGTGGGGAAGGGTGCAAAGTGCACAAAACAGACGTTTACAGATGTTATGTTGTTCACACTCTGTGACCTGTGGGCTCTAGTCTTGTACGCCAGACTGTGCTTTCCCATATAAACAGCACTGCTTACGCTCAGCAACACTGTATTTACAGGATGCAGCTTGTGGGGTTGTATGTAGATGTCCCCCAACTTAGGTAGGGGACTGCATAGTACAGGTGATGTAAGGCTGATGTCAGACAAGGAGTAGGGTGGATATTTTCGGCAAGCGGAAAAATGATTGCCCTACGCCTCCTACTTGTGTCTGCACTCGAATGAATGGAATACGCTCGGGTGCAGGCCCATGTAGTGGAAATACGCATAAAAACATGAGAATTTGAAAGTCTTGCATTTGTATGCGTATTTCGGCTACATGGGCCTGCACCCGAGCGTATATCATTCATTCGGGTGCAGGCACAGGTAGGAGGCATAGGGCGGTATTTTCAGCAAGCGGAAAATATCCGCCCTACCCCTCGTATGGCATTAGCCTAATGTGTGCAAAAAGCTTCTCTGTAGAAAAACCAGAAATGGAAACCTGCACCCTAGACTGCACAACTCCCCCCCACCCCCGCCGTAATAATAATAATACTAATACACATAATAATACTTTTGTTGTAACTGTAAGAATTCAGACAAATGCTATCTGCAAAATAGTTACTAGAAAGGGCTGTCAGTTTCATGGAGTTTATCAGAATTCTTTTCTGCATAGAATTTACAGAAGTATTTTTGCTGGTAAAAAATGCAGTTGATCTAAAAATGAAAATACAGTTGTGAATTAAAGACTTTAACTGTCTTATAAACAACACAACATAGCAACCCTATTAGTGACTGCTCTGTAATAATATACATATGTTGAATCATTTATCATTTATACAGAGAGCATTGAAATATGTCAATAATCTTTTCATTTTTTGTCCAATAGCCTTTTTCTTTAGGAAAATTCACTGTGAATAAGAAAGAGCATACATAAGACAGATCCAGTTTTTAAAGCAGTTAAAAAGGGAAAGTGTTATCCACCACCTTAACAACACAACAAGTGGAGTTCATAGTTCTTCGGGAAACTTGAGCGTGCCACCTTGAGCGAGCTGTGATACACGGTCACCAAGGGTTTTTGCCTTAGAATACATTGCAAAGCTCTCCACTAGTTGTGTTGTTAAGGTGTTGGATAACACTATCCATTTTAACTGTTTTATATACTGGATCTTCCCTGTGTATGCACTTTATTCTATACAGTGAATATGCCTATATTGTGATTGAAATTTGTGATATTGTTTACAAGGAACCTACTGGTCTTTATTTGTGTATTGACACAGCATTGATACACTTAACTGCATCTTCAAACTTGACCTGAGTTTTTTTCTTTATAACAATAATAATACAGTAGGGGTCATTTACAAACAGTAGCGAAGGATGCAAAGTGCAAAAAAACAGACACAAGCTCCAATGAATGATAAGGTTCTGAGCTTTCTCAATAAATGTATCACTGCCTGCATTTAACAGAGCTGTATTCATGAAGGGTGGGTCCAACGTGCAGAGTACATTGCTGCTTTAGTATTGATTTAATAAGCCGTAAGGGTGCACCCATTAGTGCTACCTTATTAGCTTAATATACAGTGAGACAAATTATGGAAAAACCCCAAGTAAACCCCAGACTCCAAGCATTCTAGATAATTTTTTAGATTCCATGATCGTGTGATACAAAATGAAATACTGATCAGATAAGGAGACATATTGGATAAATGGGAAAAACCCTAATTTTGT
Source organism: Xenopus tropicalis (assembly GCF_000004195.4). NCBI lineage: Eukaryota > Metazoa > Chordata > Amphibia > Anura > Pipidae > Xenopus > Xenopus tropicalis. Next base: position 94,012,856 of record NC_030677.2, read on the forward strand.
AGGCAATTATAAATAATACATGGTGCTGGTTTCACTTTGTGCAAAAAATAAACACTATTTGTAAAAATGGCCACTTTATTGGAGCTTCCTATAGATCCTATCAGTTCTCTGTCGGTGTCTCAAATGAAGGGTGGGCATGTCCAAACGGTCCCTGCCAGAAGCACAGTAGGGGGGGAAGCCAACCACACCCTTGCACTCACACAAGCAAAGACAGGTTCCAGTTCCCTATCAGGTCAGCCTAGCTGCTGACTGGTTCCTATCCTACAGTGCCTTGTACTGAGAGCTGCCAGCTCCCCTGCAGATCCAGAGCTGATACTCTCTGATGAATACAATATAATGCTTAAGTAAAACAGAAAATATGTACAATACAACGTGTCCCGAATGTGATTCAACTAGCAGCACTCATATGGAACTCCCAGGTGGAGAAAGCCCCCTCTTTAAAACTCAGAAAAAAAAACAGAAAAAAAAACATAAGGCCTAATTTACAAACCCCAGGGGTGCAAGTGTGTTAAGGGGTGCTGTACTCACTTACAGAGCACTTCTGTCCTGCGCTGTAGTGCTGTATTAGCGAAGGGAGCTGCAGGTCTGTGCACCATGCAAGTTACAAAGTATTAAAAAATACCCGATTGTGTCCTTTATTTGTACTTTGCACACTGCATGGTGTATTGTAAATGAACCCTTTATACTTTTTCTCCTGTTACTCTTGATGAAAAACAAGATTAATGTGATTGGTGCTCACTGAAAGAGAAAAAGAAATGTCAGTTATTTTCCACTGTGTAGAATAACACTAAAGCATAAACTGGTCACTGCCTGGATGATTTGCTTATGTTAAATATTTAAAGGAAAACTACAACCCTAAGGCCAATAGCACAAATGGACATTTGGGCTTGTTAGCATGCGCATGGGGCAGATTTCAACGTGAATGATGCTAAACTATGCATTTTTGCACCAAAATCCACCCCATATGCATGCTGATAAGATGATGCCATGCCAGTCAGTATGCACATAAGACAGAGCGGACAGGAATAGATCAGCCAGTAGAGAAAACATTGTGTATGCCATTGGCCTAAGAGATGTTTGCAGCTGTTCTAATTTTGCAACACACAATCATTATATTCTCTAACTGGGCCTATGTAAGAACATTAAGCACAAGAGAGGAGGAGTACAACAATGCATTAATTTTGCTTAAACTCTTGTAGAACCACAACTACCAGAAATTTCTGCCTTCATGCCTTTTGCATATTTTTTCTTTAACTTAAGTAAATTATCAGGTGGCCTTTTCTGTTATTTGTCATTTAAAATGCTATCATTTTGTAGAGGGTCACTTACCTCAGCTGCCAAAAAAATATGCACTACAATTGTGTGTCAAATAAAGTATGACAAAATCTGATCAAAATTGTGTAGTTTAGCCCTACTTTTTTTTTTTTTTATATTTTAGGCATAATGCTTAAACTCGCAAAGGGCCCCAGGCCCAAAGCATAGCAGTTAATAGATGCCAGACTTGTTTATGTAGTTCTGTTGACTCTGTTTATTGTTATATTAGGAGAAAGAAACATTCAGGACTTCAGGACCAGTTATGCCAAAAAGTTTGTATCTGTTAATCCAGCATCTACAAATAAACTATTTAGTGGAAACAAACTTTTTTCATTCTATAGTTCTCAAGAGAGCCATGAATGGTATTTGACCCCTCTTTACCTTCATGTGAAAGAACTAAAATCCCCCGTATTCCATCAGCTTGTCTGTTATCTGATATGTATATAGACCAGGTTTAGATTGCATGGCTGCCCCGCAACACAGCAGTTCTAAAGCAAACGCATTTTTTTATATCTAATGTATATAAATCCTCTTTTTTGTTGTTACTAGTTTTTTTTAACTTAAAAGTGATAGTGCCCCTTTAATGGACTATGGAAGCCTTCTGACAAATATTAAGTAAGATTCTTTAACAGAACACTTGTTATAATATAAGTTATCTGTTATGGACCAAAGACTTTTTAGTTCAACATCTTCTTTCAACCTATGTTACATGGTACAGTTTGAGGAACATTTTAAATATTATTTACAGTGAATATAGGTACAGAAAGCTTCATGTTAATTGCACAGACTGTAAAAATATTTAAAATAAATGTAAAAAGGCAGCATGAAATATGCTCCTACTGCCACCTTGTGGATAATGTTAAACTGCCCATTTTACAAACTGATAAATTGTAGAAATACCAAACACATCTTATTTATTTGAACCAATATTTACAAAATGACATTATGTATCATTATAGATCCCTACTTGAATATAAGTTCAAGTACAAAAGTTCTATTTTTGTATTAAGAATACTGAAGTATGGAAGTGTAATTATTAGTTTAGGTTTTTAAAATTAAGGAATTTAAAGAATATTTAAAATAACTTCATGCCATAAAAGTGTTTCATCATATCATGGATGCAGTCAGTTATGACCTCAAGGGAGGGTAGTAGGGAATGGCAAAGTCCCCCTGTTTATCTAAAGAGGTGTCTGGGCACCATGTTTAGATGAAAATGGCAACATTGGAGCCTTTTTAAGCTATAAAGAACACCTGTCACCCTAAGCAATAATTCCAAATTGTTTTCCATTGTGTTTGTCAAGCAAAATAAACTTCACTAACACTATATACATTATTTTAATATTGTTTCCCTAAGCCCTGGAATTCACATTTGCAGCAAGCAGGCAGATGCCATTTTGTGGACACTGTATGTATGTTGCATCCTGCCAAAATCTTGTTGCCCATGCATTGATTACAAAATTAGATGGTGATCAGGGAGGGGGAATGTGGGGAGTGCAGTAACATCTTGGAAGTTCTGAATGGAAACTGAAAGTAACTGTCTGCCCCACCTCTATGGATTTTTAAGTGCTTTAATAATGGGTATGGTGCATCCAAGAAAAATGAATATCCACATAAAAAAACAGAGCATTCATAGGATTTATGAATTAATAATTTTTTTTTATTAGTTTGTCGACATTTCGGTCCTGCTACCTTTCTCTAGACATCTCACATGCACCAGAATCCCCCTCTTGATTATGTAAACTGGATCCAACCCACTTCTTGTGACATCATCAGTTTGCAGTATATACTGTCATGAGTCATGAAAAATATCAAATACAGACTGTTTCACCTAATAATCATGTGTAGAGTTTGCAGGTAAGCCTAAAAAAATTAGAAAACATGAGTGCATTAAAAACAAATCGATCAAAGAGCAGAAAAAAAGAAACAAAAAGAGGAGACAGTTAACAAAGACAATAAAAGACCAGTCTTAGTCATAAATCAATCGCCACTGTAAAAGGGGGGAAAGTGGCTGAGTGGAGTCACTTGTGCAAAGTATTAAGGTAATGTGCTTCATGTTAAACTATCAAGGTTTCCATAGTAACCAAAGAATTGCACACTGTGCAGTTCACAAGGAGAGCTTACATGCCATGGCTCAGCAACATATGGCTTACAGTAAACTATGCACCTTCAGAGTCTAATGAGGTTATGTAATAAAAGGTAATAAGTTTGCCCAGGAGCAGTAACTAATCAGCAGGTAGCATTTACTGGTCACCTGTTAAAAAGCAAGCATCTTATTGGTTACATACAGGGGTAAGTATATTGGTCAGTTGCAGAGTAATATTGACTATTGCAGATAGTTGAGATAATTGAGCAGACCATTGAACCTTGCTAAACTTGAAATTACTGCATTTGAATCAAGCCATCTTAAAACACTGAGAAAAGATGTACTAGACTCATGGCTGCCTAAACTTGAAACAACCACCAATAAGTATAATGTATCGGGACATCTAGACCCTGGAGATGGAGGAGAGTGGGTAATCTCTTTAGACTAGATAGCTCACGTCCAAGACTGCCAAAGTTTCCCACTGAGAACAGTTTTTCTCTAGTTTGTACCCGTTCAGTCAAGGAGAAATAAGAAAGAGGGTATTGTTACAAATACAAAACCACCCAGACCCCCAATGAAATAGTATTTAATCTGAGTAATAGACCCTTGACTAAGGATAAAATCTCAGTATTGGCAAAGGGTCTCTTTTTTGTGCTCTCATCAGGTTGAACTATTGGTTGATAGATTAGTTTTAGATTTAATTGTACAGTCAAGCTCAAAGAGGAGTTTGGGGATAAGTATAACCCCACAATATCTTCTGTCTGTAGTAAACGTACCTATATACCATCTTTCTCCAATAATTCCATCATATGCTATGCTAGAGTTATCACCTATGATTTAGCATCTATTTCCTAGTCTAACAACCACCACAACAACCTCTCTATATCAGAATAGAAAGCACTGTCTTCTGATCCTATGATTGTTATTCATCCAGCTAATAAAGGGTGCATTGTGGTTGTTTTAGACTGTGAATACTACTGTTCTGAAGCACTAGCACAGCTCTCTGATATCCATACTTACCGACCGTTAACTGGTGACCCCACTATGGTTTTCACGTGTAAAATTGATAGGGTGTTAGAGGATGCACACCACCAACATATTTTGAGGAGGATATAATCAAATTTCCTGGTCCTATATACATTGCTTAAGATACTCAAAAATTTCCAACACCCCCCTGGGCATCCAATTATCTCAGCTAGAAATTCTGTTACAACCCTTTTCGCAGTTTCTAGACTTTATCCTGCAGCCATGGTAAAAAATACCACATACTATATCACTTGACATGTCTCTCGAAATATGATATTTATTTTATTACTTGTCCCTGTGGACTATATTATATTGGCATGACCATCAACTCCTTCAGGCATCACATGGCAAACTACCACAGCTCAATCAGACAGGCATTTGAAAAGGGCAAATCAGACAAACCAGGCACTAGAAATTTTCTTGAAAAAGGACACTCACTCTCTCCTCTGAGATGTATGATTATTGATTGATACCCGCCTTCATCCGGTGAATCCTACACTCTTGCCCACTTTGGCCTTAATGTACATAACTTACATAACATAGCTTCTGCTGCTTTTTGTAAAACTATATTGGAATTTATAAACTCCTAATTACCCTTCTTTCATGGATTCATTAGCCACCAGCTTGCGTTTCTGTTATTTTGCTATCTTGTAATATGATGTGCTCATTTTTTTTCCAGACTCAGGAGTTCTGGACAAGCTACACTGTCTATTCCATCCTGCTTTCAGTATTTGCCTGACTATTTTCTCTGACCCCATGCTGATAATGTGACTGAACTACACCTGTCCAGGTTATTATGACTAAAACCTTTCAGTTGCAGTACTTTAAATGGGCGCTATAACTTTTATAGATTCACTCCATATGACTCTGGAGGTGCATAGTCTTCTGTAACCCATATGTCAGCTGGTAAGCGCTCCTTGTGAACAATGCGGTGCGTGATTCTTTGGTTGCTATGGAATCCGTGATAGTTCTTCATGAAGCTCATTCACTTGATACTTTGCATGAGTGACTCCACTCAGCCACTTTCCCCTTTTTATAGCAATGATCAATTTATGACTAAGCCTGGTGGTCTTTTATTGTCTTTGTTAACTGATTCTGTACTGTTTTTGTTCCTTTTTTCTGCTCTTTGGCCATTTGTTTTTAATGCACTCATGTTTTTCCTTGCCTGCAACCTTTAAATGTTGACTTCATGCAGGTTTTAAGCATATTAAACATATTTTAAAAATGTCAGTTGCGACAACTAATCTCAGCGACTTTCCTGCCATAGGGTAGATTATAAATTGCTGTGACTAATAGTGCATGTTTATAAAAGTCGCTGGATGTGTCTTTGCCCTTATCTTGGTGGTACATGGTTCAAGCATTAATCTGTTCTATAGTTTTCTGTGCTTCAGGGGTTAGGGAGAGGCACTGTGCTACACATTTGGTGGCAGTGTCCAGTGTGGTCCAGTGCGTAAACACTGATCTCGTCTAATATTAATCTTAATATTAGAAGAATCCATCTGAAGCTCTTTAAGCAAAAAAATGTAACTAAATATTCACCATATTATACTTAAATTAAATTGGATCTATGTTGGATCTAAGCATTATTCTAAACAAAATTTTGTAAAGTTTCACAAAATTTTGGGAACCATCAATAAGATACCAATACCTGCTGGGTGTGGACCAGACTCTCCTCTCTGCTTAAAATATATTGCTTATATATAGTGATGTTTCGTCAGGCATGGACCAAAAATTGTTGCCCGCGTAAAAAAAAATTGTTGCCCGTGACAAAAGAAATTGCTGTGCGCATTATTATTTTAACACACGAGACAGGAAAATTACGTGAGAAACAATTTTTTGTTGCACAACATTGTCACGGTTTCGCAAATCTTTTTCAGACACCTATACAAAAAGGTTAAGACTAACCCCCCCAATTTTTTTTTAGTATGTTAAAGGGGATCTAAAGTCAAAAAACAAAATTCCTTTTACAGACACCTTACTTGTAAATAAAACTATCCCCAATATACTTTCATTACAAAATCTCTACTGTTTTTATAAAAAACCTGATCATATTCCATTCACTTCTCCCTTCGCTTTTCTTGCTCTGACAGCTGCGGATACAAATCTCTAGACTGCCGCTGGCCGCTCTACGACGAAACAAACAGCACTGCAGTAGTTTTGCATGGCTGGAGGGTAGGGTGCTAGGGCTGTTTTGCACTAAGGCTATGAAAGGTTAGCCAAGTTAGACAAACAAAACATAATTTTATTTATGCCTGCACAGTGCCTCGCTGCCGTTCTAAGTAGCCATTGTTTCCCCCAGTGCGGGGAGTGGCCATCTAGTGATTCGTATCCGCAGCTGTCAGAGCAAGTAAAGTGAAGGGAGAAGTGAATGGAATATAATCAGGTTTTTTATAAAACCGGTAGAGATTTTGTAATGAAAATATATTGGGGATAGTTTTATTAATAAGTAAGGATTCTGAAAAAGGAATTTGTTTTTTGACTTTAGATCCCCTTTAATAGTAAAAAGATGCAGGTTAAGAGTGTGACTTCATTAAATAATGGACATAATGTGTTTATAATGGATCCAGAAATAGCGTTGGACTGGGGCACTGGGAAAAAACCCGGTGGGCCCCGACAGCCCGATCCCCGCAGGGCCGCCACTGATCTGCTGGTCTCCCTCCCCCGATGCACTTCAGGTAAGTTTCATTTAGGCGTGCTCGGGGTTGGACGGGTGTTGGGGGTGTGTGTGAAGGCGGCGAGGGCCATTGGGGGGGGTGCAGGGGCCCCTGATGCAGACGCCCGGTGGGTCCTGTACCCCCCAGTCCGACCCTCTCCAGAAAAGGCAGATGTGTTTAAGCAGTACTTTTCTTCAGTGTATACAACTGAATCAGAATTTTAAGACCTACCTGTTAGTGTTACTGTAAAATTCTTCAACTTTATAGAGTGCTAGTACGGCTCCATTTTCAATATGTCATGTAATTTTGGTATTCAGTGTCAAATGGGATATTACTGAATTAGAGAGGGTCCAGAGAAGTGCAAATAAACTGGTATGGAAGGTCTCAGTTACAAAGAAAGACTGGCTAAGTTGGGTCTGTTTATCCTGGAGAAGAAACGCTTAAAGGGGGGATATGATAACTATGTATAAATTTATAAGGGGACCATATAATAAACTCTCTAATACTTTATTAACCATTAGGATCTTCCGATCAGAAGAAAGGAGGTTCCATTAGGGCAGCTATCAGGGGGGCATAGGGGGAACAGTTGTCAGAGCCCCTGTGGGTTTTGGGTCTTCAGGGTAGGCCCAGCCATGCTCCACTTACTTTGATTAGCAGGGCCCCCCTGCTGTCAATGAGCTGCAGACTTTGGAAGGGCAGGCGAGAGCTCGGGTGGATAGATGGAGGGAATGTTCAGACTTCACCCATCCAATCTCTGTGCAGCTGTACCGGGACTTAAACTTCAGTGACAAACTAGCAATACCAAAAGCTGTGTAGAGGAAAGAACATGCAAGCACAAGAGCTTTCTTCCTTCCCAGGTCTGCAGCCTCCTTAAGTGATGGGAGAATAGGAATTACAGCACATTTTTTATAGGGGACGTAAAATAAAAAACTAAGAGCCCTAATGGTCCTAGGTTCTCCATTAACCCTTTCACTGCCAGCTGTTTTGGTCAAAGCGGAACTTGTATTGCCAGACAGTTTCTTAACATTTTGCACTGTTTCACTTTCTTTGGGGGGACTTTTAGTTTACTCAGGAAAACAATATATCGTTTTTTTCAGGACAACCTAAGCTTTCAAAATATGGTAGAATTTTGGTGTAATTCCAATTCTGTAACAATATATAGGCTTCTAAATGTCTAAAAATGAAAAAAAAATTTTTTTTCCATAATATAAACACACATACTAGAAACAAAAATTATTTTATGCACGAATATAGAACTGATTTGGAAAGTCCCATGTCTCCTGAATGTGCCAATACCAAATATATATGGTTTTATGGAGATTTCTCACTTGTATAGGTCAAAAACAAATTTCCAAAGCACCGCTTCAGAAAGCTGCATGCTTTAGATTTCAAGGCCAAAAATTCCACTAACAGAAGGTTTATCCCAGAAAATTGTACATTTTTGGAAAGAACAGATTCTGGGGAATCCACAGGCACAACTGTCTGTCTACTCCAAACTATCAAGTCGCAATGCTTTCCTAAAGTTATTGTTTTTTATCAAAATTTTTGAATTTTTTAAAAAAATGCTTCAAAGCTTCCAGTCTATAGTATCTTATCTCCTACAGGTCATAAAGTAACCAAATAAAACACCCAAAATATGAATGCCAGGGGTCCACTGAATAGTTTGATGCCCAATATGTATAGGTTTACCTAAGTATGTGGCATGTAGGGACCCCAATGGGAACATACCCCCATATGATCTATCATTTCTGTCATTTCAGCTCCTGCAAAATCAACACATTTACATCATTATATGTGGGATAAAGCTACAAAAAGTATGCTCACCCCAGAAAGTCATATATTTTTGGAAAGTACACATTCCCCCAAATCTAAAATGGCTACCCATGTCTTTCTACTCCAAAGTACCAAGCTGTAAAGCATTCCTAAAGTTGGCAATTTTTATAACATTTCCAAAAATCCCCTCAAAGCTTCCATTTTGCAGAATCTTATCTCCCACGTATCATTAGGCACCAAGATAAAACACCCTGAATTTGAACGCCAGGGGTCATACCCCCATATGATCTATCATTTCTGTCATTTCAGCTCCTGCAAAATCAACACATTTACATCATTTATGTTCAATAAAGCTAGTAAAAAGTATGCTCACCCCAGAAAGTCATATATTTTTGGAAAGTACACATTTCCCTGAATCTAAAATGGGTGCACATGTCTTTCTACTCCAAAGTACCAAGCCACAAAGCTTTTCTAAAGTTAGCAACTTTGATGACATTTCCAAAAATCCCATCAAAGCTTCCACTTTGCAGCATCTTATGTCCCACATAGTGTTAGTTACCAAGATAAAACACCCTAAATTTGAATGCCAGGTGTCAACAGAACAGTTTGATGCCCAATATGTATAGGTTTACCTAAGTATGTGGCATGTAGGGGCCTCAATGGGAAATACCCCCATATGATCTATCATTTCAGCTCCTGCAAAATCAACACATTTACATCCTTTATGTGGGATAATGCTACAAAAAAGTACACTCACCCCAGAAAGCCATATATTTTTGGAAAGTACACATTCCCCTGAATCTATAATGGGTACACATTTCTTTTTGCTCCAAAGTTCCAAGCCGTAAAGCTTTCCTAAGTTTGCAGATTTGTATGACATTTCAGAAAATCGCATAAAAATGTTGCACTTTGCCGCATTTATCTCTCACAAATCACCCCAAATAGGAACACCTAAGGTCTACTGAACAGTTTGATGCCCAATATGCATAGATATACCAAAGTCTTTGGTGTGTACTGAACCCAAAATGAAAATAACGCATAAGGATTTCTCGCCTGCCAACTCAGCTTTTGCATACAGAGCCCCCTGTCAGCGTTTTATGTGCCGTAACATCCCCTAACTATACAGAGACCCCCAGAAAACTATAGTTTTGGAAAGTACACATTCTGATGAATCCAACATGGATAATGAGTCCTTTCTACACCAAAGTACCAATATGCAAAGCTTTCCTAAAGTTATTGGTTTTTATGACATTTCAGAAAATCGCCTAAAAATGTTGCAATTTGCTGCATTTATCTCACACAATTTCTTGTGTACAAACGCAAATCACCCCAAATAGGAACACCTAAGGTCTACTGAACAGTTTGATGCCCAATATACATAGATATGCCAAAGTCTGTGGTATGTACTGACCCCAAAATGAAAATAGCGCATATGGATTTGTCGCCTGCCAATTCAGCTTTTGCATACAGAGCCCCCTGTCATCGTATTATGTGCCGTAACACCCCCTAACTATACAGAGACCTCTAGAAAACCATATAGTTTTGTAAAGTACATATTCTGATGAATTCAAAATAGGTAAAGTTATATTTGTACACCAAAGTTACACATGGCAAAGCTATTCTAAAAACAGGTCAGGAACACTTATAGAGGGATAAAAATGCAATAAAACCACAATAATTTGTGCAAATCAGTGAAACAACAAAATAAGTGACACAACAGCGTAATTAGTGGTCAGAATATCTGATCCAATAGTCACGCTGTCAAAATAAACAGTTTTTATGGAAAAGAAACTAAAAACAAAGTGGTAAAATAAAAAAATAAATAAATAAAATTTAAAAAAAAGGATGTATGTAAGTGTGTGTGTAAGTGCAAAAAAAGAAACACCTTACCTGTCCTGAAGCACCGATTGCTTGGCTGTGTCCTCCACACTGCTGGAAAGGCGTCTGCTGCTTCTGGGATGGTCCTGCGACGATTGCGTCGCAGGACCGACATGACAGCCCCACTGGCTCGTTGCCCAGGGGGCTGTCATCACTAGAGACTATCTGCAGCAGCAGCACATGCCGCCGCTGCAGAGAGCAGCCTTTATCTTCCAATGACATATGAGACACGTTGTTGGCAGTTAAAGCCTTTTTCTGCCACGACGTATCTCATACTTCGTTGGCAGAAAAAAAGTTAAACTAATAACATTAACATTTCCTCCTTAAGTTAGCTCTAACTCCTCCTCTAACTTAGCTCTAAGCTAGCGAGTGAAGGGATGAATCACAGGCAAGGGATCACTTTTTTTCATATAAAAAAATTTAATGATTTTTTTTTTAAATAAATGTATATAAGAAATAGGTTTCTTTTTTAATGGAGAACCTAGGGCCCCTGGTCACCAACGAGTGTTTTAGTTTTTAACCACTAGTCTCCAGGGGGGTCCTGATAATTTTGCTGTATGGGGCCCTGTGATTTTTGATGGCAGACCTGGTTTAATATCGTAGTATTCGGAGAGGGTTCTTTAGAGTGAGAGCTGTAAAGATGCAGGGTTATTAAAAATAGTTTTTAGTACAAAGTTGACTCAGGGACTGAACCTCTAGAACCTTTGGAGAGGGTATTTTTTACCCCTCTAAGACAAAATTGGAGAGGATTCAGGTGTTTTGGTTTTTTTTTGCTTTGCTCTGGACATAAAAAGTTGAACTTGTGTTTTTTTTTCAGACTATGTTACTAAATGAATGCCCAGCTCACAGATATCAAACTCCTACCTTACCTAATGTTTGAGCTACTACCCTGTATCTTCCACTGTACACCGATTGCTTAATAAATAATAACTCTGCAATATTGTGCAAATGTGCTACAGTAAAAAGGCATGGATATGAGTGTGAATGAATGAATGTTTTTTTAATCAAGCAAAAATCAACATTCCACATATAGAGCAATAAACTTAATATTTTTGAGCTAACTTGCTACACCTTGCAGAAGCTAAGAGTATTATAATTTTGCTAGGTATGTCACCATGAAGAGCCTGAAGGCCAAATTTAAGAGGAGTGAGGTAAGCCAACCCAGTTTGTTTTTAATCTGTTATGACTAATGGCCTCAAATGTCATACAATGACCCTGGTTTTGCTTTACATTTCCTGTACTTCAATGCAGAACCTCCAGTCTCTTCCCTACTTCTTTGCACCTCTAAATTATACTTTTAGTTTTAGTTTTTTAGGCACCCTTTCACTCCATCTATGGCACTTTCAACCTTCTCACATCTTTCCAGAAACTTCTTTTTCACTTTTTTCACTTTTTCACCTGGATATTCTTACATATACCCACTTCCCATACATTAAGTGCCTCTTTTTTTCTTCAATATCTACCTCAATTTCCACAACTGAAATAATCTCACCACCAGAAATTACTTAATCTTCTCATTAACCCTAAATTAAGAAAAATGTTATGATTACTTTTTCAGTAAACACTGGCCTTTTAACTTCATTTTGTTCTAAGTACAAATGTTAGAATGAGTTGCTCTGAAAATCTTAATGCAGAGTCCTGAGTGGGGTCGTTTGGATGACAAGCTGATGTCTGCTGTGACCTGTAATGAATCAGACAAAGTTGAATCTCTGCTCACGAAGAAGAGGCTAATGCCCCACAAACTTGGCCCATCAGGCAGATCAGCGTAAGTTTCCCTTAAAAAATAGTTGAATAGTTCTGAATGAAAAAGAAGACTATAGTTTTACTTGACTTTTTTACTCAAACACAAGCAGTAGTATGTCTCATTCAGCATCACCTTCTTCCCATGAGAAATCATCAGGAGAGCTATGAACAATGAATACGTGTATAGGCCCACTTACCATGAATGGTTTTAGGTAAAGTTCTTCAGTGATTATTCCTCTCTGTTTTAGCCTTCACACAGCTGCAGCTCTTGGACATGTGGAATGTCTTGATGTCATTTTGGCTCACCAAACCCAATTGCTTGTTCCAGACCAAGAAGGTAAATAATGGGCCCTTTATTCATTCTGCATACACTATGGCCTTTACACTTGCAAAATGAAGAACACACTGACAAAATATATTTTGTTATGTTGGATTGATAAACGCAAATGCCCTAATTGGTCACTATGGGTACCTGGTGCTGCAAAGTTGCACCTATATTGTTAATGAGAGGATGATAGATAAATAGATAGATAGATTGATAGATAGATGTCCTGTGCACATATAAAAGTGTCCGACCTACAAGCTGTCAGGATTAGAAAATGAGGTCAGAACAATTAGGGTAGCAGAACCGAGTCCACAGTAGGCAGTGTAGGACTCATATTAAATGAAGGGCCTTGGCATGGCACGTGGGCTTACATATTTTGTCGAAAATGTGGTACTAACACCTTTATATTTTGTTAAAATGTATTTAAAGTGATTCACACAGGCTGAATTTGAGCACTAACCTTTTTTGTTCTTTTTTGTAACTGCTGTACATAACCACCACAAGGTGTCACTGTGTAAAAGTTAATCGGCCTGAAATTGGCTAGATCTCAATCGGGCAGGTTAGAAAACTCAGTCGGATCAGGGACCGCATTGACTCGTTGATGCGGTCCCCGAACCCACTACCCCATTGTCGCCAATATAATTCGATTGTTTGGCCCCAGGGCCAAACGATCAAATTATTTTTTTTTTACCTACACGCTCCCCGATATCGTCCACCCGTAGGTAGGGATATCAGGTGAAGATGCGCTCGCTTGGCGATCTTGCCAAGCAGGCGGATCTCAACGTGTATGGGGACCTTTACTTTAGTTGCAGCAATGTTGCAGTATTAGACAGTGATGACTCGTTGTCACAGTGACCAACAAAACATCTCATTTAATTGGAATCTGATACCAACTCATTCTCGCACTAAGGGGCACATTCATTAAAGTATGACAGGTCTGATTACAAAAAAAATTCTTATTTTTTCTAAAGTTTACAACTTTTGCGTATTTTCTGCGATATTTTCGTTAATTTCCGCGCCTTTTTTGTACTTTGTGATAATTTATGGGACAAAATAGTATTTGTCGCAACGAGTACGAAAGTTTTGGATTCATTCAAGCTTCGATATTGTGACTTTCCTTGGGTCAGGTTGGAGCTGCAGAGTTGCCATTGAGTCCTATGGGAAGCTTCCAAAATCATGCACTGAAGGTTCAAAGTCAGAAAGGTTTTTGTGCCGTTTACAATCTCTCGGATACGAAAATATCGTCACTTTCTGATTGTACCAAAATATTTTCGTCAAAGCATGACGCAACTTTTCGCAAAATTAATGCACATCAGAAATTTTCGTATTTAATGCGAACTTTCACAAATTGTACTCTTAATTTGTACTATATATATACAGTGGTGTGAAAAACTATTTGCCCCCTTCCTGATTTCTTATTCTTTTGCATGTTTGTCACACAAAATGTTTCTGATCATCAAACACATTTAACTATTAGTCAAAGATAACACAAGTAAACACAAAATGCAGTTTTTAAATGAGGGTTTTTATTATTTAGGGAGAAAAAAAATCCAAACCTACATGGCCCTGTGTGAAAAAGTAATTGCCCCCTGAACCTAATAACTGGTTGGGCCACCCTTAGCAGCAATAACTGCAATCAAGCGTTTGCGATAACTTGCAACGAGTCTTTTACAGCGCTCTGGAGGAATTTTGGCCCACTCATCTTTGCAGAATTGTTGTAATTCAGCTTTATTTGAGGGTTTTCTAGCATGAACCGCCTTTTTAAGGTCATGCCACAACATCTCAATAGGATTCAGGTCAGGACTTTGACTAGGCCACTCCAAAGTCTTCATTTTGTTTTTCTTCAGCCATTCAGAGGTGGATTTGCTGGTGTGTTTTGGGTCATTGTCCTGCTGCAGCACCCAAGATCGCTTCAGCTTGAGTTGACGAACAGATGGCCGGACATTCTCCTTCAGGATTTTTTGGTAGACAGTAGAATTCATGGTTCCATCTATCACAGCAAGCCTTCCAGGTCCTGAAGCAGCAAAACAACCCCAGACCATCACACTACCACCACCATATTTTACTGTTGGTATGATGTTCTTTTTCTGAAATGCTGTGTTACTTTTACGCCAGATGTAACGGGACACGCACCTTCCAAAAAGTTCAACTTTTGTCTCGTCGATCCACAAGGTATTTTCCCAAAAGTCTTGGCAATCATTGAGATGTTTTTTAGCAAAATTGAGACGAGCCATAATGTTCTTTTTGCTTAAAAGTGGTTTGCGCCTTGGAAATCTGCCATGCAGGCCATTTTTGCCCAGTCTCTTTCTTATGGTGGAGTCGTGAACACTGACCTTAATTGAGGCAAGTGAGGCCTGCAGTTCTTTAGATGTTGTCCTGTGGTCTTTTGTGGTCTCTCAGATGAGTTGTCTCTGCGCTCTTGGGGTAATTTTGGTCGGCCGGCCACTCCTGGGAAGGTTCACCACTGTTCCATGTTTTTGCCATTTGTGGATAATGGCTCTCACTGTGGTTCGCTGGAGTCCCAAAGCTTTAGAAATGGCTTTATAACCTTTACCAGACTGATAGATCTCAATTACTTTTGTTCTCATTTGTTCCTGAATTTCTTTGGATCTTGGCATGATGTCTAGCTTTTGAGGTGCTTTTGGTCTACTTCTCTGTGTCAGGTAGCTCCTATTTAAGTGATTTCTTGATTGAAACAGGTGTGGCAGTAATCAGGCCTGGGGGTGACTACAGAAATTGATATTGAAATTGAAAATTGAAATTGATAAACCACAGTTAAGTTATTTTTTAACAAGGGGGGCAATTACTTTTTCACACATGTCATGTAGATTTGGAGTTTTTTTTCTCCCTTAATAACATGAACCTTCATTTAAAAACTGCATTTTGTGTTAAATTATGTTATCTTTGACTAATAGTTAACGGTTTTTGATGAGCAGAAACATTTAAGTGTGACAAACATGCAAAAGAATAAGAAATCAGGAAGGGGGCAAATAGTTTTTCACACCACTGTATATATATATAGTGAACAAAACATGAATCGCATCGCTCAGGACTTATAACAAAATTATATAATCTGTATAAATAAAATAGCGGGGGTAGTTGGACTCCAAAGAGTATCACAAGACAAGTGTGCTATATATTCCTATGCGCTGTAAATATCACTGCAACTTATATTTATTTTCTTAATATACTATATTTACAGTGCATAGGAATATTGTCTTGTGATACTCTTTGGAGTCCAACTACCCCCGCTATTTTATTTATACAGATTATATAAGTATGGGCCGTAAATAACTGAATATTAGCACATAATAGACGTAGCCACGCGCCCTAATAGTAGAAGAGGGTTATAGCGCATTACGTGGTTGAAAGAATTGTGACACAGTTACAACATTTATTTTACATCCTTCATTATGCACAATGGTAAAATTATTTATGACACATGGTTAAGGGTATTATTATTTCATTTTATTTCATTTCATTTTATTGTATGTAATCAAGTTCACTGAGTGTATACGTCATTCTGGCACGTCACTATCAAGTTTCCCGCCACACAGGGTATTTAAGTTTAGATGTACTGTTTCTTGACAACTTTGAGAAAGGCTGCAATTGTGGCCGAAACGTCAGTTCTCTTGTTCTACACTTAATAAACTACAAATTTTGTTATAAGTCCTGAGCGATGCGATTCATGTTTTGTTCACTATCTACGCTGAAGAGGACTGCACCCAGGCGCCTGAGATTTACCTGTATCGTGAGTGCTGTTTATCGTGAACTTTTATGTATATATATATATATATATGCACTATCCCGAGGTCAGGTACCGCTCATACAGGACTTAGGATTCATTTTTGATGCTTTATTAGAGAGACACGACAACTGACGTTTCGGCTGCAACACCAGCAAGGGTACGCCTTTACTTATTTTTCTATATCCACTTCTTTGCTTTGTCTCGCCTTCTATACTTACCTAGTAGTTTGTCTGAACCCTGGTGTTTGTTTCTTAACTTCCTCTCTTACCGTGGCTTGACCCTCCTTGCTTCGGTTTACGTGGTATTATATTCTGTGCAGATAGTTTGGAACTCCTACCTCCATGAGTTGTAATTATATTTTTGAACATTTAATAACAAAAAAAGGGGAGGCAAAGCACCTTGATTACCTGTATTCACCAGTGAGCCACTCACATGCCTTCATGTCGGAAGCGATCCATCTAAGACAAGCTGACAGGCACTATACATCACATCATCTCTTTACGTTGTCTCAAATGTATCTGATCATAATTAGTAACATTATATATCTAGTTATTATTCCTAGTGAAACAGGTGTGATACTTTGTAGTTAACTAAATTGTTCAATATAACTGTTACCTTTGTATCAGATACCAGCGGTTCACTGTAATATTGGCTATTTGTTCACGTCACGCATCAAAAATGAATCCTAAGTCCTGTGTGAGTGGTAGAGGTGGATATGTGGCAGGTATTGAGGAAGGTAAATCCAAGGAAGGCCGCTGGACCCGATGGCGTGGCTGGAAGGGTGTTGAAGGTATGTGCAGAGCAACTGGCCGGAGTACTTACAGAGATCTTCAATCAGTCCCTCTCCCAGGCTTTTGTTCCATCTTGTCTCAAGGCCTCCATCATTGTTCCAGTGCCAAAAAAATCTGGTACAAAGAGCTTGAATGATTTTCGTCCAGTGGCACTTACATCTGTTATCATGAAGTGTTTTGAGAAGCTGATGCGGAATCATATAATTGCGTGCCTGCCAGTAGATTTAGATCCATTCCAATTTGCTTACAAGGCAAAAAGATCTACTGAGGATGCCATGGCTACAGCTCTTCATGCTACCTTGACTCATCTGGAGCAACGGGGGAGTTATGCGAGGCTGCTTTTTGTGGATTTTAGCTCGGCGTTCAATACCATACTTCCACAACGATTAGTGTCCAAATTGGCAGTTTTGGGTCTTCCATCTCTTACGTGTAGCTGGATCTTGGACTTTTTGTCCGGTCGCTCTCAGAGGGTTAGACTGGGCTCACACATCTCAAACGCTCTATGCTTAAGCACTGGCTCACCCCAGGGTTGTGTATTAAGTCCGCTATTATATACCTTATACACATATGATTGTGTTCCTACACACTCTGGAAATAAAATCATTAAGTTTGCGGATGATACTACGGTGATCGGACTTATCTCTGGAAAAGAGAGTGAGATGGACTACAGGGATGAAGTGGAACGGCTGTCAGAGTGGTGTAAAGACAATAACCTGCTCCTGAAATTGAAAAAACCAAGGAACTGGTCATTGATTTTAGGAAAAAAAAGACCAACGTTGAACCACTCATCATTGGTAAAATGCAGGTGGAGAGGGTTTCAGTGTTTAAATTCCTAGGAATGGAGTTGGAGGATGATCTGACATGGAGTGTAAACACTAAGGGGCTGTTAAAGAAAGCGCAGCAAAGACTGTACTTTCTGAGAGTTATGAGGAAAAACCATCTACCTAAAAATCTTCTTCTTGCCTTTTATCACTGTTCCATCGAGAGCATACTTACGTATGGACTATGTGTGTGGTTCGGTGCCTGCACCTCCAAAGAGGTTAAGGCACTTCAGAGGGTTGTTAGATCTGCAGAGAAGATAATTGATTGTCCGCTCCCAACCCTGGAACACATTTACATCTCCCGTTGCCGGAAAAAAGCTCACCCTGGCCACTGTCTCTTCCAGCACTTGCCATCAGGGAAGAGATATAGAGCATTTAAAGCCAGAACTAATCATCTGAGAGACAGCTTTTATCCAAGAGCAATTATGGCTTTAAATATGTAACAGTAGACTTATATTATCTTTTACTATACCACTGCTTTGAGTTGTTGCTTGCTTCTTTTAAATCTCGTTGTTTACTATGTGACAATGACAATAAAGATATATTCTATTCTATATTCTACCTGACCTTGGGATAGGGTATTCTTCTATTTTTTTGGGACTGCACCCAGGCAAGATATTTTCATATATACGTGAGTGCCAGTTTCTTCTTTTTATTATATATATATATATGTATATCCCCTTTAAATGTTCTAAATACACATAAATCTCAACAAGACTACACTGGAATACCAATGTTACATTTATTTATTAAAATAATTGCTAGCTAGCTTAATACATTTCTTTTTTACAGCATTTATAAAAGTGCACAAATAAAATAGACATTTCCAAATGATTAAAATACATTTTTGCTAACAACAAATAATTTCAAATTTTCTAATTGTGGTTATTTGAGCTGGTATTATATCAAAAATAGGGATCCTCAATGTCCAGTCAAAAAGAGCCAAAGTAGATGGGACACAGCCCCCAGATTTAAAGGGCAAATCCAACAGCAAAACCCAAACGTGTCCCAAACATCACACAAAAATTCAAAAGAAAAATTTTTTATTCAAAAATCCATATAAAAACATACAAACCCCACAAAATGCCACCTTATGTGTTTTGTATCCTATCGGTACTTAGTCATAGGCAGTTGTGACCCTATGGGTTCTAAAGCACATATTTAAAGGGGACACGTCACCCTAAGAAATAATTACAAATTATTTTCTATTGTGTTTGTCAAGCAAAATAAACTTCAATTACACTATATAATTTTTTTTTAAACTTATTTTCTTCAGCACTGGAATTCACCATTGCAGAAAACAGGCAGGCTCCATTTTGTGGACACTGTTATTAAGGCAAGCTGTGCATCCTGCCAAAATCTTGTGTCTGTGCCAGTATGGGGGGACCTGATACCCATATCCATGCACTGGTTACACAATTATATGGTTAGGAGGGAGGGGAAATGTGAGGAGTACAGTGACATCTAAGAAGTTCTGAATTGAAAGTGAAAGTATCTGTCTGCCCCACCCCTATGCCTAAGGCATAGAGGCGG
Organism: Xenopus tropicalis; assembly: GCF_000004195.4. NCBI lineage: Eukaryota > Metazoa > Chordata > Amphibia > Anura > Pipidae > Xenopus > Xenopus tropicalis. The sequence continues at coordinate 94,032,545 of NC_030677.2, forward strand.
GTCAGGCAATATATGATTGACAGCTGGGACTTTTAAATGCTTATATAATAGGTATAGATGTGTTAATAAAAAAATGACTTTGGATTACATGTTTAATTTGAAAACGGCTTTTATTATACAGCTTTTTATGTATGGGTGACAGGTCCGCTTTAAGCACAAAATTGCCCCACCCATCATTAAAACCGTTATTGCTTTAAAGTTTTACAAAAAAGTTTACAAAATGTTCCTGTCAATGTTTTTTAAAAGCTAAAAAATCCTGTTAATGTATATGTAAAACTTTTGGTATGTAGACAGTGGCGTCTCTCTTTGAGCAATAACGGTTTTAATTGTCGTCATTTTATTTATTGCCACTTGGAGAGTGGCATTATGTGAAACACAGCCAGAAACTGTATAGAGGGAGCAAAATAAAGTCAGTTTTTAAACATGAGCAGCGAAAATCAGTAATTGCACTGGGGAATAATGTGATACTTATAAATGTAAATGTGGTGGAAAAAAGATTTATAGCAGATTATGCAGTCAACCTAAATGAGCACTAAAAAACTCCCAACTCCAGAAATAACACAAAAACTAACTGCTACGCTTGCGTAAATATCGTTACTTATAACTGTTAGCAGAGTATCTGGGTAATCTGGAGTAGCAGTAACAGTCAGGAGTCTTACCAATCAGGATGATGCTGCAAGCATGGCTGATACTTTATTCACTTTACAACAAGAAGGAAACAGGAACATAACATCACATCCTGGAGACCCTTCCCAGAATGCACAGGTTTATAAAAGCTTTATAAACACAAAACAGTATGTATACTGACACCTACTGGCAGAACATAACAGTATAACACAGTATATTAGAGAGAAGGCTTTTGTTGCTAACTGACAGTGTACAAACACTAGTCTAACACCCCCACTCAACAAATACTTCTCACATTAGTCCCATTCTTGTTCTGAGCTTCTCAAATTTAGATCGTGGTAGTGGCTTTGTCATAGCATCTGCTATCATATTGTCAGTCTCACAGTATACAAGCTCAATTACATTTTGTTCCAGTAGATCACGCAGGTAGTGATGTTTAACATCAATGTGCTTGGTTCTGGCGTTGATCTTTTCACTGTTTGCAAGCTTTATACATCCTTGGTTGTCCTCATATAAAACTGTTGGCTGGGATATCGGCTCACCAATATCTTCTAATAGTTGACGCAACCAAATTACTTCTTGACTAGCATGAGCTGCTGAGATGTATTCTGCTTCTGTAGAAGACAATGCCACAGAGATTTGCTTTTTGCTAGACCAGGATATTGGGCTGTTACCCAACTTGAACAAGTTGCCACTTGTGGATTTGCGAGTACTGGGGTCACCTGCCCAGTCTGAGTCCACATATCCTGTGAGTTCTAGGACACCATTTGCTGATATCTTTAAACTCAAGTCTTTAGTTTGTTTGAGGTATTGCATGACTCTCTTAATTGCATTCCAATCTCTCTGACGAGGTTTACTTACACGTCTGCAAAGAAATGACATAGCAGCACCTATATCTGGACGTGTAGTGGTGGCAATGTACAAGAGTGCCCCCACTGCTTGTCTGTATTTTTCATTATTTGGCAGAAGATCTTCTTCTCCTTCCAACTTTAAGTAGGCTGTGTCCATTGGGGTGCTCACACCTTTGCATTCTGCCATGCCAAACTGATTAAGGATAACACCAATTTTGGCACTTTGATTTAGTAGAAAGCTTCCATCATCCTCTCTTTGTATCTGTATTCCTAGGTAGTAGGTCACATCTCCTAGGTCTTTGGTTTCAAAGTGCTTGTTGAGAGTTGAATTTAGCTTTGCAATTTCCTTATGCTCTTTGTGAACAATTATCAAATCATCAACATAGAGTAGTAAATACATCCACTCCTCACCTGTGTGTTTGCAGTATAGGCATGGATCAGCTTTACTTCTTGTGAAGCCTTCATCTAACAGAACTTTATTCATTTTTGCATTCCATGCCCTCGCTGATTGCTTCAGCCCATAGAGTGATTTACTCAATTTACAAACAAGATGTTCTTCTCCATCTTTCACATAACCTTCTGGTTGTGTCATGTACAGTTCCTCTACTATGTCACCATTAAGAAAGGCTGTTTTAATGTCATGATGTCTCACAATCATATTTCTCAGAACTGCAATAGCCATTAAAGTTCTAAAAGTACTTTGCTTGGCAACAGGAGCAAAAGTAGCATCATAATCTTCTCCATATTTCTGTGAGAATCCCTTTGCAACCAATCTTGCCTTGTATCTATGGATGTTACCTTCAGAATCACATTTAGCCTTAAAAACCCATTTACATCCAATTGCACGTTTACCTTGAGGTAACTCTGTAAGTTTCCAAGTTTGGAGCTGGTTGAGAGATGCCATTTCTTCATTGGCTGCTTTAATCCACATTTGCTTCTCAGGGATAGGCAACTTTTGCATTTCCTCCCATGATGCTGGTTCAGGCTGTGGTGCTGTCCGAACCATATAGGACAAGCGTTTAGCTGGGATGCCCTTATTGCTTCTTGAGGACTTTCTGACTGAACTTGTAGAGGTTTCATCTTCTGCCTGTTTAGTTTCTGTATCACTTACACTGACTTCAGTTTCTGTGCTCTGTGTTGGTTGAGGATCTTCTGTAGATTGGGCAGTTGTTATCGCATCATGAAACTTTAGACATACAGAGTTTTCATCAATAATCACACTTCTGCTGATTGTTACTTTGTTGGTGTTTGGGTGCAGGATTCTGTACCCTTTTTGAGATTCACTATAGCCAACAAGTATCCCTTCCTCAGCACAAGCTTCCCACTTTGTACGCTTTTGTTTGGGAACATGTACATAGGCTTTGCTTCCAAAGATTTTAATGTGCCTCAAGTCTGGTTTCTTTTCATTCCATAGCTCAAATGGAGTCTTTTCTATTGCTTTTCCGGGTAAGCGGTTTTGAAGATAGCAGGCTGTCACAATTGCTTCTCCCCAATACATGGTTGCCATATCTGCATCAAAGAGCATGCTTCTTCCACTTTCACACAATGTGCGGTTCATTCTCTCTGCAACACCATTTTGCTCTGGGTTGTATGGTACAGTAGTCTGAAACATAATTCCATGTTTTCTCAGAATGGCTTGTGTTTTGCCACTTGTGTACTCAGTCCCATTGTCTGCACGCAGTATTTTTGGCATTTTGCTAAATTTATTGCTTACTTGAGCAAGATACTCTTCAAGCTTCTCTGGAACTTCATCCTTGCTGTGCAGCAGGTAGACTACTGTGTACCTTGAGAAATCATCAATAAATGTAAGAAAATATTTCTTCTTTCCTGGAGTCTGAGTTTTCATTGGACCACATAGATCTGTGTGAATTAGGTCCAGGGGTTGTTGAGCTCGGCTGTTGCTGGCCTTTGGAAAAGGTTTCTTTGTCATTTTCCCCTTTATGCAGCTAGAACATTTCATTTGCTTACTACATGCATCAATTTTTATACCACTGGCATGCTGATCCTGAACTAGTCTTTTTATGGCTTCAGGATTTCTGTGCCCAAGGCGACGGTGCCATGTATGAATACAGTTCACATGTCTTTCCTCTTTGGCAGCCTTAACCATTTCCTTACAGTCCAGCTGATAAAGTTCATCTCTGATTTTTCCTTTGGCGAGTATGCAACTCCCCCTTGTGATAATGCAGTCATTACCTTTAAATGTAACTGTATTCCCTTGCTTAGTTAGCTTTTTCACAGACAACAAATTACTTTCAAGAGCTGGGACATATAGGACATTCTTGACAGGTATCTTTCTAGTGACTGTTTTGGAGACAGGGCAGTGAAGAAAACCTTCCCCCACTCCCTCTGAGACCATATATTGCCCATTAGCTGTAGCAATTCTTTCTGCTTTACTTTGATCAAGCTGTGTGAAGAATTTCTTATCATTGGTCATATGACTTGTAGCTCCTGAGTCAATACACCAGTTGTGAATTGATGTGCCATCCTCTTTGGAGTGAAAGGCACACTCTGCATTTGTGTCTTCCATTTCCCCTTTAACACTTTTGGCCTTTTGTTGGTTAGCTTGCCTCTTTAGCTGATTCATTCTAGCTTTCCAGACTCTGCAGTTTGCCTTTAAATGACCTGGCTTTTTGCAAACATAACATTCACGTGTTTCACGCAGTGCATTAGGGTTTTTAGTTTGATCTTTAATTTTTAGTGCAGTCTCTGTTTCTGTAGCAGATTTGTCATTTGTACTTTCTGCTTTACGTTTGTACTCATCCACAAGCTTGCCTTTAACATACTCTAGTGTAAGCTCATCATCTGGCCGTGCATCTAGTGCTGTGACAAGTGTTTCATAACTCTCTGGAAGACCGCTGAGCAGCAGTGCTGCAACATGAAAGTCTTTTATTTCTTCTCCTACACCTCGCAGGCGTTCCACCATTTCTAAGGTGCTTCTTATATAGTCCTGCATATGCTGGCCTTTCATCAGCTTAGTCTGGTACAGCTTTCTAATTAGGTACAGTTTATTGCTGAGATTTGCCCTCTCATGTACTTTCTGTAGCTCCTCCCACATTTGTTTTGCAGTTTCACACTTGCAAATATGCACAATCTGATCATCATCAATGCTGAGAGAAATAGTGCTCTGTGCCTTTTGATCTTTCTCTAGCCATTCATCTGTGGGTGGATTTGGTCTGGCCTCCTGTATGCACTTCCATGTACCTTCTCTGATTAGCAGCATCTTTATTTTAAACTTCCAAGACTGATAGTTCTGGTTAGTCAGATTAGCTACTGAGAACTTTGTGCTGTTAGCAGCCATTACTTCTGCTCTCTGACTTTACTCTTGCTGTCCCTGCTGGGTGCCTGAGCTGTGCTTATAACTGCACCACTATTCAGGTATATAGCTGGAGCGGTATCTGCTAGCTCTATCTGCAGCCTGTATGTGGCAGCTTATCTGTGAGCTTTATCTGCCAGCTGTATCTGGGAGCTGTATCTGGGCCCATAACCTGTTAGCAGAGTATCTGGGTAATCTGGAGTAGCAGTAACAGTCAGGAGTCTTACCAATCAGGATGATGCTGCAAGCATGGCTGATACTTTATTCACTTTACAACAAGAAGGAAACAGGAACATAACATCACATCCTGGAGACCCTTCCCAGAATGCACAGGTTTATAAAAGCTTTATAAACACAAAACAGTATGTATACTGACACCTACTGGCAGAACATAACAGTATAACACAGTATATTAGAGAGAAGGCTTTTGTTGCTAACTGACAGTGTACAAACACTAGTCTAACAATAACAATAATAGGCGATAATTTATAGAAATTTTTTAATGAATTTTAGTAAACAGATGCCATAGAGCTTTAAGGGCAGTGATTATGCAGCTTAGTGTTCCTGCTGTTGTACCTAGCACAGTCTAAATGGGCCCTAATATTTCTTAAAGATAACGCATCAACCCATGAAAAGAAAAACAAACCGGAGCCTAAAATCAAATATAGAAGGCAAATTACTGATCAGAACTAACAAATTTTGCCGTATCTAAAGGGGTTAATAGATTAATTCTTTAAAAAAAGATCGTAATTTACTCCCAGGATTTTCCTTGCAGTTCTCTGACACATAGAAAAACTTCTTAAACTAAGTTGTATTTAACAAGCTTTTTATGAATTTCTTAAGGGCATTTTTGAGTAGCACTGTCATCACATGCTACGTAGTGTAATGCAACAATTGAGGGTATTTTTAAGTTCTGATGGTTTAGTCATTTCCAGATTTCCCAAACATCATCTGCTGAATACAAAATGAGATTGGACAAGCTATTTTCAGTTCCTTATTTTTCATGTTTTAACTGACTGTTCTCGTTTTGTTCAGTTATGTAATTTTGATGTGAGTGTTGTAGTTGTGCAACGCTGGAATAGCTGTAGAATGCCCCTGGTCAAGGATCTTGGCCTGTTGGTAGTTTTGGGATTATAATATAGAAAATGAAAATAGCCAATATGTCTGGAAAACTTTGTACATTTAAATTAGCAGAATATGTCCAATGTTACATAGTTAGACAGTTAAGTTAGGCTGAAAACTAAAGTCCATTGTGCTCAACACCTCTAAATGAATCTCAGTGCACAATGTACATACATGCATACAAGCCTATCTATATAATCACATATATCAACTAGAAAGGGAAATTTGAGAACAAACTTCATGTTGGGTTGAAAAACGTGAAGTCACTGAATGAAATCTGATCTGTTGTTAACTCCGCCCACTTTTTCTAACCTTGGACCCACAGTTATATAGTAAAAACCACTGTGCAAAGGGACCCTGGTTTTAATAGTGTCTGAATGGCAGCAATTTATATTTCCCCACTGAAAGTCAACGAGGGACATCTGATTGGTGGTTGGTGGCTCCGCCCCGTTTTTCTAACATGGAACTGCAGTTACCCAGTGACTAACTATTAATCCTAGAGTGCCTAAACTTTGAAGAGTTAAAGAATGGCAGCAGTTTCAATTTAAACCAATAAAAGTCAATAGGTAAATTGTGGTTGGTGAGTGTGCCCACTTTTTCTAACCTTGAGTCGAAGTCACCCAGTGACAAACAGTGGGCTCCCTGGCATAAATAGTGTGAGAATGACAGCATTTCAAATTTAAACCAATACAATTCAATGGATAAAATCTGATTGGGTGTTAGTCGCCCAACCCACTTTTCCTAGTTTTGAACTGCAGTCCCCAGTGACCAACTTTGCAAAGTTTGGGGATGCAGGAATAAAAATTGTGGGACTGACAGCATTTTACATTTCACCACTGAAAGTAAACAGGTGAAATGTGATTGAACCACAGTTACCTGGTGACTAGCTCTGGAAAGTTTGGCGACCTTAGTATTAATAGTTAAAGAATGGCAGCAGTTTAAATTTAAATGTATGAAGTCTATAGTTGAAATCTGATTGGCTGTTGTTGGCCCCACCCACTTTTCTAAACTTGGAATGTAGTCACCCAGTGACAAACTGTGCAAACTGTGCAAAGTTTGGGAATCCTTGCATCAAACCAATAAAATTCAATAGGTGAAATCTGATTGGCTGCTGGTGGCTCTGCCCACTTTTTCAGACCTAAAACTGCAGCCCCCTAGTGACCAACTGTGAAATGTTTGGGGCCCTGGGGATAGTACTGGGAGAATGGCAGCAAGTTGGATTTCCCCATCGAAAGTCAATAGGTAAAATCTGATTGGCTGTTGGTGGCTCCACCCACTTTTTCTAACCTTGAACCACAGTTACCTGGTGCCTAACTCTGTAAAGTTTGGGGACCCTGGTATTATTGCTGTGAGAATGGCAGCAAGTTGAATTTCCACATAGTCAATAGGTAAAATCTCTTTTCGCAGCTTCACCCACTTTTGGGCATCCAAGAATCATCATATTTTCATTCAGGCTGAACCCATGACTATGTAATTCAAGTTTGAGGAGTGTGGCCTCAAAGCTGTAGGATTGGCAGCAGTTTCAGTTTCCCCATTAAAGTCAATGGGTGAAATTTGATTGGCTGTTGTTGGGACCTCCCACATTGGTTCATCTAACATATGTTGCTGTTTCATTCGGGGTGACCCCATGATTATGTTATTCAAGTTTGGGGGGTGTAGCTTCAAAGCAGTTTGAAAATCTTCCCTGTCAAAGTCAATGGGGAAATTGGGGTGTTTGAAAAGATGGGGGGCGGGATCGCTTATAAAAGCACAAGCAACCTGCTCCACTATAGGGTGAAGAAGTGTGGAGAGGTTGGGTGTTGTACCCCTAAAATTGTAGGAGGAGTAGCGTTTAGAAAATGGGGGGCACTAAGAAGAAGAAGAAGAAAAAGCAGAAGAATAAGCTGAAGTTGAAGAACAGTATGTTGGGTTTTTCAACCCAACATAACTATATACCTATACCAACGAACTAACTGTAGATCTTGCGATCACAATAGCTTTGGGTATTATGCTTGCTAAGAAATTATCCAAACCACTCTTAAAGGCATTAATGAAATCTACTAACACAATATCACCAATATTACAAAAGCTTTTAAGAAATATAAGTCAGAGGGGACAGTAGCTGCGTTTAATGAATATAAACACTATAACAAGTGTTGTAAAACAGCAATCCGGAAGGCAAAGATAGAAAATGAGGAGCGCATCGCGGCCGAGGCCAAGACTAACCCCAAAAAGTTTTTTAAGTATATTAATAGTAAAAAGATGCAGGTTGAGTGTGTGGCCCCATTGAGTTATAGTAACAATATGGTTACAGCGGATACAGAAAAGGCAGATGTGCTTAACCAGTTCTTTTCTTCTGTGTATACAGTAGAGGAGCCAGAGTCCCACCCAATAGCTGCACTGTTGCCTCAGCTCCAACTACACAGTGGTTGACACAGGATATGGTGCTTAAAGGGTTACACACGATAAATGTAAACAAGGCACCTGGGCCAGATGGAATACACCCTCGGGTACTGAGAGAGCTAGGGGCAGAATTACAATGGCCCTTGTTTCTGATATTCTCAGACTCGCTTTCATCAGGTATGGTACCTAGGGATTGGAAGAAGGCGAATGTCATTCCTATATTTAAAAAGGGAGTAAGATCTCAGCCTGGCAATTATAGGCCTGTAAGTTTGACATCCGTGGTGGGCAAGTTATTTGAAAGCTTGTTAATGGATCACATACAAAATTATGTCGTAATCAGCATGGCTTTATGAAGGACAGGTCATGTCAGACCAATTTAATTGCTTTTTATGATGAGGTAAGTAAGAAGCTGGACAGTGGGGATGCAGTAGATATAATCTATTTGGATTTTGCCAAAGCATTTGATACCGTTCCCCACAAACGACTGCTTTCTAAACTAAGGTCTATTGGTCTTAGTGAAGTCGTTTGCACATGGATAGAAAACTGGCTACAGGATCGGGTACAGAGGGTGGTTGTTAATGGTACATTCTCTACTTGGAATAAGGTTCTCAGTGGGGTCCCTCAGGGTTCTGTACTGGGTCCACTTTGTTTAATTTGTTCATAAATGACTTAGCAGAGGGTATTATGAGTAATGTATCAGTGTTTGCAGATGACATAAAACTCTGCAGACCAGTCAATTCTATCCAGGATGTGACATCCTTGCAGCAGGATCTTGACCTACTGGCAATCTGGGCAACTAAGTGGCAGATGAGATTTAATGTGGATAAATGTAAGGTCATGCACCTGGGATGTAAAAATATGCAAGCCCTGTATACCTTAATGGAACTGCACTAGGCAAATTCATTATGGAGAAGGACCTTGGAGTCCTTGTAGATAATAAACTTGGCTGTAGCAAGCAATGCCAGGCAGCAGCTACAAGGTCCAAACAAGGTTTTGAGCTGTATTAAAAGGGGTATAGATTCACGGGAGGAGGGGGTTATTCTTCCACTTTACAGAGTGCTGGTAAGGCCCCATCTAGAATATGCTGTTCAGTTTTGGTCTCCAGTGCTCAAACGGGACATTATTGAGTTAGAGAGGGTCCAGAGAAGGGCAACTAAGTTGGTAAAGGGTATGGAAAGTCTCAGTTATGAAGAAAGACTGGCCAAGTTGGGTCTGTTTACACTGGAGAAGAGGCGCTTAAGAGATGACATGATAACTATGTATAAATATTTAAGGGGAGCATATAATAACCTTTCTAATGTTTTATTTACCAGTAGGTCCTTCCAACGGACACGAGGGCACCCACTCCGTTTAGAAGAAGGGAGGTTCCATTTAAATATTCGGAAAAGATTTTTTACTGTGAGAGCTGTAAGGTTGTGGAATTCCCTCCCCGAATCAGTCGTGCTGGCTGATACATTATATAACGTTAAGAAGGGGCTGGATGGATTCTTAGCAAGTGAGGGAATACAGGGGTATGGGAGATAGCTCTGAACAAGTGAGGGAATACAGGGGTAGGGGAGATAGCTCTTAGTACAAGTGAGGGAATACAGGGTTATGGGAGATAACTCTTAGTACAAGTTGATCCAGGGACTGGACCGATTGCCATCTTGGAGTCAGGAAGGAATTTTTTCCCCTCTGCGGCAAATTAGAGAGGCTTCAGATGGGGTTTTTTGCCTTCCTCTGGATCAACTAGTAGTTAGGCAGGTTATATATAGGCATTATGGTTGAACGTGATGGACGTATGTCTTTTTTCAACCCAACTTACTATGTTACTTTGTTAATATGTTACTATGTTACTTAGTGTGGCATTCCACAACCATACTGCCCTCCCCACGAAGAAACCACCTATGCTGCTTAAAATGAAAGATTTGTTCCTCTTGTCTACAGGGGTAACCTCTAATGCACTGATCTTTTCTATGAGAAAAAAGATTCCCTGCTTTCTATCATGTCCTCCAATGTACTTCTAAAGAGTTATCAGAAGAGTGAAGAGTAATCATGTCCCCTTACAAGTGAGGGACATATATAATATAAATCATTTGGTGTATACAGATTTACACAGTAAATAATAAGTGTGCTAGAAATAATATAATCAAAGACACCATAGTTTTCTTTTTGCAGGCCAGCCTGCTTTGCATCTTGCTGCACAGAATGGACATACTGAGTGTGTTGTCAGGATCCTACAGGTAAGTGACTTAAAAGCACCTTTGTCATGTACAAATGATGCAAAATCATCATTGCAATACAGATATTCAAAATCATTAAAAAAAAAAGGAGCACAGTCGTACACACTGAAGGGTCATATAAAATCACTCTTTATTGTGCTCTTACTCTTAATCATAGGCATCCTATGATTAGTACAAGGGTGCACGATGTGCATCAGACAATGCTTTTCTTTTTAATGGCAAATTAAAGAGAGTGGGCTCATCTCTGTGCTCGTTTCAAACTCATTAATATGCTTCCTAAGTACTGGAGCCCAATACTGCCCTGCATACTCATGGTCAGGGCTGGAACTAGAACTGTCAATGTTGGGGTTGTTTTCATGCCTCAAGTTAATGCCCTTTTTTATGCAGGACGGTAGTTTATTTGTAATTGTAGCTACTGAATGACAATGCCTAGAGTTCACAGTTTGTTATTTAGAAAAATCACTGGATCCTTCTCAATTGAGGAAGCCCCCAACACACTAATGTTTTTTGTATAACTTGCATTTATGTTATTTCTACCCAGGTACAACTTTGCACTTGTACTATTGAACCTAATTTGCCAGTTTGCTGGCCAGTATTCCAGTTTAGTTAAATTGCTCTGCAAAGTGGCAGCATCCTGCATGAAACTTGTCTGAAAAATTTGGATCTTAAAGTTGCCAGGAGCGGCTTTTTGCTGTCCCTGGTAACTTGAGGGGCACTGCTACCCTCTAGGTTCCTGCTCACCTCCTTATAGAAGGCAATTAATTTATTCTGTCAAAGTCTTACTCACCCCAAGTGCAAGGCCTCTGTTAATACAACTGAAAACTGAGTGTATTGAATTGTCGATTATATATTAAATTATCTTATTTTATCTTCTGACATGCTAATAACCAACAAGCACAGTGTAGCAAGTGCCTGCTGTAAATGTACAAAAACTCTACATATGTATATTAACACTCTCTAATGTGGTTTCCTCCATACCTCACATATGCCATTTTTTTACTATACAGAAAGACTGTCCAGTGGATCTATCTGACAGTCATGGCAGAACATCCCTTCATCATGCAGGTAACTTCTAAAGGCTGAGCATCCTCAATAATGTTGTACTGTATAACATTATTTGCTGTGTGTACCTCTATTCTTTTGATTACATTTACTGTATATATTTATAATGCAAATAATTTGTCATATATACTAAGAAATATAAATAGTATGTTTCTACCATTAATAATAAGCCTCCTGTTCTCCTTAATGCGTATATTTTTAATTGACAGTCTATTTCTTTTACATAATATGATGTGTGATTTAGTGATCACTGAATACACAAAATAAAACTCTCTGTTGAGAGAGGTGGAGAGCCAATAATGCCTGGTTATTGATTAAAATAATTTTCCACCTGTTTAGGTGAAAACTATATTTGAAAATTGAAATTTGAATGCATTATTGAATAAAAATAGACGTTACTGAACAAAAAAATCTATCCAGTAACCATTTTTATGTGCCAAGAACTATTTGCTGGACTACTTATTATTTATTCATGATAGCCTCCTGTTGTCACCTTTGCCACCTGTAAGGTGAAGAAACCTTAAAGCTGCTCAACATATAAGCTAATGTCATACATTTTATCTATTCCAAAGAAAATAACAATTCAGCCTTTTACCACCCCATGTATTTTGTCACTGACAGTCAAGGAATCCACCTGTCAATGTGCAAACAGGGCACATTTTGGCTTGAAAATACTTACCTGTAAATTTGACATGAGAATTCCATACCTGTCACTGACTGAACAAACAGGGGTTGGTGGAAAACCACAGGTGGTAAAAACATTTTGTGTAATATTGGGGGAGATCTAGTTCTGCATTTTTGCAATTCTTCTGCATTTTATGATAACATAAGTATCCCATCCATGCCCCATCTCCAAATTATTAATAAAAGTTCTTTCTTTGTGTTGACACAAAAACCGTACTGCGCATTAAGATGATGTGAACACTGCAAATTTCTTCTCAATTACATGGGTCCAAAACACAATTCCATTTTGTATGTGAACCACATGCATATTTTTTGCAGCAGTATTGAATCCTTCTCATTTGGCTTATTCCTTTTTTCATTTGCAGCTGTCAGTGGAAATCTTACCTGTGCTGAGATCCTCTGTGACTTTCAGGTTCCCATCAACAAAAAAGATAAAGTAAGCCAAAAATGGAAAAAAAACACATCTAACTTTATATTTCGAAAGTGACTGATTGCCCTTTCTATCTGTGCAGGACGGCTCATCCGCTCTTTCTTTGGCTGCCCAAATGAGCTATGGGGATATGTGCCAGCTACTTTTGCGGAGAGGAGCTGATGTAAACAGTAGGGACCTTCAAGGTCGGTAAGTTATATGGAGTAAGTTGAAAGATATACAGTATTTTTTGCATGTTTCATTACCGAATTACATCAGGGTATGTAAAATCAAAGCTTCACTGTAGTTGAATACTCCTGATAGTATATAGAGATTTTACTTCTGCCTTTTATCTGTAGGACACCTCTAATGCTGTGTTGTGAAGGGGGCAGCACTCAAACTGCTCAGCTTCTTCTAAGGGCTGGGGCAGAGATCAACCTTTTGGATTCAATGGGGCATGATGCTCTGCATTATAGCAAAGCTAGAGGGACTAGCCATATGCAGAAAATACTACAAGGTACCTTACAGGTCAAAGGGGATGTGAGCCAGGGACTGAACACTGAACAAATTAAAGGAAACAAAAGTAAGAATAAAAATTGCACTGCTAAGAAGAGACAGGCTCCAGCACCACCTACTGCATCTATGCAGGTAAATATGTAAAGTCTTTTAATTTAACTGCATAGCCCATGCCTATTTTTCTATCAGTCTTTCCATGAAGTCAGCTCTACATTACACCTTAAGTAATATACATAAATTCTAAGGTTCCATATCTGTAATTTCAATGATTGTATGTTACAATTAGGGATGCACCGAATACAGGATTCGGTTTGGAATTCGGCCAAGATTTGGCCTTTTTCACAAGGATTTGGATTCGGCCGAATCATATATATATATATACACAGATTGTCTATCTCTATGTTAAGCACTTCAATTTTGCTGTAGCCTCCAGAGCCTCTTATACAGGATTCCAAAGAAAAAAAGAGCGAAAGAGGAAGAGAGAAAACACGGGTGAAACCAGAAAGAAAGGTATACAGAATGACTATTTAATCCTCTCTGTTAACTGGAATTATGCACATGTTGAAGAACAAGATCAGTCTAGTTCAGTACATAAAACATAAAATATTAAAGCAGTAACTATAGCCATGCAAATTCCCATATAACAAGCAAGTTGCATAATAGCATTGTTGACAACAGAAAAGAAAATACTGCAACAGGGGATTTCAATTACCAATATATTGTCTGGATTACTAATGCTGCCAGAACAGTTAATGGAAACAAGTTTATAAATGCTCTGCATGACAACTTCATGTGACAGATTATTGAGAGTATATGGAACCAAAGATTAAGGGCACATAAAGACTGTTAATATAGAGTCACTCACAATGTAAAGGGGGTGGTACAGCTGCACCAGCCCCAGACCCCGAGCAAAGGGTGCTTAAAGCAAAGACAACATCAATATGGGTATATACATACTCAAGGAGATGTCTTACATTTTAATGTAGCTTAAAGCAGAGACAACATCAATATGGGCATACAGGCACTAAAGGCGATGTCTTATATTTTTATGCAGCTTTTAATACAGTATTTTTTACTTTTTAATTTTGTGACCCATGTGGAGATCCTTTAGATTATTGAGAACCCAAGCAGGAATGATGCTATATTGGACCTAGTAATCTTCACAGATCAGGGGATAAAGAACTAATCAAGGGGATCACAAATATATATGTAATAGAACTGGGTTTTAATGACAATATGTCAGGGACCTGCTTGACTCCTGCCGGGATGTAGTCAGGACCAAGGAGAAAGCTTGAGATGAGTTAAGCAAATAGTCCAAGTTGTGGTATCAGATTAACGAGAGTCGATTTCTAGGCACAGGTTGCTTCAGGCAGCAAACAGCAAAGTCAGGATCAGGCAAAGGGGTCTGAACTAGAATATCAGTCCAAGAAAGTAATTTAAAGTGTGCACAGAAACTTACAAGAAAAGATGCAAATTCTAGTGCACCTAAATGCATCAGCTAATTGATTTAATTACATTGTGCTTGTTTGTACTCATGAGAGTTTATAGTTGTGTTTTATTGAATTGAATTTTATTGTGTTTATGTTGCATTAATGTTGCCCCTAACACATGTTCAAGCAATAGCATAGAAGGTTGCTTTTGAAACTCACAAACATGCTATTTCAGTATTTAAAATGTGATTCCCATCTCAGTCTGGCAGATGTAGGCCTATAAATTTAAATTATTTGGAATGCCAAGGATTTGAATATCTGTTAAGTGATCACATTCAAGATTATGTTCTGGAGAATGGCATTATGACTAGTGATCAACATGGCTTTATGAAGGATAGATTGGCAAACAAAGGTAATAGCTTTTTACATTTGTAAGGGCTCTGGCACACGAGGAGATTTGTTGCCGGCGATTTTAAAAAGAGCGATTTGGCGACAAGACGAGCGACAAGACGCCAATGCTAAACCAATGGAAGTCGCCAGCGTCAAAACATACGAGGCTACTTCAAGTCCCCTGCAGTTTCAAATCGCACACAGACCCTTTTCTGAGTGACTTGAGTAAACATGAGGGGGGTTAACTGTTGAGTGTACCATGGGTAGCAGATCGCCTGGAGCTCAACTCGCATGAAATCTCTTCGTGTGTATTGTCGTGGTGACTTGTCGCCAAAGCGCCAGGGGGAAAAAACTCAGGCGACAAATCTCCTCGTGTGCCAGAGCCCTAAGCAGTAACTAGAAGGGAGGGGTTGCTGTAGATCTACTTAGATATTGCCAAAGCTTTAGATACAGTGACACATTTAAGATAAGGCTTGTTCATGATGATTATTGATAAGGAAAAGTTAATCTGAGAATACAGTTTTTGCACCATGTACACTTTGCTATTTTAAAAAAGGGTATTTTGCTGGTGGGGGGGCATTAATATTTTCCTTTCTATTCATTTTCAAGAAGCAACCTAAAAAAATATATATATATCCTGTTTAATAAAATAAATATTTATCACTATGTAAAATAACCTATTTATTTGACATTTCTGTCTTACTGAAAATGTATAGAAAAACTGACAATAAACCATACATTGAAATAGAGTGTATTTTTTATTATATCATCATCATTTATTGATTAAACGTGATTCCACTTTTATTACACATTAATCTCTTATTATATTTTCTCATTTTTACAGAGTAAAGAGCCAAAATATTCCTCTACCCACAAAGCAGATACTCCTGTTTCTCAAGAGCAGAATGTTGCTCTCAATGAACAGCTTAACACAAATCACCAAGAGCCTATCACACCTTCAGATGAAGAAAAATGTGTCCCTGACTGTGTAGGACAGGACCTAGCAGTCATTTCTGAAGAGCGAGATGAGGCAAGTTGCACAATTTTACTTTGCTTTTGGAACAGAATAATACACATATGCCATATGTTAGTAATGCATGTTCTAATAGAGAATAACATAAAGGATTTTACCAATAACATAAAGGATTTTAATTGAACAGTATCCTAATCTGTTATATCAATGTAACTGCAACTAAGTCTCACTAATACTCAAAATAAAAATACATTTTATAGAACAAATGCAGATAAGGGATCCCACACATAAATTAAATTGAATTTTTTACGTTTGCTATAATTGATGCTACCCTTGAAACAAGTCTTTAGCATGTAGTTCTGCTGTTATACATTTATATTCTGTAATCATTTATTCTGCTGTAGTAATTTATTCTGCTTTGAGGCATTGTAACAAACACATAGGGGGAGATTTACTAATCCATATTTTAATATAAATGTAGTTTTTATAATAGGTTATTTGGTGGAGCAAATAATCTCTTCAATTGTTCAACTGTACACACAAGACCTGTCTGGGATTTGTATATGTATGTTTGCATGCTTGAAAATGTATCGCTGTGACCTCCAAAGACATACCATTGTAACTTTATTGATTAATTCTATTACCTCTAACAAATGCACGCTCCACTAACTAACTTTCGTCAGTCCGTCTACGATGACTACAAATATGTACTGGTATTTGCCTCAAAAATTAAAAATATTATACTAAGACTGCCCATATTAATTTACACAGGTGCATCTGGACAAAGTAAAAAAAAAAAAAAACATTTTCTATAGGTCTAATTAACTATAGCAACTAATTAGAACTTTGCATTTACTGGTAACCTGATTATTAGTGTACATCTCATTGGCTGCTGCAGCTGGGCCAAGTTTGTGCTTTTCATTACATATAGGAGAAAGGAGCTTTACAAACTGCTGTTACATAAAATGTGACCCACAAAGGCTCATACATTTGTTAGATATCAACAAAACATGCCTTTTTTTCAAGGTAAGGTTTAGTTGAAGGATGCCTTATTTTAGGATAAATAATTAAGTCCAAATTTCACTCTATGTACTTAAGTACATTTTGGAAGGCAGAAAACATGGTCAGTTCATATACAGTATATTGTACCTGTGAAAAACTCATTAGCAATATACAGTATGATATGGTTCTATTAACCACAAGCAATTTTAAACACGTCATGGATAGTGATGTGAGGGAAAGAAATAACATGTTACATAAAAAGTGACAAAATGGGCAGAAAAAGATTGCACTTTCAACATTGTCATTTCTGAAACCTGCTCAGTATGAAATATAGAAACTAAAAGTGTAAAAGGGGAATTTTTTAAATCTTTTCTAAACTTCCCACAAAATATAACTGCCAGTAAAAATAATTTACAGCTTACCTTAGAAGTCTTTGTAGCAACCAAACTTCCTTTAACTTAATTATTTTCTAAAATAGAAAGCAATTTTACAAAGTTATTAGCATTATCTGAAAACAACCAAAAAATGTGTTTGTGTCGAATATTGATTAAACAAATGAAATTATTACTTAGTGACCATGCTATTTTTCATTTACAGTGTTGCCACAGGATATCTCTCCTCTGTTAATTTGCTATGCTTTACCCACAGGTAATCAAAAGGGAAGAAAGTGTTATATCCACCACTGAGGAAAACATCAATTGCTCTGTCAACCAGAGCAATAAAGGTTGCCAGAATAATGGGTTAAATGTCTCTCAGAAAGAAAACATTTATTGCGATCCAGAACAGGAGGCAGCAGACCAAGATCTCCAGCAGATAAAAGTATTTCAAGTGTAGTACTGTACATGCTGATTTTTTTTTAAATGTTTAAAGCACGAGTTATGTCTCTTCCATTTCTGAGTGTTCTATTTGTTAAACTCATAAATGGACATAGGTGCAAAATTTGCGAAATGTATTTGCGAATGACAACCAACCAGGATTTTGCTGTTATTTTTTTTTTTTTATCTTGTAGTAGACTGTTAACTAAGCAGTGTAGTGTCCTTATTTTTTTATAAAACCTAAATTTCTCCAGCCATACAGCATGTCATCTTTTATCCTGCAAGAATAAGGAATAAAACACAGCACTTTATTGGGGATCCTGCTTAGTACATCTTTATTAAACCCCTGGCCTTCCCTCATGAATATAATGAATATAGGGCTGCCGAAAGCAGTAAGCGCTGTATTCATGGGGGTGGGGGCAGAGTCAACGAATCAATCATTTTTCATAGTTCAGGGTAGGATGCACTTGCCCTGCACTTAATAAATGACCCTGAAAGACTTTGCATCCTTAGCGTAATCTGGTTGCCATTTACCATTTTTTTTTAACATGGTATGGGACCCGTTATCTGGAAACCCATTATCCAGAAAGTTCTGAATTATGGGAAGGCAATCTCCCATAGACACTATTATAAGCAAATAATTATATTTTTTAAATGATTTCCTTTTTCTCTAAAATAATAAAATAGTAGAGGTATGGAACCTGTTATCCAGAATGCTCAGGACCCGGTGTTTTCCGTATAAGGGATCTTTCCATAATTTGGATCTCCATAACTTAAGTCTGCTAAAGATCATTTAAATATTGAATAAACCCAGTAGGCTTGTTTTTCCCTTCAAGAAGGATTAATTATATCTTAGTTAGGAGTACAAGGTATTGTTTCATTATTACAGAGAAAAAGGTAATCATTTTTTAAAATTAGAATTAATTGCTTATAATGGACTCTATGGGGCTGATTTACTAACCCACGAATCCGACCCGAATTGGAAAAGTTCCGACTTGAAAACGAACATTTTGCGACTTTTTCGTATGTTTTGCGATTTTTTCGGATTCTGTACGAATTTTTCGTTACCAATACAATTTTTGCGTAAAAACGCGAGTTTTTCGTATCCATTACGAAAGTTGCGTAAAAAGTTGCGCATTTTTCGTAGCGTTAAAACTTACGCGAAAAATGCGCAACTTTTCGCGTAAGTTTTAACGCTACGCAAAATGCGCAACTTTTTACGCAACTTTCGTAATGGATAGGAAAACTCGCGTTTTTACGCAAAAATCGTATTGGTAACGAAAAATTCGTAAAGAATCCGAAAAAATCGCAAAACATACGAAAAAATCGCAAAGTACCGATCATTACGAAAAAACGCAATCGGACTCCATTCAACCCGTTCGTGGGTAAGTAAATCAGCCCCTATGGGAGATAGCCTTTCTGGATAATGGGTTTCCACATAAGGGATCCCATACCTGTACCTTGTACTTGATGGTATCCAAGCTATAATTAATCCTTATTGGTGGCAAAAAAAATCCTAGTGGGTTTAATTAATGTTCAAATTATTTTAAAGTAGACATAAGGTATGGAGATCCAAATTACAGAAAGATCCCTTATTCAGAAACTCCCAGGTCCCGAGCAATCTGAATACCAGGTCCCATACCTGTATAGATGAGTGTCGCATTATGGCTTAAACAATTATTTACACATAATTACAGTAGTTTTCCTTAAATTAATTCACACGTGTTTGCATAGTAATATTTTATATTCATGTGAACAAATTGCTATTATCATCTGCAAAAACCTGCATTGTTGCTGCATGTTTTTTTACAGATGGTTTACTTCTATGTGCTTCCCTTATTGCTTACCCATCCCATCCACAAAGGCTCAGTTACAAAAGCATGTGCAAAACAAAATATTTAAATTTGATTCTGAAGTGTATTTGATCCTATACACGGTTCATTACAAGGTACATGAGGGCTGATTCACTAAGGTGCGTTAAAACGAGCGCTATTTATAGCATGCGTTAAAAATGTTATCGCATCTAATTTTTCATGTCTTAACGCACAATTCACTAAAAGGATACTTGCGTTAATTTAGACGCAATGCTGTTCGTGCGGTATTTGACGCAACGCGCGCTAATTAATGCATCGAACACAAATTATCACCGCATGCGAAAAAACGCCCCCCATATTAGCCATTACTTTCATAAAACTGTTCTGAAAATGACCATTTCCTTGCAAACTGGCGGATGCATCACTCTAGGGCCAACACATACTTGAATAAATCACACTGCAAAGTCCATATTGTGTTGCCAAAAGCTCATGAACTGTACTTTTCTATAATTACTGCCTGCCCCAAGTAGGTGTTAATTTTCGCACAGACTAATGCTCGTCTAAGTGTTTGTGAATCATGCGTTAGTATTATTTCTGCGGGCTAATTAACGCAATGCGGTAAAATTAACACATTCGGTTGCACGCTATTTAACGCACACAATATGCGACTTAACGCATGCAATAATACTTTAGCGAATAGCGCGTTTTTTGCATGTCAATTTTAATGCAAAAAAGCATGCGATAAGCGTTAGTGAATCAACCCTATGGTCTCAAAGGGAGATCTGAACTTGAGGTGGTGTTACTTTCAGGGCTTTCACTGCATAATGCAATACACACACACAATTGATTTTCATCTACTGAAATGCAATCGCATTCTAACGCATTTTTAGTAAGCAGCATGCACAACAGAAGTGTTGCAATTTGCATCCACAATCCCTACAGAAAAGTTGTGGCACATGCTATTGTGTGAGATCTAGCTATTAGGGTGGAGTTCTGTGAAAAAATGCTGCATCTCAGGTAAAAATAGATATGTGTCATTTCTGGAAAACTAGCACTATTATTAGTAAGTAACTCCATCATGGTTACAGGATCTTAATAATGAGCAAATTGATCAACCAGACAAGGAAGATGACTTCCAGGTCACATCTGAAACTGATGAATACAATGACGACAAAAATACATCACAGGTTAGTAACAAGCTTCTAGCTGTTCACATTTTGTCTAACTAACTTATGCTGCTCCCCTTTCTACTTTTATTTCAAGTTTTTTTTATGAAACACTTTAGTGACTATTTTCCACTCTCATGAAACTTTTTCTCTCTCGTGTCCCATACTCTGCCTGCTTTATGCTGTCTGTGCTATACACACAGGCAGCATAGGACAGGCAGAGTATGGCACACACAGACAGTATAGGGCAGGTAGAGTATGGCACACACAGACAACACAGGGCAGGGAGAGTATGGCACACACAGGCAGGTTAGGGCAGGCAGAGTATGACACACGGGCAGGGTAGGACAGGCAGAGTATGGCACACACAGGCAATGTAGGGCAGGCAGAGCATGGCACACAAAGGCAGCATAGGCCAGGCAGAGCATGGCACACACAGACAGTATAGGGCAGGCAGAGCATGACACACACAGGCAGCATAGGGCAGGCAGAGCATGGCACACAAGGCAGCATAGGGCAGGCAGAGTATAACATGCTACCATTAGTGTGAATATGGTCTTAAAAGCTCTTGTGATAACATGGGTGTGGTTTGAAGTGGGTGTGGATTAAAAGGGGGAGTGTTGAAAACTGTCTTCCATTATTGGAATTATTATTAGCCCCCCTTAATCCTCATGCACAGAGCATTTCTGCCCCCCAAGTGTATCTGCAGTTGGCACCTCACATAGTTACATAGTCCATCAAGCTCAACCCTTCCAAGTAAACCCAGCACACACAACCTATACTTACCAATCTATACACTCGCATACATAAACTATATATATATATACAAACTTTAATACTAACTGTAGATATTAGTATCACAATAGCCTTGAATACTATGCATGTTCAAGAACTCCAGGCCCCTCTTAAATGCATTAACAGAATCTGCCAAATATGACATCACCAGGAAGGGCATTCCACAACCTCACTGCCCTCACCGTGAAAAACCACCTACACTGCTTCAAATGAAAGCTCCGCTCCTCTAAAACTGGGCAGCAAACTGGAAAACGAGGTTAAATGTTGACAAGTGCAAAGTTATGCACTTTGGTAGAAATAATATAAATGCGAACTATCTCCTGAATGGTAGTTTGTTGGGGGTATCCTTAATGGAGAAGGATCTAGGGGTTTTTGTAGATAACAAGTTGTCTAATTCCAGGCAGTGTCATTCTATGGCTACTAAAGCAAATAAAGTGCTGTCTTGTATAAAAAGGGCATTTACTCAAGGGATGAAAACATAATTTTGCCTCTTTATAGGTCCCTGGTATGGCCTCACCTTGAGTATGCGGTGCAGATTTGGGCTCCAGTCCTTAAGAAGGATATTAATGAGCTGGAGAGAGTGCAGAGACGTGCAACTAAACTGGTAAAGGGGATGGAAGATTTCAGCTATGAGGTTAGACTGTCGAGGTTGAGGTTGTTTTCTCTGGAAAAGAGGCGCTTGCGAGGGGACATGATTACTCTGTACAAGTACATTAGAGGGGATTATAGGAAGATATGGGGTTGCTCTTTTTTTCCCATAAAAACAATCAACGCACCAGAGGCCACCCCTTTAGATTAGAGGAACGGAGCTTCCATTTGAAGCAGCGTAGGTGGTTTTTCACGGTGAGGGCAGTGAGGTTGTGGAATGCCCTTCCTAGAGATGTGGTAATGGCAGATTCTGTTAATGTCTTTAAGAGGGGCCTGGATGAGTTCTTGAACAATCAGAATATCCAAGGCTATTGTGATACTAATATCTACAGTTAGTATTAGTGGTTGTATATATAGTTTATGTATGTTAGTGTATAGATTGGTAAGTATAGGTTGTGTGTGATGGGTTTACTTGGATGGGTTGAACTTGATGGACTATGGTCTTTTTTCATCCCTATGTAACTATGTAATCTAAAGGGATGGCCTCTGGTGTGTTGATCGGTTTTATGGGAAACAAGAACACCCCCTGCCTATAATCCCCTCTAATGTACTTGTACAGAGTAATCACGTCCTCTCGTAAGCGCCTTTTTCCAGAGAAAACAACCCCGATCTCAACAGTCTAACCTCATAGTTTAAATCTTCCATCCCCTTTACCAGTTTAGTTGCATGTCTCTGCACTTTCTCCAGCTCATTAATATCTTTCTTAAGGACTGGAGCCCAAAACTGCACTGCATACTCAAGGTGAGGCCATACCAGGGACCTATAAAGAGGCAAAATGATGTTTTCATCCCTTGAGTCAATGCCCTTTTTAAAACAAGACAGCACTTTATTTGCTTTAGTAGCCACCAAATGACATTTCCAGGAATTAGACAACTTGTTATCTACAAAAACCCCCAGATCCTTCTCCATTAAGGATCCCCCCCACAAACTACCATTTAGTAGATAACTTATCTTTATATTATTGAACCTCATTTTCCAGCTTGCTGCCCAGTTTTCCAATTTTGTCAAATCGCTCTGCAAAGTGGCAGCATCCTGCATGGAACTTATAGTTTTGCACAATTTAGTGCCATCAGCAAAAATAGAAACAGTACTGTCTATGCCCACCTCCAGGTCATTAATAAACAAGTTAAAAAGCAAAGGACCAAGGACTGACCCCTGCGCTACTCCACTAACAACACTGGTCCAATTCGAAAATGTTCACCACCACTCTTTGTAATCTATCCTTCAGCCAGTTCTTTATCCAATTACAAATATTATGTTCTAGGCCAATATTCCTCAATTTTATCATTAACCTTCTGTGAGGTACTGTATCAAATGCTTTAGCAAAGTCCAAGATAAAAAGTCCACTGTAAGGCAGAGAGCGTCATGCCAGCCCAGACCAGTCCTGTTCTTACCCCTAAGGACACTCCCTATCTTGCATGTCTAAATGACTTGTAAGTTAGGAGACAGGTAGGGACTGGTAGTATGGATACAGTGCTGCTGAAAACAAGCAGCACTGTAGTCAAGAATGTTACCACAGATTGCTGTGCTCCAAAATACACAGAGACCTGTTGTAATTCTTTAGGAACAGTTAAGTGTAAAGATGCAACTGGGAAAATAAAAAAACATTTCTGGCTATTATGTCTAACATAATAGCCAAAAAATACTTCCTGCTTTCAGCTCTCTAACCTCTTAGTTAGTCAGTGAATTGGAATGGGGGGGGGAACATAACTGTTCAGTTAGTTTGTGAGCACGCAGGTCAGATTCAAAAGTAAACTAAGTGAACAGTTATGTCCCATATGGCACCTCAAGTCACTGATTGGTTACTGAGTCTATTTGACCTATTTTCATTTTTTCACGGAACTGTTCCTTTAAAGAAGAAGGAAAGTCAAGAATCACTGGAGGGTGGTTGTATTCACTTTCCTGATACCCTGGGCGTGACAGCAGGCAACTGCACTGGCCTGGTTCTTCTAGCGAGCACCACAGAATGATCCTCTTCCTGCTCCTTTCTTTGTGCAGGTGCACACGAGCAGTAGAGTGAAAAGCTAAACTTTAACAAAAAAGATGGCTTTATCACCCTACTATGCACTGGCCCCAGAAATTTGAAGAAAAGAGAAGCAGAAGAACAGAATCACTCTGTGGTGTTTGCTACAAAGCAATTCTATCTGGGGCAGATTTCTGAAAAAATCACTGGGGGTGCCTAACTTTTGGCAACCCCAAGTGATTGTGACTTTTAAATTGCGAATCGAGTATTTTGCCTATCTTGGAATTAAAGTTATTAAGTTAGTATACAAAACACAGAAAGTCATTAGACAGTGTAGGACTCACGTAAAATGAGGGGCCTTGACGTGGCACGTGAGCTTACATATTTTGGCCAAAGTGTGGTACTAACACCTCATTTTTTGTAAAAATTATTTTTAAAGGCAAACAAAGCGCTGGCAAACTTTCTTTCTCTTTGTGTATAATTAAGTTAGTATACACCTGACATATATTTCCTGGATGGGACAATCAGAAGTGGTTAAAATGCTCATCCTACTTCAAATTCTTTATCTTTTCAGGACAATTTCACTTCTTCCAGCTCATGCCTTTTTGTCTCCATGCATCACCTTATTTTTTACTTTCTCCGGAAACATAAATGCAAAAGTATTACTAATAACACTCTATATAGCTAAGGTGAGCTAGGGGTGCCTGACATACACAAGTATCAAATGGCAGTGATTCTGGAAGAATTTTTTCAAGTTACTATCCCCAATTCAACAAAACTGCAAACAGCAACTATTTAAGTTTAGCCTCTTGACCATTCTCCTACTACAGGGGATAAAGGTGATATCCCCTTCTTCTAGCTTCCTTCTCTCTAGGTAACTGGATAACCCAAGGAATCACATATGTAAAGTCACTGGTGCACAATGGCCACATACACATTTAGTGAGCTAGCCCAAAAATTTCTGCAGATTACTACAAATATCTACAGGTCTAACACTGCCTGACCTACCGACTTTTCCTTGCTTTCCCCCCCGACCAGGGAAACAATTTGTATCAGAGAAACACCATGTAAAGGCATGATTAGGACATTGTATAAAATGCTAATCCTGAGACACTCCTCAGAGAAAGGGAAGCCAATGCTCAAATGGGAAGCCTACATCCAAATACAATTGAAATCAGATGGCTGGGAGAGAGCATTTAAGAAGGTGAAACAGGCCACCAAATGTGCCAACCACCTACAGCATTACTCCAAACTTCACCTTAATTGGTACTTCACTCCACACCTCACCCTCAGTATCGCCTTTATGTTGGAGACAATGGAGTCTACCTTCTGGAGACTCCCCTACTCCCTAAAGACCCTATGAGAATATTTGCCAACAGATTTGCTGGGTGAGGGTGCCAGCCCTCCTACTCCCCAACATGTACCCTTTTACGGCCCTTCAACCCCACCCACAGGGAACAGTGAAACTAAGTTTGTATTACAAATGCATATTGCCTTTTCTTGGTCCTGTAGCACATTGTTCCCGACGCCCTGTCCCAATTATTTGTGTTGAAAATTTAATTAAGATCTATTTCCACAAGTGATTGTGATTGTTGGTTTCCTCCTGCACTCCAAAAAATACAGGAAAGTTAATTGGCTACTGATAAAATTTACCTGTGAAAAACAGGTTATCTATCCTATTTCAATAAAAAGATTTCCCTGTGGGGCCAAGCAATCTACTTACTGAATGTCAACTTATTTTCATCAAAAAATGAAAGTGTTTTAAAGTGATTAAAATATGTGCTTCAAAAACACTACTATAGATTATGTAAACAAGCTGCTGTGTAGCCATGGGGGCAGCCATTCAAAACTGAAAAAAGGAGAAAGGGCACAGGTTACATAATAGATAACAGATAAGCTCTGTAGTATACAATGGGATTCTGCACAGCTTATCTGTTATCCTGTGCTTGAATGGCTGCCCTAATGGCTACAAAGCAGCTGGTTTATATAAACAATAGTAGGGTTTCTGAACAAAACACTGCAGTTTTACCACTGCAGGGCAACCTTACTTTATCTCTGATATAACATATTTTAATTGTCTGTGAGATATATATATATATCAATGATTTAAAGGCTCTAAAAACATGAATTAATATTATCTACAGAGTGTATATAACATTAAGGGCTCTGGCACACGGGGAGATTAGTTGCCCGCAACAAATCTCCCTGTTCGCGGGTGACTAATCTCCCCGAAATGCCATCCCACCGGCGAAAATGTAAATCGCCGGTGGCATGGCATACACGGCGGCGCAATTTCAGTGAAATTGTGGAAGTTGCCTTGAGAGGAAACTTCCACGATTTCACTGAAATCGCACCGCCGCTATTACATTTTCGCCAGTGGGATGGCATTTCGGGCAGATTAGTCGCCCGCGACTAATCTCCCCGTGTGCCAGAGCCCTAAGAAAAAGGGCCAGTAGTAAAAATGTATTTTGGAGAGTCCTATGTGGCTTAAATTAGTAATTTTAGTTTGGCATTTGTAGCATTAATAGACATTTGTCAGTTTTTTTGGGGGCTCAGCACTTAAACAGTAACTGCTACATGATCCTTTGCTGCAGGATCCATGTACAGTACAGAATACTTCACCTGTCCAGGAAGAGATCATCTCTGATCAGAGTGAACTTACGGAAGCACTGAACTTTCAAGATATTATTGCATCTGATACCAATTGCCTACAGGAACATTATATTACCTTGGAACCTGATTCATACCAAGATCAAATAAAGTTTCAACAGGTCAGTTAAAGAAAGTTATACATTGAAAGCAGTTTCTTATGTATGTATGCATATATGTAAATGTTATTTAAATAGTGCTACTTATGTACACAGGGCTACATACCAGCAGAAAATATACCTGTGCAAAACAGGTCATCTTTCCTAAAGATTAGGGTCAATAAAAAGATTTCACTGTTGGGCCAAGTAATCTACTTACTGTATGACAAC
This sequence comes from Xenopus tropicalis, assembly GCF_000004195.4. Lineage (NCBI taxonomy): Eukaryota > Metazoa > Chordata > Amphibia > Anura > Pipidae > Xenopus > Xenopus tropicalis. The sequence goes on from NC_030677.2 coordinate 94,059,707, forward strand.
TTACCTGTCAGCTAGTCAAACAATTTAAGAGCTTCATAGGCATACTGAATGTTACTATACTATTTGACCATCTGATGTTATATGCTTTTTTATAGGATAATCTTTATTGCATATAAGCAAAGCATAAATGTTTTCTCCATATTTAAATTGTAAGTAATAAAAAGGTACATGCGTAAGAATAGACCCACCCCACCACAAACACAGGGAATATTTTGGGGCAATCCTGGCTACATAGATGTTGCTGTAACTAATATAAACTTATTTCACAGGTTTAAATTTGATAATGAGTAGGGCTACAGTGAGCCTTGAGGCATGTGATGTACCCTAAGCAGAAAAAGAATAGCAGGGTAGTTAACAGTAAACATCAGAGAAAGCAGCAGCAGAAAAAGAATAGCAGGGTAATTAACTGTAAACATCAGAGAAAGCAGCAACACTGATAAATTAGAATGGCATTTGCAATAAATTTTATTCTGTGTGTAAAATTTATTGATAGTGATGATATGTTTCGTACAATGTATTTATAGTATATAAATACCAATCTTCATTGTTCTTAAAGGAAAGAAAAGCAGCACCTGAACATATATCCTATTTCCTCCAACTTCCATGCTGAATATAACAATGTTTTTAATTCTTTCCATTTGATTGCCTACTTTGTTCATTCATTGGCTGATATAACTTAAGGTGGCCATACAGGGGCCGATTTCAGCTGCCGACTGACATCTGGCCTGAAATTGGGCAGCTCTCAGTTAGGAAGGTTCAATTTTCCCGTCGGATTCCGACAGCACCTATGCCTGCCTTTTTAATTCAATTTTTTGGCCCTAGGGCAAAACAATCGTATTAGCCCGATATAGCTCACCAGTATGCCGGCATATTGGGAGCAGATCCTCTTGCTTGGCGACCTTGCCAAACAAGCAGATCTTACAGTGTAGATGTATGTGTTTTTTAATGTGGAATTAGCCACATATTATAACAATAGTAATATAACAGTGCATTTTTTCATGAAAAGGCTTCATTTATATAAAACAGTATTTAACATATGTACTGTGATTTATTTTTGTAGAGACCATCAAGGGTGTAGTAACTTAAATGTGAACTATTTTTAATATTTCTACTTTCCAATCTGGGGAATATATTTTCACCCTTCTTTTTTCCCCTAGGATGTTACACAGTTAGCAGAGGATGATTCTGCTATACAAACAGATTTTGAAACAGGTATGCGCTCCTCTTACTGCAATTTAGCACCACATCTTACAATTTGAATATTATATATAAATAATAGGGGTATCTGTTCAATCCTTAATCTTTAAACACTGGAGGTGCTGTGAGTTCTCCCTTGAATACTCCCAAACCAATCATCAACAAGTAAAGACTCCACTAGGCTACACTTTTTGTACCTAATAAAAAGCACAAAACCTGCTGCCTTCAACTTCATTAAAGTAATGTAACAAAAGGGGCACACATTACTATAGGTCTAGAAACACAATGCAGTCAATCATAAGGTAGCATTTCTGGTAAAAAAAAAAAAAATCTAATAGGCTGCTTTGGGTTTCTAGACCTAAGTAAACTTTGTGCCTTTTATTATATTAACCTCAATGATTTATTAATCTAACAAAATCACAATTTGAAAATTCTTTACCAAACATTAAAATTTATAGGCATTCATTCAAATGACAAGTTCATTATTTATTCCCTTAATAAATCTCAGACAATATTTATATATGATATTATATTATAAAAAGCTATTAATACATCATATGTGACATTATATTACAACAAGCTGTGAATATAATTGCTGTGGTGTACATGTCAGAATTCTTTAACTCTTCAAGTGCCAACTTCTCAACAGGTAGAGAGGATTTTTGAAATATATCTTACTTGTTTTGAACCTCTTCCTGTCTGGGGTGGCAATACAAATGTCTTAGGTCTCAACTGTTTTAGTTCTCAGTTTTCTTTCAGGGTTCTTGTTTCTTGCTTTGGGATTTATGCAAGGCCCAATTCTTCATCAAGACCCTGAGTGCCTTTTTAATGGTTTGGAGGCCAGACATCTTTTGGGTCAGGTGGTTGATACATTACTTAAGGCTAGAATGAGTGTGGGAAAATTATTTGTTGCCATTTCAGTAGAGGGGTTGCTAGTAGTTTTTGGACTTCCTTTAGTCTGGAAAAGTTGCTAAAATATTGAAAAAGTTCATGTTGGGAGTTCACAGGGCTTAGAAACCTATGGTGAAAAGCATGCTTACATTTTCATCAACTGGCTTTGCAGTAGCTGGCTATACACCGAAAGACCCTCCCTTTTTCCTTGATGTGCCCGCCTTAAGGTGAGTGATATCAGATTTGGATCACATTGATGGGATGCAGGCTAATGAGGTGAGGACCATGTATGAGCCAATGCACCGGCAGGGATTTTACACCTGACTGAACAACATCTGCCTGAAATATCTTTGATCTTCATGCAGGATCCCTACAGGAAATAGACACCCTAAAGAAACAAATGCAGAAGCTGAGAGCAGAAAATCAGGAGTTAAAAGATAAAATACAGGCGAGTACATGATAAGCAAGGTGAACATTTTTGAAATTCTAACACTATGGACTGAATCTCAATAAATAACTAATTTTGTCCTTTCAGATACTTGAAAATTATGAGCGGGATGAAAGTGATATGGAAAATTCTTCAGACTTTATTCCACTCATCTTGTATGACTCCCTTCAGAGTCAATATATGCTTCTGCAAGAGCAGCTTAAAGAAACCCAGAATGAGCTGCATGGTTTGCAAAGTTCCACAGAGCAACTGTCCTCTCCCTCTTGCAAACTGATCCCTGCTGATGCTTATGAACAGCTCCGTATTGAGCATGAAGCTCTGAAACAATCCTTTAAGAAGCAACAGACCGCAAAGGGTCTAGAGCAGATTAAGAATGAGGAGGAACTGCAAAATATGGTGGAAGCTAGTAGGCTGCTACAGTGTGAGAAAAGATGTAAAGAATTGGAGGAAAAATTAAAGAAGCTGCAAGACTATAAGAAGCAATGCAAAGATATGCAGAAAGACCTGAAGAAGCTACAAGACAGTGAAGAGAGGTGCAGGCAACTGCAAGAGGAAGTTCAAACACTTGATGAAAATAAAAAACAGTGCAAACAAACTGATGAGGTTTTGGAGAAACTGCTGGAAAAGGAGGAACACTGTCAAATGTTGCAAGAAGAAGTAAGGAGACTTCATGAACAAATTGAAATGGGAATTCTTAGCACAGAGGATGCAAATAAAGGCATGGTAAAACAAGATGAAAAACAAAAGTATAATGAATGTAAAGATAGTGCAGAGGAAAAAAGCAGTAAGGACCAACTGAGAGAGGACCAGGAGCAGCAGAAAGAGCTTCTGGAGACATTATCTCAAAGGGATCAACATATTCAACAACTAAAAGAGGAGTTTGAAGATGCAATGGGCTTAGTTCAGAGTGAAATGAAAAGGAGAGAAACTGTGGAGGCTCTTTGCAAACAAAGAGAGGATGAACTAAAGAAACTCAGAGACAGACAGGAAGAAGAGAACAAGAAGATGCAATATATTTGTGAACAGAGAGATATTTTGCAGAAAGAAGCACAAGAGTTACGGGATCAGTTAGAAAAATGTAATTATGCAGATGCTAAGATGCAAAATATAGAGACAGGATCCTTGCAACAAACACAAGAGCAATTGGAACAGACACAAGAACATCTCTCTGTTGCTCTGCAGGAACTGAAAAGCCTTCGTGAGAATGCGGTGCCCATGCAGGTGCATCGCCAAGAGCAAGAATCACTAACTTGTGAAGTGCAGGATCTAAAGATTAAAGTTAGACAACTAGAGCAAAAACTACAGAGCCGGGAACGGGAAACAGAGAAGCTGCAACATGAACTGGATGCTGTGCAGGCTGCAGATCAAACAAATGAAGCACTGAAAAATGAAGTGGCATCCTTGACACAAAAACTGAGTGAACTAAGCAAACGGCATGAGCGGACAAGTGTGGAAGTCTTCCAGGTTCAGAGGGAGGCCCTTTTTATGAAAAGTGAAAAACAAGCAGCCGAGGAACAGCTGGAAAAAGTACAGAAACAGCTGGAAATTGTCACAGGGCAGATGCAGCACATACAGGAGAAAGGCCATGTAAAGTCAGAGCTTCCTGTAGAAAAGGAACAAAGGGTAAACATGACTAATATAATGTGCCTAAATCTGGACAGACTAAACACACACACATGTTTTTATACAATACAGAATGTTACGATCCCTTTGTGAGAAGTGACCAAATCAGAACTTTGAAAGCAGAAACTCACTTCTAGTTGTTATGATTATTTGGTTATGGTTATTTCACTATAGTGTAAAAGTATAAATGATCAAGCTTGAGTAACTCTACAAATATATGCTCAAATCAGCAGCTAATTAGCTTCCATCAGCCATTTTTAGCACTCTGGCACTCTGAGTCGGGAATAGCTGCAGGCCTCTAAGCTCTGTTTTGGAAGTGAGCTTCCTGATTTTTTATCAGGTGTGCAAGTGCTCATGAATGACCCCTGAAGTCTTTGAATATAAAAATAAATATTTGTTAAAAAACTGTCCTTGGACTGGAGATTTATACAAATCTGCTTTTTACTTCTAAGAACCATATTCAATTCCCCTTCTATTTAATTCATTAATAATTATTGCTGTGGGTCCCTAGAACAGCACTCCTACCTTGTATAGAACACCCATAGTGCCACCAAAGGTTGGCTTTACCAATACTGCCTAAGGGTGGGGTGGGGGTGGTAAAATGTATTTTTTTTAAAGCACTTCGAAAGGAGGTTTTACCATCATCATAGTAAAGATGTCTGGAGTGTTAGAGAGTGAATCTTTAAATAAAGTGAATTGGATGTAAACAGTGTTTAGATACTTTTTTTAGGAAGAAAATGAATATATTGTTAGAGCTAGTAAAGAAGGTCATCACTTGTTTAACAAGGACTTGTTTAACATTTTAGTTGTTAGTTTTGGGGTCAGGAAGGTTACTCCCGATCTAAATGTACATTACCTTACCCTTTTTACACAATACTTTACTTTTCCTTTCCACCAATTTACCTATCCTAGTGGTAATGATTGGTATTTCTGATTTTATGTGAAATTTATTCCTATAATGATGGGGCATAGAACCAGTAGCTAGCCAAGTGGATGCCTGCATTTTTGCTCATTGCTTTCTTATCTGCCGGTTTTCACATAGGGATGTGAATATTCTCTGAGCGGATTGGACCTGGCAAAGACCAGTACCCTATGCATTAAGACTTTTATTTAAATGTTTTTAGATCTCAGAATTATCCCAAGAAATTCTTCTACTGAAAGAGGCTTTGAACAGTCAAGGAGACCAGACCAACCTGGAACAAGAACTGAAGCGACTCAGAGAACAGAGGAAGGGTGATCAGCAAGAGCAGCATAGAATGCAAAAGGAACAAACGAGTTTGCAGCACAAATTGAAAACCATTGAACAGAAACACAGAGTTAGTTTTGAGTTAATAAGTTATGGCATACCATAAATATTGTACTAAATTCTTGTTTTGCTCCTGTAATCAAGATGTTGAATTATACTTTTTCAGGAATCTGAGACACATCACAAATCAGTCATTGAAACATACAGAACTCACCTACTTTGTGCAGTGCAGGTAAGAAAGAAATGTATTGTTCTGGTTAAACGTAGGTTGAGACAGCATTTATGAACAAATGAAAAGTGAAAAGTTTTGTCCAAAATCCAATGACCAATCACTAGTTTTATTTATCTCATGACACACCCTGAAACAACTAAGCACTTTTAGTGCATTCATACTTTACATTTCTATTCACTGTAAAAAACATAAAAAGCATAAGGTGAGTATACTCACTAGAAACTGTTCCATTTACTGTATCAGCAGTACAGAATGTTATACATACTTCTGAATGCTGTGAAAAAGTAATTACTAATTCATAGGAAGCAGAACATACATACTTTTTGCCAGCAAAAACAATCACTATTCTAACAAAGTACTTCATAGTAATCAGAGCACACATACATAATACAATGCATAAATCAGGGATATCAAACTGCTTTGGTCTGTTTTTATTTAATTTATTCATCATTAACGGGGGGGGGGGGATTGTTAGTAATGTATTAGTGTTTGCAGATGAGACAAAACTATCTTCTTTGCTGTCCTGCTTTTCACTAGACAGTCCAGATATTCAGACAAAAAAATCAGTCATTACTACTTTTTTATTTAGTGATTATACTGGCATGTCTGGGGTTATTATTCTTTTTATATATTTTTTAGTGATTATACTGGGCTTAATATTGCTTTTATCCATTTTATTTAATGATTCCAAATTCTGTCCCTGGAGTGGTTTTACCGGCAGATACATTTTAAAGCTTAAAGAAGGGGTTGGGTGGCTTTTTAGCAAGAGACAAAATACAGGGCTATTGAAATTAGCTCACAGAAAAATTAATCCAGGGACTTGTCCAGTTGCGATCTTGGAGCCAGGAGGGAATTTTTTACCCCTCTGAATCAAAGTGAAGAGGCTCCAGATGGGTTTTTTCCTTTTCTTTAATCCTCTAATCCATCCTTGTATTCCTGCTGTTGAGGCTTTTCGATTTTTCCCATCTTTTCTTACCTTTTCTTACCCATTTTAAACCACCAACTCCACCAATAAAATTTAGGACTAAAGGCTATTATTATTATTTAATAATTTAACATTTATTTATAAAGCGCCAATATATTCCGCAGCGCTGTACAATAAGTGGGTTTCATACATTGGACATACAGAGTAACATAAAGCAATCAATAACCGATACAAGAGGTGAAGAGGGCCCTGCCCAAAAGAGCTTACAATCTACAGAATAATAGAAACTGTATGCTCTAAACAACTAAGACCTGTAGTGATGTTACCAGCATAACTTAACTTGTGAACACTAAAGTAGCTTTATACTGAATGAAAGATCATTTTTGTTGCCACTGTTATTACTGGAGGGGTACATCAATAAAAGTACTGCAGGTGACCAAATCTGCTATCAGTGAAAGGGTTAAATTACATACCCATCACTTGGGTCAAGCAGGGTGATAAGTCGTTAATGTGGTTTGTGCATCTCACCTCTGTTTCTATTCTAGGGTCAGATGAATGAGGATGCCCTAAGAATTTTGCAGCAAATCCTAAAAATGAGGCTTAATCACTGATAACGCAATTGTGAACCAATGAAAGCTTTGAGGAAAAAAAGAAAAATGTACTCTCTTTGTGCTCTTTTCCATGTTGCATGGAGCCTTGTAGCCAGAAAAGAAGGTATACAAGGATACAAAATGAACTCTTCATTACAGATTTCTGACAGTAACTGTAAGGCAGAGATTATGCCAATAAAATAAAACATAAAATCATGTATTGGTGTGCTTTCTGTTTGTCATATTCCAGTCAGCAGATGCTAGAATATTTAGTTGATAAAGCCTAATGGCAGGTACAAAAAAGGGCAGGCCCCATAGCTGTCAAGGATGTGTTATACATGCATGGGGCTTAAGGCCCCCATACACGGCCGATAATAGCTGCCGATATCGGTCCCTTGGACTGACTCGGCAGCTTATCTGCCCATGTAGGGGCAGAAACGAGCGAACTGGCCAACCAATAACTGGCCTGAAATTTGCCACATATCGATCGGCCAGGTTAAAAGATTCAGTCGGATTGGGGGCCGCATCGGCTCGTTGATGCGGTCCCCGAACCGACTGCCCCATTGCCGCCTACATAATCCGGTCGTTTGGCCCTAGAGTCAAACGATCGGATTATTTTTTTTTTTTTTAACTTCAAGCTCCCCGATATCGCCCACCCGTAGGTGGGGATATCGGGGGAAGATCCGCTCGCTTGGCGATCTCGCCAAGCGAGCGGATCTTACCGTATATGGGGACCTTTAGTCTTTTCAATGGGGCCCCATTCTACTTGTTAGGTAGGGCCCACCGCACAGTGGGCTAATTACTAGGATCCCCCAGCAGCAGGGCCCTGCTAACTTTAGAATGGGGCCCCATAAATACTGTTGTCAGCCCTGTCAGCCCTGATGGGCAGGATGTTGTGTATCACACATAAGAATGCTTTCTGACAAGTTCTTTGTGAGGAAATGGAGAAAAAGATTTTAGTTAGTGGCAACACTGTACTCTCGATAATATGTAAGTGCAAAAACATTGCTTCAGTAGGAAGCAACCCAACACAGGAACACTCATAGGATCTATGTGTACCTAATGGGCCTAGTGGTAAAGTCTGCTGGGAAAAACAATGACATGAATACAGACCAAAAGGGAAATACAGGCATGGGAATTTCCCATTTTTCTATATTTCAAATGATTAGTGAGTTCAGATACCTATGCTAGCTGAAGTTTTTATTCCCAACATAAAAAAAAAGTTTATTTTGTCAAGCTTACAATGTGTTGTTCAAAAAAGTCTACTAATTTACTGTTTACAGACAGTAAGCATGTATTTTCTCCAGTCCACTAAAAAAACAAAATGGTAACAATTATTAAACAGGTTATTTTAAAGTGCATTAAAACAAACACTTCACTGTGACAAATATAACGTGTTCCATTATTTTTTACACCACAGCATATACCTTGCAATTTTCAACTATTCATATAAGCCAAATGGCTAGAAGGAGAAAATCTTAAATGTTAACTGTAATAGATGCCCTCTGAAGAAGGCGACAGGATCTATGGCTGCTAGATTTGTCCACAACCCACAACACAATTTATCAGAAGCATGTACAATTCCATGTGTTCAAATAAGTGGTATAAAGATTCCCATTGGACTGAGGGGAGGTGGATATGGGTTCTCTGAATGAACTGAGCCTCACAACAGACGAGTCTGGGTTTGGTGGATTCCAGGATAACTGCTCCCTGTCCGAATGTGTAAGGTTTACTGTAAAGTAAGGTGGAGGAGGAATAGTAGTATGGGAATGTATTTTTTAAGCATAAATGTTAGTAAAATCCTGGCAAGTCCTGTTTTAAGGACTTAGGGGCTGATTTACTTACCCACGAACGGGTCGAATGGAGTCCGATTGCGTTTTTTTCGTAATGATCGGTACTTTGCGATTTTTTCGTATGTTTTGCGATTTTTTCGGATTCTTTACGAATTTTTCGTTACCAATACGATTTTTGCGTAAAAACGCGAGTTTTCCTATCCATTACGAAAGTTGCGTAAAAAGTTGCGCATTTTGCGTAGCGTTAAAACTTACGCGAAAAGTTGCGCATTTTTCGTAGCGTTAAGTTTTACGCAAAAATCGTATTGGTAACGAAAAATTCGTACAGAATCCGAAAAAATCGCAAAACATACGAAAAAGTCGCAAAATGTTCGTTTTCAAGTCGGAACTTTTCCAATTCGGGTCGGATTCGTGGGTTAGTAAATCAGCCCCTTAGTCTTGGGTCAGAATGGCCTTGGATTAGGGAGTGCAGTTTGTGCTGCAATTTGTAAGTAGTAAAAACTGCATACACAGCTAAAAATAAAATACACTTTTAATGTAATTTTATTACAGGGAAGAAATTTTGATTATTCGTTAATTCTGCCTCCATTTTGTCTAACTTTACATTAATACAATGTTTTAAATGTGCACCACAATGTGTTAAATGACTCATGTGAAACATTATCATTGTATAGTATATATGTATATGTCAATTATAGGCCTGTAAGTTTGACATCCGTGGTGGGCAAGTTATTTGAAGGCTTGTTAAGGGATCACATTCAAAATTATGTAGTGGAGAATGCCATTATGAGCAGTAATCAGCATGGCTTTATGAAGGACAGGTCATGTCAGACCAATTTAATTGCTTTTTATGATGAGGTAAGTAAGAAGCTGGACAGTGGGGATGCAGTAGATATCATCTATTTGGATTTTGCCAAAGCATTTGATACCGTTCCCCACAAACGACTGCTTTCTAAGCTAAGGTCTATTGGTCTTAGTGAAGCCGTTTGCACATGGATAGAAAACTGGCTACAGGATCGGGTACAGAGGGTGGTTGTTAATGGTACATTCTCTACTTGGAATAAGGTCCTCAGTGGGGTCCCTCAGGGTTCTGTACTGGGTCCACTTTTGTTTAATTTGTTCATAAATGACTTAGGGGAGGGTATTATGAGTAATGTATCAGTGTTTGCAGATGACACAAAACTCTGCAGACCAGTCAATTCTATCCAGGATGTGACATCCCTGCAGCAGGATCTTGACCAACTGGCAATCTGGGCAGCTAAGTGGCAGATGAGATTTAATGTGGATAAATGTAAGGTCATGCACCTGGGATGTAAAAATATGCAAGCCCCGTATACCCTTAATGGGACTGCACTAGGCAAATCCATAATGGAGAAGGACCTTGGAGTCCTTGTAGATAATAAACTTGGCTGTAGCAAGCAATGCCAGGCAGCAGCTGCAAGGGCAAACAAGGTTTTGAGCTGTATTAAAAGGGGTATAGATTCACGGGAGGAGGGGGTTATTCTTCCCCTTTACAGAGCGCTGGTAAGGCCCCATCTAGAATATGCTGTTCAGTTTTGGTCTCCAGTGCTCAAACGGGACATTACTGAGTTAGAGAGGGTCCAGAGAAGGGCAACTAAGCTGGTAAAGGGTATGGAAAGTTTCAGTTATGAAGAAAGACTGGCCAAGTTGGGTCTGTTTACACTGGAGAAGAGGTGCTTAAGAGGTGACATGATAACTATGTATAAATATATAAAGGGATCATATAATAACCTTTCTAATGTTTTATTTACCAGTAGGTCCTTCCAACGGACACGAGGGCACCCACTCCGTTTAGAAGAAGGGAGGTTCCATTTAAACATTCGGAAAGGATTTTTTACAGTGAGAGCTGTGAGGTTCTGGAATTCCCTCCCCGAATCAGTCGTGCTGGCTGATACATTATATAACTTTAAGAAGGGGCTGGATGGATTCTTAGCAAGTGAGGGAATACAGGGTTATGGGAGATAGCTCTTAGTACTAGTTGATCCAGGGACTGGTCCGATTGCCATCTTGGAGTCAGGAAGGAATTTTTTCCCCTCTGTGGCAAATTAAAGAGGCTTCAGATGGGGTTTTTTGCCTTCCTCTGGATCAACTAGTAGTTAGGCAGGTTATATATAGGCATTATGGTTGAACTTGATGGACGTATGTCTTTTTTCAACCCAACTTACTATGTTACTATGTTACTATGTAATTATCAGAGCACATATAGAAATATTGATGAGTGGCCCACAAGGTGGATTATATAAAGATGAATTAGTACTCTGCTCAGCATATTTGAAGTAACCATTAATTTTTCTTAATACAGCCATGAGCTATTCTTAATTTTTTGTTCATTTGGCACTTAAAGGTGACAGAAGCAAAGCAGGCAAACACAAACCATAAAAATCAGAAAGCTGCTACTTGCCAAAATTGACTACCATTAACCAAAATGGGTAGCACTACAGGTCCATTGGCACTGCTACTATCTTATTAAATCCAGTGCTGGTATGTGTTTTAGAAGTAGTAGCAAGTGCAGTCTGGTTAAAATAAATGGAAAGGGATTTAGGGCAACTAGCAGCATTTTAGTCATCATCACTAGTAGTGGCAATCAAAATTTTGAATGCGCCAAAGCCCAAAGAAGATGTAAGAAAGTTACATGCAGGCCATATACAATGGCCGCCATAGAAAGGCAATTGATTGGATACGGTACCAGGAATTTTGCCTGTAGCCTTTTTTAGAGAATTGCCCCAAATAAATTCTTCTTCCTCCCATGGAGTTACATTGGGCAGCTGCTAGCAATTACAGGTCAAGTCAAGTAGGAATTTATTGCCATTTGTGCTACAATACAAAGAAATTCTTTAGCAGCATGGTACTGTAAATTAAAGAAAGAAGGGCACATCTTGATTTTTATTTCTGAAAAGTATGCTGAATACAACAAATTCATGATCAATTTCTGAAGGTGATCAAATTCAACCTTCCACTAATTTAATCAGCATTTATTTTCTAATTTTTTACGAAAACAGTGGATACAATGCCATCCCTTTAGCCACATATATTTTTTATATAACCCAGTTTTTATCTTGGCTCTCTAAAATGTCCTGAATCAAGCTCCTCAATACTTTTATGCTTTAAAAAAATCCAGCTTTTGAAACTGTCAACAATATATCCAAGTTCAAAATGATTAGCTAGTGAATTAAACAGCAGTACAGCTACAACTGACATCTCTTTTTTTTATCTATCTGGACATTGAACTGATTAGTTCTAAACTCCTCTGTAAACTCTTATTTTAATACAGGACAATATGAATTGCTACATACTGAGTAAGGCAATATAAATAGCTGTAACGAAAATGTGACTTATTTTGTTAACTGTATTTTGTTATGTAACTATGTTTTTTTTGTACATGTGTTTAGAGCACAAACAGAGAGAAACAGGAAGTAATTAAAGCCTGAAAGTATTCTGTTATATAAGGTTTAACAGTCGTAAGAAACTTGCTTAGCTTTGTGTGTGTGTGTAGAACAGGAAATATTAATTTATAATGCAGTAATTTTATTGCTATTTAAATAAGGCATGGTGGCATGTTACAAGTCGAACATTATTCAATGGAGTATAATAATGTACATCTATCTTTAAAGGACATACAGTTAATTCTTGCTCCTTATATGGTAACTAGAACATCATTCTGGGTGTTTCCTATATAAGGAATAATGGGAAGTTTACAAAGAAAACGTTCTTTCTATGCCACACAACACAATCTGACTCCAAAACAAAAACTAGTCTCCCTAAAGGTAAGTGTACAGGGTAAAACCTCTGGCTGCTTTATGTAGACACTAGACACTATCCAAGGTTTCCAATACTAGCTCTTTTGGTAGGGCATTTGTTATGGCTTCTTTTTTAAAGCAAGTATCAAGAAAGACATTGGGCAAATCTACACCTAGGCTGTAAATCTTGCCAACAAAATGCTTAGGTTTTTCAGATAGCTTTAGGGTTCGTACGCGCTAGCGTTTTTTTCTGAAAAGAAATATATCTGCTATCTACAAAGTAATTTTATCTTCTAAGTGACACCAGTGCATTGAGGTAAAATGTTGTTGTTTCGTGAAATTCCATGGTTTCACATACTTTAACCCTTTCCCTGCCAAGCACGTAGCTTCTACGTGCTGGCATAAAAAGTCGTTGTGTGCCAAGCACGTAGAAGCTACGTTTTCCATTAAGGGAGCGCGTTCTCTGCACCCGCCGATCAATGCGAGTGCAGAGACGCGCTGCCAGCCCCACAACCCCCTAGGCAATGAGCTTACCAGCGCTGATGCTCCTCTGCCCCCTCCGATCGCCCCCAGAGTGACCCCAAGTCGCAGCGACGTCATCAGGACGTGCCTGCTGCGTGGGGTATTTAAAACCAGACCCAGGCGCTGCCCCCTCACTCGTGGAGTCTCGTGGAGCCTGCCTGCAGCCCCCTGCGACCCTCCAGCACCGAGATCTGCCTGCCTGCCTGCCTTTGAGATCTGCATTGCCTGCCCCCAGGTACCAATTTAGCTTTATTTATACACCTCACATTTTTTTTTTTTTGGCTGATTTTACTTTTGTTTACAGTTTTACACTTTTTTTTTTTTTTTACTTTTTTTGCACAGGCATACACTTACACACACATATACACATACAAGTGTGCACACATATTTTTTTTAACTTTGCCTTTATTTTATTTTCCATTTTAGCCTTTACACTCTAATCACTGTTTGATCAATTTTATTTTGTATTATTGATTTTATTTGTTTCATTGCTTTTTGAGTTCTGCGTTATACTTTTATTACTGTTATATTGTTTGTTACCTTGATTTTGCAGTGTGACAAGTGATCAGGTACCCTGAACGCAAGTCACACTGCATAATCACATTTTTCTTGCATTTTCAGTGATTTTCTTAGTTTCTAGTTCTGCGTTGTACTTTTGATTAGTTATATTACTTATGTTACTTTGATTTTGCAGTGTGACAAGTGATCAGGTACCCTGAACGCAAGTCACACGGCATAATCACATTTCTTTTTTTTGCATTTTATTGCATGATTTGTGTTGCTGTTCATTTACTGTTCTTGCTTATTTATTGTTCTTGGTTGTATTTAGAGAACTTTGCTTGTGTTACTTTTATTTCAGTAGTAATTAGGTCATAATCACTTTTTTGTATATTCAGTGATTTTATTGCATTTTTGCAATTTCACATGTAAGGGGTAATTGGGGTGGACAAGAAAAGTGGGTTACCAATACATATTTGGTATTGTTGGATTCAGCAGAATCAGGGCTTTTACAAACAGTAAAATTTTTCTAAGTTAATGTAACCGTTCTTGGAAAAAAAACACAAAATAAAAATACTTTTTCTTACTTTTCTTTATTTCACTTTTTTTTTTATATATTTCACTCAAAAAATGTGTTAAATCTCCAGAAAAAGTACAAAATTTCAATGTTCAAGCCCAATTCGTTCCGGAAAAACAATATATAGCATGATTTATTTAATGTAGGTTTTCTTGTAAAAAAAAAACGAAGCAAATGTACTGAGTGCAAAATGTCTAAAAATGGCTTGGCAGTAGATGTTCCCTTTGGGACAAATCGGCTGGCAGTGAAAGGGTTAATGAAAATTGAAACGCAGGTTAGCTCATTGCTATTTAGGACAGAATAATAATAAAAATTCTACAAAGTCTTCAAAACCATTTTCCAGTTCAACTGTTTTGAGATAGTACACCGAAATGTTTACTGTTTTTAATAGCTTTTCATTTTTTATTGTTGATCATTGAATTCAATAGATTCAAGCTGTATTTTTTATCTGTTTCCCAGAATAAGCTTGGGAAAGGGGGAATGAATAGTGATTAGTGATGAGCGAATCTGTCCCGTTTTGCAACCACAAAAAAATAGCAAATCTTTCAAAAGAAAAAATCCACGAAATGACATTTTGCTTAAAGGGGAACTATCGTGAAAATCAAATTGTCCAGATGGAAAGATATGATGAAAATAATAATATTCTCAAATATATGTGTTGACCAACTATGCTTACTTTTTAAATAATATTACAGACTGTTACGATCCTGTCTCTGAGAGCCAGTTCAAGTCATTGCTGAATGGGAGTGGCAATACCTTGCTGTGATGTCACAAAACCAGTAGCTATGTCCCGCCCTCCCTTATGCTGAATGCAAAGCATTCTCCCACCAACTGTATTGCCAGACAGGTGTTGAACTTTTGTACTCTTTTACTACAGGGACATTTCCCATGGGGAACTTTTAGTTTAGGAAAACAATATATAATTTTTTTGGGGGGGGACAACCTAAGCTTTCAAACTATGCCAACATTTTTTGTATAATGCCACTTCTGTAAAAAGATATAGGCTTCTAAATGTCTAAAAAAATTAAGAAAAATAATATTTTCCATAATATAAACACATATATCAGAAACATGAATTATTTTATGCACAAAAATATGCACCAATACCAAATATATATGGTTTTATGGAGATTTCTCACTTGTATAGGTCAAAAACTCCCAGCAGTACACTACCAAATTCCCAAAGCACTGCTCCAGAAAGCTGCATACTTTAGATTTCAAGGCCAAATATTCCACTTACAGTAGGTTTACCCTAGAAAACTATACATTTTTGGAAAGAACAGAGTCTGATGAATCCAGAATAGGCACAACTGTCTGTCTACTCCAAATTGCCAAGTTACAATGCTTTTTAAATTTATCAGTTTTTATAAAAATGTGTGAAATTTTTGAAAATTTATTTCAAAAGCTTCCAATCTACAGCATTTTATCTCCCACATATCACAGAGCCCTCCAGTGTGCCGTAAGACCCCCTAACTGTACAGAGACCCCAGAAATTAATTAAATTAATCCTATCTGTACCAATGGCCCCTTTATTGGAGCTCCCTATAGATCCTATCCGTTCTCTGTCCGTGTTTAAATGAAGAGTGGGCATATCCTAACAGTCCCTGCCAGAAGCACAGCAGGAGGGGGGATAGCCAGTTTAATATATAATATATACAGTTTTAAATTAAAATTCACAATATAATGGGGACAACCAAAATAAAGAATGAATATATAAAAACTTATCCTTTTCAGACCCCCTCACAAAACTCATGCTCTCTCCTGGCCTGCCTGCCTTCCCCCAACTTCCAAAGGCTCCTTAGATTAACACAAAACTCCTGCTCTCCCTGCTCTGACCCAGCCACCTCTGCCCTCAAAATGTGCACTGGTAGCTCAAAGCACAGTGGCTTTGCTCTCTGTTACCTGCCTGACAACACTCATTGGGAGGCAAACCCAGCCCCCTCTCCCCTGCTTCCAAATTATGTGTGCATCGGTGGTTCAGTGGCTTCAAAAGTTCCATTCTTGGACAGATCTACACACAGCTCCTCTCCTTGTTCGACTCCCCCCTCTCCCCAAAAAGCATGTGAAAAGTCAGGATCGTAACTCAGCAGTAACCCCCGTCGCACATTTGTTTCTATGAGAGTGCTGAGACTGGCTAGCGTCAGATGTGCAGGATTCAGGAAATTCAAACAGGAGCAGCACACCTGATGCTAGCCAGTCTCAGCACTCTCATAGAAACAAATGTGCGACGGGGGTTACTGCTGAGTTACGATCCTGACTTTTCACATGCTTTTTGGGGGAGGGGGGAGTCAAACAAGGAGAGGAGCTGTGTGCAAAGCTGAACAAGAACGGAACTTTTGAAGGCACTGAACTACTGATGTAAGCTTTGCAGAGCTGAGGATTGACAGCGCTAACAGCCAATGAGACAGAGGCAGACCTGTCAGTTAAATGAACCCGACTCCGACTTCAGAGCTGGCCAGAGGCTAGGTAGGAGAGAAGCAGCTGAACAGGGTCCACTATGATAACTAGAATATTTTAAAAACTATAAAAATGGTAATACATTATATTTAGAAAGTTTCATAATTTGATGGGATGAGTATTTTCAGTCATTATACATTTCATGATAGTTCCCCTTTAAGTGTGCAGTAATATTTGTGAATGGGGGCGACAAATTTTTGCCGCACAGTGAATTTTGACGGAAGTTTTGCGAAATAATCCGCCAGTGTTGAAATGCAGAAATTCACAGTGAATCCAAACCTGCCGAATTATTTTACCCACCACTGTTAATGATTCCTATACTGTTACTTTTAAAATGTGTTTCATAAGTTGATAAATGTCTTAACTTTTTTACTGAGCATACTTCTTAAACTTTATTCAAGTCAAATATTACAATTACTACATTCATTGCTGATACTGCAGTAATGCTGCTGAAAAATGTAAAGGTGTTGCTACTGTATAACACCATAAAGAGGCTAATTTTATAGGGACTATTTTATTGAAAGATTGGCCGCGTCCTGTACATTGTTTCTGTTTGGACATAAAGTTGGGAACCTTTAGGACTTCCAATTAGTTTTTAGTTAGGGCTTGTACATCAATTTTTCTCTTGCTATCTTTTACTATGAAATTACTGAACTAGAAGGAAAAAATGTTTGGAAGGTGAACTACCCCATAATATAACAATGACTACATAAAGCTAACATGTCAAGAGCTTATATTGTGTGTCCACGTTCTGATGATGTCCCTTTGTATTTTATTCCTAACTTTTGCCAGAAACAACAACAACAACAACAAGTTTTCCTGGAACTAAAATATGATAAGGACTTTCATCTTCACAGCTTTGCTAGTCCTGTGCTTGGATGGCTATATAGAAACTGAGAGTCCAGGAAAAAGGGGTAAGTGGATTGGAACATTATACAGAATGAATAAGGGTAATTCCATCTGCACAATTTGAGTTAAATTACATGTAAACATGGTATGCAAAATCATGTTCTGCAAGTAACCATAGGCGAAGGGTGTTTGGGGAGGCTAAAGATGGGTCATACATAGACAGACCTAAAGCTAATGTGAGACTTAGTGGATTTTCTGCTGGTGTAAAAAATTAACCTCCCAACTACCTCTTGCGATTCCCACTGACTTCCAGGGATACTGCGCAAAAGTGTGGATGAGAGGGCTTTTTTTTTACCCTAAAATGCTTAGGATGTAAAAGTATCCATACATGCACTTCTGTGAGGGGTTCTCCATCCATTTGTGTTTGGGATCAGTTAGCCTAAAGGGGTGGTTTACCTTTAAATTAACTTTTAATATAATGTAGACATTAAAATTCTTAGACAATTTGCAATTGGTCCTCTTTTATTTTAATGGTTTTTCAGTTATTTAGCTTTTTGTTTAGCAGCTCTCCACTTGGTATTTCAGCAGCTATCTGGTTGCTAGGGTCTAATTTACCATAGCAACCAGGTTGTGGTTTAAACAAGAGATGGGAATATGAATAGTTATGGGGCCTGCATGGAAAAATAAGTAATAAAAAATTACAATAATAATAAAATTGTAGCCTCGCAGAGCAATACTTTTTGGTTGCCTGGTTCAGTGACCCCCATTTGAAAGCTGGAAAGAGGCAGAAGAGAAAGGCAAATTATTCAAGAACTATGAAAAAATGAATTAGGAACACCAATTGCAAAGTTTCTAGGAATAGTCCAACCTATAACATACTAAGGGGCACATTTACTAACCCACGAACGGGCCGAATGCGTCCGATTGCGTTTTTTCGTAATGATCTGTATTTTGCGATTTTTCGGAAAATTGTCGCGACTTTTTCGTAGTCATTGCGAAAGTTGCGCAAAATCTGGCGATTTTTTCGTAGCGTTCGGATTCATTCAAGCTTCAGTATGGTGACTTTTCTTGGGCCAGGTTGGAGCTGCAGGGTGCCATTAAGTCCTATGGGAGGCTTCCAAAATCATGCTAAGTATGAAAGTTTCGCAACAATTTCCGAAAAGTCGTAAAGGCGCCGAAAAAATCGCAAAAAATACGAAAAAGTCGCAAAATGTTCGTTTTCCAATTCAGATTCGAATTCGTGTCTTAGTAAATCAGCCCCTAAATGTTAACTTAAAAGTGAACCTCCCCCTTAGATGTGTTTAACCCTTTCACTGCCAGACGTTTTGGACAAAGCGGAACTTCTACTGCCAGTTTCACTTTAGGGGCCTTTCCTCGGGGGGACTTTTAGTTTACCCAGAAAACCAATATATTGTTTTTTTCAGGACAACCTAAGCTTTCAAAATATGGTTTTTGTGTAAATCCAATTCTGTAACAAGATATAGGCTTCTAAATGTCTAAAAAATTAAAAAAAATATATTTTCCATAATATAAACACATGCACCAGAAACAAAAATTATTTTATGCATAATACACCTGATTTGGAAAGTCCCATGTCTCCTGAATGTGCCAATACCAAATATATATAGTTTTATGGAGATTTCTCACTTGTACAGGTCAAAAACCTCCAGCAGTACACTACCAAATTTCCAAAGCACTGCTCCAGAAAGCTGCATACTTTAGATTTTAAGGCCAAAAATTCCACTAACAGAAAGTTTATCCCAGAAAATTATATATTTTTAGAAAGATTCTGGGGAATCCAGAATAGGCACAGCTGTCTGTCTACTCCAAACTATCAAGTTGCAATGCTTTCCTAAAGTTATTGTTTTTTATCAAAATTTGTGAAATTTTTTAAAAATCGCTTCAAAGCTTCCAGTCTATAGTATCTTAACTCCTAAAGGTCATAAAGTAACCAGATAAAACACCTTAAATATGAATGCCAGGGGTCCCCTGAACAGTTTGATACACAATATGTATAGGTTTACCTAAGTATGTGGCATGTAGGGGCCCCAATGTGAACATACCCCCATATGTACTGTCATTTCAGCTTCTGCAAAATCAACATTTACATCATTATAGTAAAAAGTACATTCACAGAAAGTCATATATTTTTGGAAAGTACACATTCCCCTGAATCTAAAATGGGTACCAATGTCTTTCTACTCCAAAGTACCAAGCCACAAAGCTTTCCTAAAGTTGGCAATTTTGATAACATTTCCAAAAATTCAATCAAAGCTTCCAGTTTCCAGCATCTTATCTCCCACGTATCGTTAGGTACCAAGATAAAACACACTGAATTTGAACGCCAGGGGTCCACTGAAAAGTTTGATGCCCAATATGTATAGGTTTACCTAAATATGTGGCATGTAGGGGCCCCAATGTGAACATGCCCCCATATGATCTATCATTTCAGTAATTTCATCTTCTGCAAAATCAACACATTTACATCATTATATGTGGGATAACGCTAGTAAAAAGTAAATTGACCCCAGAAAGTCATATATTTTTGGAACATACACATTCCCCCGAATCTAAAATGGGTACTCATGTCTTTCTACTCCAAAGTACCAAGCCGCAAAGCTTTCCTAAATTTGGCAATTTTGATAACATTTCCAAAAATCCACTCAAGCTTCCAGTTTCCAGCATCTTATCTCCCACAGATCATTAGGTACCATGATAAAACATCCTGAATTTGAACACCAGGGATCCACTGAACAGTTTGATACACAATATGTATAGGTTTACCTAAGTATGTGGCATGTAGGGGCCCCAATGTGAACATACCCCCATATGTGCTGTCATTTCAGCTTCTGCAAAATCAACATTTACATCTTTATATGTGAGATAACACTAGTAAAAAGTACATTCACCACAGAAAGTCATATATTTTTGAAAAGCACACATTCCCCTGAATCTAAAATGGGTACCAATGTCTTTCTACTCCAAAGTACCAAGCCACAAAGCTTTCCTTAAGTTGGCAATTTTGATAATATTTCCAAAAATCCTCTCAAAGCTTCCACTTTGCAGCATCTTATCTCCCACGTATCATTAGGTACCACGTATCATTAGGTACCAAAATCAACACATTTTATGTGAGAAAAAGTTAGTAAAAAGTACACTCACCCCAGAAAGTCATATATTTTTGAAAAGTACACATTCTCCGAAATCTAAAATGGGTACCCATGTCTTTCTACTCTAAAGTACCAAACAGCAAAGGTTTCCTAAGTTTGCCGATTTTATGACATTTCCAAAAATCACCTCAAAACTTCCAATATGCAGCATCTTATTTTCTATAGGTCATTTCCTAAATATGAACCCCAGAGGTCTACTGAAGAGTTTGATGCCCACTGTACATAGGTTTATCAAAGCACATGGCACTTAGAGACTCCAAAATATACCTTGTGCACACTAATTTCATGGCTTACCTTTACCTTTATGTGGGATACAAACTGCAGAAATGTAGGGTAACCCCTGAAAACCATATATTTTTGGAAAGTACATGTTCAGACAAATCCAACATGGGTAAAGAGTCCTTTCTACACCAAAGTACCAATCTGCAAAGCTTTCCTAAAACTAGTGGTTTCTATGACATTTCAGAAAATTGCCTAAAAATGTTGCAATTTGCCGCATTTATCTCACACAATTTCTTGCATACAAAGGAAAATCACCCCAAATAGGAACACCAGAGGTCTACTGAACAGTTTGATGCCCTATATGAATAGATTTACCAAACTATGCAGAATATAGGGGCACCCAAATGAAAATAGTGCATATAAATTTTCACGAATGACGCTCCGGTTCGTGCAGTTTTTGCACCCGGCATGTGTATTATGTGCCAAGACCCCCTAACAGTACAGAGACCCTAGAAAACCATACATTTTCCGAAAGTACACATTCTGACAAAACAAAAATGGGTAAATACATCTTTCTACTGCAAACTACCAAACTACAAAGCTATGCTAAACAGAACGGTTTTTATAACATTTCTGAAAATCGTCACAAAGCTTGCATTTTGCCCCATTATGTACCCCACATTTCATAATGTACGAACATAAAACACCCTAAATATGAACGCCAGGTGTCTACTAAACAGTTTGATGCCCAATATGCATAGATTTACCAAACTATGTGGGGTACAGAGGAAGCCAAATTGAAATACAGCAGACAAAATGTCCATGTGCAAGACAAGTAACAAAGAACAATATGAAATGCAATAAAATCGCTAAAATCCCCCCCCAAAAAACTAAAATCAATGTGGTTTTTTTTCCTAGTGATATCTGCAGTCAGAATCACAGTTTGAGATTTCTGGCTTGGGCAAATTAGTTTTACAGACAAAGTCAAGTGAACAACAACTATGCATAACTGAAAATGCAATAAAATGGTTAAAAATGCAATAAAATGACTAAAAATGCACCAAAATCACAGAAAATGTAATAAAAACACCAAAATATTACACAAAAGGTATTGCGCAGTGTGGTTAGCGAATACGCTATCTGCAATAGCAATAAAACATTTTTTTCAGACTAGAATAAAAACAATGCGATAAAAAAAATTACAATTGTGTGTGTGTGTACATATGGCAAAATGTGTTTTGTGTGCATGTGTGTGTGCAATTAAGTGTTGAGTGTGTGAGTGCTGTAAGTGCTGTCAATGTGTGAAACCCCCCAACGCCCACAAAAAATATATGTGTGCGTGTATAAGTGTAAGTATAAGTGTGTATTAGTCTAATAAGTGTGTGATTGTGTGTTTGTGTGTGTGTCTGGCACTTACTTCGGGTCATGAAGCTGTAGATCGCTGGAGGGACACAGGAGAGACGCAGGCACAGCAGCTGCACTGAAGAATCGGTGAGTGGGCGGAACAGGAAGTGGGGGGAGCAGAGGGGGAAGCACAGGAAGGGAGAGGGAGAGCAGAAGAAAACGGACAGGTAGGAGCTACATGCTGGCTTTTTCTATGCGGCCCCAGGGCGATCGTGCCCCAGGGTCCACTAGTTACCCCCCTCTGCTCGTTCCCTAGGGGGTTCTTTACCTTGCGCTCGTTCTCTGCACTCGGATTAAGCAGGGAGCGCAGAGAACGAGTGCAAGATAAAGAAAACGTAGCTCCTACGTGCTCGGCGTTTAACATCTTTTTATGCCAGCGCGTAGGAGCTACGTGCTTGGCAGGGAAAGGGTTAAAGGACAAGGCAAGGTTAATATAAATTAAAAGTAAGTCTAAAAGGCATTCTTTTTAAGTACTTACTGCATATCTAAATTCCCAGATCCCTGCTTGCTTCTCTGAGATATGCAGCTCGCAGCCTACAGCAGTGGGAAGACTACAGTGACATCACTGAAATCTCTCTCCCCTTCCTGTAGGCTGTAAGTGTGACTGAGTAAATATTTGATTAGGTGAGCCAAAAGTGTGCCGTTTTTAAACAATAGGAGGACTATTGGGCAGTATGCTTTTTAAATTCTGACTTGCATTCTCCTTTAAATTATGTATTTGGTGTTATATTGGAACTCAAAATTAAGGGACAA
Source organism: Xenopus tropicalis (assembly GCF_000004195.4). NCBI lineage: Eukaryota > Metazoa > Chordata > Amphibia > Anura > Pipidae > Xenopus > Xenopus tropicalis. The sequence continues at coordinate 94,082,862 of NC_030677.2, forward strand.
TAGTTTAATTAAATCATGCAGCAAATTTATACTTAAAGCCTTTTCATATGATTTATTATAAGGCCTGAAATAACACTAAATTTGTGAGTGATATTAATGGTCGAGTGATAAACAGTGTAATATCATCTGCGAACATACTAAGTTTGTGATGTCCATGGCAGTCTCTAAAGCCCTGCATATCTGGACTATTTCTAATTGCAATAGTTAAGGTTTCTAGTACTAAATGAAAAAGCAGGGGGGATAAGGGACACCCATGTTGTGTTCTCCTTTGAATAGTGAATGGAGTAGAGGTATATGGCCCAATATGAGTTTTGGCTGTAGGATTATGATATAATGCAGTGCTGTCCAACTTCTGCGGTGCCGAGGGCCGGAATTTCTCGCACATACATGGTGGAGGGCCGCTAATGGAAGCCACTCCCCCCTTTTAAACCACACCCACTTCAAACCATACCCATTTTATCACAATGGTGGTAGTGCAGCAAAAAACCAAATGCTTGGTCCTCACTGCAGGGATATGAACCATCATTCATATGTGAAAGAATTATATTATGTCATATTAAGACACACCCTAAAATCCATATGACTTCTCCTCCCCTGTGGATAGCACAGCAACCCCCAGTACATAATTACACACCTTAGGGACCATTTAATGGTTATTTCCAACTGCTAACAAACTCCCAGAACAAACCCCTGCCAGGTTCACCTCCCACAGGCAGCATAGGGCAGGCAGAGTATGGCACACACAGGCAGCACTCTGCCTGCCCTACGCTACCTGTGTGTGCCATACTCTGCCTGCCCTATGATGCCTGTGTCTGCCATATGCTGCCTGTGTGTGCCATACTCTGCCTGCCATATGCTGCCTATGTGTGCCATACTCTGCCCTACCCTGCCTGTGTGTGCCATACTCTACCTGCCATATGCTGCCTGTGTGTGCAATACTCTGCCCTACCCTGCCTGTGTGTGCCATACTCTGCCCTACCCTGCCTGTGTGTGCCATACTCTTCCCTACCCTGTCTGTGTGTGCCATACTCTGCCCTACCCTGCCTGTGTGTTCAATACCCTCCCTGTCCTATGCTGCCTGTGTGTGCCATACCCTCCCTGCCCTATGCTGCCTATGTGCCATACTCTGCCTGCCCTACCCTGCCTGTGTGTGCCATACCCTCCCTGCCCTATGTTGCCTATGTGCCATACTCTGCCTACCCTATGCTGCCTACACACAGGTACTATAGTTCAGGTAGTACATACAATGTCTGAGGTGTGAACAGACGAACAATATGGGTGATTACAGCCTGAGCCTGAGGTGTGAACACTGCAGGGGGTAAACAATGCAGAGATTAAAAGGTGTGAACAACACAGGGATTACATGTTTAAACAATACAGAGGGATTACAGCCTGAATCTGAGGTGAGAACCATGCAGGGGGGGCAGTTAATCTCAGTACTGATACCATTTAAAGCTTACACAAGGGTAAACCATCAAAGCAGCCAGACAGGTGGGGGGCCACACAGAGGGGGGTCGCGGGCCGCCAGTTGGACAGCACTGATATAATGCATGAGTCCACTGTATAAAGTTTTAACCTCCCCCCATTTTTTAAAAGTGTAATTTAAGGAAGGCCAAGCCACATGCTTTTTTAATATCTAATTTTAAATTTTAAAAGCACTGGGATATGTTTAGTAAAGTTTTTGTGATTACCTAGATCATGTCATCAGGCACAATTAAATGACATAACCTATATTTATATGCACATAAGTACACTTGTGAGTTTATACATATATCGCACAAATATGAACATAAATCAGTAGATCTGTCCCACTCAAATGTCATTTGTGGGCACAGTGAGGATCAATTGATTAATTGGTACACATTCTTTAATCTCATGTTCATAATGAGCAGTTTTCCATAGCTAAACAAATGGCACTACATTTCAGTTAAAATTAGAATAAAAAAAAAACCTTAGTCCCTATTTGAGCTATAACACAAGTTTGAACGTTTATCATACATCTATATCTGCCTTCTTTTTTTTAATAATCCACAGATACTAACAAGCATTTTAAGCTGGAGTATGAAATGCATCAGTGCAGAATAGGCCCAAACTGTCAATCTGTGGATTCTGGCAAATGCCAGAGAGGCTGCTGTAAGAGGCCATAGACAGTCATAATTTATTGGACTGGTAGGGGGCTGTTTGGGCCTCTATGTAATTGAAATGCGATTGGATGTTGTTTTGCTATAGGATGTGCATTTTCTAGCCTTAGTTCTGTGCAAAGTAAATATTATCATTTTGTTTTGCTGTGTCCTAGTTCGACCAGAGAATCTGACTATCCAATGTTGGGCAATGAGTTATCCTGAGAAGATTCGATGTACATGGAATCTCCATCCTGATACTCAACTGAATACCACATTCATTACAACTTACAGGTAGCTTAACCATTCCCATGTGACCACATATTTACTATTAGTGGTGAGCGAAATTTTTTGCAAGGCATGGATTTGTGGCGAGTTTCCACCATAGAAAAAATGTGCCACACATCAGAAAAGTTGTGTGCATGAAAAAATTATGTTGCGTGTGTCAAAAAAGTCACACGATAGCTGTGTTTCGCAATTTTTTTGCCATTTCGCAATTTTTTCACAGTTTCGAGAATTTACCGGCACAGCAAATGGGACAGATTCGCTCATCACTATTTACTATGCAATAATTTATAGCACTATAACAATTCTATGTTGATAAGACACCCCTTTTTGTTAAATAACCATTGGTGGGATTCTCTAATCCTGTAGGTTGGGTTTATCAGACCCAGACAGTCAGTGTGTCCAATCTGAACTGCATCCGAAAAGCTGTATTATAAGTGATTTTCAGATGTTCGCAGATGTGCCATATGTTCTCAACGTCACAGCCAAAAATGCATTAGGGTCCATCACAAAACTGTTCCCTTTTGTAGTGGAGGATATCAGTAAGTAGAAGGGAAGGCTTCTTTACACAGATGCAGTGCTGATTAATTTAAATAAATTAATAATTATAATATTAAGAACAATAATGTTATAATAAGGATTAAAATTTAATAATGTTATAATAAATGTTAACATTTACTCAGCAACATAGGTTAAACGAAAAGTTCATACAGTAATGAATTTGACATAATGTATTATCTTTCTGTCTTTAAGTTGTCCCTTTATTTTACATAATTCTTAATTACATTTTTGTACAAAGGTTAGATAACTGTAAAATAAATTGTGTTGCTTATTGTTAGTGTACAAACTAAGCATAAATTAACGTAAACATAAAATTAAGTTTAGTACAATATTGATCTTACTGTATATAATATTTTCTTGATTCTTCTCATAGTACGCCCAGATCCACCTGAGAATGTAATTCTTTCCCCGATTATTGGGGACAGTAGAAAACTACTGCTGAGATGGGACCCTCCTCATTCCTGGCCACTTCCAGAAATGTTTCCCCTGAAGTACCTGATTCGTTACAAAAGGGGCAGAGCAAAATCCTATAAGATGGTGAGAGAAAAAATTTGATATGTCTCATGCTTCAATGCTCTGCAGAGCTTTTTTACAAATGTCAAGATTTGTATCCCCCATGCCCCTATGTAATGATATACACTGCTATTATAACCATTGGATGGTTGCCACTTTTATCTTTCTCATTCTTTGTTGTTTGTATAAAACAACCAGAAGTACTACAGAATGAATTCTAGTCCCTAGCCAAATTATGGACAATATAGGGGACATTTGCAGGTCTAAATAAACTTTAAATGGCAAATTATGTCTTAAATGTTCAACCTCAATAGTGGGAAAGGCTCCTGTAGGGGTTAAAACCTTGAGGAATAAATCGCCATTTTTCCTTTATTTAGCTCTATCAGGGATTCCTTTACATTGGTAATCTCTAAAACAGTAAATAATAATTGACCCTTAAAGGAGAATGCAAGTCAAAATTTAAAAAGCATACTGGCCAATAGACGTCCTATTGTTTAGTAAAAACGCCACACTTTTGGCTCACCTAATCAAATATTTACTCAGTCACACTTACTTCACATTTTCTAGAACAAGCAGCTATCTCTAAAAAGGTATTCTCCCTTCCTTTCCCTCCTTGCTTCATACTGCACATGTGTTTCATTCCCTCCCCCCCTCCCCGGCAGATCCGCTTCTGATTGGCTGGTGGGCATGTGTAGCTCAGAACAGCAGACAGGATCAAGTTACACACATGCTCAGAGAATAGGAAGGCTGCCACTGGCAGCCTACAGGAAGGGAAGAGAGTTTTCAGTGATGTCACTGTAGTCTTCACTCTGCTGTAGGCTGCCAGCACCATATCTCAGAGAAGCAAGCAGGGATCTGGGAATTTAGATATGCAGTAAGTACTTTAAAAGTAAGTCTAAAGGCATTCTTTTTATTTATACTAACCTTTCATTGTCCTTTAACTTTCACTCTAATTGGTCTATAGTATAGCCCCTCCTTCCACCCATTTGGGCATTCTTAGCAGGGCAAGTTTGGGAACTACTATCTTATAGTAGGCTTATAGCCTGGAGCCACAGTTGCAAGTCAGATTTCCTCCCATAATTCCAATATTAACCCTAATCATTAATTAGGTTTTAAGCTGTTGACTTAGTCTGGAGGGTCCAATATAGCAGCCTTTACTCCTCTGTGTATGTGCAGTTTAACAGCAGTGGGGACCTTATGTTTTACTTACCCTAGCCATAAGGTTTAGATTATTTTTAACAAGACAGATCATTGCTTAATGTGCATAAATAACTTGTGAATCCCAATTTAAACATTTTCTGTCTGTAACTGTTTAGTAACATTTGCCCCCACAGAAAGGAAGGAAGCACAGCTACAAGAGTAACATAATAATATAATTTTTAGTAAATATTGTATAATTTTTTTTATTCATGTAGAAATACATAAGGGCTCATCTACTAAGGTAGCACTGCACGCACAATGCAAAATATCAGAACATTTTGTCATTTATTTAACCATGATGCACCATTATTATTTGCTGCAAAAATTCTTTGCAAGGTAACTTACACCTGATTTATTAATATAGGCACAAAAAGTGTGTCATGGTACTGGTGCTAAGGGTTAGGGATAAAGACAAAAGGAAAATAAAGCAGCAGAAATAAAAGGAGAGCACAAAAGATAAGTTAAAGAAGGGAGGTAAGAAAAAGACACGAGGCCTCATGAACAATGCATTGTGCAAATAGATGCAGGCCTCTGCAGTTTGGAGCACAGAGACCTGTGGTAGGCAGAGGAGGCCCAGGCCCTACCCTCCCCTTTGTGTTTTATGAAGGTGGGCCCCCAGGCCTGGTTGCATATTTTGCCAAGCCAGTGGGTGATTAGTTCCACCACAAAAAGGCTAAGAAATTTGCTAGATTATTATCATAATCATTAGATGTAGCATACCCCCCAACTGTCCCGCTTTTCGTGGCACAGTCCCGGTTTTTACAGCGCATCCCGCTGTCCCGGATTGTGCAATGAATGTCCCGCATTACGGAAATGCAGAACATTCATTAAACTATCCAGGCCAGCGGGATGCGCTGCCTGCAGCCGAGCGCTCCAGCTCGTCTAGTCCTGTTGCTCCTGCTTCTTATTCTGCTCCTCGTACGGCGGCGACAGGCCCTTTTCTAAGGTTGCGCCCGTGCATACGTGTGTACGCACGGGGTGCAACCTTAGAAAAGGGCCTGTCGCCGCCGTAGAAGGAGCCGCATAAGGAGCAGGAGACACAAGAAGCAGCGTCTATGGGGGGCACTGTGTATGGGGGGCATTTACTATTGGAGGTACTCTCTATGGGGCAATTGGGGGCTACTGTGTATGGGGGGCACTGTGTATGGGGGGCTACTGTGTATGGGGGACACTGTGTATGGGGGGATACTGTGTATGGGGGGCTACTGTGTATAGGGGACACTGTGCATGGGGGGCTACTGTGTATGGGGGCTACTGTGTATGCGGGACACTGTGAATGGGGGACACTGTGTATAGGGGCACTGTGTAAGGAGGGCTACTGTGTATGGGGGGCACTGTGTATGGGGGCACTGTATATGGGGGGACTGTGTATGGGGGCAATTGGGGGCATTGTGTATGGAGGGTACTTTCTATGGGGGCATTTAAAAATGAATTTAAAAAATGGGGTGTGGTAATTGGGGCGTGGCAACAAAGTGGGAGTGGTCAAAAAAACTTGCCTCTTTTCATTTTTCAAATGTTTGGAGGTATGATGTAGGGAGGTTGCAATAAGCACCACCTTGTCTAAGTTAGTTTTAGTATGCTTCTCATGCTTCTCTTCTCCCTACACAGAAAGAGAGAAGGTGTATTATGAGGCCCTTTGGAAAGTGTAGCCTAGGGGACTCACATGTGGTTAATGTGCCACTGGCTACATGTGTGAGGAAATGTAAACAAACTTTAACACTTTGGAATTTGCCTTTTTATTATTTTGGTATTGATAAAAATATCTGGCTCAACTCCATTTTATAATATAAGAATGAAAAGGTGACAGTTTTAATGTAACATCAGCAAACAGCAAAACCTTAAAACAAAAACTTTTGCAGGCCTACAATCTTAGACCCCACCAGATTGGTAATTTTTTATCTTGGGTCAGCGACCCTTTTAGAAAACAAATCTACCTGAGGAAAATAAATTAGCAATTTGATTAATAAGGGGATGCCCAAATTAATCAGAGAGTGTCCATGTTCTTTAAAAAAAAAAAACATTTATGCTAATAATACATTGCCTGTGGCAGTCTTATAGCTGATGACATTACAAATCAAATATTCTTTTAACCGTGAGTTGCAATATATACAGTAGGATTCCTAGGGTTGAATGTATAAAAGTGAAATTGGCAGTGATAATGTTGGTTTATTGTAGATGTTTAGAAATCTAATTGTAAAAGAAAGTAATAATCTCAAGGGCATGGGGTATTGTTTAAAATCAATAAGTCCTATAAACAGATATGGCTGACCTTAAATCACCCCCCTCTCTGATTATGATGTTCCTTCTTTTTCACATTTCTCTGAGAGCATCCGTATATATTAAAAAAAATATTAAAATGCATTAGAATTGTATTTATCATGCCAAATTGGTGTATCTTTTAAAGGGGTTGTCCACCTTTTCTCACTGCTACCCAAAAAATAATAGACACACAGTCTTTGCATGGCACATATTATCATACTCAGGGGAACATAATCTATGTGTCTGAATAAGCTGTTGAAAACTTACTGTAATAGCTGCAGCTCACACAGAAAAACTTTTCAGGGAGGAGGAGTCTTTCTTCTCTGCAGTGTGAGTCACATGAGAGCTTCTCCCCCTGCTCCCCCTCCCTCTCTGAACATTCATAGCAAGAGGCAGCAGCAGCACCAGATGTTACGTGCCTGTAACTTTAGCAGCCAATCAGAGGAGAGGCAGGAAGAAAGAGACAGGAAGCAGAAGCTTGTGCAGAAAGGGGTCGGCGACCCCCTCCCCTGGTGCCTCCACTGACTCCTGCCCTATAGAAAAATGATATCTTCAGAGGTAATTTTCTCTTAAAACAATAGACATTTTCTTAAAGAGATACATTACATATTTTATTAAAATGACCTAATCTGCTAAAATAGCTTCATTTATGTGGAGTTGAACCACCCCTTTAACCATCATAGTTCAAGGTTTTGGTGAGGCACCTACAGCAAAGCATTTCCAGAATTGTTTTTCCCACATTGACTGTTATTTGCCAAAAAGTATGTTTTGTTTAGATTCGATACAGATTATAATTAACCTCTTATCAGTGGTGTAACTACAGAGGAAGCAGACCCCACAGTTGCAGGGGGGGCGGACCAAGGGGTCTGCTTCCTCTATAGCTACTGAAAATCTGTGCACTCGCTATAGATATACAAGGGTGGGTGGGTGGGTAGGTTTCGGTACACAAGGGGCCCCTACAAAGTTCCGCCAAAGGGTGGTCTGGTTGCGTGTTGTTACACCATTGCCTCTTATACAATCTAATTATAACTTCTTTTCACTTTTCACACAGATTGGTCCTTATGAGCAGAGCTATTTTTATTTGCCAGTAACCCAACCAAAATCAGTTATTCAAGCACAAGTGGCAGCCAAAGATTTCACAGATTTTGGCAATATCAGCGAATGGAGTACAGTGGCAACAGGGAGGCTCTTGGGACCCTGATGACCAATTTATCAAGCAAAAAATATGGGCTAAGAGAAGGTTGTGTCAGCAAGATTGAAAACACAGTTTGTGCACACTCCAACGGAAACATGATAATCTTTAAGAATATTAAAGGGCAGTGTGACCCTTTGTTCATGAATATGGCTTGTGCAGAAAATACTTGTTACCTATTAATCATGAAAGTTTGTTTTTGTTATTTGTATATTTATAATTGTTTTTGTATATTTCTGTATTGAAGCATCTATATTTTTGGTCCTTGAAAAGCAGATTTCCACAGATACAATTCCCACATAATGGACTGCATAGGGGTGCTGAAACTGGTACATTTCTGACAGATGCCCATTATCATCAGTGTTATCCAGTAGGATTGGAATTTACCAATTGTTCATAATAATTGTCAAAATTGTTTATTCTCTTTTTGGACCATTAGCCTGTCTGGCTACCTACCTGGATTTGACATTTGGCATATGTAATCATACTTATGTTTTTGCTTTTGTTGTGGTCCATACACATCACCTCACTAACCATCAGCACAAATTTTACTACAGCATATGTAATTACTGGGGTTATTATACTGTATATCTGTACTAAAAGGCTAAAAGGGGACGATTTATTCCTTGAAAAGCAATCTCCACGCAACACATCAAATAATGGTTTCAGGGGGATCATTAAAACTTTTTACCTAAAATGTGATGATTGTAATGAGCTGTAGCAGATATCTCTATCAAATATTGGGCCAGATTCAATTCTATGAGAAAATATTATTGTATGGTTTATCATGTGAAAACTTATGGGCAAGATTTAATTTGAGGAAAGAAAGCATTTTTCCTGAGGTCCAACTGTCCCCATAGATTTCCATTTCCATGTGATAAAAAGTGAGATGTCAGCTAAATAACACATTTAATTAAAAAAAAAAGTAATTTAATGAAAATATAGGACATAACTCTTGCAGCTGACCCACTAAATACTTTAGTTTAAGGAATAGACAACGTAACAGAAAAAAAAACAAAGTCAGATGAGCAAAAAATAATTTCTCCTTAAAATCAAAGTACAAATTTTCCATACTTGTTTTTTCTTGCATTTCACAGGTTTTTATGTACAGACTAAAGGGCTGATTCACTAAAGTGCGTTTATTTTAATGCAAAAAAAGCATGCAATAAAAATTGACGCGAAAATTAACGCGCAATTCACTACAGTATTACCGCGTGCGTTAAGTCGCACATCGCATGTGTTAATTTGTGTGCCGAAATAACTCTAACGCATAATTCACAAACACTTGGGGGCACATTTACTAAGACACGAATTCGAATCCGAATTGTGAAAATTCCGATTGGAAAACGAACATTTTGTGACTTTTTCGTATTTTTTGCGAATTTTCGGCGCCTTTACGACTTTGCGGAAATTGTCGCGACTTTTTCATTACCAGTACGATTTGCACGAAAAAACGCGAGTTTTTCGTAGCCATTACGATGCACTCGTATCTTGTCGCGACTTTTTCGTATTGAGCGCTCGTAAGCGGCGGGCGAAACTTTCAGACTTAGCATGATTTTGGAAGCCTCCCATAGGACTCAATGGCACCCTGCAGCTCCAACCTGGCCCAAGAAAAGTCACCATACTGAAGCTTGAATGAATCCGAATCTTTCGTACTCGGCGCGAAAGCTGCGAAAAAGTAGCGACTTTTCACGCAAGTGTTAACGCTACGAAAAAATCGCCAGATTTTGCGCAACATTCGGAATGGCAACGAAAAAGTCACGACAATTATCCGAAAAATCGCAAAATACCGATCATTACGAAAAAAACGCAATCGGACGCATTCGGCCCGTTCGTGAGTAAGTAAATGGGCCCCTTAGACTAATGCGATATTTAGCGTGTCTATTCTATAATTACCGCCTGCCCCAAGTAGGTGTTAATTTTCGCAAAGTACAGTTCATGAGCTTTTGGCAACACAATATGGACTTTGCAGTGTTATTTATTCAAGTATGTGTTGGTCCTAGAGTGATAGTATTAGCATGTATGGCTAACATGGCATGCGTTTATTCGCACGACTATTTATATGCTACTACTATTTATATGCGGCGGCTATTTATACGCGGCGACTATATGCGGGGGTTGATTAGCGCATGTACCGTCAAATACCGCACTAAAATAGTATTCGTGACTAAAATAACGCATGCAGTATCGCACGTAAATTAACACAAGTATGCTTTGAGTGAATCGTGCGTTGTCGCGAAAAATTAGACACGCTAAAAATTTTATCGCATGCTATAAATGTTTTATTTTATTGAATATCTGAACATTCTGAATATCGCTATCGATATTCAGAATGCATACAACGTGCACTGATAACTTCACAAGCAGTGGATGCAAAAACAGAGCTGATTTGTCAGTAAAAGAGCTCTCACTATTGGGGGATTAATTTGTCTATCAAATCTCTAAGTTGGCGATGGTGATTTTGGCAACCTGCCAGCAGTGAGGAAGAAAAGCTGCAGAGACAGGGATTTTCATCTCTTACTTCACCATGGTACAAAATAAATATATATATATATATATATATTTAAGAAAATGTTTATTTTTACATAAACTATTTTTCTGCATTTAAATTTCATGATAGTTCACTTTTAAGGGCTGTAAAGCAATAAAACACAGTGGTTATAAAGCCTTCCTCAAAAAGTTCTAGGTGTGTAAAGCAGTAAAACCAGCGTGTAAGGACTGCAGCCAATAACTGCAATGCTTACTTAAGGTGAGGCCTTATCAGAGACCTACAAAGTGGAAAAATTATGTTTTAATTCCTTGAGTTAATGCCGTTTTAAAAGCAAGACAGGACTGTATATGCTGTAGTAGCCACAGAATGATAATGCCTGGAATTAAGGAAACGTATTATCTACAAAAATCTACAAATTTTTTTAAGGATACCCCAACACACTATCATTTAGTGTATTAATATTATTTCTACTAAAGAGCATTATTTTGCACTTTTTCTCACTGTACCTCATTTTGCAGCTGGCTACCCAGATTTTTTATTTTTGGCATATCTCTCAGCAAAGTAGCATTATCCTGCATGGAGATTATGTAGCATGAAACAATTTAGTCACATCCACACAAATGGAAACACTACTTTCAAGGCCCACCTCTAGGTCATTAATAAACAAGTTAAAAAACAAGGACAAAGGACTGTACCCTGCAGTATTCCACTAACGTCACTGGTCTATTTCACTATTCAAGTTCAAATATTATGTTTCAGGCCAATATTCCTTATGTAGCAAACCCGTGAATGTTGGCTGTAAGTATCTTTGAGCGTGATAACTCTCTTTTAACCTGGAAAAAATAGTTATAGTACACACACAATTAGGACCACACTTAGGTGTCCATATCCCAACAATGCCACCCACTGGTATGCCTGTATAAAGGGGAAAGGGGCCCAAACCTTGGGGTCTCTACACTTACAAAATCGCATAGAAAGTTAATCGTAAAGGTATCAAATGCTTTAACAAAGTCTATATAGCTCACATCCACTCCCAACCACTGTGCCATTCCTGAGTCAAGGCTCCTACTCACCTTCTCATAAATGGCAATTCAATTAAACATAGTCAAGTATCCGTATCCCTTATTACCTCTTCTTAAAGTTTTTTGTAGGGACCTATACGGTTATTAATCCCTTAAAGGAGAAGGAAAGGCTAATAAAGAGTTAATCTCAAGCTGCAGGCATACCTTCAGTTGTCTCAATAGTGCCCTTAAGTCTCCCCATATTTCTCCCGTTCAGATGCCAGACAGGAAGAAAAAACGCTGAGCTGTGTAAAGAAAGTTCCCATAATGCCTCACTCCTGCACAGACACCCACGCATGCGTGCACGGTTAAACTCCCATACGGAGCAGTGGGGAGAAGTCCCCATTACTCCGTATGGGAGCAAAACTTTAAATTCCGGCCCTCAGCACCACAGAAGTTGGACAGCACTGCTCTAGAGAAACACTGTTTGGTGGACAAATTAAGGTTAGTGGCCATCGCCCAAGTTTTGTTTAAACAAACAAGTGAGGAGGGATCTGTAGAGATTTTTTCACAGACTAAATAGAGCATTTACTGAAGCTGGTTATCTAGAAACTAATGAAGGGATAAGGTCCAACTAAGAACTACCTTACTATAAGGACTGAGGAAGGAATGTAAGGATACCTTGATAGTTCTAGTTTCAGGTCTAGAAGTTATGAAAGAAGATGAACTTATAATTGTCTGCACTGGAATTGATGATAAAATAAAAAAAAGATAAAGAAAATAAACCACAGAAAGTAATGCTTGTAAGTTTAACAAAAGGGCTCCTTTTGGTCTTGCCAAGTAGAATGAAGGAAAGTGGTCAAAACTGGGAGCAACCAGTGATGAACAAGGACTCTGGTGAAATGGCCTAACATACGGTCTACTGAAGGCATTGTACACTATGATGCACATCTGACTTGTGGAATTGCATACTCAGGTAAGAATGCAATTCCACAATAGCTGCCATGGTTCAAAGGAGCTGTCCTTCTTGTATTACCTGTTTGCGTCATAATCCTGGCCAGGTAGTCAGAACTCCAAGAGGACACTCTCCAAAACCAGAATATCCATTTCAATGAATACAAATAGACTACATTTAACTGCCTAAAGTATGTCCTTGTATTTGTTGATATGTTTTCAGGATGGCCAGAAGCCAAAACTACAGCAAAAGCAACTGCAAAGAAATTGTTAGCTGAGGTAGTGTGTAGGTAATTCCAACCAACTTAATTTGAAAGTGACTGAGGTACACACTTTACGGGGCAAATCACATCAGAAATAATGTCTGAGCTAAATTTTGCGCAATGCTTTCACACCATATCACCATTAAAGCAAGTTGAATGCCTTAGGGCTCTGGCACATGGGGAGATTAGTCACCCGCAAACAGAGAGTTTTGTCGCGGGCGACTAATCTCCCCGGATTGCCATCCCACCGGCGAAAATGTAAATCACGGGAGGAAACTTGCACGATTTCACTGAAATCACACCGCCGCGTATGCCATCCCACCGGCGATTTACATTTTCGCCCGGTGGGATGGCATTTGCGGGAGATTAGTCGCCCGAGACACAGGAGATTTGTCGCGGGCGACTAATCTCCTCGTGTGCCAGAGCCCATAATGGTGATCTTGATAAGCCAAAATCTCTGAGGAAACAAATCATGGGTAGACTGCCTCCCAATTGCCCTACCTATTTTCTGTACATACCACTCCTTAAGGCCCTTAAAAAATATCACCTTATGATATATTGTTTAGGTCAGTGCTAAAAACAGGACTGTACTTTCCTTAACAGCTACAAGCTCTACATTCAGATATGACTGGTTACGTAGCTGCTGTACAAAATCAACTAAACAAAATACACAAATATGTTTTTGATTCTATTCCAGATCTGAATGATATTACTGGGTCTCATGTGCATTTAGGATGAATTAAGACCACTTTTGAGAATATTAATTATTCTTTCAATATGGACTCGACAAATGGTACCCAAGAAGCACCAGAAAGTATAGGTGACATATGGATGTTTAACAAATGTTTTTAAACCATCACTAAAGTGAAACTGTTGGGCAGGCCAGTTTGATTGTAGATAAGTTGTTTCATATGAAGAAAGTATCCAAACAGCATGGTAACCAGAGCTGCAAAATTGTATACTCTGACTCTGGTCAGAAAACACGCTCATAATATAGTATGCTCTTAAAAACTATTGTCAGTAGTTTGCCTGTTCTGCTTTTAGAGATAACAGAGCTGAGGTGCCCAATTGGCCAACACGCCCAGGGGCCCCTTGTCACAAGGCTTAATGAATCATCAGAAAATTTGTTCAACAACAAAGAAAACATCTTATACAACATATTTTAAACAAAATGGGTTACCTATGTTTTTTCATCCGCATGTCCTCCCTTTTGTTCATATACTGAACATACTTATTCAAGCCCCTCTTACCCAGACCTCTCCTCTGCATACTTCTTAAGGCAGTAGCAGTAGCCATACAGAGTTGTTTATCTGAGTTTCCATCTATATCAGCAAGCTCTTTATTACCCTGCTCAAACAGTAATGAGATCCTTCTATTGATAAGGTAGTACAGAGGGTTGTTGATTAGAAGAGGGCTGTTGTATAATTGATCCAGGAGCTAAATGGTTGATCACCCTCCCTTTAGCTGCCCCTCCATGTAACCTCTGATTTTGTGCTGCTGCAAATACAGTACTTCATCCAACCTTGCTATAATATAAAACACAAGGCCTATTGCAATCACACACTATAAGTAACATTAATGTTAAGAATATTTGATTACTAAGTCCTTATGTTCCCCATCCATTCATTTTTCCCTAGATTTTTGCTGTAACTTACCTTACATGAGCCTATTAAGGCCCACTTGAGTGAGTCCTCACATTCTATTCAGTAATGCCACATTTCTGACTTGGGCTAGTTCCTCATCTAATATTTGGATGGAACTTGTGGTTTCATAGAATAAATATGCCAGCATAATGGATGGCATAATCAATTCCCCATCCTGTCCACGCAGGGAACCACATCCATGCCTTATCCATGGTGGAAAATAACTCCCTCATTTGTTTATCTACCCTGGAATGGACATCTCAGTTTCTATGGTACATCTTATTCATAGACAAGAGTTGTACCTGCTATCAGACAACATCTGAACAATTTCCCCATGCTCCCATAGGGAGCCACAAGTCAGGTCTGTTTTCCACAAATCTTATCACATTTCTTCCCCATATAGTCCATGTAGAAATTCAGAGTAGCATTTTCACAATGTGTTACCTACATAAATCTTAGGTAGGTACATTAAGTGATTTTTTATTTTAACTGTGATTAGCAAACATGGGTCCTACACATATGGTGGGTGTGTCAAGTAACCCTGTTATCTCCAAGTATATTCCCTGATCACTGATTGCATGTATGATTTGTATCTATTGTGAATTCATGAACAATCTTAATCTTACTGAATATGGTTATTGGGTTAGGTATGCCTACTAAAGGTATCCCCTTGTGGTTGACTGGAATGTGTGAACATATCCTGAAGTCAGTAGTAGTTAATTGCTTTGTAGCCTGCTGGTGTAAGAGCCAAATAGATTTTGTTTGCCAACCCTTTTTCATTTCCTTGAGAAGGAGTATATAAGAGGAAAAAATCACTTCTTTACAGAAATACAGATAAATATACATTTAGGTGAAAGTCATAAAAATGTGTTTAATGAAAAACAAACATTTTACAATCCATATACAAATATAAAATGCAACTGGATACATCATGGCACGGTGATGAGGAGACATCAGGTTTCTCATCCGCTCATCTTGTTCGGTCCAAGCAAGAAGGGCTGTTGCCTTGGGTGTGGAGTTGGTGGGGCATCACCATAAGGAAACTGCTGCAAGGCTGGGGACTTCATCAAACCAGGCAGCAACCTGTAAAACAGACATGCCCAGATTGAAGAAGCACACAAAAAACATTCTGTGGTTCCCACCTGGACCCTTTTCCTCTCTCAGCAACATCACAGTGGGATTTTCCCAAACCCTGGTCCAACTCATAACACAAAAGTATGCCTAGGCAGTGGCAGCACATTAAAAACAATATATACATCCACCTCAAGTCTTACCACTGGCACCAACATCCCCACTCATTTTTAAAAGCTGAGGCATTGCCGCAGCCAGACTTCTCAAACCAGGACACAACCTTGAAAAACAAGAAGATGCCCATCTGAAGGAGCACAATCTCATTCATATTAATCCCAACCTAACCCACCCTCAACTTGCACCACCACAAGCACCAATTTCCCCACACACCTGTGTGCGATGTAATCTTACTAGAAATAATGTGCATAATGGAGGTAGAAACTTTTACATTGATGCACCGGATCCCATGCGTATGATTAAGAGCGTATTCCTATTGTCTTTTTGGCAGAAATGATTTGATCAAGATAAAACTATAGCGACTCACATAGTTTAAGAGGTGATAACCGCCTTAAAATAATGTTTCCTAATGAAAGAAAATGCTAGGGGTTTATTGTTGTAAGAACCAGGTAGTGTCAGACAATTAGAATACCAGAAAAGAAAAATAAGCAAAAAAAGCCAATTTGTCAATATTTTAGTTTGTTTGTGGCGGACAATTAAACAATTAGACAGCGCACTTCATGCCTATTCTACCTTTTCCCAGTCCGTAGCAGGTCATAATTTTGGAAACTGATAATTAGGATGCACACACTTATGCACATCAAAACAAATATAACTGCCTGGCACTGCCAGTATCCCTAGCTACCTTTCCTGTCAAGCCGGAGTTGCAGCTCTCACAGAAAAGAAGTCCCCAAAAGTCCTTATTCTAGGTTACAAGTTTGCTTAATGCTTCAGAGTGAGCATCACTTTGAAGATAATGTTGCATGCACATCAAAAAACAAATCTAACCCCCCTACTCCAACTTCTACCAGTGACACCTGCATTCACATTCACCTTTTAAAACGGTGGCTCCTGATCCCCATCAGATCCATCCCAACTAACCAAAACCCAGCCTGTCAAAGCACAAGAGGGGAAAAGACAAACACAGAGCACCAAGCTACTCTGGAAGTCGGCGCAGCCCGAGCACCAGGTTTCATTGGAAGTCGGTAACATCCGAGGCACCAGGTACCTCTGGAAGTCGGCCCCCCTTAGAATAACGGGCAACCACAGAAACAGACTAAACCTAAACTGTACAAAATACTATAAAGCACCTAGGCACCCGCTTAACGCAAAGTCTCAGTAGAAACCCCAACAGTGAGACACGTAGCCATCTACTACTAAGAAACTACATACCACCCTGTATCCCAGCCTTCCCCCCAAACCCATATAAGAAAGCTAAGCTGACTTTACAAAATGACTGGAGGGCGACAGAAACAGACAAGCTCCACAGCTGAAGGAGCAACAGACTTCTTCAAAACAAGAACCACAGCCAATAAAGCCGGCAAACAAAATACAACCCCCATGGAACAAGAACCAGACGCCCCATGTACATGAACTCTATTCTCATACCAGTCAAATTTTCGCACTTTTCACAGGTACTGCTGACCTCCAATCACCTGTAACACCCAACATCTAGAAATAAGATGGACCCATGGACCCCCTCCAAACCCCCCAGCTTCAACTTAAAGGTATGTACTCACAACGTCAAAGGTTTAAACTCACCACAAAAATGTACATTAGCTTTCACAGATTACACCAAACACAGATGTTCTATTACTACAAGAAACGCATTTCAGCAAAACCGCATATCCCAAATACATCTCCAAGCGCTATCCACAAACGTATCTAGTGAATTCCCCCACTAAAACCAAAGGAGTAGCCATACTCAGCCAAAAACATCAAATTTCAATTACGTCAGAAACATATCGATCAAGAGGGTAGGTACATAATACTAACAGGTCTCCTACAAAACCAACGACATTAGCAACAGTATACGCCCCCAACACCTCCAAAAGAACATTCTTTCAAACATTCTTTACAAAACTTTCAGAGACCTCGGAGGGTAGAGTCATCATAGGAGGCGACTTCAACACAGCAATAAACAGACAACCACACCCAATCAAAGTTGTTAAGATCTCTCTAGACCTATCTGAGTATAATCGTGACTCCAAATACCTCACTAAACATCTAACATCCGCAGCCCTAGTAGACACCTGGAGGGAGAAACACCCACTAGACAGAGATTACTCCTTTTCTAGAGCACACGCCTCCAGAATAGACTTCATTTTTACCAAACCCACACTGCTAGAATACGTCCAAACAGCCAAAATTCATGACATAACCTGGTCTGACCACGCAATAGTAGAAATAACTATGGAAAAATGGGACACAATCAGAGGGCAAGGACAATGGAGGTTGAACAAATCACTACTATTAGATAATGACACACGCACAGAGGTAGCCAACTACTTCGAACAAACAAAAAAACCGACACTTCCCTGGCAACATGTTGGGATGCTCATAAAGTGGTAATCAGAGGAATCTTTCTCAAACACGCCTCTAGATTGAAAAAAATCAGAGGGAAAAATCCAAGAATTATCACATCGATTACACAAACTAGCTACAACCCATAAAAAAAAACCATCACAAAGTTCCAGGGAAATCCAAAATACAAGATCTGAGCTAATACAAATGTTATCAGATAAAGCAGCATTCACCATGCGAAAAACAAAAGCTCTATACTATGAATACGCAAATAAACCACACACGATGCTGGCCCATAAACTTAAAGCCCTTAACACTTCACAAATCATACACGACATACAAAATCCCTCGGGAACGATCACTAGAGACACAAAACAAATACTCCAGGCATTCCAAAACTTTTACACAGACCTATACAAAGATGATAAGGCCCCCGAAGCCCACCTAGCGCCCACCTCAGATTTCCTAACTAAATGGAATCCACCAACTTTAACACGAGAACAAAAGCAAATGCTTGTCTCCTCAGATACAGAGGAAATTGAACAGATAATAAAAGAAGCCAAGTCAGGCAAAGCCCCAGGGCCAGATGGTTATATAGCGAAATACTAAAAGACATTCGTAGACCATTTAATCACCCACCTAAAAGACTTATTCCAATCATTCCTAGAAGGATCACCCCCCACTCCACACATGCAAACAGCAAATATCATAATGAATAAAACCAGGTAAAGATCCCCATAATTGTGACAGCTATAGGCCCATTTCCCTGATAAACGCGGACCTCAAGCTGTTCGCAAAACTCATGGCCACCAGACTAAAAGTGCTCCCACTACTGATCCATTACAATCAGGTAGGCTTTGTACCCGGCCGACAAGCCGCAGACAACGTCCGCAAAGCAATCAACCTAATCTCTTTAACTCCCAAAACGAACTCCACTTCACTTCTCTTATCACTGGATGCACAAAAAGCATTTGACAGACTGAACTGGAAATACATGTTTGCTGTATTAGAAAAGGTGAGATTGCCCAAACCGTACATAACCGGACTAAAACAATTATACACAACATCCACAGCACAAGTAACCATTATGGGAACTCATTCAGAATTTCAAAGCATCACAGGGTATAAAATAAACCCATCTAAATCCCATGCACTCCCTCTACAAATGCCTTGCTCAGAATTAAAACTATTACAGCTAAACTTCGATTACAAATGGGAAAAAGACATGATAACATACTTAGGAATCAACCTAACCTCTTCTTACCAAACGCTTTACAACGCCAACTACCCCAAATTATTATATAAACTTAAAAAAAGACCTAACCATATGGCATACATACCACCTTTCATGGTTTGGCAGGATAGCAGCAGTAAAAATGACTCTACTCCCAAGAATATTATATCTATTCAGGACACTTCCAATACAATTCCCGGAACACATAGCAACCGCTTTACAAAAATCCATAACAAATTTTATATGGGGAGGTAAAAAGCCCAGAATTAAAGCGACAATTATGGCCAAACCCAAAACACTGGGCAGTCTGGGAGTCCCACACATTTACCGCTATTACTTAGCAAGCAGATTAGAGGCTATAATCAATACACACAGACCTACAAAAGAGCCATGGAAAACAAAAGAAAACCAATTCACATCACCTCTGAAATTAGCCCATCTATTCTGCATACCCAAATCACTAAGAATAATCCCAACGGACCTACTACCAACTTCCAGACATGCGTTAGACCTGTGGGACGCAACGGCACATAAATCCAAACTGAGCACAACTGACTCCAAACTCCAAACTATTTTCAATAACAAAGAATTCACACCAGGCTGTACACCCACAAACTTTAAAATATGGATAACAGCAAACCTGACTACCATAAAAGCCCTCGCACCAGAGCAAAAAATCATCTCATTCCAAGAATGCATAGATAACTATTTCAATACCTACAGATAAAGCACTTAATCAAATCAAAAATCAAACCACAAAAAAAATCAACCACTCACATACTTTGAAAACATTTGCCATAGACAATCCCAACCAGCAAACCTAATTTCCCTGCTATACTACCAACTAGCGACAGATACAACACCCTTACAACAAAAATACATGTCCAAGTGGGAAGACGACTTAGGGACCACAATATCAGAACAAACCTGGTCTCACACATATGGACCCACAGCTAGCAAAACCTCAATATGCGCAATCTCAAGCGAAAGAGCATATAAAATTATCTATAGATGGTATTACACTCCAACCCGCATCAGCAAATTCACAAATAACCCGGAACTAACAACCTGCTTTAGAGGCTGCGGAGAACAAGGATCATTTATACACACATGGTGGATGTGCAGAACAGCCCTAGAATTTTGGCAAACAGTAGCCACTCTACTCTGAGGTCCTTCACATTACAATAGAACCAACCCCACAACTATTCCTACTAGGAATAAAACCAATAAATATACAACCTAAACAAACATGTAAACTGACTACACATATCCTAACAGCAGCAAGATCACTCCTAGCAGCTAACTGGAAACAACCCAACATACCTGGCATACCAACACTGATAAAAATAAATTGGATCAAAGCCATGGAATCGATCAGGGACAGACTCCAGGACAGAAGCTACAAAGGGGAGTTGGAGTGGTATCCATGGGCCCAGTACTTGGAGAGTCAGCAGACAGAAAGCACCATATAGAAACCGACAGAACAGGTAATCCTCAACCCTTTCCCTCCTCTGACACCTCTCTTCCCCTACCCCACTAACCCCTACCTGCTACCTTTACTCCTTTTATCCTATCTTTCCAACCATACAATCAATCACAGCCCGATAGAAAAAAAAAAAAAGAAATAATCGTGAAAAAAGAAAAAAAATGCACAAAGTCATTTTGTTACCAATTTTGTAATGTTTATTGTATAAAAGAAATTCGATTGAAATGTATGACAAATTTGTTGATTGTTCTACTTTTACTCTTCTTCTATTTAATAGAAAAATCAATAAAAACTTTCAAATATAAAAAAAAAAAGAAAACTAAATAGGCCCACTCTCCTACACACCAATACTAAACTAAATACACTCTCCATCCACGCCCTTAAAACAAAACCTAACCTTTCAGTTAGGCGCAGGCGGGGAGCTTTGGCCGTAATCTGTTTCATAGGTTGTCCCTTGGTTTAGGCAAACACACCCAGGTTAATGGAGCATATCAAACCATTTCCTCCACCTTCAAACCAACCACAAGTAGCAGGATCCCTACACACCTACCAAAATTGAAACTTCTGTAGCCAGACATTTGCAATACCAGTTTGCATCCATGTATCCCAAATACACCCAGTCTATAAGCACACTTTTAGGCACATCCAAACCAATTTACCTCCCCACTTTCAACTCTTTGACAGACTACCTACAACCCCACTCAATGGCAAAAGTGCAACCTCATGTTCATTATTTGCCTACATTTGTTAAATATAGAAACATTACAGTCTATGTCCTAGTATGGCATATAAGATACACTTGTATGTGTTTTTGAATAAAGAAAAAAACAAAGTAGACCAGGCTAAAGCACCACCACCCCCACTCACCAGCCAAGGGTGAAGCTTAACCATCTCTGGACTTTTTCCCGTGTAATGTCTCAAGCTATAAAACAAATAGATACTTGGGCTGAAGAATCACAATGCCAAAATTAATTTGTTCTGCCACTCATACTTACCAAAAGAAACTGCATTCCAAGAAACTTGCAGAGGAAGACGTACTGAAGTGGCTACATGTTTCATGAGGGAAAACCTGTAAAAACAAATACATTCCTGGGCTGAAGAATCACAATGCCTAAAGAAATTTGTCTATCCACTCATACTTACCAAAAGATACAGGATCCCAAAGACTGAAGTAAGAATGTAGTAACACATTGGCTAGATGTTTCCCAAACCAAGACAACCTGGAAAAATGAATACATGCCTAGGCCGAACAAACAGTCTCTTATGCTAAATTAGGTATGCAAAATTAATTGCTCAAGCCACTCATACCTACCAAAAGAAACAGGATGCCAAGAAACCTACCAAGAATGAAGTGCCAGTGCCTAGATCTTTCCCAAACAAGGAGAACCTGTAAAAATAAACACATGCCTGGGCTGCAGAATCCCAAAGCAATAGAAAGTTCTACCATACGTACCAGAAGCATGATGTACCATTCACAAACTCAAGCAGTCCAAGGCTACCTGCCTATGCCGCTAGCCTTTTGTGCATCATGTTTAACCTGTAAAACAAAGATTTCTGGGCTGAAGAATGAAAACACCAATAGCAATTTCTTCATCTATGCACATACCTACCAAAGAGAAGCAGGATCCCAGGTGATGCTGAAGTACCACAAAGGCTAGACTGTTCCCAAAACAAATATATTCCTGGGCTGAAAAAGCACTTTTATAAATGCACACACATATTCCTCTACGGTCTACCCTTTCTTACACATAGGCCCAACCTGCAAAACAGATGCACAGTCAGAAGAATGACAACACCAAAATGCATTTGTCCTTCCACACCCAAGAAACCGGTGAAGGATGACATACCACATTGACTAAATATTTCCCAAACCAGGAAAACCTGTAAAAACAAATACATTCCAAGAGATACAGACTCCTTATGCACTCACCTACCTATAGCGTGCTCCAGCAGTCCAAGGTTGTCTGCCTCTGCTGCTATCCCTTCCTATAAAAGGGCTCAACCTGTAACACAAAGATGCCGGCGTGAAAAATGACAATGCAAAATTAATTTCTTCAAACACTCATACATACCAAAAGAAGATAATGCCAAGAGAACTGCCAAGTACCCAAGGGGATAGATGTTTCATATGAGGAAAACCTGTAAAAACAAATACATGCCTGGGCTAAAGGTACAGTCTACTCATCTCATGCGCCCTTACTCCTCTTCTCACCTACTGATCACAAGCCGCAGCAGACAAGATTACGCGGCCTCCGCTGCTCGCCTTTCCTACATCAGTGCCAACCTGAAAAGCAAAGATGACTGGGCTAAAGAATTACAATGACAAAATTAATTTGGTCTTCTACTTATACTTACCAAAGGAAACTGCATCCCAAAAAACCTGCCATGGAAAAAGTACCAAAGTGGCTAAATGCTTTGTTTTTTCATCCTGTAAAAACAAATACATGCCTGACCTGAAAAATCACAATGTCAATAGGACTTTGTACATTCACTCATACTTACCAGAAGAAACAAGATCCCAATTAAGGCTGACGCACCACTGTGACTAGACATTTTCCGAACCAGGAAAACATGAAAAAAAGCCTGGACTAAAGGATCACTTTTTTATGAATGCACACCTATTCATCTACTTACCTAGTTGTCTCAGACTCAAGCAGTACAAGGCTACCTACCTACTGTATGTTGCTTGCCTTTTGTACATCATGTTTCACCTGTAAAACAGATTTCTTGGAAGAAAAATGAAAACACCAATAGCAACGTCTTCATCCACACAAATACCTACCAAAGAGAAGCAGGATCCCAGGTGATGCTGAAGTACCACAAAAGCTATACTGTTCCCAAAACAAATACATTCCTGGGCTGAGAAAGCACTTTCTTTATGAATGCACACCTATTCCTCTACCGACTACCCTTGCTTACACATGGGCCCAACCTGCAAAATAGATACACAGGCTGAAGAATGACAACACCAAAATCCATTTGTCCGTTCACTCCCAAAAAAACGGCGAAGGATGAAGTATACATGACTGGCCTAAGAGATACAGTCTCCTCATGCACCCTTACTCCTCTATACTCACCTACTGATCACAAGCCAAGCAGACAAATTTAAGCGGCCTCTACTGCTTGCCTTTCCTACATCAGTGCCAACCTGAAAAAACAAAGATGACTGGACTAAAGAATTACAATGCCAAAATTAATTTGGTCCTCCACTCATACTTACCAAAAGAAACTGCATCCCAAAAAACCTGCCAAAGAAAAAGTACCTTTTTTGTGTAAAAATACATGGCTGACCTGAAGAATCACAATGTCAATATGACTTTGTACATTCACTCATAATTACCAGAAGAAACTAGACCCCAATTAAGTCTAAAGTACCACTGTAACTAGACGGTTTCCAAACCAGGATAACTTGCAAAACTAAAACATGCCCAGGTTTAAAAATCACTGTCTATGAATGCACACCTATTCTTGTACTTACCTAGTTGTCTCAGACTCAAGCAGTACAAGGCTACCTGCCTATGTTGCTTGCCCTTTTCTACATAATAATCAACCTGTAAAACAAAGATTTCTGGGCTGAAGGATGAAAAGACCAATAGGAATTTCTTAATCCACGCATTTACTCACCAAAGAAAAGCAGGAGCCCTGGTAAGACTGAAGTACCACAAAGGCTAGACTGTTACCAAAACCTGCCAAACAAATACCTGCATGGGCTGAAAAAAAAAACACTTAGTAGAGGAAAAGTTACCAGACTACACTCTTATACATGGACCGAACCTTTAAAAAAAAAAACCAGATAGGCTAAAGAATGAAAGACCAAACTGCCCAAATTTGTCCACCCACTCATACTTACCAAGATCCCAGAAAAAAACACCAAGAATGAAGTTCCACATTGATTAAACATTTCCCAAATCAGGAAAGCCTGTAAACACGTATTTCTCAAGCGACTCATCTACCTACCAAAAACAGAGAAACAAAGATGCCCTAGTCAAAAAAACAACAATTCCAAAGTGTATTTCTCTATACACGCATACTTACCAAAATAAGGCTCAAGTACCCCAGTTTCTAGGCTTTTTTTTCCCAAACCAGGAAAACCTGTAAAAACAAAAACATACCCATGCTAAAGAATCAATTTCCTTATGAATACACACCTTTTCTTTTACTCATCTACTGGTCAGAAACTCCATCAAGTCCAAGGTTACCGGTCTACACTGCTCGCCTTTTTTACAACATGACCAACCTATAAAACAAAGGCCCAATTTATAGAATAACAGTGCAAAATTAACTTGTCCATCCATTTGTACATACCAGAAGAAACCGGGTCCCAATTAATGCAAAAGTACCACTGTGACTAGACTTTTTTCAAACCAGGAAAACCTGTAAAAACAAAAACATGCCCGGGCTTAAAAATCACTGTCCTGACCTATTCTACTTACCTAGTGGTCTCAGACTCAAGCAGTCCAAGATCATGATCAACCTGTAAAACAAAGATTCCTGGGCAGAAGCATGAAAACACTAATAGGAATTTCTTTATCCATGCATATACTCACCAAAGAGAAGCAGGATGCCAGGTGATGCTGAAGTACCACAAAAGCTCTG
Source organism: Xenopus tropicalis (assembly GCF_000004195.4). Lineage (NCBI taxonomy): Eukaryota > Metazoa > Chordata > Amphibia > Anura > Pipidae > Xenopus > Xenopus tropicalis. The sequence continues at coordinate 94,108,251 of NC_030677.2, forward strand.
TTCCCAAAACAAATACATTCCTGGGCTGAGAAAGCACTTTCTTTATGAATGCACACCTATTCCTCTACCGACTACCCTTGCTTACACATGGGCCCAACCTGCAAAATAGATACACAGGCTGAAGAATGACAACACCAAAATCCATTTGTCCGTCCACTCCCAAAAAAACGGCGAAGGATGAAGTATACATGACTGGCCTAAGAGATACAGTCTCCTCATGCACCCTTACTCCTCTATACTCACCTACTGATCACAAGCCGCAGCAGACAAATTTATGCGGCCTCCACTGCTTGCCTTTCCTACATCAGTGCCAACCTGAAAAAACAGATGACTGGACTAAAGAGAATTACAATGCCAAAATGAATTTGGTCTACCACTCATACTTACCACAGACTACACCCTTATACATTTGCATTTACTCACCAAAGAAAAGCAGGAGCCCAGGTAAGACTGAAGTACCACAAAGGCTAGACTGTTACCAAAACCTACCAAAAAAATACCTGCATGGGCTGAAAAAAACAAAAACACTTAGTAGAGGAATAGTTACCAGACTACACTCTTATACATGGACCTAAACTGTAAAAAAAAATCAGATACGCTGAAGAATGAAAGACCAAACTGCCCAAATTTGTCCACCCACTCATACTTACCAAGATCCCAGAAAAAAACACCAAGAATGAAGTACCACATTGATTAAACATTTCCCAAATCAGGAAAGCCTGTAAAAACAAATGCATGCCTGGGCTAATGGATCACTTTGTTTTATTAATGCACACCTATTCTTCTACTTATCTACTGGTCACAAACTCATGCAGTCCAAGGCTACCTGCCCACGCTGTAAGCCTTTCCTACATCACGATCGACGTGTAAAACAAAGAATTCTGGGCTGAATAATGAAAACACGTATTTCTCAAGCGACTCATCTACCTACCAAAAACAGAGAAGCAAAGATGCCCTAGCATACAACAATTCCAAAATGTATTTCTCTATACACTCATACTTACCAAAATAAGGCTCAAGTACCCCAGTTTCTAGGCTTTTTTCCCAAACCAGGAAAACCTGTAAAAACAAAAACATACCCATGCTAAAGAATCAATTTCCTTATGAATACACACCTTTTCTTTTACTCATCTACTGGTCAGAAACTCCATCAGTCCAAGGTTACCAGTCTACACTGCTCGCCTTTTTTACAGCGTGACCAACCTATAAAACAAAGAGGCCCAATTTATAGAATGACAATGCAAAATTAACTTGTCCATCCATTCGTACATACCAGAAGAAACAGGGTCCCAATTAATGCAAAAGTACCACTGTGACTAGACTTTTTTCAAACCAGGAAAACCTGTAAAAACAAAAACATACCCAGGCTTAAAAATCACTGTCCTGATGGAGGCACACCTATTCTACTTACCTAGTGGTCTCAGACTCAAGCAGTCCAAGATCATGATCAACATGTAAAACAAAGATTCCTGGGCAGAAGCATAAAAACACACCAAAGAGAATCAGGATGCCAGGTAAAGCTGAAGTACCACAAAGGCAAGACTGTTCCCAAAACCTGCCAAACAAATTTACTTTGTTTATGAATGTACACCTATTCCTCTACTAACATACCAATCTCAAGCTCCAGCAGACAGCATTAGCCGGAAAACCTGTGAAAACAAACACATGCTCAGGGTTAAGAGCTCTTATGAATGCACACCTATTCTTGTATTCACCTACTGGCCGCAAGCTTAAGCAGTCCAAGTTTACCTATATACACTGCTTGCCCTACCTGCATCATGCCCAACCAATAAAACAAAGATGCCTGGGGCTGAAGAACAAGCCAAAATGCATTTGTCCATCCACTTATACTCACCAGAAGAAACAGGATCCCAAATAAGTCTAAAGTACAATACAGCCTAGATGGTTTCCAAACTAGGAAAACCTGTAAAGAGGAACACATACCTGAGCTGAAGGTTCACAATGCGAACATGTATTTCTCTATCCGCTCATACGTACCAAATAAAAGCACAAACCAAAAAATATGCCAAGGAGGAAGTACCAAAGTGGCTAAGGTTTTAACAAGAGGAAAACATGCAAAAAGAGTAATGTAAAGAATCTTTCCTAATGCATGTAAACCTGTAAAACAAAGAAGCACAGGATAAAAAAATACAACAATGCAAAATTATTTTTTCCATCCACCCACACTAGATAGATTAGATAGACTAATATATCACTTACCAGTTTTAGGAGTTCATCTGTTGCATCCTCTTCCACAGGAGTTGTAGCAGCACACCACTATGTTCACAGCCTTTGACAAAATTACAAAGCATCACAGTCCCCTCCCTTATAAACCCAAAATGGAGGGAAAACCCACAGTGATGACATAATGATTGTCCCATACTGATGACATCATATCCTTCTCATCTATGTCAACATCCTCCATTGAATGTAAATAGAAACAAACTGATTAAATGACTGCTTAGAAGTCAAGTAAATGAATACAAATGAAATGGTTGAAAAAAGTATAAAAACATAACAGAATAATCACAACACAGGTTTGAATAGAACCTTGCAAACACTCTTTATAGTGAATAGGTTATAAAATAAACGGTCTATATTCAGCTAAGATCTTTGTATTTAGTAGCATATGGTGCAGTTTACACATTTTGTTGTTTATCCACAATGCAGCTTGGTATAACTTCCTTAGTGCGAATGTGTGTGGAGTCAATAATGACATTAGCATCACGTTAGCTTTTTGCTAATGACTAGTAATGACTATTGATGCAACCTACTATTGGAACCAGGGACACTGCTGCCGTGAGGCGAGTTGAAATACTTGCCACAGGTGGCAGCAGCCCCCATGTTACCAGGGGAGGTTGTTCTAGTGCAGAGAGCACTATACCACTCTCTGCACTAGTGATGCAGCTTGCCCTGCTCTGATGCCCAGAGAGATAAGCGCAGGGTGCAATGGGCAGCCAGGGGACCAGAAACTCCCCTGATTAAAACACAGGAACTACCACCATGGCCATGCATCAGATCAAGCTAAGTGGGCACACTTGCGCTACCGTATTGATGCTACTCTCTAACATCAAGGCACACTCAGGTTGGAATCTGTGCTGGCTCTATGGTGGTCAACTAGAAGGCTGGTTTCATTTAGACAAAATGGTTGCAGCAGGATCTTGGCAGGCTGGGTCACTAAGTGGCAGATGAGATTCAACGTAGATAAAATCCATGATGGAGAAGGACTTTGGGATAGATGATACTTGGCTGTAGCAAGCAGTGCAAGTCAGTAGCAGCAAGGGCAAACAAGGTTTTGAGCTGTATTAAAAGGGGTATAGATTTGTGGGAGCACAGGGTCATTCTTCCCCTTAACAAAGCACTTTCAAAGCCCCACATAGAATATGTAGGGCAGGTTTGTTAACCAATGCTCAATATATATTGGGCACAATACAATAAACTATCTGAGGCTTTATATACTAGATGGTATCAACCAAAAATAGCTCTGAGACCAGTCCCTGGAACACCTTTGTACTGATTGCCATCTTGGAGTCGGAAAGGAGTTTTTTCTTCTCACCGAGGCAAATTAGACATGGGGTTTTTCTCTGGATCAGCTAGCAGCCAGGCAGGTTATAAACATAAACATAATGTTACTGTGACTTGGGTTTTTAGGTACAGAAAAGACACATTCACCATGTTTCTAGACACACGCTAATGGGTTTGTGAATAAGGGTTACATACCTGTATTTTTATATGTAAAAGTTCAATTCACTTAAGACTGCCTGGCAGAATATCTTCCAAAAAATTATTTATCTGCATATCTTTATGTATTCACAGGAGTCACTGTGCTATAAACTATTGTAGAATTTCCTAAAAGAGCTACAATGGTATAGGCTAACTGCACATGAAAGACTTACTTTACTCCAAACAGATTTAGTTCTGCCATTTTATTGGTAGTGGTTTTAACCTAACCTCATTTGTCCAGGCTTAATAGAGGTAACATGGATCCCCAAACCTTGATGTCACTGACTCAGTGAGAAGCAAGATATAGAAGCAGGCCAGTCAGTTGCCTGCCACAATCTGATTAATTAATCAGTAGCAAACAATAAACGAGAGTAGCATAGGTGGAGGGTGAATTTTTTTCTTTGGGGAGGCTAAAGATGGGCCATACATAGACTGACTTGAAGGTAATGTGAGACTAAGTGAATTCGCTGCTGGCGTAAAAGTGAACCTCCCAAATATCTTTTGTGGTTCCCAATGACTTTGAGGGATACAGTGCAAAAGTGCAGGCAGGAGTGCTTTTTTCACCTTAAAATGTTTAGGTTGTAAAAGTATTCATACATGCAGTTCTGTGAGGGATTCTCCATCCATTGCTGTTCGGGATCAGTTAGCTTAAATGCGTTTTAGTTAGTTTTATAGCAAAAGAAAACTGTGGGTGCCGTCATCCCAGGCACATTATACGCAGACAAAAGCAGTCTGTATTTACAAAACCAGCACATTATATGCAGTAAGACGCAGTGGGTACTGATGCCAGATACTCAGGCATGCCCTCGGCACTAAAACACTGGCACTGAAACACAACATTGGTTTGTTTCCCAGCCATGCAGTCTCATGTGGACTGTAACTGACTAGTAATGAACAAAACAATGACAAAAGCAAGGAAAAAAGTAAGTGCAAAGAACAACAAAAATACTATAAAAGCACAATTAGCTTTTTCAGGGGGACAGAGTTAATATCCCTATTGCCCTTGCTCCAGTCCTCAATTATACATGCCAGGGGACAAAAAACTATTTAATTTCAGCTAGTGATTCTGCCTTTAGAATGTATACAGCAGTGATCCCCCATCAGTGGCTCGTGAGCAACATGTTGCTCACCACCCCCTTGGATGTTGCTCCTAATGGCCTTAAAGCAGGTGCTTATTTTTGAATTCTTGGCTTGGAGGCATGGGTACTACCAAACAGAGCCTCCTGTAGTCTGCCAATCCACATAGGGGCTACAAAATAACCAATTACAGCCTTTTTTGGTCACCCCCAGCAACTTTTCATGCTTGTGTTGCTCCCCAACTTTTTATATTTACAGGTTGCTCAAGGGGTAAAAAAGGTTGGCAACCTCTGGCATACAGTATAGGACCTGTGGGAGTGGGATGAAATCTGCAGCAAAAGTTCATAGTTGGTGAGGTTCTTAGGTAAAGTTCTTAGGCCTTCTTATCGGTCTTCATTTCTGCAGTGCCTTCAGTTTGTAATATCTCCCCAAACCTGCCCACACCTGTGCCTTGATTGATCAATTTTACTGTCTGCCAAGAGAGCTATGCTCTGATTGAAGATGCCACAAAAAGAAAGATCCAATCAGAGCAGAGGTGATTACAACAGAACCGGAGCGAGTTTTTTTTTTTTTTTTTTAAGATGCCAGGCAGGTTTGGGGAGATTTAGCCCATCCTAGACTTATTGAAAACAGACTTTTTTGGTCAATTAAATAGCCACATTTACTGGCCACTTCTTGAAAATAGCTAATTGCTTGCTCTTGGTTCTTAGACCTGAACTTTTACTTTCCTCGCCCAGATTTTGTTGTCTGAGATACAGTGAGATAGGTAGAATTTCCCTGGGCAATGAGGCAACACAGGAATCAAACCTTGTGACTTAACTCCAATTATTTCAGAAAAGGTACCATGGATATCCATGTAACCCCACTGTAACTTTCAGGAATGTCATGGATTCCTTGAGAAAGAGGATATAGAAGGAAAAATGACTTGTAAGGATTTTACTTTATAGAAATAGTTAGCTGAAATGTTTGTAAAATGCAATTGAAATGAAAAAATAAAAATACATTTACTTGAAAGTCAAATAAAAATGTGTTTAATGAAAAACAAACATTTTACAATCCATATCCAAATATAAAATGCAACTGGATACATCATGGCACGGTGATAAAGAGGAGACATCAGGTTTCTCATCCGCTCATCTTGTTCGGTCCAAGCAAGAAGGGCTGTTGCCTTGGGTGTGGAGTTGGTGGGGCATCATCATAAGGAAACTGCTGCAAGGCTGGGGACTTCATCAAACCAGGCAGCAACCTGTAAAACAGACATGCCCAGATTGAAGAAGCACACAAAAAACATTCTGTGGTTCCCACCTGGACCCTTTTCCTCTCTCAGCAACATTACAGTGGGATTTTCCCAAACCCTGGTCCAACTCATAACACAAATGTATTCCTAGGCAGTGGCAGCACACTAAAAGCAATATATACAGTACATCCACCTCAAGCCTTACCACTGGCACCAACATCCCCACTCATTTTTTAAAAGCTGAAGCATTGCCGCAGCCGGACTTCTCAAACCAGGACACAACCTTGAAAAACAAGAAGATGCCCATCTGAAGCAGCACAATCTCATTCATATTAATCCCAACCTAACCCACCCTCAACTTGCACCACCACAAGCACCAATTTCCCCACACACCTGTGTGCGATGTAATCTTACTAGAAATAATGTGCACAATGGAGGTAGAAACTTTTACATTGATGCACCGGATCCCATGCGTATGATTAAGAGCGTATTCCTATTGTCTTTTTGGCAGAAATGATTTGATCAATATAAAACTATAGTGACTCATTATTTTACGGCGGTTATCACCTCTTAAACGATGTTTCCTAATGAAAGAAAATGCTAGGGGTTTATTGTTGTAAGAACCAGGTAGAGTCAGAGTATTAGAATACCAGAAAAGAAAAACAAGCAAAAAAAGCCAATTTGTCAATATTTTAGTTTGTTTTAGTGGCAGACAATTAAACAATTAGACAGCGCACTTTGTTTTGATGTGCATCCTAATTATCAGTTTCCAAAATTATAACCTGCTACGGACTGGGAAAAGGTGGAATAGGCACAAATATAATTGCCTGGCACTGCCAGTATCCCTAGCTACCTTTCCTGTCAAGCCAGAGTTGCAGCTCTCACAGAAAAGAAGTCCCCAAAAGTCCTTATTCTAGGTTACAAGTTTGTTTAATGCTTCAGAGTGAGCATCACTTTGAAGATAATGTTGCATGCACATCAAAATACAATAGCTGGACAGAGCCCAACTGTTAAAATTAAATAAGCCCACTCTCCTACTCACCAATACTAAACTAAATACAATCTCCATCCACGCCCTTACCACCAGGGCCGGATTTCAAAACCGGCCGCCCCGAGGCCGCCCCCGGTCGCATGCCCCCCCCTCCACCGAGTGCGCATGAGCAAAGGGGCGTGTCTTTAGGGGCACGCGCATGTGCGAACAGCGGGGGCGAGCGGTAGGGGTTGGGGATCCAAGCGTCCATGCGCCGTAGGCCAAACTAGCATACGGAGCAGTGGGGAGAAGTCCCCATTGCTCCGTATGGGAACACAAATTTTTAAATTTTGGTGCGGTGGGGCGGCATGCCGCCCCCAGGTTTCTGCCGCCCTAGGCCCGGGCCTTTGTGGCCTCTCCACAAATCCGGGCCTGCTTACCACAAAACCTAACCTTTCAGTTAAGCGCAGGCGGGAGCTATGGCCGTAATCCGTTTCATAGGTTGTCCCTTGGTTTATGCAAACACACCCAGGTTGATGGAGCACATCAAACCATTTCCTCCACCTTCAAACCAACCACAAGTAGCAGGATCCCTACACACCTACCAAATTTGAAACTTCTGTAGCCAGACATTTGCTATACCAGTTTGCATCCATGTATCCCAAATACACCCAGTCTATAAGCACACTTTTAGGCACATCTAAACCAATTTACCTCCCCACTTTCAACTCTTTGACAGACTACCTACAACCCCACTCAATGGCAAAAGTGCAACCTCATGTTCATTATTTGCCTACATTTGTTAAATATAGAAACATTACAGTCTATGTCCTAGTATGGCATATAAGATACACTTGTATGTGTTTTTGAATAAAGAAACAAAACAAAGTAGACCAGGCTAAAGCACCACCACCCCCACTCACCAGCCAAGGGTGAAGCTTAACCATCTCTGGACTTTTTCCCGTGTAATGTCTCAAGCTATAAAACAAATAGATACTTGGGCTGAAGAATCACAATGCCAAAATTAATTTGTTTTTCCACTCATACTTACCAAAAGAAACTGCATTCCAAGTAACTTGCACAGGATGACTTACCAATGTGGCTACATGTTTCATGAGGGAAAACCTGTAAAAACAAATACATTCCTGGGCTGAAGAATCACAATGCCTAAAGAAATTTGTCTATCCACTCATACTTACCAAGTTTCCCAAACAAAGACAACCTGGAAAAATGAATACATGCCTAGGCCAAACAAACAGTCTCTTATGCTAAATTAGGTATGCAAAATTAATTGCTCAAGCCACTCATACCTACCAAAAGAAACAGGATGCCAAGATACCTACCAAGAATGAAGTGCCAGTGGCTAGATCTTTCCCAAACAAGGAGAACCTGTAAAAATGAACACATGCCTGGGCCGAAGAATCCCAAACCAATAGAAACTTCTATCATACGTACCAGAAGCATGATGTACCATTCACAAACTCAAGCAGTCCAAGGCTACCTGCCTATGCTGCTAGCCTTTTGTGCATCATGTTTAACCTGTAAAACAAAGATTTCTGTGCTGAAGAATGAAAACACCAATAGCAATTTCTTCATCCTTGCACATACCTACCAAAGAGAAGCAGGATCCCAGGTGATGCTGAAGTACCACAAAGGCTAGACTGTTCCCAAAACAAATATATTCCTGGGCTAAAAAAACACTTTTATAAATGCACACACATATTCCTCTACTGTCTACCCTTTCTCACACATGGGCCCAACCTGCAAAACAGATGCACAGTCAGAAGAATGACAACACCAAAATGCATTTGTCCGTCCAAACCCAAGAAACTGGCGAAGGATGACGTACCACATTGACTAAATATTTCCCAAACCAGGAAAACCTGTAAAAACAAATACATTCCTAGAGATACAGACTCCTTATGCACTCACCTACCTATAGCGTGCACCAGCAGTCCAAGGTTGTCTGCCTCTGCTGCTATCCCTTCCTATAAAAGGGCTCAACCTATAACACAAAGATGCCCGGCATGAAAAATGACAATGCAAAATTAATTTCTTCAAACACTCATACATACCAAAAGAAGAGAATCCCAAGAGAACTGCCAAGTACCCAAGTACCCAATCTCTAAATGTTTCATATGAGGAAAACCTGTAAAAACAGATACATGCCTGGGCTAAAGATACAGTCTACTCATCTCATGCTCCTCTACTCACCTACTGATCACAAGCCGCAGCAGACAAGATTACGCGGCCTCCACTGCTTGCCTTTCCTACATCAGTGCCAAGATTACGCGGCCTCCACTGCTTGCCTTTCCTACATCAGTGCCAACCTGAAAAACAAAGATGACTGGACTGGAATTACAATGACAAAATTAATTTGGTCTTCCACTCATACTTACCAAAGAAAACTGCATCCCAAAAAACCTGCCACGGAAAAAGTACCAAAGTGGCTAAAGGCTTCATATGAGGAAATCCTGTAAAAACAAATACATACTTGACCTGAAAAATCACAATGTCAATAGGACTTTGTACATTCACTCATACTTACCAGAAGAAACAAGATCCCAATTAAGGCTGACGCACCACTGTGACTAGACATTTTCCAAACCAGGAAAACCTGAAAAAAAGCCTGGACTAAAGGATCACTTTTTTTTATGAATGCGCACCTATTCATCTACTTACTTAGTTGTCTCAGACTCAAGCAGTACAAGGCTACCCTGCCTACTGTATGTTGCTTGCCTTTTGTACATCATGTTTCACCTGTAAAACAGACTTCTGGGAAGAAAAATGAAGTTATCACATTGAATAAGTATTTCCCAAACCAGGAAAACCTGTAAAATCAAATACATTACTGGCCTAAGAGATACAGTCTCCTCATGCACCCTTACTCCTCTATACTCACCTACTGATCACAAGCCGCAGCAGACAAATTTACGCGGCCTCCACTGCTTGACTTTCCTACATCAGTGCCAACCTGAAAAAACAAAGATGACTGGACTAAAGAATTACAATGACAAAATTAATTTGGTCTTCCACTCATACTTACCAAAAGAAACTGCACCCAAAAAACCTGCCAAGGAAAGAGTACCTTTTTTGTGTAAAACAAATACAAGCCTGACCTGAAGAATCACAATGTCAATAGGACTTTGTACATTCACTCATAATTACCAGAAGAAACAAGACCCCAATTAAGGCTGAAGTACCACTGTAACTAGACGGTTTCCAAACCAGGAAAAAATTGCACAATTAAAACACGCCCAGGTTTAAAAATCACTGTCCTTATGAATGCACACCTATTCTTTTACTTACCTAGTCGTCTCAGACTCAAGTAGTAGAAGGCTACCTGCCTATGTTGCTTGCATTTTTCTACATAATAATCAACCTGTAAAACAAAGATTTCTGGGCTGAAGACTGAAAAGACCAATAGGAATTTCTTCATCCACGCATTTACTCACCAAAGAAAAGCAAGAGCCCAGGTAAGACTGAAGTACCACAAAGGCTAGACTGTTACCAAAACCTGCCAAACAAATACCTGCATGGGCTGAAAAAAACAAAAAACAAAAACACTTAGTAGAGGAATAGTTACCAGACTACACTCTTATACATGGACCTAACCTGTAAAAAAAAATCAGATAGGCTGAAGAATGAAAGACCAAACTGCCCAAATTTGTCCACCCACTCATACTTACCAAGATCCCAGAAAAAAACACCAAGAATGAAGTACCACATCGATTAAACATTTCCCAAATCAGGAAAGCCTGTAAAACCAAATGCATGCCTGGGCTAATGGATCACTTTTTTTTTTTTTATTAATGCACCCCTATTCTACTTATCTACTGGTCACAAACTCTTGCAGTCCAAGGCTACCTGCCCACGCTGTAAGCCTTTCCTACATCACGATCGACATGTAAAACAAAGAATTCTGGGCTGAATAATGAAAACACGTATTTCTCAAGCGACTCATCTACCTACCAAAAACACAGAAACAAAGATGCCCTAGTCAAAAAAACAACAATTCCAAATTGTATTTCTCTATACACTCATACTTACCAAAATAAGGCTTTTTTCCCCAAACCAGGAAAACCTGTAAAAACAAAAATATACCCATGCTAAAGAATCAATTTCCTTATGAATACACACCTTTTCTTTTACTCATCTACTGGTCAGAAACTCCATCAAGTCCAAGGTTACCGGTCTACACTGCTCGCCTTTTTTACAGCATGACCAACCTATAAAACAAAGAGGCCCAATTTATAGAATGACAGTGCAAAATTAACTTGTCCATCCATTTGTACATACCAGAAGAAACAGGGTCCTAATTAATGCAAAAGTACCACTGTGACTAGACTTTTTTCAAACCAGGAAAACCTGTAAAAACAAAAACATGCCCGGGCTTAAAAATCACTGTCCTGACCTGTTCTACTTACCTAGTGGTCTCAGACTCAAGCAGTCCAAGATCATGATCAACCTGTAAAACAAAGATTCCTGGGCAGAAGCATGAAAACACTAATAGGAATTTCTTTATCCATGCATATACTCACCAAAGAGAAACAGGATGCCAGGTAAAGCTGAAGTACCACAAAGGCTATACTGTTCCCAAAACCTGCCAAACAAATACACGCATGGGCTGAAAAAACACAGTAGAGGAATAGGTGTACATTCATAAACAAACATACCAATCTCAAGCTCCAGCAGACGGCATTAGCAGGAAAACCTGTAAAAACAAACACATGCTCAGGGTTAAGAGCCAGTGCTCTTATGAATGCACACCTATTCTTGTATTCACCTACTGGCCGCAAGCTTAAGCAGTCCAAGGTTACCTATATACACTGCTTGCCCTACCAGCATCACGCCCAACCTATAAAACAAAGATGCCGGGGGCTGAAGAACAAGCCAAAATGCATTTGTCCATCCACTTATACTCACCACAAGAAACAGGATCCCAAATAAGTCTAAAGTACAATACAGCCTAGATGATTTCCAAACTAGGAAAACCTGTAAAAAAAGAACACATGCCTGAGCTGAAGGTTCACAATGCCAACATGTATTTCTCTATCCTTGGCATGTTTTTTGGTTTGTGCTTTTATTTGGTACGTATGAGCGGATAAAGTACCAAAGTGGCTAAGGTTTTAACAAGAGGAAAACATGCAAAAACAAGTTAAGTAAAGAATCTTTCCTAATGCATGTAAACCTGTAAAACAAAGAAGCACAGGATAAAAAAAATACAACAATGCAAAATTATTTTTTCCATCCACCCACACCAGATAGATTAGATAGATTAATATTACACTTACCAGTTTTATGAGTTCATCTGTTGCATCCTCTTCCACAGGAGTTGTAGCAGCACACCACTATGTTCACAGCCTTTGACAAAATTACAAAGCGTCACAGTCCCCTCCCTTATAAACCCAAAATGGAGGGAAAACCCACAGTGATGACATAATGATTGTCCCATACTGATGACATCATATCCTTCTCATCTATGTCAACATCCTCCATTGAATGTAAATAGAAACAAACTGATTAAATGACTGCTTAGAAGTCAAGTAAATGAATACAAATGAAAAGGTTGAAAAAAGTATAAAAACATAACAGAATAATCACAGCACAGGTTTGAATAGAACCTTGCAAACACTCTATATAGTGAATAGGTTATAAAATAAATGGTTTATATTCAGCTAATATCCCCTGTACATATAAAATACGCTAAGATCTTTGTATTTAGTAGCATATGGTGCAGTTTACACATTTTGGCTGAAAAAGCTCCAAGTTGTTTATCCACAATGCAGCTTTTTTTTGCTTACGAGCATTCCGGCATACTGTGCAATGCATGCGTGTTTCAGGGAGTAGAAGATGGTATAACTTCCTTAGTGCGAATGTGTGTGGAGTCAATAATGACATGAGCATCACGTTAGCTTTTTGCTAATGACTAGTAATGACTATTGATGCAATCTGCTATTGGAACCAGGGGCACTGCTGCCGTGAGGTGAGTTGAAATACTTGCCACAGGTGGCAGCAGCCCCCATGTTACCAGGGGTGGTTGTTCTAGTGCAGAGAGCACTATAGCACTCTCTGCACTAGTGATGCAGCTTGCCCTGCTCTGATGCCCAGAGAGATAAGCGCAGGGTACAATGGGCAGCCAGGGGGCCAGGAACACCCCTGATTAAAACACAGGAACTACCACCATGGCCATGCATCAGATCAGGCTAAGCGGGCACACTTGCACTACCGTATTGATGCTACTCTCTTTGTGAATAACATCAAGGCACACTCAGGTTGGAATCTGTGCTGGCTCTATGGTGGTTGCAAAGTGGTTTGCCTTCTAAAGGCAAATTTGACATGATCCAGAGGAAAGCAAAAAAATCATCTAAAGTCAACTAGAAGGCTGGTTTCATTTAGACAAAATGGCTTCAGCAGGATCTTGGCAGGCTGGGTCACTAAGTGGCAGATGAGATTCAACGTAGATAAATGTGAGGTTATGCACCTAGGATGTAAAAATATGCAAGCCTCTTATGCCAGTAATGGTACTGCTTTTGGCAAATCCATGATGGAGAAGGACCTTGGGATAGATGATACTTGGCTGTAGCAAGCAGTGCAAGTCAGTAGCAGCAAGGGCAAACAAGGTTTTGAGCTGTATTAAAAGGGGTATAGATTTGTGGGAGCACAGGGTCATTCTTCCCCTTAACAAAGCACTGGCAAAGCCCCACATAGAATAGGTTTGTTAACCAATGCTCAATATATATAGGGCACAATACAATAAACTATCTGAGGCTTTATATACTAGATGGTATCTACCAAAAATAGCTCTGAGACCAGTCCCTGGAACACCTTTGTACTGATTGCCATCTTGGAGTCGGAAAGGAGTTTTTTCTTCTCACTGAGGCAAATTAGACATGGGGTTTTTCTCTGGATCAGCTAGCAGCCAGGCAGGTTATAAACATAAACATAATGTTACTGTGACTTGGGTTTTTAGGTACAGAAAAGACACATTCACCATGTTTCTAGACACACGCTAATGGGTTTGTGAATAAGGGTTACATACCTGTATTTTTATATGTAAAAGTTCTATTCACTTAAGACTGCCTGGCAGAATATCTGCCAAAAAATTATTTATCTGCATATCTTTATGTATTCACAGGAGTCGCTGTGCTATAAACTATTGTAGTATTTCCTAAAAGAGCTACAATGGTACAGGCTAAGTGCACATGAAACACTGACTTAGTTCTGCCATTGTATTGGCAGAGGTTTTAACCTAACTTCTTTTGTCCAGGCTTAATAGAGGTAACATGGATCCCCAAGCCTTGATGTCACTGACTCAGTGAGAAGCAAGATATAGAAGCAGGCCAATCAGTTGCCTGCCACAGTCTGATTAATTTATCAGTAGCAAACAATAAACGAGAGTAGCATAGGTGGAGGGTAAATTTGTTTTCTTTGGGGAGGCTAAAGATGGGCCATACATAGACTGACTTGAAGGTAATGTGAGACTAAGTGAATTCGCTGCTGGCGTAAAAGTGAACCTCCCAAATATCTTTTGTGGTTCCCAATGACTTTTAGGCATACTGTGCAAAAGTGCAGGCAGGAGTGCTTTTTTTTTACCTTAAAATGTTTAGGTTGTAAAAGTATTCATACATGCACTTCTGTGAGGGATTCTCCATCCATTGCTGTTCGGGATCAGCAGTCTGTATTTACAAAACCAGCACATTATATGCAGTAAGACGCAGTGGGTACTGATGCCAGATACTCAGGTATGCCCTCGGCACTATAACACTGGCACTGAAACACAACATTGGTTTGTTTCCCAGCAATGCAGTCTCATGTGGACTGTAACTGACTAGTAATGAACAAAACAATGACAAAAGCAAGGAAAAAAGTAAGTGCAAAGAACAACAAAAATACTATAAAAGCACAATTAGCTTTTTCAGGGGGGACAGAGTTAATATCCCTATTGCCCTTGCTCCAGTCCTCAATTATACATGCCAGGGGACAAAAAACTATTTAATTTCAGCTAGTGATTCCACCTTGAGAATGTATACAGCAATGATCCCCAAGCAGTGGGTGGTGAGCAACATGTTGCTCACCACCCCCTTGGATGTTGCTCCTAGTGGCCTTAAAGCAGGTGCTTATTTTTGAATTCTTGGCTTGGAGGCATGGGTACTACCAAACAGAGCCTCCTGTAGTCTGCCAATCCACATAGGGGCTACAAAATAACCAATTACAGCCTTTTTTGGTCACCCCCAAGAACTTTTCATGCTTGTGTTGCTCCCCAACTTTTTATATTTACATGTTGCTCAAGGGGTAAAAAAGGTTGGTGACCCCTAGCATACAGTATAGTACCTGTGGGAGTGGGATGAAATCTGCAGCAAAAGTTCAGAGATGGTGAGGTTCTTAGGCCAAGTTCTTAGGCCTTCTTATCAGTCTTCATTTCTGCAGTGCCTTCAGTTTGTAATATCTCCCCAAACCTGCCCATACCTGTGCCTTGATTGATCATTCCATTACGTCCTACAGGCAGCACACCAAGGGTTAACTCCCGCTCCCCCTGATAGGACAGGTAGCACAAAAAAATATTAGCCAGCCTTTAAAACAACCCCTTAACCCCTCCCCCAGCATGTTTTTTCCTGTCCTACCTGAGGACATGGTAGTGAAGAGGATGAAGATCCAGACTTCTAGGAGTCTGATGGCCGTACTGGGGACTACCTTAGGGTGAGACCCCGGGGGAATGGAGGTTCCTAGGCAGAGGATCGCTGGAAGTGGAGGCGATCCATTGTGCTTGCCAAAGTTTCTCCAGTTGCTGGGAAACTGAGGGCAGCAGGACATGCTGAAGCAGGAAGAATACAGGCAGAAGCATGGTGTGATGTCACTTCCGCCCTTACATGTGCACACCAGGAAGAAGGGCACAAGGAGTTTTGCACCGGCGTTTCGACCGGCGTGGATCAAGAGAAAAGGTATTTTTACATACTTTCGGCTGGGGAGATGCAAATATTTTTTCCCTTCTGTGACTCCGGACACTGCATCTGAGGATCTGATTGTGTAAGCCGTCTGTGTTTCTCCAAAGGCAAGGTATATGGAAGTCTTATTAATTCATATTGATTCTTGTTATTGTGATTCTATGCCTTTTTAGAGGTCTAGGTCTCCTGCTAAGAAGACACAGAAATTGAAGCACAGATGTTGTATGGTGTGTGAACAACACTTGCCAGAGGATCATGTGCAGAAAAATGTGTATGGCATGCATGAGAACTGCTATAAGGGAAGATCAAGCACGACAGTCAGAATTTTTCATTGATTGGTTCAAGAGTGTGATGTCAAATTTTTAAAGAAATGTAGCAGGCTACAGTATCAGCTGCTGATGTTAACAAGAAAGATTTGATGGTCACTATCGACTTGAAGGATGCATATCTATACTTTCCTATTCACAAGCAAAGCAGAAAGTTCCTAAGAGTTGCGGTGTTCCTGGAAAGAAATCTCAGGCGCTTTCAGTTCAGAGCGTTGCCTTTTGGAATAACATCAGTGCCAAGGGTCTTTACCGAGATCATTGTGTAACTTCTATTTCAGCTCAATAGCTGCCTTCGCGGACTAGTACCAGTAGAACATGGGTTACACTGTACTCTCTTACCCAGAATGGGCCTTCACTAGGGGGAAGAGGAAGGTGAGGGTGTTGTGCAACTACACCTCTCTTGCTGCTATGCAGAAAAATGAAACCAGAGGGCACCAGAGGTTCTTGCAAATAACAAAATAAGTGTTTATTAAACATCCGCAGGGTGTACTCACAATACAGCTTCAGGGGCCAGTGGTACAGGCAATACCACATACCGAGTGTAATACAGACTGACACTCCCCTGAGTACAGACCTGGCAGGAATCTCACTTCACCTCTGCGACACACCCCGTAGTGGATCCCTCAGGGAATTCTCTATCCTGATTCCCTACTCACTTGGATCCCGACACTACAGGCAATGTAGCCTGGAAGAGATACCTCCAACTGTCAGGCCTATGAAGGAGCTCAGAATCTGCTCATTCTAGCTCAACCCTAACTGTCTTACACCCCTAGAGTGGTACGATAAAAGGAGCTACACTTGCCACTATCTAATGCCTCATTCACGGGGCCCTGTCCCCCACTTCACTGGGCCTGGGCCCATGTCCTGGGCTCCCAGCACACCCACCCTGTCCCTCAGATGGAAGCAAACAGGAAGGTGCCGCTCCTCTCCCAGCACTATACCAAAGTGAGGCAGGAAGTGGTCACCATACCTTCTAACCAATAGCATACATATGTTAAGGAACTTACTTGGATACATTCCCTTCTGCCCAACAACTAAGGGAACTGAACCTGTAGGGATTTAAAGACATAGGGACCATTTAACCCTATGGGTCACTACAGAAGAAGGCATTTATATCATACCTTACTGAGAGTATTGGTTGCTGAAAGCATCAAGCACCGAGGAAATGGAGAGACATCTGCAGCAGATGCTAAATACTCTGGAGGTGCATGGCTGGCTTTTGAACAGAGAAAAATCGAGCTCGCATCCATCAACCTCGGTAAAAATTTGGGAATTTTACATCAAATACCCAGTGCATGAAAATTTCCTTCCTCAACAGAAGTCAGTAAAATTTAAGCAGTGAAGGTGATAATCAAGAGCAAGACAATTACTATTCACAAAGCAATGAAAGCTTTGGGTCTCTTGACAACGACAATAGAGGCAGTGCCATAGGCCAAAGCCGGGATGAGATATTTTCAGTCACATATCCTAGCAGCATGGAATCGGAAGATTTCAGGCATGCACAAGACCATGGGAATTACAGAAAAATTTAAGAAATCGTTAAGGTGTGGACTCACCTGCCCAATTTGAACAGGGGAAAGACTTTTCTCCCAACATACCCAGTGGTGATAACAACAGATGCATCCCTCCAGGGTTGGGGGGCACATCTGAGGAAACATACTGCGCAAGGGCTGTGGTCTTGGAAGACGAGAACAGCATCGTCAAACTACAGAGAACTCCAAGCAGTATGGAAAGCGCTGAGAGCCTTTCAGGACAAAATTTGTTCCACAGAGGTTCTGATTCAGTCAAACAACATCTTGTTCCACCCTGGTGATTGATATAAGCCACCACTGAGATCAAAAAAGCTGCCCAAATTATGTGCCCATGGTCTGGTCGCAGAAAAGATTGTCGCACATTACAGCAATTCACATAAGAGCTGTGAGCAACTGTTGGGCAGATCGACTCGGCAGACAGAAGTTAGTTTCAGGGGAGTGGTCTCTGAATCAGGAGATCTTCCAACAGATAATAGAGTTATGTGGCCCTGCTCGGATAGATCTGATGGCGACCAGGAAGAATCGCAAATGCAAAAGATTCTGCTCACTTTACCAGATGGACAGACCAACCTTTCTGGATGCTTTCTCTATACCCTAGAATTTTCAACTAGCATACTGTATGTGTTTCCTCCAGTGCCCATGGTTCAGAAGGTAATCAAGAAAGTGAAGCAGGATCAAGCAAGCTATTATACCGAGTTGGCCCAGGAGGTCATGGTACCCAGAGCTTTTACACCTATCCAGGGGCAATTACTGGAGATTTCCATTAAGGAGAGATCTGATATCTCAGAAAGGAGTGGAATTTCCAGATCGGGAGATACTCAAGTTGACAGCCTGGATGTTGAACGCACAACATTAGTGGAACAGGGTCTGCCTAAAGAAATGGTGGAAACCTTACTACTAGCAAGGAAGGAATCAAGATCCTTGCCATACAAAAGGATCTGGAATGTATACAATAGGTGGTGCTCTCAGAAGGGTGTATCATCACTTGACAAAGGAATCGCACAGATATTACAATTCTTCCAAGATGGATTTGAGAGAGGTTTACAACCAAGCACTTTGAAAGTACACGTGTCTGCCTTATCAGCTCACCTAAATAATGAGGCTATTCCTAGATCCTTTGGTGAAAAGATTTCTGACAGCTACCAGAAAGTTGACCACATATTAAATCATTTAGGCCTCCTTAGGACCTCAAAATTGTCCTTAACAAATTGTGTATGTCTCCCTTTGAAACTGTGCAAGAGGTGTCTTTAAAGATGTTAACCCCCAAAGTGGTGTTTCTGACGGCAATTACATCAGCAAGGAGGATAGGTGAAATTCAGGCTTTGGGAGCTTCTGAGCCATATATCATTTTTCCTTTCAGATGAAGTGTGTTAAGAACTCTGCCTTTCTTCATACCGAAAGTACCAACATCATGGTGTGCAGATGCAGTTATCAATCTTCCAGTTTTCCCTGAACCCAAAGTCTTGATTTGAAGAGCTATTTGAGTATGTATCTGGAGAGGACCAGACAGCTCAGAAAATCAGATCATCTCTGTGTCCTGTTTTATGGAAGAAACCGAGGAAATAAAGTTTCCAAATCATCAATTGCTAGGTGGCTTAAATAAACGATTAAGACAACCTATGTGTTGGAGGATAGTGGACCTCCAGAAATGATTAATGCTCATTCTACAAGAGGCATGGCAACATCCAAGGCGGAATGGCCATTCGCATCACCTTAGGATATTTGTAGTGCGAAGACTTGGACCAGTCTGCATACATTTGCAAAGCATTACAGACTAGACATCTTGTCGGCATGTGACACAGCCTTTGGCACTAAAGTACTGCAAGCAGTTCTCCAAGAGAGACATGACCCTCCCGTTTAGGAAAGCTAGCAATTTCCCTTGGTGTGCTGCCTGTAGGACGTAATGGAATGAGAAAATTGGTAGACTTACCATTGAAATTTTCTTTTCCATTAGTCCGTAAGGCAGCACAACAATATCCCTCCCTGTAAATAAAATTGTGTGTCAGCAAACAGTGCTTTTGTCATTGTGTTGGTTGGCTAGGAAAATAACATGCTGGGGGAGGGGTTAAGGGGTTGTTTTAAAGGCTGGCTAATATTTTTTTGTGCTACCTGTCCTATCAGGGGGAGCGGGAGTTAACCCTTGGTGTGCTGCCTTACGGACTAATGGAATAGAAAATTTCAATGGTAAGTCTACCAATTTTCTCAATTTTACTGTCTGCCAAGAGAGCTATGCTCTGATTGGAGAAGCTACAAAAAGATGTTTTAAGATGCCAGGCAGGTTTGGGGAGATTTAGCCCATCCTAGACTTATTGAAAACAGACTTTTTTGGTCAATTAAATAACCATACATTTACTGGCCACTTCTTAAAAATAGCTAATTGCTTGCTATTGGTTCTTAGACCTGAACTTTTCCTCGCCCAAATTTTGTTGTCTGAGATACAGTGAGATAGGTAGAATTTCCCTGGGCAATGAGGCAACACAGGAATCAAACCTTGTGACTTAACTCCAATTATTTCAGAAAAGGTACCATGGATATCCATGTAACCCCACTGTAACTTTCAGGAATGTCATGGATTCCTTGAGAAAGAGGATATAGAAGGAAAAATGAGTTGTAAGGATTTTACTTTATAGAAATAGTTAGCTGAAATGTTTGTAAAATGCAACTGAAATGAAAAAATAAAAATACATTTACTTGAAAGTCAAATAAAAATGTGTTTAATGAAAAACAAACATTTTACAATCCATATCCAAATATAAAATGCAACTGGATACATCATGGCACGGTGATAAAGAGGAGACATCAGGTTTCTCATCCGCTCATCTTGTTCGGTCCAAGCAAGAAGGGCTGTTGCCTTGGGTGTGGAGTTGGTGGGGCATCATCATAAGGAAACTGCTGCAAGGCTGGGGACTTCATCAAACCAGGCAGCAACCTGTAAAACAGACATGCCCAGATTAAAGAAGAACACAAAAAACATTCTGTGGTTCCCACCTGGACCCTTTCCTCTCTCAGCAACATCACAGTGGGATTTTCCCAAACCCTCGTCCAACTCATAACACAAAAGTATGCCTAGGCAGTGGCAGCACACTAAAAGCAATATATACATCCACCTCAAGCCTTACCACTGGCACCAACATCCCCACTCATTTTTGAAAGCTGAAGCATTGCCGCAGCCGGACTTCTTAAACCAGGACACAACCTTGAAAAACAAGAAGATGCCCATCTGAAGCAGCACAATCTCATTCATATTAAGCCCAACCTAACCCACCCTCAACTTGCACCACCACAAGCACCAATTTCCCCACACTCCTGTGTGCGATGTAATCTTACTAGAAATAATGTGCATAATGGAGGTAGAAACTTTTACATTGATGCACCGGATCCCATGCGTATGATTAAGAGCGTATTCCTATTGTCTTTTTGGCAGAAATGATTTGATCAAGATAAAACTATAGTGACTCATAGTTTAAGAGGTGATAACCGCCTTAAAATAATATTTCCTAATGAAAGAAAATGCTAGGGGTTTATTGTTGTAAGAACCAGGTAGTGTCAGAGTATTAGAATACCAGAAAAGAAAAATAAGCAAAAAAAGCCAATTTGTCAATATTTTAGTTTGTTTGTGGCGGACAATTAAACAATTAGACAGCGCACTTCATGCCTATTCTACCTTTTCCCAGTCCGTAGCAGGTCATAATTTTGGAAACTGATAATTAGGATGCACACACTTATGAACATCAAAACAAATATAACTGCCTGGCACTGCCAGTATCCCTAGCTACCTTTCCTGTCAAGCCGGAGTTGCAGCTCTCACAGAAAAGAAGTCCCCAAAAGTCCTTATTCTAGGTTACAAGTTTGTTTAATGCTTCAGAGTGAGCATCACTTTGAAGATAATGTTGCATGCAAATCAAAAAACAAATCTAACCCCCCTACTCCAACTTCTACCAGTGACACCTGCATTCACATTCACCTTTTAAAACGGTGGCTCCTCAATGGCTGGACAGAGCCCAACTGTTAAAACTAAATAAGCCCACTCTCCTACTCACCAATACTAAACTAAATACAATCTCCATCCACGCCCTTACCACAAAACCTAACCTTTCAGTTAGGCGCAGGCGGGAGCTATGGCCGTAATCAGTTTCATAGGTTGTCCCTTGGTTTAGGCAAACACACCCAGGTTGATGGAGCACATCAAACCATTTCCTCCACCTTCAAACCAACCACAAGTAGCAGGATCCCTAAAATTGAAACTTCTGTAGCCAGACATTTGCTATATCAGTTTGCATCCATGTATCCCAAATACACCCAGTCTATAAGCACACTTTTAGGCACATCTAAACCAATTTACCTCCCCACTTTCAACTCTTTGACAGACTACCTACAACCCCACTCAATGGCAAAAGTGCAACCTCATGTTCATTATTTGCCTACATTTGTTAAATATAGAAACATTACAGTCTATGTCTTAGTATGAGATATAATATACACTTGTATGTGTTTTTGAATAAAGAAAAAAACAAAGTAGACCAGGCTAAAGCACCACCACCCCCAGTCACCAGCCAAGGGTGAAGCTTAACCATCTCTGGACTTTTTCCCGTGTAATTTCTCAAGCTATAAAACAAATAGATACTTGGGCTGAAGAATCACAATGCCAAAATTAATTTGTTCTTCCACTCATACTTACCAAAAGAAACTGCATTCCAAGTAACTTGCACAGGATGACTTACCAATGTGGCTACATGTTTCATGAGGGAAAACCTGTAAAAACAAATACATTCCTGGGCTGAAGAATCATAATGCCTAAAGAAATTTGTCTATCCACTCATACTTACCAAAAGATACAGGATCCCAAAGACTGAAGTAAGAATGTAGTAACACATTGGCTAGATGTTTCCCAAACCAAGACAACCTGGAAAAATGAATACATGCCTAGGCCGAACAAACAGTCTCTTATGCTAAATTAGGTATGCAAAATTAATTCCTCAAGCCACTCATAACTACCAAAAGAAACAGGATGCCAAGAAACGTACCAAGAATGAAGTGCCAGTGGCTAGATCTTTCCCAAACAAGGAGAACCTGTAAAAATGAACACATGCCTGGGCCGAAGAATCCCAAACCATTAGAAAGTTCCATGCGTACCAGAAGCATGATATGTACCATTCACAAACTCAAGCAGTCCAAGGCTACCTGCCTATGCCGCTAGCCTTTTGTGCATCATGTTTAACCTGTAAAACAAAGATTTCTGTGCTGAAGAATGAAAACACCAATAGCAATTTCTTCATCTATGCACATACCTACCAAAGAGAAGCAGAATCCCAGGTGATGCGGAAGTACCACAAAGGCTAGACTGTTCCCAAAGCAAATATATTCCTGGGCTAAAAAAACACTTTTATAAATGCACACACATATTCCTCTACGGTCTACCCTTTCTTACACATGGGCCCAACCTGCAAAACAGATGCACAGTCAGAAGAATGACAACACCAAAATGCATTTGTCCTTCCACACCCAAGAAACCGGTGAAGGATGACATACCACATTGACTAAATATTTCCCAAACCAGGAAAACCTGTAAAAACAAATACATTCCTAGATACACAGACTCCTTATGCACTCACCTACCTATAACGTGCTCCAGCAGTCCAAGGTTGTCTGCCTCTGCTGCTATCCCTTCCTATAAAAGGGCTCAACCTATAACACAAAGATGCCCGGCATGAAAAATGACAATGCAAAATTAATTTCTTCAAACACTCATACATACCAAAAGAAGAGAATCCCAAGAGAACTGCCAAGTACCCAAGTACCCAATCTCTAAATGTTTCATATGAGGAAAACCTGTAAAAACAGATACATGCCTGGGCTAAAGATACAGTCTACTCATCTCATGCTCCTCTACTCACCTACTGATCACAAGCCGCAGCAGACAAGATTACGCGGCCTCCACTGCTTGCCTTTCCTACATCAGTGCCAAGATTACGCGGCCTCCACTGCTTGCCTTTCCTACATCAGTGCCAACCTGAAAAACAAAGATGACTGGACTGGAATTACAATGACAAAATTAATTTGGTCTTCCACTCATACTTACCAAAGAAAACTGCATCCCAAAAAACCTGCCACGGAAAAAGTACCAAAGTGGCTAAAGGCTTCATATGAGGAAATCCTGTAAAAACAAATACATGCCTGACCTGAAAAATCACAATGTCAATAGGACTTTGTACATTTACTCATACTTACCAGAAGAAACAAGATCCCAATTAAGGCTGACGCACCACTGTGACTAGACATTTTCCAAACCAGGGAAACCTGAAATAAAGCCTGGACTAAAGGATCACTTTTTTTTATATATTCACACCTATTCATCTACTTACTTAGTTGTCTTAGACTCAAGCAGTACAAGGCTACCTGCCTACTGTATGTTGCTTGCCTTTTGTACATCATGTTTCACCTGTAAAACAGATTTCTTGGAAGAAAAATTAAACCACCAATAGCAACGTCTTCATCCACGCAAATACCTACCAAAGAGAAGCAGAATCCCAGGTGATGCTGAAGTACCACAAAAGCTAGACTGTTCCCAAAACAAATACATTCCTGGGCTGAGAAAGCACTTTCTTTATGAATGCACACCTATTCCTCTACCAACTACCCTTGCTTACACATGGGCCCAACCTGCAAAATAGATACACAGGCTGAAGAATGACAACACCAAAATCCATTTGTCTGTCCAATCCCAAAAAAACGGCGAAGGATGAAGTATCACATTTCCCAAACCAGGAAAACCTGTAAAATACATGACTGGCCTAAGAGATACAGTCTCCTCATGCACCCTTACTCCTCTATACTCACCTACTGATCACAAGCCGCAGCAGACAAATTTACGCGCCTTTCCTACATCAGTGCCAACCTGAAAAAAAAAGATGACTGGACTAAAGAATTACAATGCCAAAATTAATTTGGTCTTCCACTAATACTTACCAAAAGAAACTGCACCCAAAAAACCTGCCAAGGAAACAGTACCTTTTTTGTGCAAAACAAATACATGCCTGACCTGAAGAATCACAATGTCAATAGGACTTTGTACATTCACTCATAATTACCAGAAGAAACAAGACCCCAATTAAGGCTGAAGTACCACTGTAACTAGACGGTTTCCAAACCAGGAAAAACTTGGAAAATTAAAACATGCCCAGGTTTAAAAATCACTATCCTTATGAATGCACACCTATTCTTCTACTTACCTAGTCGTCTCAGACTCGAGTAGTACAAGGCTACCTGCCTATGTTGTTTGCATTTTTCTACATAATAATCAACCTGTAAAACAAAGATTCCTGGGCTGAAGACTGAAAAGACCAATAGGAATTTCTTAATCCACGCATTTACTCACCAAAGAAAAGCAGGAGCCCTGGTAAGACTGAAGTACCACAAAGGCTAGACTGTTACCAAAACCTGCCAAACAAATACCTGCATGGGCTGAAAAAAAAAAAACACTTAGTAGAGGAATAGTTACCAGACTACACTCTTATACATGGACCGAACCTGTAAAAAAAAAAAAAAAAACCAGATAGGCTGAAGAATGAAAGACCAAACTGCCCAAATTTGTCCACCCACTCATACTTACCAAGATCCCAGAAAAAAACACCAAGAATGAAGTACCACATCGATTAAACATTTCCCAAATCAGGAAAGCCTGTAAAACCAAATGCATGCCTGGGCTAATGGATCACTTTTTTTTTTTTTATTAATGCACCCCTATTCTACTTATCTACTGGTCACAAACTCTTGCAGTCCAAGGCTACCTGCCCATGCTGTAAGCCTTTCCTACAGCACGATCGACATGTAAAACAAAGAATTCTGGGCTGAATAATGAAAACACGTATTTCTCAAGCGACTCATCTACCTACCAAAAACAGAGAAACAAAGATGCCCTAGTCAAAAAAACAACAATTCCAAATTGTATTTCTCTATACGCTCATACTTACCAAAATAAGGCTTTTTTCCCCAAACCAGGAAAACCTGTAAAAACAAAAACATACCCATGCTAAAGAATCAATTTCCTTATGAATACACACCTTTTCTTTTACTCATCTACTGGTCAGAAACTCCATCAAGTCCAAGGTTACCGGACTACACTGCTCGCCTTTTTTACAGCATGACCAACCTATAAAACAAAGAAGACCAATTTATAGAATGACAGTGCAAAATTAACTTGTCCATCCATTTGTACATACCAGAAGAAACAGGGTCCTAATTAATGCAAAAGTACCACTGTGACTAGACTTTTTTCAAACCAGGAAAACCTGTAAAAACAAAAACATGCCCGGGCTTAAAAATCACTGTCCTGACCTATTCTACTTACCTAGTGGTCTCAGACTCAAGCAGTCCAAGATCATGATCAACCTGTAAAACAAAGATTCCTGGGCAGAAGCATGAAAACACTAATAGGAATTTCTTTATCCATGCATATACTCACCAAAGAGAAACAGGATGCCAGGTAAAGCTGAAGTACCACAAAGGCTATACTGTTCCCAAAACCTGCCAAACAAATACACGCATGGGCTGAAAAAACACAGTAGAGGAATAGGTGTACATTCATAAACAAACATACCAATCTCAAGCTCCAGCAGACCGCATTAGCAGGAAAACCTGTAAAAACAAACACATGCTCAGGGTTAAGAGCCACTGCTCTTATGAATGCACACCTATTCTTGTATTCACCTACTGGCCGCAAGCTTAAGCAGTCCAAGGTTACCTATATACACTGCTTGCCCTACCAGCATCACGCCCAACCTATAAAACAAAGATGCCTGGGGCTGAAGAACAAGCCAAAATGCATTTGTCCATCCACTTATACTCACCACAAGAAACAGGATCCCAAATAAGTCTAAAGTACAATACAGCCTAGATGGTTTCCAAACTAGGAAAACCTATAAAAAGAACACATGCCTGAGCTGAAGGTTCACAATGCCAACATGTATTTCTCTATCCGCTCATACGTACCAAATAAAAGCACAAACCAAAAAACATGCCAAGGATGAAGTACCAAAGTGGCTAAGGTTTTAAAAAGAGGAAAACATGCAAAAACAAGTTAAGTAAGAATCTTTCCTAATGCTTGTAAACCTGTAAAACAAAGAAGAACAGGATAAAAAAAAATACAACAATGCAAAATTATTTTTTCCATCCACCCACACCAGATAGATTAGATAGATTAATATTACACTTACCAGTTTTATGAGTTCATCTGTTGCATCCTCTTCCACAGGAGTTGTAGCAGCACACCACTATGTTCACAGCCTTTGACAAAATTACAAAGCGTCACAGTCCCCTCTCTTATAAACCCAAAATGGAGGGAAAACCCACAGTGATGACATAATGATTGTCCCATACTGATGACATCATATCCTTCTCATCTATGTCAACATCCTCCATTGAATGTAAATAGAAACAAACTGATTAAATGACTACTTAGAAGTCAAGTAAATGAATACAAATGAAAAGGTTGAAAAAAGTATAAAAACATAACAGAATAATCACAACACAGGTTTGAATAGAACCTTGCAAACACTCTTTATAGTGAATAGGTTATAAAATAAATGGTTTATATTCAGCTAATATCCCCTGTACATATTAAATACGCTAAGATCTTTGTATTTAGTAGCATATGGTGCAGTTTACACATTGTGGCTTAAAAAGCTCCAAGTTGTTTATCCGCAATGCAGCTTTTTTTTTTTTTTTTTGCTTACGAGCATTCCGGCATACTGTGCAATGCATGCGTGTTTCAGGGAGTAGAAGATGGTATAACTTCCTTAGTGCGAATGTGTGTGGAGTCAATAATGACATCAGCATCACGTTAGCCTTTTGCTAATGACTAGTAATGACTATTGATGCAACCTGCTATTGGAACCAGGGGCACTGCTGCAGTGAGGTGAGTTGAAATACTTGCCACAGGTGGCAGCAGCCCCCATGTTACCAGGGGTGGTTGTTCTAGTGCAGAGAGCACTATAGCACTCTCTGCACTAGCGATGCAGCTTGCCCTGCTCTGATGCCCAGAGAGATAAGCGCAGGGTACAATGGGCAGCCAGGGGGCCAGGAACACCCCTGATTAAAACACAGGAACTACCACCGTGGCCATGCATCAGATCAGGCTAAGCGGGCACACTTGCACTACCGTATTGATGCTACTCTCTTTGTGAATAACATCAAGGCACACTCAGGTTGGAATCTGTGCTGGCTCTATGGTGGTTGCAAAGTGGTTTGCCTTCTAAAGGCAAATTTGACATGATCCAGAGGAAAGCAAAAAAAAAAATAATCTATCTATAAGTCAACTAGAAGGCTGGTTTCATTTAGACAAAATGGTTTCAGCAGGATCTTGGCAGGCTGGGTCACAAAGTGGCAGATGAGATAGATAATGTTAGGTTATGCACCTAGGATGTAAAAATATGCAAGCCTCTTATGCCAGTAATGGTACTGCTTTTGGCAAATCCATGATGGAGAAGGACCTTGGGATAGATGATACTTGGCTGTAGCAAGCAGTGCAAGTCAGTAGCAGCAAGGGCAAACAAGGTTTTGAGCTGTATTAAAAGGGGTATAGATTTGTGGGAGCACAGGGTCATTCTTCCCCTTAACAAAACACTGGCAAAGCCCCACATAGAATAGGTTTGTTAACCAATGCTCAATATATATAGGGCACAATACAATAAACTATCTGAGGCTTTATATACTAGATCAGTGCTGTCCAACTTCTGTTGTACTGAGGGCCGGAATTTTTCCGACCTACCTGGTGGAGGGCCGATAATGGAAGCCAGTTTTGACCACTCCCCTTTTTGAAACCGCACCCACTTGAAACCACACCTATGTTATCACATCACCATACCCATATTAATGGTTGTAGTACAGCAAAAACCTGCCATACTCTGCCTGCCCTACCCTGCCTTTGTGTGTGCCATACTCTGCCTGCCCTACCCTGCCTGTGTGTGCCATACTCTGCCTGCCCTACCCTGCCTGTGTGTGCCATACTCTGCCTTCCCTACTCTGCCTGTGTGTGCCATACTCTGCCTGCCCTACCCTGCCTGCGTGCCATACTTTCACTGTGTGTGCCATTCTTGGCTGGTTTGTGCCATACTTGGCCTGTGTGTGCCATACTCTGCCTGCCCTACCCTGCCTGTGTGTGCCATACTCTGCCTGCCCTACCCTGCCTGTGTGTGCCATACTCTGCCTGCCCTACCCTGCCTGTGTGTGCCATACTCTGCCTTCCCTACCCTGCCTGTGTGTGCCATACTCTGCCTGCCCTACCCTGCCTGCGTGCCATACTTTCACTGTGTGTGCCATTCTTGGCTGGTTTGTGCCAAACTTGGCCTATGTGTGCCATACTCTGCTTGCCCTACTCTGCCTGTGTGTGCCATACTCTGCCTTCCCTACCCTGCCTGCGTGTGCCATACTTTCACTGTGTGTGCCATTCTTGGCTGGTTTGTGCCAAAATTGGCCTATGTGTGCCATACTCTGCCTGCCCTACTCTGCCTGTGTGTGCCATACTCTGCCTTCCCTACCCTGCCTGTGTGTGCCATACTCTGTTTGCCCTATGCTGCCTGTGTGTATGGCACATACAGGCAGCCTATAGTGACACAATGCTGGCACTGCTCCTACAGTCTGCACAATAACTATATATTAAAAAACTTTTTAATTGTAGTACCACCTCAGTATATGTTCTTTTTGTACTATGCAGGGATTATTTGTGGATTTCTACTGCTCCTGAGGTGTGAACAGGGGAACAATGGGGATGATTACTGCCTGAGGTGTGAACACTGCAGGGGGTGAACACTGCAGAGATTGAAAGGGGTGAACAGTACAGGGGATTACATATTTAAACAATACAGCCCGATTACAGCCTAAATCTGAGGTGTGAACCATGCAGGGGGGGGGAGTTAATCACAGTACTGATACCATTTAAAGCTTACACAAGAGTAAGCCATCAAAGCAGCCAGACAGGTGGGGGGCCACACAGAGGGGGGTCGCGGGCTGCATGCGGCCCGCGGGCCGCCAGTTGGACAGCACTATACTAGATGGTATCTACAAAAAATAGCTCTGAGACCAGTCCCTGGAACACCTTTGTACTGATTGCCATCTTGGAGTCGGAAAGGAGTTTTTTCTTCTCACCGAGGCAAATAAGACATAAACATAAACATAATGTTACTGTGACTTGGATTTTTAGGTACAGAAAAGACACATTCACCATGTTTCTAGACACACGCTAATGGGTTTGTGAATAAGGGTTACATACCTGTATTTTTATATGTAAAAGTTCAATTCACTTAAGACTGCCTGGCAGAATATCTGCCAAAAAATTATTTATCTGCATATCTTTATGTATTCACAGGAGTCGCTGTGCTATAAACTATTGTAGTATTTCCTAAAAGAGCTACAATGGTACAGGCTAAGTGCACATGAAAGACTGACTTAGTTCTGCCATTGTATTGGCAGAGGTTTTAACCTAACTTCATTTGTCCAGGCTTAATAGAGGTAACATGGATCCCCAAGCCTTGATGTCACTGACTCAGTGAGAAGCAAGATATAGAAGCAGGCCAGTCAGTTGCCTGCCACAGTCTGATTAATTTATCAGTAGCAAACAATAAACGAGAGTAGCATAGGTGGAGGGTGAATTTGTTTTCTTTGGGGAGGCTAAAGATGGGCCATACATAACTTGAAGGTAATGTGAGACTAAGTGAATTCGCTGCTGGCGAGAGTGCTTTTTTCACCTTTCACCCTAGGTTGTAAAAGTATTCATACATGCACTTCTGTGAGGGATTCTGCATCCATTGCTGTTCGGGATCAGCAGTCTGTATTTACAAAACCAGCACATTATATGCAGTAAGACACAGTGGGTACTGATGCCAGATACTCAGGCATGCCCTCGGCATTATAACACTGGCACTGAAACACAACATTGGTTTGTTTCCCAGCAATGCAGTCTCATGTGGACTGTAACTGACTAGAAATGTACAAAACAATGACAAAAGTAAGGAAAAAAGTAAGTGCAAAGAACAAAAATACAAATACAAAAAATACACAATTAGCTTTTTCAGGGGGAAAGAGTTAATATCTCTATCGCCCTTACTCCAGTCCTCAATTATACATGCCAGGGGACAAAAAACTATTTAATTTCAGCTAGTGATTCCACCTTTAGAATGTATACAGCAATGATCCCCAAGCAGTGGCTCAAGTTTTTTTTTTTTTTTTTTTTTTTTAAGATGCCAGGCAGGTTTGGGGAGATTTAGCCCATCCTAGACTTATTGAAAACAGACTTTTTTGGTCAATTAAATAGCCATACATTTACTGGCCACTTCTTGAAAATAGCTAATTGCTTGCTATTGGTTCTTAGACCTGAACTTTTACTCTCCCAGATTTTGTTGTCTGAGATACAGTGAGATAGGTAGAATTTTCCCTGGGCAATGAGGCAACACAGGAATCAAACCTTGTGACTTAACTCCAATTATTTCAGAAAAGGTACCATGGATATCCATGTAACCCCACTGTAACTTTCAGGAATGTCATGGATTCCTTGAGAAGGAGGATATAGAAGGAAAAATGACTGTTAAGGATTTTATTTTATAGAAATAGTTAGCTGAAATGTTTGTAAAATGCAATTGAAATGAAAAAATAAAAATACATTTACTTGAAAGTGAAATAAAAATGTGTTTAATAAAAAACAAACATTTTACAATCCATATACAAATATAAAATGCAACTGGATACATCATGGCACGGTGATAAAGAGGAGACATCAGGTTTCTCATCCACTCATCTTGTTCGGTCCAAGCAAGAAGGGCTGTTGCCTTGGGTGTGGAGTTGGTGGGGCATCATCATAAGGAAACTGCTGCAAGGCTGGGGACTTCATCAAACCAGGCAGCAACCTGTAAAACAGACATGCCCAGA
Source organism: Xenopus tropicalis (assembly GCF_000004195.4). Lineage (NCBI taxonomy): Eukaryota > Metazoa > Chordata > Amphibia > Anura > Pipidae > Xenopus > Xenopus tropicalis. The sequence goes on from NC_030677.2 coordinate 94,139,978, forward strand.
TTGAAGAAGCACACAAAAAACATTCTGTGGTTCCCACCTGGACCCTTTTCCTCTCTCAGCAACATCACAGTGAGATTTTCCCAAACCCTGGTCCAACTCATAACACAAAAGTATGCCTAGGCAGTGGCAGCACACTAAAAGCAATATATACATCCACCTCAAGCCTTACCACTGGCACCAACATCCCCACTCGTTTTTGAAAGCTGAGGCATTGCCGCAGCCGGACTTCTTAAACCAGGACACAACCTTGAAAAACAAGAAGATGCCCATCTGAAGCAGCATAATCTCATTCATATTAATCCCAACCTAACCCACCCTCAACTTGCACCACCACAAGCACCAATTTCCCCACACACCTGTGTGCGATGTAATCTTACTAGAAATAATGTGCATAATGGAGGTAGAAACTTTTACATTGATGCACCGGATCCCATGCGTATGATTAAGAGCGTATTCCTATTGTCTTTTTGGCAGAAATGATTTTTTTTTTTTTTTTTCAATTAACTTTTTAGTAAATGACAATTTTCAGTAAATGACAATATATTGCTCTGGTTTAAACAAGATGTTCTTTATGTGATAAACATGCAAATAACATTGTAATTCTGTTATAGTATTTACATCGTTGGAGTTGCAACTCATATATATAGGTATTTTATATTCCCTGTTTAGACTCTATGTATTCAGACCATAATCTCCAATTTTGAAAGTGTTTAAAAACATGGAAGAATCTATAGCATACAAACGTGGAAATGTATTTAGAGTCTTCTAGTAGGTGAATCCATTCAGCTGTTGTCGGTGGTTCTGTGTCTTTCCATTTTCTTGGGATGATTGCATTAGCTGTCGTGATAATGTATTTAATCAGAGCATTGGAGATTATATCGTTTTTTTTAGAATCATATAGTAAAAGTATTGATGTAGAATTAAGTTCTAGTTCTTTGGGGAAGAATTTCTCAATAATATTTTGAATATGTTCCCAATATTGTTCTAATTTTTTACATTTGTACCATAGGTGTTCGTAGGTTCCTATTTCAGAGTTGCATCTCCAACACATGTCAGTTATATCAAACATTTTTTTTAGTTTAACTGGGGTCATATACCACCTTGAAAGTAGTTTATAGTTGAATTCTTGTAACTTCGTTGAGGTGAATATTTTGGAATTGTTTTGGCATATGTTTTCCCAGTTTTCTGGGGTTAAATTGATATTAAGATCTTTTTCCCATTTTTCAGCAAATGGTGGTTTGATGTCATGTTTTGCTATCAGTTTTTTGTAGAAAAATGACAGAGGCCTTGGGATATAAGTATTCTTGTTGATCAGAGTTTCAAACCAGGTAAGTTTTCTTTCTAACTTTGTTATTTGTAGTGTATTGATATACTCTTTTATTTGTTCGTAAAGGTGAATTGGGAGGTTGGATTTTTCTTCAGATATAAAACTTAACTTTTCTGTTGTTGACATTTGTTTTTTTTCTAGAAAATCATTTATTCTAACAGTTTGTTTTTTATTTTCTGTCCAAGTTTTGAGTGATTTATTTTCTATGCCTAATATAAACTCTAAGTTGTTTAATAATGGAATTAGTGGAGAGGGGTAAGGGGCTAAATTTGTATTCTTTATTTAGTTTAAACCATTGTTTGATAGTTGGATATACTGTTATTTCGGATTTGTTAATTTTTGTATTTTGTAGTTTCTCTGACCAAATCAGTGTAGAGAGTGATTTGATACTCTCTCCTTTTTCTGCATTGCAGCTTGGGCTTGGGTACTTCTCAGTTTGCCATATAGCAATTCTTGATAGGTGAATTGCGTTATAATATGTAAATAAACATGGAAGACCCAGTCCCCCTGTTTCTTTTGGTCTTGTAAGCGTTTCGTATGCTATTCTGGGTTTGGAATTTTTCCACATAAATTTTGAAAGTTTCGTTTTAATTTTAGTAAAAAATATACCTGGGATGTGAATCGGTATACATTGTAAGATATAGAGGATTTTAGGGAGAATTAGCATTTTTACTATGTTAATTCGCCCTATCCATGATATACAGATGTTTGAACACTTTTGTGTATCTTTATCTATCATTTCAAATACTGGTGCATAATTCTTGGGATATAAAAGTTTTTCGTTCTAGGTTAGATATATCCCCAGGTATTTGATTGCGTCTTTGGCCCATTTAAATGAAAAGTTTTTTTTAAGATTTTGCGCTTTATATTGAGGTATGGTGATGTTTAGGATTTCCGATTTATTATAGTTGATTTTGAAGTTAGATAATTGACTAAATGTGTTTATAAGATCCATTAAGTTGGGTAAGGTAACATATGGTTGGGTTATATAGAACAGAAGATCATCAGCGAATGCTGAGACTTTATGTTCCGTGTTAGAAACATTATTATTAGCAATTAGACAAAATAAAAACATTAAAGGAATCAATATTTCTATCGTTAAGACAAACAAAAGGGGGGATAATGGGCATCCTTGTTTGGTACCGTTTCTGATTAGGAATTTGTCTGATAGTGAGCCATTGATTCTTATTTTGGCGTTTGGGTTTTGATATAGTGACATTATTTTCTCAATTAGAATGTTCCCGAACCCCATTGCATATAATATGTTCTCCATAAATAACCAGTCAATCCTATCAAATGCTTTTTCAGCGTCCATTGATATGATTAGGGCTTCCTTTTTTCTAATTTTCATGACTTTTATTATATTAAGTGTTCTAATTGTATTGTTTTTCCCTTCTCTCCCAGGTATGAATCCGGATTGGTCAGGATGTGTTAAGGTTGGTAAGTATATTTTTATTCTATTTGCTATGAGTTTGGCAAAAAATTTTTGGTCTATATTGATAAGTGAGATTGGTCTATAACTAGCACATTCGTGCGGATCTTTCCCTGGTTTAGGAATTAAAGTTATATGGGCTTCTTGAGATTGATCTGGTATTGGGATCCCTCTCTTTTGTGTGTTGTACATTTTAAGTAAGATAGGGTTGAGGGTATTTTCAAATATTTTATAATAACTGGCTGTATACCCGTCTGGGCCTGGACTTTTTCCTAACGGTAATTCCTTAATTACTTTAGAGATGGCAGAAATTATTTGATCAAGATAAAACTATAGTGACTCGCATAGTTTAAGAGGTGATAACAGCCTTAAAATAATGTTTCCTAATGAAAGAAAATGCTAGGGGTTTATTGTTGTAAGAACAAGGTAGTGTCAGACAATTAGAATACCAGAAAAGAAAAGTAAGCAAAAAAAGCCGATTTGTCAATATTTTAGTTTGTTTGTGGCGGACAATTAAACAATTAGACAGCGCACTTCATGCCTATTCTACCTTTTCCCAGTCCGTAGCAGATCATAATTTGGGAAACTGATAATTAGGATGCACACACTTATGCACATCAAAACAAATATAACTGCCTGGCACTGCCAGTATCCCTAGCTACCTTTCCTGTCAAGCCAGAGTTGCAGCTCTCACAGAAAAGTCCCCAAAAGTCCTTATTCTAGGTTACAAGTTTGTTTAATGCTTCAGAGTGAGCATCACTTTGAAGATAATGTTGCATGCACATCAAAAAAAACAAATCTAACCCCCCTACTCCAACTTCTACCAGTGACACCTGCATTCACATTAACCTTTTAAAACGGTGGCTCCTCAATGGCTGGACAGAGCCCAACTGTTAAAACTAAATAAGCCTACTCTCCTACTCACCAATACTAAACTAAATACAATCTCCATCCACGCCCTTACCACAAAACCTAACCTTTCAGTTAGGCGCAGGAGCTATGGCCGTAATCAGTTTCATAGGTTGTCCCTTGGTTTAGGCAAACACACCCAGGTTGATGGAGCACATCAAACCATTTCCTCCACCTTCAAACCAACCACAAGTAGCAGGATCCCTACACACCTACCAAAATTGAAACTTCTGTAGCCAGTCATTTGCTATACTAGTTTGCATCCATGTATCCCAAATACACCCAGTCTATAAGCACACTTTTAGGCACATCCAAACCAATTTACCTTCCCACTTTCAACTCTTTGACAGACTACCTACAACCCCACTCAATGGCAAAAGTGCAACCTCATGTTCATTATTTGCCTACATTTGTTAAATATAGAAACATTACAGTCTATGTACTAGTATGGCATATAAGATACACTTGTATGTGTTTTTGAATAAAGAAAAAAACAAAGTAGACCAGGCTAAAGCACCACCACCCCCACTCACCAGCCAAGGGTGAAGCTTAACCATCTCTGGACTTTTTCCCATGTAATGTCTCAAGCTATAAAACAAATAGATACTTGGGCTGAAGAATCACAATGCCAAAATTAATTTGTTCTTCCACTCATACTTACCAAAAGAAACTGCATTCCAAGAAACTTGCACAGGATGATGTACTGAAGTGGCTACATGTTTCATGAGGGAAAACCTGTAAAAACAAATACATTCCTGGGCTGAAGAATCACAATGCCTAAAGAAATTTGTCTATCCACTCATACTTACCAAAAGATACAGGATCCCAAAGACTGAAGTAAGAATGTAGTAACACATTGGCTAGATGTTTCCCAAACCAAGACAACCTGGAAAAATGAATACATGCCTAGGCCGAACAAACAGTCTCTTATGCTAAATTAGGTATGCAAAATTAATTGCTCAAGCCACTCATACCTACCAAAAGAAACAGGATGCCAAGAAACCTACCAAGAATGAAATGCCAGTGGCTAGATCTTTCCCAAACAAGGAGAACCTGTAAAAATGAACACATGCCTGGGCTGAAGAATCCCAAACCAATAGAAAGTTCTACCATACGTACCAGAAGCATGATGTACCATTCACAAACTCAAGCAGTCCAAGGCTACCTGCCTATGCCGCTAGCCTTTTGTGCATCATGTTTAACCTGTAAAACAAAGATTTCTGTGCTGAAGAATGAAAACACCAATAGCAAGTTCTTCATCCATGCACATACCTACCAAAGAGAAGCAGGATCCCAGGTGATGCTGAAGTACCACAAAGGCTAGACTGTTTCCAAAACAAATATATTCCTGGGCTGAAAAAAGACTTTTATAAATGCACACACATATTCCTCTACGGTCTACCCTTTCTTACACATGGGCCCAACCTGCAAAACAGATGCACAGTCAGAAGAATGACAACACCAAAATGCATTTGTCCTTCCACACCCAAGAAACCGGTGAAGGATGACATACCACATTGACTAAATATTTCCCAAACCAGGAAAACCTGTAAAAACAAATACATTCCTAGAGATACAGAATCCTTATGCACTCACCTACCTATAGCGTTCTCCAGCAGTCCAAGGTTGTCTGCCTCTGCTGCTATCCCTTCCTATAAAAGGGCTCAACCTATAACACAAAGATGCCCGGCATGAAAAATGACAATGCAAAATTAATTTCTTCAAACATTCATACATACCAAAAGAAGAGAATCCCAAGAGAACTACCAAGTACCCAAGGGGGTAGATGTTTCATATGAGGAAAACCTGTAAATACAAATACATGCCTGGGCTAAAGATACAGTCTACTCATCTCATGCGCCCTTACTCCTTTTCTCACCTGCTGATCACAAGCCGCAGCAGACAAGATTACGCGGCCTCCACTGCTCGCCTTTTGCTACATCAGTGCCAACCTGAAAAACAAAGATGACTGGGCTAAAGAATTACAATGACAAAATTAATTTGGTCTTCTACTTCTACTTACCAAAGGAAACTGCATCCCAAAAAACCTGCCAAGGAAAAAGTACCTTTTTTTGTGTAAAACAAATACAAGCCTGACCTGAAGAATCACAATGTCAATAGGACTTTGTACATTCACTCATAATTACCAGAAGAAACAAGACCCCAATTAAGGCTGAAGTACCACTGTAACTAGACGGTTTCCAAACCAGGATAACTTGCAAAACTAAAACATGCCCAGGTTTAAAAATCACTGTCCTTATGAATGCACACCTATTCTTCTACTTACCTAGTGGTCTCAGACTCAAGCAGTACAAGGCTACATATGCCTATGTTGCTTGCCTTTTTCTACATAATAATCAACCTGTAAAACAAAGATTTCTGGGCTGAAGAATGAAAAGACCAATAGGAATTTCTTCATCCACGCATTTACTCACCAAAGAAAAGCAGGAGCCCAGGTAAGACTGAAGTACCACAAAGGCTAGACTGTTACCAAAACCTGCCAAACAAATACCTGCATGGGCTGAAAAAAAAAAACACTTAGTAGAGGAATAGTTACCAGACTACACTCTTATACATGGACCTAACCTGTAAAAAAAATCAGATAGGCTGAAGAATAAAAGAGCAAACTGCCCAAATTTGTCCACCCACTCATACTTACCAAGATCCCAGAAAAAAACACCAAGAATGAAGTACCACACTGATTAAACATTTCCCAAATCAGGAAAGCCTGTAAAAACAAATGCATGCCTGGGCTAATGGATCGCTTTTTTTTTTTTTTTTTTTATTAATGCACCTCTATTCTACTTATCTACTGGTCACAAACTCATGCAGTCCAAGGCTACCTGCCCACGCTGTATGCCTTTCCTACGATCACGATCGACATGTAAAACAAAGAATTCTGGGCTGAATAATGAAAACACGTATTTCTCAAGCGACTCATCTACCTACCAAAAACAGAGAAACAAAGATGCCCTAGCCAAACAAACAACAATTCCAAAATGTATTTCTCTATACACCCATACTTACCAAAAAAAAGGCTAAAGTACCACAGTTTCTAGGCTTTTTTCCCCAACCAGGAAAACCTGTAAAAACAAAAACATACCCATGCTAAAGAATCAATTTCCTTATGAATACACACCTTTTCTTTTACTCATCTACTGGTCAGAAACTCCATCAGTCCAAGGTTACCAGTCTACACTGCTCGCCTTTTTTACAGCATGAACAACCTATAAAACAAAGAGGCCCAATTTATAGAATGACAATGCAAAATTAACTTGTCCATCCATTCGTACATACCAGAAGAAACAGGGTCCCAATTAATGCAAAAGTACCGCTGTGACTAGACTTTTTTCAAACCAGGAAAACCTGTAAAAACAAAAACATGCCCAGGCTTAAAAATCACTGTCCTGATGGAGGCACACCTATTCTACTTACCTAGTGGTCTCAGACTAAAGCAGTCCAAGATCATGATCAACCTGTAAAACAAAGATTCCTGGGCAGAAGCATGAAAACACACCAAAGCGAAGCAGGATGCCAGGTAAAGCTGAAGTACCACAAAGGCTAGACTGTTCCCAAAACCTGCCAAACAAATTTACTTAGTAGAGAAATAGGTGTACATTCATAAACAAACATACCAATCTCAAGCTCCAGCAGACAGCATTAGCAGGAAAACCTGTGAAAACAAACACATGCTCAGGGTTAAGAGCCACTGCTCTTATGAATGCACACCTATTCTTGTATTCACCTACTGGCCGCAAGCTTAAGCAGTCCAAGGTTACCTATATACACGGTTGCCCTACGTGCATCACGCCCAACCTATAAAACAAAGATGCCTGGGGCTGAAGAACAAGCCAAAATGCATTTGTCCATCCACTTATACTCACCAGAAGAAACAGGATCCCAAATAAGTCTAAAGTACAATACAGCCTAGATGGTTTCCAAACTAGGAAAACCTGTAAAAAGGAACACATGCCTGAGCTGAAGGTTCACAATGCCAACATGTATTTCTCTATCCGCTCATACATACCAAATAAAAGCACAAACCAAAAAACATGCCAAGGATGAAGTACCAAAGTGGCTAAGGTTTTGTCTGGCTTTTAACAAGAGGAAAACATGCAAAAACAAGTTAAGTAAAGAATCTTTCCTAATGCATGTAAACTTGTAAAACAAAGAAGCACAGGATAAACAAAATACAACAATGCAAAATTATTTTTTCCATCCACCCACACTAGATAGATTAGATAGATTAATATTACACTTACCAGTTTTATGAGTTCATCTGTTGCATCCTCTTCCACAGGAGTTGTAGCAGCACACCACTATGTTCACAGCCTTTGACAAAATTACAAAGCGTCACAGTCCCCTCCCTTATAAACCCAAAATGGAGGGAAAACCCACAGTGATGACATAATGATTGTCCCATACTGATGACATCATATCCTTCTCATCTATGTCAACATCCTCCATTGAATGTAAATAGAAACAAACTGATTAAATGACTGCTTAGAAGTCAAGTAAAAGAATACAAATGAAAAGGTTGAAAAAAGTATAAAAACATAACAGAATAATCACAACACATGTTTGAATAGAACCTTGCAAACACTGTTGTAGTGAATAGGTTATAAAATAAATGGTTTATATTCAGCTTATCTCCCCTGTACATATTAAATACGCTAAGATCTTTGTATTTAGTAGCATATGGTGCAGTTTACACATTTTGGCTGAAAAAATCTCCAAGTCGTTTATCCACAAAGCAGCTTTTCTTTTTGCTTACGAGCATTCTGGCATACTGTGCAATACGTGCACTAATTGCAGTGCGTGTTTCAGGGAGTGAAAGATAACGTCCTTTGTGCAAATGTGTGTGGAGTTAATAATGACATTAGCATCATATTAGATTTTTGCTAATGACTAGTAATGACTATTCATGCAACCTGCTACTGGAACCAGAGGCGCTGCTGTCATGAGGCGAGTTGAAATTCTTGCCTCAGGTGGCAGCAGCCCACATGTTGCCAGGGGTGGCTGTTCTAGCACAGAGAGCACTATAGCACTCTCTGCACTAGCGATGCGGCTTGCCCCGCTCTGATGCCCAGAGAGATAAGCGTAGCGTGCAATGGGTAGGCAACCTCAGGGTAGCCATGGTGCCAGGAACACCCCTGATTAAAACTCTGGAACTACCACCATGGCAAGAGAACGTATTGATGCTTCTACCTTTGTGCTGGCACTATGGTAAAGTGGTTGCAAAGTGGTTTGCCTTCTAAAGGCAAATATTGCATGATCCAGAGGAAAACAAATAAAAAAACCTCATCTAAAGTCAACTAGTAGGCTAGTTTCATTTAGATAAGAAGGTTAGATACGCCATCATGCAGCAGGATCTTGGCAGGCTGGGTCACTAAGTCACAGATGAGATTCAACATAGATAAATGTGAGGTTATGCACCAAGGATGTTAAAATATGCAAGCCACTTACAGTATGCCAGTAATGGTACTGCTTTAGGCAAATTCATGATGGAGAAGGTCTAGGGTAGATAATACCCTGGGGCACCGAAAACTGAGTATGGTTGCAGTCCCCAAAACTCAGCACCTCAGGGGCATTGACTACCCACCCTGCAGATGTTTTACTGGGCGTCCCTTTATACTTCATGTGCAGAACCTCTAAATGTGTTGGAGGCAGGTGCTGCTCCCCTGACTCTGTGGAGAGACCCATTTTCCCCTGTTCTAGGCTCTCCAGACCAAAAACTGCATTATTTCTTACTGAATTTGGAGTTGAGAGTGTATGGTCTGGCACTGGTTGACTAAGTCTAAGATGGGTTAGATAATGTCACTACATGAGTGCCTGATGTTTCCATGCTCTTTTTGCCCTTGGATGGGGGTTCTCTGTCATTGACTACCGATGCCCATTCCTCGGGTACCAGGTAGTTGGATTTAAATTTTCTCTTCATATAGTTACATAGTTACATAGGGTTGAAAAAAGACCCATCAAGTTTAACCCTTCCAAGTAAACCCAGCACACACAACCTATACATACCAATCTATACCAACACATACATAACTATATATACAAACATAAATACTAACTGTAGATATTAGTATCACAATAGCCTTGGATACTATGCTTGTTCAAGAACTTATCCAGGCCTCTCTTAAAGGCATTAACAGAATCTGCCATTACAACATCACTAGGAAGGGCATTCCACAACCTCACTGCCCTCACTGTGAAAAACCACCTAGGCTGCTTCAAATGGAAGCTCTGTTCCTCTAATCTAAAGGGGTGGCCTCTGGTGCGTTGATAGTTTTTATTGGAAAAAAGAACACCCCTTATCTGCCTATAATCCCCTCTAATGTATTTGTAAAGAGTAATCATATACCCTCGCAAGCGCCTCTTTTCCAGAGAAGACAACCCCAACCGCGACATAGCCCTCATAGCTTAAATCTTCCATCCCCTTTACCAGTTTAGTTGCACGTCTCTGCACTCTCTCCAGCTCATCAATATCCTTCTTAAGGACTGGAGCCCAAAACTGCACTGCATACTCAATGCCTTTTTTTGTACAAGACAGCACTTTATTTGCTTTAGTAGCCACCGAACGACATTGCCAGGAATTAGACAACTTATTATCTACAAAAACCCCCAGATCCTTCTCCATCAAGTATACCCCCAACAAACTACCATTTAGTAGATAGCTTGCATGACTTTGCACTTGTCCACATTGAACCTCATTTTCCAGTTTGCTGCCCAGTTTTCCAGTTTTGTCAAATTACTCTGTAAAGCGGCAGCATCCTGCATGGAACTTATAGTTTTGCACAATTTAGTGTCGTCAGCAAAAATAGAAACAGTACTGTCTATGCCCACCTCCAGGTCATTAATAAACAAGTTAAAAAGCAAAGGACCAGGACTGACCCCCTGCGGTACTCCACTAACAACACTGGTCCAATTTTTGTAATCTATCCTTCAGCAGTTCTCTATCCAATTACAAATATTATGGTCTAGGCCAGTGGTGGGAAAACGTATTAGTCAACTGAGCCAAATATTAACAAAACAGTGATTGAAATTTCTCTTGAGAGCCAAATTTTTTGCAGACTGGACTGGCTCACTCATACATGAAACGAGTGAACCTCCCCTGCACTGCGTATTCCGCCCCCCACCTGCTCTGCATTTCCCGTAGCCCAAAGACCACCCGCTCCTGCTGATTTTTGCTACGGCCAACGAAAATGCGATCGCACTGTACGTGCGAGCCCGCACCTGGAAGAGCCAAATTCAAGGGGCCAAAGAGCCGCTTGTGGCTCAAGAGCCACAGTTTGCCCACCACTGGTCTAGGCCAATATTCCTCAATTTGATCATTAACCTTCTGTGAGGTACTGTATCAAATGTTTTTGCAAAGTCCAAGTAGATGACATCAACTGCCATTCCAGCATCGAGGTATCTTGTCACCTTAAGAGGAAGGGCCACTCACCACTTCTACCCTAGCAGGTATTGCAATCTTGAGTGCCCCCACACCCACAGGGGTAGGTTGATGTGTGGTAGGAACAGCTGTGCCCCTGGGGAATGTGGAGAAATTCTTCCCCCTCTTGTCCTTTGCTGCAGTTGTAAGGCAGGTTGCAGACTTAGATAACTTCAGTGAAGAAGGGGGAGGTTTGAAAGTTGTGGAGGTGGGTTGTGTAACAACCACCTTGAAATTCTCCAGTGAAGGGGATATCCCCCAAAGTATTGGCCATGGTCTTAATTTGCCTTTTGGGGCAAAGGAAGCACCTCACTTTCTCTGTGTTGTAAAAATTTTAATCAACACCCCCTCAAACAGAACCCCGAAAGACCCCTCAATACTATCTTGACCCCAAGAAGCAGTTGGACCTGCCATTTAAAAGAGAGGACATGTTTCAGTCTGCTCTCATTGCATCCCAAGGGGATTTTAGAAATATTTGATTTCATTTCCCCAAGGGCTTGCAGGTGGGGGACACAATATGGGGTCTTGTAGGAAAGGGGGCACATTAGATAAGACTATCCTAGTGCCATAACTCCCCCCCCTCCCCCCACTGTGATACTCCTATGCACCAAAGTGTGTACTGCAGCTAGTGTATGGGAAAAGATTATTGCTTTCCTATACATTTTGCTGGCTGCCACTATTGTAGAGGGGTCCACCACTTCAGCTGCAGCTTTTATATAAGCCTCTATGTCATGAGCTCCTCCAATTAGACATTGGACCCCATGTTTCCGTGTAAGTTGCTCTGTTCCAGCAGTGACATAGCTTGGGCCGCTGCCAGCAACTACCACCTGAGCAAATGTTTTAGCAGGGGTCACATTGGCTGAAGCAGCAGATGTAGAAGCAGTGGGGCTTTCTAAAACAGACTCTGACTGGTGTTTGCTACAGAGCAAACAAAAAAATATGTTTCTGGTATAAATCCCTATATCATGAAAAATCATTTTTTCTTTTTTTTTTGTATATAGGGCTCTAAATCTTGTCCCAGAAGTGGAAATACACAAAAACTCAGAGAAGCACAGAATGTTTACAACACATCTGGCACTGAGGGGAACCGAAACTTACCACAGTGAACAAGGAATGTCAGAAACATATTTAAGTAAGAGACTTAAGTCCATGGATTGGCAAATAATACACAGACATCAATCTCTCATAGCTTAACCCTATGTTAAGCTGGTGCCAAAAAGGCTATCTGCCTTACTGAGTTTAGGGCCCCTCTTCAAACTCAGTGTCCCCTCTTCCCTCATGTCCCAGACTTTCTATGGTACTTAAGGTATTGGTTGGATGTTGTAGCAGCACTCTTGAGCCTGTCTGTCCTGTAATCGGGTCATCCTCTTGCCTAAGCAATTTGCCAGTCCTGTGCCTTTTGACCTTCTGAGAGTGACGACTTCTCCCTCTAGTTCATACTTTCATACCAGACACATGGTTAAGACAAGATGCAAATACCTGGCTGATGCACAGTGCATCCTGTCCTTGGTAGAGCCAAGGGATGGATAAAGACAGTCAAGGAAATTTACTTTGAGCAGCTGAAAGGAGTACCGGGAGACAGGCATGCGTCCCTACCTTCAGATGCGCCGGTCCCTGGTCTCATCTTGTGCAGCACGCTCCTGCGTGCACCCCTCTCCGAAGCGCAATGGCAAGAAGCGCGCGCATGCGCAGTAGCTTTAGAATCTCCCGGCGTTTCATTGCTTGTTTTCCTTGCCCAAGCTGGTTCTGTCTTCCTGGTGCCTTGCTAAGCTGTTTTTGCATTTGATTATCTGGTTTTGACTTCTCGCTTGTCTTCTGGTATACGATACTTGCTGCCTGCCACTGACCCTTGTCTGACCTGGACTCTGATTTCGTCTTATCCTTTGTGTACTGCATTTTGGGAATAACCTTGGCCATAAGTAGGATCCCTGTCTATCCCGCCGCAAAAAGTCCGGGGCCCCAAAAGGGCGTCGGTGAACACCAGGGTCAGCAGGGCTATCCTGCTCTACCTAAGGGGTTATTCCAGGCAGTTTCCGGGCTCCTAATTATACAGACTGTAACAGCAGCTGCATCTGTTTCATTCCTCCAATGGCCAACAATCTACATGGTTGACATCTGTGATCTCGAGCATGCCCAAATTCTGCACCATTTGTTGTTGAAATTTAGAGAACAAAAAACAGCCAAACAGGTGGTTCAGCCTTCAAGGCCATGATAGCAATAACCAAGGCTAGCTTGAGAACAGAATCCATTCAAGTCAGGGGGGGATGAGGCAGACGAGGCTGTGGGTAAATCTGTAATTAGTTCAATAAAACCATTTTTAAGAGTATTGTTTAGTCTCTTGTGTAGTTGATGCCTTATAGCTCTCTAACGTCTAACATGATTGGGACTAGGGTTTTTTGGTATGCTTTTTTGGATATAAGTGTGTGATGTAGAAGTATATTTTAAGATTCATTCGGGATCTCCACATCTGTAACCTCTTTCATAATTTCCCTCACCTTAGCTCAGAAATCTCCAAAAGAATTGAGTGAGCGTGCCTTGGTTCATCTTGCATCTGCAGCATATAGATGGAATGTTATTGTAAATCCTGGCTAATTTCACAGGTGTTCTATACCATTTACTAAGAAGCTTATAGTTCAACTCATGTATTATGCAACAAACCAAGGAGGAATGCGTCAACAGAACTATTATTCGCCATTTCTGTCTCCCAATGTGAGACCCAATTCCTTTTCCCATTTGCTTTAAAAAAAATTCTTGGAGAATCAGTGATGCGAAGTATACTTTTATACAGCATATATATATATATATATATATATATACAGGGTTGGAAATGACAGCACACGCAGGTTTTTCACAAAGGAGTCTTGTAGTTTTAAAGATGTAAGGCTTTATTCAGTCCGACGTTTCAGCTCCTAGCTGGAGCTTTCATCAGGGACAGTCACACCATAGTGCACAGTACACGTTTAAAAGCCCAAAATGGCGCCAATGTTGTTGCTAGGCAACCCACAACAAACAGTAAATGTGACAAAAACCAGCACAAACAGAACACCAAAAGTACATAGAGATGTATATACATCAAACATAAGTTGATAAGGACAATATGTCCAGTGTTAATGGGAGAGCGATTGCACAAACCTGAGTGACATATAGCAAGCACCAAATCTCATACTTAGGTGCCAAACACTGAAGAAGCCCCAAATTTTATGACCCCCCTGATATTGGATGGGTGCCGTATGTGCTATTATTAACCCCAGAGGCACAATTACTTGGGCACACAGAGTGTATGAAAGCGTTGCCGTTGCTAGGCAACCACATAGTGGTGAGCGGGCGTCCACCGCCCGGACGGTCTCAGCAATACGTGTGCGCACAGAACATTATAAACGGAGGAAGAAGTATCAGCAGCGAGTGCCCAAGTCACCGGAGGGGTGCTCACGGCCTCGCAGAGCTGTACATACCTTAAAAGGTGCACCCACAAAAGAGTGGAGTGCTAATGCGAAAGGGCAGCAGATCAGCACTATATGCTGCAACCTGCTCAGTGAGGGCTCCGTATTGCTTACAACCTTACTCACGTGTGTGGTACCTATAGAATATGAGAAGGTGCCGAAAGCCCTGCGCAGGGCGTTTGTGGGTGCATGGGGGAGGGGAATCGCCTAAAGACCCCATTAGCTCAATGCAACCAATCCAGAAAGAGGGGGTGTTTAGCATGCCCCCCGCGGGGCACGATACTATGTTATCACAAAGGGGGGATGGGTACGCCTGCTACCCATGGATAAGGGGGCCTGGGTACACCTGCTTCCCATAGGCAAACCTTATAGAGAGAAGTGGTAATATTCAATGTTGCCACCAGAGGTCGTGCTCTCACTCAAAAAACTTTATAGTTAAGCCCAGCAGTGAAATTGCAACATGGTTACTAAGGAAGTGTCACATAGTAACTGACCAATAGGCCTAAAGATATAAAGTGTAAAATTTGCTGCGGCAGTTGAGACCTTGTTATAGATCTAATAATGGAAGATACACAATTATAGTAGAACAGTAAACAAGAACGTTTATGATACATTGCAACACATTAAATAAAACATCCTAATGGAAGAGTCTCATTTAGGCCCCGTGGAGCCACACAGTCCAGTTTGTGTATCCACCGGGACTCCCTCCTCCTCCTGCACTGTGTGTTTACTTCAGAAAATCTACTATAATTTATATAAATAAGCTGCTGTGTAGTATGGGGGCAGCCATTCCTGCACTGGTACAGCTGGGGTGTTTGCTACAGAAACCCTACTATAGTTTATATAAATACCCCGCTGTGTAGCCCTGGGGGCAGCCATTCCTGCACTGGTACAGCTGGGGTGTTTGCTACAGAAATTCTACTATAGTTTATATAAATACCCCGCTGTGTAGCCCCGGGGGCAGCCATTCCTGCACTGGTACAGCTGGGGTGTTTGCTACAGAAATCCTACTATAGTTTATATAAATACCCCGCTGTGTAGCCCCGGGGGCAGCCATTCCTGCACTGGTACAGCTGGGGTGTTTGCTACAGAAATCCTACTATAGTTTATATAAGTAAGCTGCTGTGTAGCCATGGGGGCAGCCATTCAAAGGAGAAAAGGCACAGGCACATAGCAGATAACTTTTCTGTTATCTGCTATGTAACCTGTGCCTTTTCTCCTTTTTTCCAGCTTGAATGGCTGCCCCCATGGCTACACAGCAGCTTATTATATAAATTATAGTAGTTTTACTGTAGCAAACACACCAGTTTTACCAGTGCAGGGCAACAGTGCATTATATTTTTATTACTTTAAAGCTCTTTTATTTTTTGGTGTTACTGTTCCTTTAAGACTGAAGCTTTAAAACATTTGAAAAACTGCTGTAATTCAGCTGTAATGTTAGCTTAAACTTTAAACATGACTATGGGATTCTAGGGAAATCATTAGAAGTAGGAGTATAGATAAAATTGTCTATCAGTTTATTATCAGTTCAGTTGTGTTTTAAGTGCCCCTTCCCCTTCCTGGATGTATAAAATACATTAGCATATTAAAAACAAAGGAGTCGGAGTCGTGGAGTCGGAAGTATCAGAAACTGAGGAGTCGGAGTCGGAGAATTTATCTACCAATTCCACAGCCCTGTATAATAGATCATTATTCCTCTACCAGGCCCACAAGCCCCTGCGGATTATATTACGTGGGCAAAACTGAGCACATTGGGAACCATCGCTCTGCGATCAGCAGAGCTCTCAAAGAAGGTGAATCGAATCAACCAGTGGCAAGACATTTTCTAAACATGAGACATTCTCTGCCTACATTTAAATGTATGGCGATTGATCATCAGCCTCCCCTAGTGAGGGGGGGCGATAGGGACTTGGCCCTACTGAGGAGGGAGTCCCGGTGGATACACAAACAGGACTGTGTGGCTCCACGGGGCCTAAATGAGACTCTTCCATTAGGATGTTTTATTTAATGTGTTGCAATGTATCATAAACGTTCTTGTTTACTGTTCTACTATAATTGTGTATCTTCCATTATTAGATCTATAACAAGGTCTCAACTGCCGCAGCAAATTTTACACTTTATATCTTTAGGCCTATTGGTCAGTTACTATGTGACACTTCCTTAGTAACCATGTTGCAATTTCACTGCTGGGCTTAACTATAAAGTTTTTTGAGTGAGAGCACGACCTCTGGTGGCAACATTGCATATTACCACTTCTCTCTATAAGGTTTGCCTATGGGTAGCAGGTGTACCCAGGCCCCCTTATCCATGGGTAGCAGGCGTACCCATCCCCCCTTTGTGATAACATAGTATCGTGCCCCGCGGGGGGCATGCTAAACACCCCCTCTGTCTGGATTGGTTGCATTGAGCTAATGGGGTCTTTGGGCGATTCCCCTCCCCCATGCACCCACAAACGCCCTGCGCAGGGCTTTCGGCACCTTGTCATATTCTCAGGCCCGAATTTGTGGAGAGACCACAAAGGCCCGGGCCTAGGGCGGCAGAAGTTTAGGGGCGGCATGCCGCCCCGCCGCAAGAAGAATTTTAAATTTGCCTCCCATACGGAGCAGTCGGGACCTCTCCCCACTGCGCCATATGGGAGTTTAAAGGAGTGCATGCGCACTCGTGGCTGCGGGGGGTGGTGTTGCGCGTTTGCGCATGCGCATGGGGGGGAGACCAACAGGGGCGGCCTCGGGGCGCCCAGAAGAGAAATCCGGCCCTGCATATTCTATAGGTACCACACACGTGAGTAAGGTTGTAAGCAATACGGAGCCCTCACTGAGCAGGTTGCAGCATATAGTGCTGATCTGCTGCCCTTTCGCATTAGCACTCCACTCTTTTGTGGGTGCACCTTTTAAGGTATGTACAGCTCTGCGAGGCCGTGAGCACCCCTCCGGTGACTTGGGCACTCGCTGCTAATACTTCTTCCTCCGTTTATAATGTTCTGTGCACACACGTATTGCTGAGACTGTCCGAGCGGTGGATGCCCGCTCACCACTATGTGGTTGCCAAGCAACGGCAACGCTTCAATACACTCTGTGTGCCCAAGTAATTGTGCCTCTGGGGTTGATAATAGCACATATGGCACCCATCCAATATCAGGGGGGGGTCAGTGTTTGGCACCTAAGTATGAGATTTGGTGCTTGCTATATGTCACTCAGGTTTGTGCAATCGCTCTCCCATTAAGACTGGACATATTGTCCTTATCAACTTATGTTTGATGTATATACATGTCTATGCACGTTTGGTGTTCTGTTTGTGCTGGTTTTTGTTGTTTTTGTCACATTTACTGTTTGTTGTGGGTTGCCTAGCAACAACATTGGCGCCATTTTGGGCTTTTAAACGTGTACTGTGCACTATGGTGTGACTGTCCCTGATGAAAGCTCCAGCTAGGAGCTGAAACGTCGGACTGAATAAAGCCTTACATCTTTAAAACTGCAAGACTTCTTTGTGAAAAACCCGCGTGTGCTGTCATTTCCAACCCTGTATATCTACATTTACTGCACTGGCACCCGGGTATCATCTCTTCTCATGGTGTGCAGCTTGCTGACAACCTGTATCTATATATATATATATATATATATCCTCTAACCGAGTAGCACTCCGTATTTGTAAAAAAGAATCTTTTATTGACATTCATTTAAAAAGTTCCATGTAGAAATCATCCAACAGGATAAACATGAATATTAATCAGACATACCACTTAAGCGCAACGTTTCGGGAAACTTTGTACCCCCTTTCTCAAGCGCAACAGCGTGGCCATCTTACATGTTTCAAAATACATCAACCTGCCGTTCAATGTTTTAAAAGGAAGACGGAAGTGACGTAACGAATCACCATGGAGACCGGACACAACAAAGTGTTCAGACTACATGGAAGTCGGTACACCAGTCTGTCAGAAATGCTTCTATATTGGCAAAATTAACATTAGCATAAGGTTTTTATAGAAAAACATATACATCACAAGTGAAACAAACTCGGCAATATGCATGCAATAATCTCTATATCAAGTAGAACTTAAAATTATTAGCAAGATATTATGCATAATTCTCTAGGCATAAAGGTCAAATAAACATTACAAGAACAAGTGTAAATCAAAGTCCCTATTTAACCCCTTAGGGGTAAGTGTGTTCAATCTATGTATCCATTCAACCTCAGTTCTTTTTAAAATAGAGACTCGATCACCACCTCGCCTAGGAGGTGGAATGTATTGTATAACCCGGAACCTTAAATCTTCTGATGTATGTCCCATCTCGAGACAATGTCTAGAGACGGGAAGAGTAGTATTGCCTGTATTAACAGTTGAGATATATATAGTAACATAGTAAGTTGGGTTGAAAAAAGACATACGTCCATCAAGTTCAACCATAATGCCTATATATAACCTGCCTAACTACTAGTTGATCCAGAGGAAGGCAAAAAAACCCCATCTGAAGCCTCTCTAATTTGCCACAGAGGGGAAAAAAATTCCTTCCTGACTCCAAGATGGCAATCGGACCAGTCCCTGGATACCCCTGTATTCCCTCACTTGCTAAGAATCCATCCAGCCCCTTCTTAAAGTTATATAATGTATCAGCCAGCACGACTGATTCGGGGAGGGAATTCCACAACCTCACAGCTCTCACTGTAAAAAATCCTTTCCGAATGTTTAAATGGAACCTCCCTTCTTCTAAACGGAGTGGGTGCCCTCGTGTCCGTTGGAAGGACCTACTGGTAAATAAAACATTAGAAAGGTTATTATATGATCCCTTTATATATTTATACATAGTTATCATGTCACCTCTTAAGCGCCTCTTCTCCAGTGTAAACAGACCCAACTTGGCCAGTCTTTCTTCATAACTGAAACTTTCCATACCCTTTACCAGCTTAGTTGCCCTTCTCTGGACCCTCTCTAACTCAATAATGTCCTGTTTGAGCACTGGAGACCAAAACTGAACAGCATATTCTAGATGGGGCCTTACCAGCGCTCTGTAAAGGGGAAGAATAACCCCCTCCTCCCGTGAATCTATACCCCTTTTAATACAGCTCAAAACCTTGTTTGCCCTTGCAGCTGCTGCCTGGCATTGCTTGCTACAGCCAAGTTTATTATCTACAAGGACTCCAAGGTCCTTCTCCATTATGGATTTGCCTAGTGCAGTCCCATTAAGGGTATACGGGGCTTGCATGTTTTTACATCCCAGGTGCATGACCTTACATTTATCCACATTAAATCTCATCTGCCACTTAGCTGCCCAGATTGCCAGTTGGTCAAGATCCTGCTGCAGGGATGTCACATCCTGGATAGAATTGACTGGTCTGCAGAGTTTTGTGTCATCTGCAAACACTGATACATTACTCATAATACCCTCCCCTAAGTCATTTATGAACAAATTAAACAAAAGTGGACCCAGTACAGAACCCTGAGGGACCCCACTGAGAACCTTATATATATATATAAGAAATTAATCTTTTGGGGGTTCTGAGGATTCCCATTTGAGTTATATTAGAATATAGGATGATTTAGTCACTTTGAGAAAGGCCGTAGCAAAGGCCGAAACGTCAGTGTTTGTTCCATAATAAAGCTTCTTTGACTACACATAAGACCTGTGAGTGCGGATTCCTCTTCGTGATGGTTGCTATATATATATATATATAAAGAAATTAATCTTTTGGGGGTTCTGAGGATTCCCATATGAGTTATATTTGAATATAGGGAGATTTAGTCAATTGATTTAGATGGTGTGTGGCTATGAAGTATTTAATTTGGTTGTATTTCAATCTAAGCTGAAGATGGGTTAAAAGTTGTTTCAGGGTGTAGCTTCGGTTGCCATTTTGTGTAGGGGCAAAGATCTAATCCTGGTAAAAAAAGTTAGGGTTTCCAAAAATGGGGGTAAATCGTGATGGTGTCCCTATCCATATCCTGGTGTTGATCAGATTGTCCCAAGTTTTGAAAGTATATGATAATGTATTATCTGTTTTGTCTGTGGTGTTTGAACAGATTGTTGCTTTACACTGATATACAGTTAACGCTGTTAATTCCGAATTTGCTGTCTCGGGTTTCTATGGAACCATGCATTGTGCTATTGTCTAGTTTCGGAAGAATCTGTTTAGGTGGTGGATAGGGTATTGTATGGAACAATGTTCAAAGAATCACACCAAATGGTCATAGTTAGAGCAAACTGAAGTAGAAATCTTACCCTTGGTTCAGGTGTGTCCGGGCGCTCATGCCCCAGACCTTCAACTTAGGGAGACAGTGGGAAGTTCACATTTAAAAAAAAATGCTGGCAGGCACATCCGCATTATTCACAAAAATAGTCAAAAAGCAACGTAGGTAAAATAAGAGCATTGTAAGTTTATTTATCCATACATAAAAAGCCAAAAAACAGCCTTGCACGTTTCGTACCTAGAGGGTACTTAATCATAGGCATGAGCAGGCCGGGATAATAATTGGGACATCTTATCTGTGACTCCGGGAGAAGCCCCTGAAATCATCACAGTCCCATGAAATTTTGGGAAAGTTCAGAGGTATGCACTTAATAAATTGTATATTATGGGTACAATGGGTAACTGTATATAATGGGTTATATAATAGGTAATGGCTGGGATGGGGCATAGCAATTTCCTTTCAAAACCACATCTACCTAACAGTAGAGTAGCGTTACACTGAGGCCCTCTTTCTTAGTTCAGACATCTTACATATAGTAATTATTTTTTTTACTTTAGTATATGACACTGGAATCAGACATGGGGATAAAGGACAGACTTGTTCAGTGCTAGGAACTGCATACCTCCCAACTGTCCCGATTTTCAAGGGACAGTCCCTCTTTTGACAGCTCAACCCGCAGTCCCGGATTCTTACTGAAAAAGCCCCTCATTTCCCTTTGATTTCCTGCACTGAACATTAAAAAAGATACAAACTTAATTAAAAAGTAGCTTTTGGCAGAGAGCCCAGAAATCTTAAGGAGCGTCGCCTGCACTTAGAAACATTGTTTCTCGCTTTTTATTAAATAAGTTGCTTTTGGCAGAGAGCCCAGAAAGGTAAAAAGCCCCCCCCCTCACTTAGATACAATTGTAACAAATAAGATAAACAGGTCTCTTGGGGGCACCTTTCTCAGCAAAACTGTAATAACTCATTAAACAGGACCCCAAAACCTCCAGAAATGTGTTCAAACATTAAATAACCTGCCAAATTTAGTCATATGGGAGTGGTATTTAAGGGGTGTGGTTGCAAAAACGGGCATGGTCAAAAATTCTGCCACACTGTGCGTGGCATTTGTTTTTGTCCCTCTTTCTGTTTTCAAAATGTTGGGAGGTATGGAACTGTGCTTAATGCTTACAACTCCAATTGTAGGAACAAAGAACAGGCAGCCAGATTACCACAGCTGGGATGCTCATTGGAGGATTTGTCCTATGTTAAAGCATGGCTGTGTCTGTGGAGATTTAGGGAAAAGTTTAGAAAAAGTTTTATTGTGCGAAATGGGACAGATTCACTCATTACTAATAGTAACTGTTAGTGCACACACTATCAATGTGAGTGCCCGGATGAGCTAATAAGAGTGGTTCTCTGCTCCACAGATAAGTAACGTGGCGTAAGAAATCTGTATATTCAGGCATATGCCACAGGGACTGCTATCCCTGGCAAAGGAAATTATTGCCAGCAGCAATCCTATCCAATCAGGGCAGAGATTTCAGCTTCTGGTTTGGTATAGTGTTCATTTGTCTATTTTTATCACCAGCTATTTTACTGCAACTGTGTCATCGGGCATGTACATGAATGCACAGTATTTTCCTCTCATCAGTGACTGCCTGCCACTGAGCCACCCCAATAGTCTGGCTGCCACCTCTGCTGGAACACTGCAGTAAACATCCATAGCATTGATACAACATTACCCCAACTCCCACCAGGGCCAAGGGAGCGGCACTGGGGAGTGAGCAGGAAATTAAAACAACTGTCAAATCTCTTGCCCACCCCAGTCAAGCTACCTTGGCTTGCTGTCGGTCATGATTGTGATTAGTGTTAAAATATGCTGTATAACCCTTTAACACCTGCTGTTCTTGATGGCCAACTTGAAAAATCGCTGATTTCAGTAGTGCTCTACCTGGAATGCAACAGAGAAAAATGTTCCATGTCCAATGTTACAATAAGTAATGACCATGGATTTATTTTAGCTGTCGCATTCTAGTCCCTTCCATAAAAATCTGTATTTTGGTTAATTACATTACTAAAGTCTCTCACAAAATACAATAGTGTTGATTCACTAAAGTGCGTTAAAACGTGTGCTATTTATAGCATGCGTTAACATTTTTATCGCGTCTTAACGCGCAATTCACTAAAAGCATACTTGCGTTAATTTAGACGCGATGCTGCATGCGTTACTTAAGTTGCGAAAACTATTTTTGTGCGGTATTTGACAATAATACTTTAGCGAATCACGCGTTTTTTTCGCATCAATTTTAACGCAAAAAAAGTGCGATAAAACTTATCGACCTTTAGTGAATCAACCCTAATGTATTTTAGTCTAACATAAATAAACTGTTTTAATCTATTTTAATTAAAGGGGTTTTTCACCTTTAAATTAACTTTTAGTATGATGTAGAAGGTGATATACTGAGACAATATGCAACCGGTGTTCTTTTTTATTATTTGTAGTTTTTTAATTACTTAGCTTTTTATTTAGCAGCTCTCCAGTGTGTGATATCAGCAGCTATCTGCTCATTAGGGTCTAAATTACCCTAGCAACCAAGCAGTGGTGTGAATAAGAGACGGGGATATGAAGAAGCCTGGATAGAAATATAAGTAATAACCTCACAGAGCAATCGTTTTTTTGGCTGCAGTCACGGAATGAAATCTGATCTGTTGTTGACTCCGCCCACTTTTTCTAAACTTGGACCACAGTTATATCATAAAAACCACTGTGCAAAGACTGGGGACCCTTGTTTTAATAGTGTCTGAATGGCAGCAATTTAAATTTCCCCACTGAAAATCACATTGAAACACTGAAAATCAGAGTGACATCTGATTGGCGGTTGGTGGATCCACCCACTTTGTCTAACCTGGAACTGCAGTTACCCACCCAGTGACTAACTTTGCAAAGTTTAGGGACCCTAGAATTAATAATTAAAAATGGCAGCAGTTTAAATTTAAACCAATAAAAGTCAATAGGTTAATTGTGATTGGTGGTTGGTGGGTGTGCCCACTTTTCCTAACCTTGAGTCAAAATCACCTAGTGAGAAACTGTGGGCTCCCTGGCATAAATAGTGTGAGAATGACAGCATTTTTAAATTTAAACCAATAAAATTCAATGGATGAAATCTGATTGGCTGTTAGTGGCCCAACCACTTTTCCTATTTTTGAACTGCAGTTCCCCAGTGACTAAGTTTGCAAAGTTGCAAAGTTTGGGGACTGACAGCATTTTACACTTCACCATTGAAAGTAAACAGATGAAATGTGATTGGCTGTTGGTGGCTCCGCCCACTTCTTCTAACTTTGAACACTGCAAATACCCAGTGACTAACTTTGGAAAGTTTAACTACCCTGGAATTAATACTTAAATAATGGCATCAGTTTAAATATAAACCAATTAAATTTAATTTGTGGAAATGGATTGGTTGTTTTTCTAACCCTGAATATGTAGTCAACCAGTTTGGGAACTCTGGCAGCATTTTAAATATGAGAAGTCTGATTGGCTGTTGGTGGATCCACCAACTTTTTAAAACCTAAAACTGCAGTCCCCTAGTGACCCTGGTGTTAATACTGTGAGAATAGCAGCAGCTTGAATTTCCCCATTGAAAGTCAATAGGTAAAATCTGATTGGCTGTTGTTGACTCTGAACCGCAGTTACCTAGTGACTAGCTCTGTAAAGTTTTGGGGACCTTAGTATTAGAGTATTAGTTTAAACTTATGAAGTCTATAGATGAAATCTGATTGGCTGTTGTTGGACCTGCCCACTTTTCTAAACTTGGAACTTAGTCACCCAGTGACAAACTGTGCAAAGTTTGAGGACCCTGACATTAAACATGTGAGAATGGCAACAGTTTTCCAAAACAAATTTCCCCACTGAAAACAATGAAAGAAATGTGATTGGCTTTTGGTGCCCCCCCCCCCCCCCTTTTTCTAACCATGAGTATGTAGTCACATGTATTGCACTGACTGTGCAATAAAATTAATAGGTGAAAGCTGATTGGCTGTTTGTGGCTCCGCCCACTTTTTTTAAGCTTGAACCATAGTTACCTGGTGCATAACTGCAAAGTTTGGGGACCCCTGCGTTATTACTGTGAGAATGGCAGCAGGTTACATTTCCCCCATTGAAAGTCAATAGGTAAAATCTGATTGGCTATTCACAGCTCCGCCCACTTTCGGGCATCCAAAAATCATCATATTTTCATTCAGGCTGACCCCATGACTTTGCAATTCAAGTTTGGGGAGTGTAGCCTCAAAGCTGTAAGATTGGCAGCAGTTTCAATTTCCCTATTGAAGTCAATGGGTGAAATTTTATTGGCTGTTGTTGGCCCCTCCCACTTTGGGTCATCCCACAAATGTCACTGTTTCATTCCGGGTGACCCCATGATTATGTTATTCAAGTTTGGGGGGTGTAGCTTCAAAGCTGTAAGAGTGGCATCAGTCGCATTAAAGATTCCTCAGAACTAAGTGTCTGAGACAAGAGGATGGAGGTCCTTACCCCACAGAGTTTACAATCTAAGTGGCAGGGTAACTTCCAGACACAAATAGGAATGATACAGTGGGTGACACTGCAATATAAGTGCCAGTTCAAATGTTATATGATTCTCTCCAGAGGAATTCAGGGATAGCATTTCAAAGTGCAGATTCATCAAAGTAGGAGTTTGAATCCCGAAATGGGTAAAATTCAGATTAGATACGATAATTTCTAATGATCAGAAATGTCACGAATGTGCTTACGAAAAAATCGTAATAGTCACAATAATATTGTATTGGCGATCCAAAACTCACGACATTTTCGTATCCGTATGATCGTAAACGGCGGGAAAACCTTTCTGACTTTGATCCTTCTGTGCATGATTTTGGAAGCCTCCCATAGGACTCAATGGCATTCTGCAGCTCCAACCTGGCCAAAGGAAAGTCACAATAAAGAAGCTTTAGTGAATCCGAAACTTTCATACTCAGCGCGACAAATACGATTTTGTCGGACAAATTGTTGTTAAAGTTAATGAAAAAGTCGCAAAAAATATGCACAGTACAAAAACTTAGAAAAAATACTTTTTTTTGTATATGGATTCAATCTGACTTTAATTAATGCACCCCAAATGTTAGGAGTAGCAAGGTAGAAATACTTGAGGGAAACAGCAGTAGTAGTTGAGAGCGCAACCAAGCGACCAGAAACATATTGACACACAAGAGAAAAGATTTAGCGACGTGCAGGGGAATGAAGGGCTTTGAAAGTTATGAGAAGTTATTCTTTATTTAATAAGAAGCCATAAGGAGTTCAACAGGGGACTGTAATCTCTTGGATGAGAAAAGAATTCTGGTAGCAGTATTTAATATAGACTTTAGTGTGGAGAGATGGGAGTTTAGGGAGGCAAACAGGTATCGCAGGGCAATTAATCACTCACAGCAGAAATTCTCCACCATCTGTTAGTGCCATAAGGGCTGTGGCAGATGGGGAGACTAGTCACCCATGACAAATCTCCCTTGTCGCGGGCAACTAATCTCCCCGAAATATTATCCCACCGTGAGTATGTAAATCGTCTGGCGAGCAGTAATCAGCATGGCTTTATGAAGGACAAGTCATGTCAGACCAATTTAATTGCTTTTTTATAATGAGGTAAGTAAGAAGCTGGACAGTGGGTATGCAGTAGATTTAATCTATTTAGATTTTGCCAAAGCATTTTATACCGTTCCCCACAAACGACTGCTTTCTAAACTAAGGTCTATTGGTCTTAGTGAAGTCTTTTGCACATGGATAGAATACTGGCTACAGGATCGGGTACAGAGGGTGGTTGTTAATGGTACATTCTCTACTTGGAGTAAGGTTCTCAGTGGGGTCCCTCAGGGTTCTGTACTGGGTCCACTTTTGTTTAACTTGTTCATAAATGACTCAGAGAAGGGTATTATAAGTAATGTATCAGTGTTTGCAGATGACACAAAACTCTGCAGGCCAGTCAATTCTATCCAGGATGTGGCATCCTTGCAGCAGGATCTTGACCAACTGGCAATCTGGGTGGGTAAGTGGCAGATGAGATTTAATGTGGATAAATGTAAGGTCATGCACCTGGGATGTAAAAATATTCAAGCCCCGTATACCCTTAATGGGACTGCACTAGGCAAATCCATAATGGAGAAGGACCTTGGAGTCCTTGTAGATAATAAACTTAGCTGTAGCAAGCAATGCCAGGCAGCAGCTGCTAGGGCAAACAAGGTTTTGAGCTGTATTAAAAGGGGTATAAATTCTAGGGAGGTGGGGGTTATTCTTCCCCTTTACAGAGCGCTGGTAAGGCCCCATCTAGAATATGCTGTTCAGTTTTGGTCTCCAGTGCTCAAACTGGACATTATTGAATTAGAGGGGGTCCAGAGAAGGGCAAATAAGCTGGTAAAGAGTATGGAAAGTCTCAGTTATGAAGAAAGACTGGCCAAGTTGGGTCTGTTTTCACTGGAGAAGAGGCGCTTAAGAGGTGACATAATAACTATGTATAAATATATAAAGGGATCATATAATAACCTCTCTAATGCTTTATTTACCAGTAGGTCCTTCCAACGGACACAAGTCTGAAAGGATTTTTTATTTTGCGAGCTGTGAAGTTGTGGAATTCCCTCCCCGAATCAGTCGTGCTGGCTGATACATTATATAGCTTTAAGAAGGAGTTGGATGGCTTCTTAGCAAGTGAGGGAATACAGGGTTATGGGAGATAACTCTTAGTACAAGTTGATCCAGGGACTGGTCCGATTGCCATCTTGGAGTCAGGAAGGAATTTTTTCCCCTCTGCGGCAAATTAGAGAGGCTTCAGATGGGTTTTTTTGCCTTCCTCCGGATCAAATAGAAGTTAGGCAGGTTATATATAGTCATTGTGGTTGAACGTGATGGACGTACATCTTTTTTCAACCTAACTTACTATGTTACTCTCAAGGCAACTTCCGCAATTTCGGGGAAATCACTGGGCCACGTATGCCATCTCACTGGTGATTTACATAGTTGCCAGTGGGATGGTATTTTGGGGAGATTTGTCGCGGGAGACTAGTCGCCCCGTCTGCCACAGTCCTAAGGGATATGGTGTTTTACGAGTTGTAATGCAGAGTAAAAATGACTTTGGAATGCCAGAAAACACAAACCTTTGCACTATGAGCTCTTTACACATGGGTGTTTTTTATATAAATTTAGAAACGCATGGTAATCGCATAAACTGCATTTATATGCATTTTCTAAGCGCACTTAAGTGCAATTTTGTTAATTCCAAAAGCAACCATCTATTCTGTTGTCTTCTGAACATGCCTCAAACTCAGGAAAAGGCACCATTTGGCATCTAAAAAAATGCAGTGAAATGAGATCACTATAAAAAGCAACTCGTTTATTCTTAATAGATTACCCTATCAGCTCTATGCTTGAAAACATAAATTTGGCTTTTTTTTTTGCAGAAATCAGCAATGTAAAATATGTGTTTTATGAAGCGTTTTACAGTATTTTCAAACTCTTATATGGCACTTTTACTTCATGTGACATAGCCCTAAACATATGAGCCTCGTTTTCATAAAAGAAAACTTAGCCCTTGTCCTGTCTCTAAATTGTGAAAAATCTTGCCACTCAGACCATCACTACAAAAACCTCAAGATTACTTCATTTCACATGGCCCTAGTTAGCACATAAACCCTTTCCTATTTGGTCAAGTTGGCTGCAGAGACAACAGTAGATGTACTGTCAGTAACCAGCAGAGAATGTGGCGGCGGGAAGGAATTGGTAGTATGTACTATTTGTTCACTCACAAGTGCCAGTTGTATAGAAAAACAAATAAATTAATAACTTCTGGATAAATATCAGCAACAGAGTTTCCAGTGACGCGGCCAAATACCTGGAAAACAATAAACATTTGATAAGCTTCCGCACACGCCTCTCGCCTCTCCCTGCCCCAAGCGTCACCGCGATTATATACTTTATCGTGTCCCAATCTCGCGGGATGAAATATGTAACGCTACTGTATTTCGTGTATGGGGGAGGAGGGGATAGCAACTGTGATCCCGGACTGCGACTTGTGTTATGAAAAGCTGCGCTGCTGGGCGGTATGGTATATGGAAGGAGAGATTTAACTTTTAGCCTGTTGTTAACTTGTTTAATTTCTGTAGATAACGAACTCAGTTATATTAGAATAGTAGTTATTAAACAAAAGTGCTGTGTGGCATTAAGGATTGTGTACAGGAGATTGCGACGGCTTGTCTCTTTATAAAAGGGTAGGACGGATTTGAAAGTCAGTGGAGTAAAAGTAATGGCGAAAGAGGAAGTAAGAATAGAGGAAAGGCTTAAAAAATAAGTTACAAGAGATGGAAAGGCGTAGAATATAACAGTAACAAGGTGAAACGAAGTAATGCTTAAAGGGATTTTGTCATGGTTTTTATGGTGTACTTTTTATTTCTAAATTACACTGTTTACATAGCAAATAATTCACTCTACTATTTAAACCTGTATTCTTGAGCCAACAAATGTATTTCTTTTTAGTTGCAATATCGGTGTGTAGGCAGCCATCTGAGTGCATTGTGCCTGAGTCTGACCTTTCAGAAGTAGCCAGTGCTACACATTACAACTGTGTTCAGGTAACCGTCTGTTTCTCCTACTCCCATGCAACTGGAGGAGTCCCAAGCTGGACTTTCTACTATACTGCCGGACTTTTTACTATTGAGTGCTATTCTTATATCAACTGGGAGCTGCTATCTTGCTACCTTCCAATTATTCTGCTGATCAGTTGCTGGGAGGGGGGTGATATCACTCCTAAAGCTTGCAGCTCAGCAGTAAAGTGTGACTGAAGTTTATCAGAGCACAGGTCACATGGCTGTGGCACCCTGGGAAATGAAGAATATAGCTAACCCTATGTGAAATTTCAAAATTAAATATAAAAAAAAAAACTTTGTGTTTTTGAAAAACATATATCAATGGAGCTGCTGGAGAAGCTCTATTAACTGATGTGGTTTTAAAAAAACATGTTTTCCCAAAAGCCCTCATCCACTGCCAGTGATATCACCCCTCTCCCAGCAGCCGGTCAGCAGAACAATGGGAAGGTAACAAGATAGCAGCTCCTAGTAGATATCAGAATAGCACTCAATACTAAGAAATCCAAGTAAAAAATACATTTGTTGGTTCAAGAGTAACATTTTAAATGGTAGAGTGAATTATTTGCTATGTAAACAGTGTAATTTAGAAATAAAAAGTACACCATAAAAATTATGACGGTATACCTTTGAAGGGGCATACTTTTTGCCTCTTGTTTTACCTAAGAAATATGTTATTTTCCTCTAAGAATATTCCTTTCATAATTGGGCAAACATTTTAAAAATTGAAAGTAAAGTCAGATTGTACTTCAGGTTCTTACAAGCACCATTGTGTAGTCTATAACTTGTGTAATCTATAACTATGTAATCTTGCAGTGGCTTAGTGAGAAGCACTTCTACCTAGGCAGTATATTAGACTTTTAAAATAACTGACATAAATTGCTTGTAAACACAGATTTTTAACCTGTACAGAATGTATAATGGATTACAGTGAAACCTCAATTTTACATACCCTAATTTTAAGTTTTTCTGAATATTACATTTTTTTTTTTTTGTGGTTCCGCCTATTTATAATGCATTTCAATGGGTTTGTAAATGACCAATTTCTATTAGTCTGCACCTCATACAGTCATACACACATCGCATTGCTTAAGGTTGTGCATTGACTGTCAGGGAGGTCTTGCAAATTCTGTCCCACAGTGTAACATTAATGGTGCACTGCTTAACCCTGGTCATTAACACAGTACATCTTGTATTTTAAGGTTAAACTGACTTCTGTGCTAATAACCTTTTTTAAAGAATAAGTTGCTTTAACACATTTCCCTGATTTTACATTGTCCTGGATTTTACTGCTGTATACATATAAACAGTTTCTTATTTTAAGATAGCAGCCCTTTAAAGGGTACAGCAGTTTTTGTTATTGCTACAGTTTAGTGAAAGCCAGCAGTGGTCAAAATGCCCCTTCTGCCCATCGGCACTTATTCTAATATCAATTAAAAAGCACTGTGGCAGATGCATATGAAATGGTGACAGGCAGACCTAAGTGGCAAAATGCCCTCATCAGTCGTTTACGGCAGAGGTTCACCTGTTACTGCGTCATTCTGTGATTTTTATTGAATTTTATCAGTAGTAGGGACAGGCATTTTAGCTGCCACTCACTGCTGGTGGACAAACTGCCCTCCATTTCACAGTCATAATACAGTCTGCTTGCACTGCTAATACATATGATTATTAAAATGCTCTGATGCTCAAAATATTTTTTTCCATTGTACTTCCATATGTGGGTAATAACATTACCATGGATACAGTTGCAAGAAAAAGTATGTGAACCCTTTGGCATTATATGGATTTCTGCACAAATTGGTCATAAAATGTGATCTGATCTTCATCCAAGTAACAACAATAGACAATCACAGTCTGCTAATACCACACAAATAATTAACCCTTTAAGTGCCAGCCGAATTCGTCATTTCAGTTCCCCCCAGTGCCAGACGTTTTGTGAACATTCTGTGCTCTCTCAATGTAGGGGCTTTTACTGGGGGCAGGGTTAAGTTTAGGTAGGCAAACTATATATTGTTTTTTTCAGGAGAACCTGAGCTTTCCAAATCTACCTGAGTTTTTGTGTATTTCCACTTCTGGAACAAGATTTAGAGCTTGAAATACAAAAAAAAAAAAGAAAAAATGCTATTTTTCATGATATAAGGATTTCTACCAGAAACACATTTTATTTTATGGACAAAAATTCAACTGATTTGGAAAGCCTCATGTCTCCCGAACGTGCCAATACCTGATATGTACAGTTTTATTGAGATTTCTGACTTCTATAGATCAAAAACTCCCAGCAGTAAATTACTAAATTTTCAAAGCATTACAGCAGAATACGGCATACTTTACATTCCAAAGCCAAAAATCCTGGAACATTAGGTTTACCCCAGGAAACCATACATTTTTGAAAACTACACATTCTGACAAATCCGAAATGGGTAACTATGTCTTCCAACTCCTAAGTACCAAACGGCAATGCTTTACTGAATTTAGCATTTTCTATAAAAAATTATGAAAATTCTAAAAAATCACCACAAATCTTCCATTTTCAAGCACCTTATCTCCCACATAACATTAGGTACGAAGAAAACACACCCTAAATATGAAAGCCAGGGGTCCACTGAACAGTTTGATGCCCATTGTGCATAGGATCACCGATGTATCTGGAATTTAGAGACCCCAAAAGGAAGTTAGTACATACAAATTGCCCAGGAGATCTCTTTAGCTACTGAAAATTCAACACATTTACTGCATTTTCTGTGGGGTAAAAACACAAAAAAATACATTGACCCCCCAAAATCATATATTTTTGGAAAGTACACATTCGGACGAATTCAAAATTGGTACCCATGTCTTTCTACTCCAAACTACTGAGTCGCAATTCTTTCCCAAAATTGCTAGTTTTGGTGAAATACCTGAAAATCACATCAAATCTTCCACTTTCAAGCACCATATCTCCCACATAACATTAGGTACCAAGAAAACACACCCTAAATATGAAAGCCAAGGATCCGCTGAACAGTTTGATGCCCATTGTGCATAGGATCAGCACTGTATCTGGCATTTAGAGACCCCATAAGGACGTCAGTGCATAGAGATTGCCCCAGAGGTCTCTTTAGCTACTGAAAATTCAACACGTTTACTGCATTTTCTGTGGGGTAAAAACACAAAAAAATACATTGACCCCCCAAAACCATATATTTTTGGAAAGTACACATTCGGGCGAATTCAAAATTGGTACCCATGTCTTTCTACTCCAAACTACAGAGTCGCAGTGCTTTCCCAAAATTGCTAGTTTTGGTGAAATACCTGAAAAACACATCAAATCTTCCACTTTCAAGCACCTTATCTCCCACATAACATTAGGTACCAAGAAAACACACCCTAAATATGAAAGCCAAGGGTCCGCTGAACAGTTTCATGCCCATTGTGCATAGGATCAGCACTGTATCTGGCATTTAGAGACCCCATAAGGAAGTTAGTGCATAGAGATTGCCCCAGAGGTCTCTTTAGCTACTGAAAATTCAACACGTTTACTGCATTTTCTGTGGGGTAAAAACACACAAAAATACATTGACCCCCCAAAACCATATATTTTTGGAAAGTACACATTCGGGCGAATTCAAAATTGGTACCCATGTCTTTCTACTCCAAACTACAGAGTCGCAGTGCTTTCCCAAAATTGCTAGTTTTGGTGAAATACCTGAAAAACACATCAAATCTTCCACTTTCAAGCACCTTATCTCCCACATAACATTAGGTACCAAGAAAACACACCCTAAATATGAAAGCCAAGGGTCCGCTGAACAGTTTGATGCCCATTGTGCATAGGATCACCGATGTATCTGGCATTTAGAGACCCCAAAAGGAAGTTAGTGCATACAAAGTGTATACACTGCAATATAAGCTACCGGCATGTGCATTATGCGGCATAAGACCCCCTAACAGTAAGGAGACCCTAGAAAACTATACATTTTCCGAAAGTACACAATCTGACAAAACAAAAATGGGTAAATACATCTTTCTACTGCAAACTACCAAATTACAAAGCTATGCTAAACAGAACGATTTTTTTGACATTTCTGAAAATTGTCACAAAGCTTGCATTTTACCCCATTATTTACCCCCACATTTTGTACCGTATCAACATAAAACATTCTAAATATGAACGCCAGGGGTCTACTGAACAGTTTGATGCCCTATATGCATAGATTTACCAAACTATGTGGGGTACAGGGGCACCCAAGTAAAAATAGTGCATATGAATTTTCACATAAGATGCTTCGGCTCATGCAGTTTTTGCACCCGGTATGTGTATTATGTGCCATACGACCACCTAACAGTAAGGAGACCCTAGAAAACCATATATTTTCCGAAAGTACACATTCTGACAAAACAAAAATGGGTAAATACATCTTTCTACTACAAACTACCAAACTACAAAGCTATGCTAAACAGAACGGTTTTTATGACATTTCTGAAAATTGTCACAAAGCTTGCATTTTACCCCATTATGTACCCCCACATTTTGTACCGTATCAACATAAAACATTCTAAATATGAACGCCAGGGGTCTACTGAACAGTTTGATGCCCTATATGCATAGATTTACCAAACTATGTGGGGTACAGGGGCACCCAAGTAAAAATAATGCATATGAATTTTCACATAAGATGCTTCGGCTCATGCAGTTTTTGCACCCGGTATGTGTATTATGTGCCATACGACCACCTAACAGTAAGGAGACCCTAGAAAACCATATATTTTCCGAAAGTACACATTCTGACAAAACAAAAATGGGTAAATACATCTTTCTACTACAAACTACCAAACTACAAAGCTATGCTAAACAGAACGGTTTTTATGACATTTCTGAAAATTGTCACAAAGCTTGCATTTTACCCCATTATGTACCCCCACATTTTGTACCGTATCAACATAAAACATTCTAAATATGAACGCCAGGGGTCTACTGAACAGTTTGATGCCCTATATGCATAGATTTACCAAACTATGTGGGGTACAGGGGCACCCAAGTAAAAATAATGCATATGAATTTTCACATAAGATGCTTCGGCTCATGCAGTTTTTGCACCCGGTATGTGTATTATGTGCCATACGACCACCTAACAGTAAGGAGACCCTAGAAAACCATATATTTTCCGAAAGTACACATTCTGACAAAACAAAAATGGGTAAATACATCTTTCTACTACAAACTACCAAACTACAAAGCTATGCTAAACAGAACGGTTTTTATGACATTTCTGAAAATTGTCACAAAGCTTGCATTTTACCCCATTATGTACCCCCACATTTTGTACCGTATCAACATAAAACATTCTAAATATGAACGCCAGGGGTCTACTGAACAGTTTGATGCCCTATATGCATAGATTTACCAAACTATGTGGGGTACAGGGGCACCCAAGTAAAAATAATGCATATGAATTTTCACATAAGATGCTTCGGCTCATGCAGTTTTTGCACCCGGTATGTGTATTATGTGCCATACGACCACCTAACAGTAAGGAGACCCTAGAAAACCATATATTTTCCGAAAGTACACATTCTGACAAAACAAAAATGGGTAAATAAAACTTTCTACTGCAAACTACCAAACTACAAAGCTATGCTAAACAGAACGGTTTTTGTGACATTTCTGAAAATCGTCACAAAGCTTGCATGTTGCCCCATTATGTACCCCACATTTAGTAACGTACCAACATAAAACATTCTTACTATGAACGCCACTAGTCTACTGAACAGTTTGATGCCCAATATGAATAGATTTACCAAACTATGTGGGGTACAGGGGCACCCAAGTAAAAATAGTGCATATGAATTTTCACATAAGATGCTTCGGCTCATGCAGTTTTTGCACCTGGTATGTGTATTATGTGCCATACGACCCCCTAACAGTAAGGAGACCCTAGAAAACTATATTTTCCGAAAGTACACATTCTGACAAAACAAAAATGGGTAAATAAAACTTTCTACTGCAAACTACCAAATTACAAAGCTATGCTAAACAGAACTGTTTTTGTGACATTTCTGAAAATCGTCACAAAGCCCCATTATGTACCCCACATTTAGTAACGTACCAACATAAAACACTCTAAGTATGAACGCCACTAGTCTACTGAACAGTTTGATGCCCAATATGAATAGATTTACCAAACTATGTGGGGTACAGAGGATGCCAAATTGAAATACAGCAGACAAAATGTCCATGTGCAAAGACAAGTAACAAAGAACAATGTAAAAAGCAATAAAATTGATAAAGATAAAAAAAAATCACTAAAATCATTTTTTTTTTTTGCCTAATAATATCTGCGGGCAGAATAACAGTTTGAGTATTTTGGCTAGGGCAAATAAGTTTTACAGACAAAGTCAAGCGAACAACAACTATGCATAACTGAAAATGCTATAAAATGGCTAAACATGCAGTAAAATACCCAAAAATCCACCAAAATCACAGAAAATGTAGTAGAAACACCAAAATAATACACAAAAGGTATTGCGCAGTGCGGTTAGCGAATACACTATCCGCAATGGCAATAAAACATTTTTTTCAGGCAAGAATAAAAACGAAACGATTAGAAAAAAAAAAATAATTACAAAATTACATAAGTGTGTAAGTGTGTGTGTAAAATGTGTTTTGTGTGCATGTGTGTGAGTATGCAACCAAGTGTGAGTTTTCTCTAAGTGCTGTAAGTGATGAATGTTTGAAAACCACCCAAAAATGCATGTGTGTGTGTGTAAGTGTGAGTATAAGTGTGTATTAGTGTAATAAATGTGTGATTGTGTGTTTGTGTGTGTATTTGCCACTTACTTGGGGTCTAGAAGATCAGGATCTGCAGGAGAAACTCGATCTGGCACAGCAGCATCAGCTCATGAGGAGGCGTGTCAGGAAGCAGGGGGGCCAGAGGGGGAAGCTGCAGAAGGGAGAGGAGCTGCCTGCAAAGCCACGTGGATGGCAGGTAAGTCCCATGGGGCCCCTGGGCGATTGCTACCCAGGGGCCACTCGTTCCCCACCTCTGACTGTTGTCTTGAGGCTGGGGAACGAGTGGGGAGCGAAGGAACGGCTTGAAAAGCCGTTCCTACGCTCCCAAAACCGGAAGTGCAGCAGGACGTAGAATCTACGTTCTGTGGCACTTTGGTCCTTTGATACACAGGACGTAGATTCTACGTCCTGTGGCACTAAAAAGGTTAAATGTTTCCATGTTTTTATTGAACACACCATGTAAACATTCACAGTGCAGGTGGAAAAAGTATGTGAACCCTTGGATTTAATAACTGGTTGAACCTCCTTTGGCAGCAATAACTTCAACCAAACGTTTCCTGTGGTATCCTCCCATGAAATCCATTCTTGTTTAGTGTTTTACGTATCGTAGATTTGCTAACAGGGATGTTAGCAGATGCCAGACTCTTTTGTAAGTCTTTAGCTGACACTCTAGGATTCTTCTTCACCTCATTGAGCATTCTGTGCTGTGCTCTTGCAGTCATCTTTACAGAACGGCCACTCCTAGGGAGAGTAGCAGCAGTGCTGAACTTTTTCCACTTATAGACAATTTGTCTTACCGTGGAATGATGAACAGCAAGGCTTTTGGAGATACTTTTATAACCCTTTCCAGCTTTATGCAAGTCAACAATTCTTAATCGTAGGTCTTCTGAGAGCTCTTTTGTGCAAGGCATCATTCACATCAGGCAATGCTTCTTGGGAAAGGAAAACACAAAACTAGTGTGTGTTTTTTATAGGGCAGGGCAGCTGTAACCAACACCTCCAATCTCATCTCATTGATTGGACTCCAGTTGGCTGACACCTCATTCCAATTAGCTGTTGGAGATGTCATTAGTCTAGGGGTTTACATCATTTTTCCACCTGCACTGTGAATGTTTACATGGTGTGTTCAATAAAAACATGAAAACATTTAATTATTTGTGTGGTATTAGGTTAAGCAGACTGTGATTGTCTACTGTTGTGACTTAGATGAAGATCAGATCTCATTTTGTGACCAATTTGTGCAGAAATCCATGTAATTCCAAAGGGTTCACATACTTTTTCTCGCAACTGTATATAGGGCAAAACAAAAAAAGCCAATCGGGCACCCTTTAGGCTGCAGATCTCAAAGTACTTTCTCATGCTGTCCTGGTCAGTGTGTAACCACAGTACATGTTAACAATTTTCATGCCAGTTTCAAGGGATGATAACCCAGAAATGTAAAAATGTACATTATGGGCAGGGTAAGATTAGATTTAGGTTTTACTAACTATAGTGAGCTGAATCCTAAGGGCAAGGGCACATAGGGTTTATTGTAAGCCTGTGGATAAGCACATATGTACCCTTAAATGCAAGACTTGCTGTTTGTTAGTAGATATCGGCTGCGCGTGACTGCACCCGGGTGAGTACAAAGCAGGCACTGACAATAAGCCCCACGTGCCCTTGTTCTAAACGTAGACCATTTATATATGACATGCTACTCCTGTACTTAATACTTAAATTAATAAAATTTTTTCCCTAGGAGCAGATTTCGAGAAGGGCTATGTCATCATGTTCACAGCAGCATTTTTGTGATTTGGAAAAGATTTGTTTAATCTTGTCTGGGATTCCATTAAATGAACTTATATTATGCAGACACCGTCTAGAGCACCGTCGACCTAGTACAGATATTCATAAAATACTCTGTGCTCTCATATTGCTTGCACAGGACAAGAGACCAGAAGCATTAAAGATACTAAGTTTGCTACCACATTGCCACATGGCACAACATATTATTCAAGCTTTAATAGCGGGAGAAACACTGCTAAAAAATGGAGTACTCTCATTGCCACCATCCCAGGATGCAGAAATTTTGCATAAGGCAGGGGAGATTCATGCACTGATTGAACAAGAGAATCTTTGTGGATCAGAAGTAATAAAGTCAAATAAAACAGACACAGACTACAGTGATGATGATGCTCCCCATACTTTGGTTTCTGTGAATGGAATTCAGATTCCACATATCAAAAACAGTCCAGCTTCTATGAGCCTTGTGTCCAACAGCCTGCAGATAAGTCATTCACCTTCTGTTCCTTCTACTAGAAATGAATCTACTGAACGTGTACATAGTATTCCACTCTCAGCCAATCAAGAACCACATGTAACCTTTTCAAATCTAGCTCCTGGGCCATTGCCTGTATATTCTGTGACCGGTTCCTCAAGTATATCCACAAATAAACAAATAAAACCAGAACCTGTTGTGTTTAAAACCTCAATAAAATCTGAAATAGAGTGTTCAGAAAGACAAAAACCATTATATGAAGCCCACCCTAGAAACTTGAATTGTGACTCTAATTCAGTACCATCTTTGAAAAATAATTTTTTCTATCCAATTCCACCGCAGTGCTGCACATATACTGTTCCCGATGATTCACTGTTTTTTAATTTTGTGGTCTTGCATGTCCGTGAAGACAGTGAAGTTGCACGCAGGGTGTGTGATGTTCTACAGTCTCTTGGTGCTGGAAATGGTACTACTTTCTGTGAAGGCTTTGAGATTCCTGGTTCAAACCCCCTTACTTGCATACAGGAAGCTGTTGAAAACTCTGCATATATCATCCTTCTTATGACAGAGCATTTTGAGACTCGCTGGGCAGAATTCCAGTCCAATGCTGTCCTCATGAATTCTATTAATGATGAAAACAGAACTGGCTGTGTTATTCCCTTCCTGCCAGAGACTAATCGTCTTCCAATAAAAAAGATGCCTTTGGCTCTAAAATCTTTAATTCCACTGGATGAATTATCCCCTGTATTTCGTCGTGCTGTGTGCAACACATTTAAACAAGAAAAAATTCTGTCCCAAAAACAACACTGGGAAAGGCAGCAACAAAAAAAGAAAGAGAGACAGAGAATGTTAGAGCTACAGAGATCTGAACAAGCTAATGATTCTGGACAGTATTTAATGCATATGTGTGCTAATGAAGGTAATGTGAACCTTAGTGCACAATACATGTATCAGCACCCCATTCCTTATGCTCCAGTTATTCATATCAACAATGCAGAGAATATCCAAATTGGTAACCACAACTGTATTACAGTTAAAGAGGTTGCTGAGACCTGTGCAGATGATGGGAATAAGAGGCAGGCAGAGTAAATTCCATAAGTAAGAATATGAAATGGCAAACAAAGTAAATGGTGAGTATGGGTTTGACATAATGAGTGAATTTTAGAAAGGAAGATCACAAACATAGGCAAACTTTAATCTGACCCATAAAAACCAAACTGAGATTCTTTGTTTTACCACTTGTATTTAAATCAGTGGAAGCAAAGATTTACTTGTTTGTCATAGTTTACTGCTCAGGTACAAGTTTAAGAACAGTTAAGACAGTTTCACTTTAGCGCTTTCTGTAACTTCCTGGTCTCAAAGAGCAGATGAAGAGCTTATAAAACTAATGACCAGTCAAATGAAAAGCCCCTGATAATGAGCTGCTCAAAGGCTTAGTTCAGGCTTAAGTTCTATCTAAGGTTAGTTCATGTATTCATTCATGGCTGTCAAAAGATTTTAGCTCACAGCAGTCCAAGTGAATAGAGAGAAGGTGGAATTCAACTGTAAAAGATCTGTTTTTTTTAATAAAATATATATTTTTTTTATAAAAGTATATTGAAGATATGTTTAATTTTAAACATGACCACACATTAAAAGCTATATAAAAACGTTCTTTGCAAATGAAACATGAAACCCAAATTCATTTTTTTTTTAATTAAAACATCCATATTTCTGATAAATGTATTTACAAATTTCAGCTGTCAATCATATTTTATATACTGTACATGGCATGGGTATCAGGTGCCAGATTGTGGAGCATAAACAAGATTTTGGGATGATGCAAAGCTTGCCTTTTTAAAGATGGCGGTGCCGTTCACTGAAACAACCATGGAGAGAGTGCAGAGACGTGCAACTAAACTGGTAAAGGGGATGGAAGATTTAAGCTATGAGGTTAGACTGTCGAGGTTGGGGTTGTTTTCTCTGGAAAAGAGGCGCTTGCGAGGGGACATGATTACTCTGTACAAGTACATTAGATGGGATTATAGGCAGTTGGGGGATGTTCTTTTTTCCCATAAAAACAATCAGCGCACCAGAGGTCACCCCTTTAGATTAGAGGAATGGAGCTTCCATTTGAAGCAGCGTAGGGGGTTTTTCACGGTGAGGGCAGTGAGGCTGTGGAATGCCCTTCCTAGTGATGTGGTAATGGCAGACTCTGTTAATGCCTTTAAGAGGGGCCTGGATGAGTTTTTGAACAAGCAGAATATCCAAGGCTATTGTGATACTAATATCTACAGTTAGTATTACTGGTTGTATATATATACAGTGGTGTGAAAAACTATTTGCCCCCTTCCTGATTTCTTATTCTTTTGCATGTTTGTCACACTTAAATGTTTCTGCTCATCAAAAACCGTTAACTATTAGTCAAAGATAACATAATTGAACACAAAATGCAGTTTTTAAATGAAGGTTTACGTTATTAAGGGAGAAAAAAAACTCCAAATCTACATGGCCCTGTGTGAAAAAGTGATTGCCCCCCTTGTTAAAAAATAACTTAACTGTGGTTTATCAATTTCAATTTTCAATTTCAATATCAATTTCTGTAGTCACCCCCAGGCCTGATTACTGCCACACCTGTTTCAATCAAGAAATCACTTAAATAGGAGCTACCTGACACAGAGAAGTAGACCAAAAGCACCTCAAAAGCTAGACATCATGCCAAGATCCAAAGAAATTGAGGAACAAATGAGAACAAAAGTAATTGAGATCTATCAGTCTGGTAAAGGTTATAAAGCCATTTCTAAAGCTTTGGGACTCCAGCGAACCACAGTGAGAGCCATTATCCACAAATGGCAAAAACATGGAACAGTGGTGAACCTTCCCAGGAGTGGCCGGCCGACCAAAATTACCCCAAGAGCGCAGAGACAACTCATCCGAGAGGCCACAAAAGACCCCAGGACAACATCTAAAGAACTGCAGGCCTCACTTGCCTCAATTAAGGGCAGTGTTCATGACTCCACCATAAGAAAGAGACTGGGCAAAAACGGTGCAAACCACTTTTAAGCAAAAAGAACATTAAGGCTCGTCTCAATTTTGCTAAAAAACATCTCAATGATTGCCAAGACTTTTGGGAAAATACCTTGTGGACCGACGAGACAAAAGTTGAACTTTTTGGAAGGTGCGTGTCCCGTTACATCTGGCGTAAAAGTAACACAGCATTTCAGAAAAAGAACATCATACCAACAGTAAAATATGGTGGTGGTAGTGTGATGGTCTGGGGTTGTTTTGCTGCTTCAGGACCTGGAAGGCTTGCTGTGATAGATGGAACCATGAATTCTACTGTCTACCAAAAAATCCTGAAGGAGA
This sequence comes from Xenopus tropicalis, assembly GCF_000004195.4. Classification (NCBI taxonomy): domain Eukaryota; kingdom Metazoa; phylum Chordata; class Amphibia; order Anura; family Pipidae; genus Xenopus; species Xenopus tropicalis. Next base: position 94,181,695 of record NC_030677.2, read on the forward strand.
ATGTCCGGCCATCTGTTCGTCAACTCAAGCTGAAGCGATCTTGGGTGCTGCAGCAGGACAATGACCCAAAACACACTAGCAAATCCACCTCTGAATGGCTGAAGAAAAACAAAATGAAGACTTTGGAGTGGCCTAGTCAAAGTCCTGACCTGAATCCTATTGAGATGTTGTGGCATGACCTTAAAAAGGCGGTTCATGCTAGAAAACCCTCAAATAAAGCTGAATTACAACAATTCTGCAAAGATGAGTGGGCCAAAATTCCTCCAGAGCGCTGTAAAAGACTCATTGCAAGTTATCGCAAACGCTTGATTGCAGTTATTGCTGCTAAGGGTGGCCCAACCAGTTATTAGGTTCAGGGGGCAATTACTTTTTCACACAGGGCCATGTAGGTTTGGATTTTTTTTCTCCCTAAATAATAAAAACCCTCATTTAAAAACTGCATTTTGTGTTTACTTGTGTTATCTTTGACTAATAGTTAAATGTGTTTGATGATCAGAAACATTTTGTGTGACAAACATGCAAAAGAATAATAAATCAGGAAGGGGGCAAATAGTTTTTCACACCACTGTAGTTTATGTATGTGAGTGTATAGATTGGTTAGTATAGGTTGTGTGCTGGGTTTACTCGGATGGGTTGAACTTGATGGACAATGGTCTTTTTTCAACCCTATGTAACTATGTAACCATGTAGTTTGTAGTAAGAGTATCTCTGTAAATCTTTCATTAGGCAAGCCAGAAATATAGCGTATTTACACAGTACTATTTAATAGTGTGCTTAATAGATTTTAACTTTCCTTGTCCTTTAAAGGGAACACGTCACACTAAGAAATAATGGCAAATCCTACTTTGTAATGTTAGTTGAGCAAAATAAACTTTATTTACACTATATAAATTATTTAAATCTTTTTTTTCTTTATTCTTCTTAAATCCAGAATTAGAACATTGTGGAAACAGTTATCAAGGCATGCTTTACATCAGGGGTCCTCAAACTTCTTATGCAAGGGGCCAGGTCATGGCCCCTCAGACTCAATGACATCAGGGAAGTGCAGTAATGAAAGTGAAGGTAATTGCTGAGTGGGATAGATGTGGGGAAGGCAATATATGATTGGTAGCTGAGATTTTTAAGCAAGTTTATACCAGGTAAGACTGTGAATGTGAAAAATAATTTGGGTTTCGTGTTTAAAGGAGAAGGAAAGTTACAATCACTGTGGTTCCAAATGTTAGGTACCCTTCAGTAATTGTAATCACTTACCTGATACCCTGGGGCAGTGCTTCTCTTAGCAGAAAACTGCACCAGCCTAGGCTTATTCGACCATGCAGTCCTCTTCCTTCACTCATATATCTTTGAAATGCCAGGCCAGTGTCGGACTGGTATGCCAGGGGCCCACCAGAAATCCTCTAATCATGGGACCACTCTCCAAACTATTCTTCTTCCTCTTCTCATTTAACCACAGTGTAAAATCCATGGTTTTGGTTCTTAAATAACAGTATATGTAAAAAGCCTCATTGGCATTTCTTAACTTTAAGCTTTCCACCTGCAGTTTAAACTTGTTTATAATTAAGCAAACATCCTTTCCATGAATAATAAATTACTTTAGTGAGGTCATGTTTAGGATCCTTCTTCAAATTAAATTTTCCTGTACATATGAAACAGTCTAGACTCAGATGGTTGAATATGTCCTACTATATAACTATTTTATTGTTTGAAATGAATGCTGCAACATTGCTGGAAAATATGTGCAAAATTATTAACAACTGTATCTTTGTTTTTTTTCTCTTAAGACTTTTACTCTTTTCTTTTGCCAACAATCCAGCTGATTTTGTAAAATTTTCTAAAATGTCCAGCAACAGATAGTGTACCTAATGTATTGGAAATGTTGAATTATGCAATTTTGTTTAGCAGTTTGTTCATAAAAATTGTATATTGTTGCCTTGTTATCAAGTTCATATTTAGCTCTGAAAAAAGTAAACACCATTAAATAAAAGTATAAATAAAAAGACAATATGTGCAAAGAATGTTGTACATTTTAAATCTGGTTTACAAATATAAAATATATTTTCAAAGATAGATCCACTAAAATAGAATAATAAATAGGGGAAGATATGAACAACTTCTTCAAAGACAGTGACAAATGTCACTGATAACATTTCCAAAAATCCCTTCAAAGCTTCCAGTTTGCAGCATCTTATATCCCACATATCATTAGGTACCAAGATAAAACACCTTGAATTTGAACACCAGGGGTCCACTGAACAGTTTGATACCTAATATGTATAGGTTTACCTAAGTATGTGGCATGTAGGGGCCCCAATGTGAACATACCCCCATATGATCTATAATTTCTGTCATTTCAGCTCCAGCAAAATCAACACATTTACATCATTTATGTGGGATAAAGCTAGTAGAAAGTACGCACACCCCACAAAGTATTTTATTTATTATTAATAATAATAATTATATAATATATATATTTTTTGGAAAGTACACATTCCCCCGAATCTAAAATGGGTACCCATGTCTTTCTACTCCAAAGTACCAAGCCGCAAAGCTTTGGTAAAGTTGGCAATTTTGATAACATTTCCAAAAATCCCCTCAAAGCTTCCAGTTTGCAGCATCTTATCTCCCCAGGGGTCCACTGAACAGTTTGATGCCCAATATTTAGTAAATTTATACTTACCGAAATTTACTTTTCCCTTAGTCCCTTTGGCAGCAACCCTGAGAAATTATTTTTGTTCCCATAATTGGTAGGACAAGAAGATAAAGAGTTAAAAAACACACAACAGACCCCTTCTATAAGTAGGAGTTACCTTAAATCTCATTAGTGTAATAAACACAGTAGCCAGGCAATATGTTTTATAATCTTTAATAGGAAGGGTAGCAAACTTGCTGCCGAAGGGACTAAGGGAAAAGTAAATTTCGGTAAGTATAAATTTACTAATTCCCTTACGTCCCATACGGCAGCAACCCTGAGAGTTAGCAAGAATAGGGTGGGTTTTATGTCGCCTTCTGGATAATAGAACTTCCAAAGGAAGCTTCCAGGGAGGCTAAGATGTCCACTCTGTAATGCTTTACAAAAGTGTTAGGATTACTCATGTTGCTGTTCTACAAATACTCTCCATAGGAACTCCTGCAACTTCGGCCCAGGAAGTGGATACTTTGCATGTAGAATGCGCCCTTATCTGGAAGGGTGGTATGACATCATCCTTTATATATGCCATCTGTATGGCTTCTCTAATCCAACGGGCAATAGAAGGTTTAAAAGCTTTCAAACCTCTATTCTTCCCAGCAAAACTGATAAAGAGATTTTCATTTGAGGTTCATATGAGGTTCATAGGTTCATATGGAGATTCACAAAGCTTCCTCAGAACTAGGGGAAGATCCCACATTGGAAGAGGCTGACGGACCCTAGGACAAATCCTATAAATGGCTCTCATAAACAGCTTGAGTATAGGGGCAGCCATAAGTGATCTATCCAGAAGTGCAAAAAGAGCTTTGAACTTTTATCGTGTTCACATCCAGCCCCTTATCGAAACCTTCCTGCAGAAATTTTAGTATAAGGTTCAGTGAGGGGTGGTCATGCCCAACCTGCTGGTTGGTACACCAGCATCTAAATATTCTCCAGACACTTAAATAAACTCTGTTGGTAGACTGTTTCCTGGACTGTATTAGAATGTCAGTCACTTCAGGTGACAGTCCCTGGGATTGAGCAATGCCTGAAGCTGTTAGTGCAGCTTTGCAAGAAGCCGTGGCATAGGCACGTTTAAGTGTACTTTCTGCCTTCCTATCCATAGTGTCCTTTAATCCTGACCCATCCTCTACTGGAATAAGTGTCTTCTTGGAATGTCTGGCTATGGCTATATCAACCTTAGGAGTAGTCCCCCAAGACCGTGTCTCTTTCTCCTGTATAGGAAATAGAAGCTTGTGTCTCTTAGTGACAGATGGAGCTTTTTCAGGGTCTTTCCATTTCCTCTTCATGAGATCCTTCATGACAGGGTGAACCGAAAACTCCTTAGATCTCTTAGGATGCAAGCTTCCCAGCCTGCATCCATCCAACAAATCAATTGTAGTTCTTACTCTTCTGATTAGCCTGGCAGTGTTATCTGTCGAGAATAGAGCCAAGGTTTCTTCCTCCTCAAATGAGGAATATTCCCTGGACTCTTCTGGTGAGCCAAGAGTAGTCTCCCTGGGTGAACTAGACACTTCTGTGAGGTTAGCAGAATTACTCTGGACTTTATCAAATATCCCCTGCATAGTGACTGATAAAATCCTTTATCCATAAAGGAGATGAAGGCACATTCTCAGCACTTTTCTTCTGTGCTACAAAGGTCAAACAGTCCTTGCATAATCTCCTATCGTAGCCCTCTGGTAAAGGCTCATCACAAGCCTTGCATTGTAAATGTTCAGCTTTTTGTCTGTGCTTCTTAGGAGCAGAAGACTCTTGCAGGAGAGGCGTGGACATCTGAAAGAAAAAAGCATGCGTTTAATGAAACGCTTAAACAGCACAACCAACTCCCCCAAAGCTCTACTCTACCTTACAGCCTAACCCAGGGGGCTGAAGCCTAGGCAGAAGAGAGCAGCAGCAACAAAGGCTCTGTTTCAAAAACAACAGCTTCTGCAGTAGGCACGGGTCAGCCGGCATCATGTGTTTAAATCTCCTGCACTTCCTGGTCGCGTCTTCGTGACGTCATCAGCAACCGTGACCCACCAATAGTGCTTGCTCTTAGCAGTGCGTCATAATCCGACCCAGCCATTTTGGAAAAGGGCAATCCTGGGCTGCAGCACTATGCGGCGATCAAGCTAAGGACATCCTTCTGTCCCCTGAATATTCTACCCCTTGGGTAGTTAATATCATCAAGTCCCCTGGGGACCTGGAATTAAGTGAAGATATCTTCTGTGGAAAAAGAAAAGAGAATATTATTCCTCTTGCCTACCACCTAGGACAAAAAAACACTAATGAGATTTAAGGTAAATCCTACTTATAGGTGGGGTTTGTTGTGTGTTTTTTAACTCTTTATCTTCTTGTCCTACCAATTAGGGGAACAAAAATAATTTCTCAGGGTTGCTGCCATATAGGACGCAAGGGAAGTATAGGTTTACCTAAGTACGTGGCATGTAGGGGCCTCAATGTAAACATACCCCCATATGATCTATCATTTCTGTCATTTCAGCTTCTGCAAAATCAACACATTTACATCATTTTATGTCGAGTAAAGCTAGTAAAAAGTACACTTACCCCAGAAAGTTATATTTTTTTGGAAAGTACACATTCTCTAAAATGGCTACCCATGTCTTTCTACTCCAAAGTAACAAGCCGCAAAGGTTTCCTAAGTTTGCCGTTTTTTGTGACATTTCCAAAAATCACCTCAAAACTTCGAATATGCATCTTATTTTCTACAGGTCATTAGGTAGCTATATAAAACACCATAAAAATTAACCCCAGAGGGCTACTGAACAGTTTGATGCCCACTGTACATAGGTTTATCAAAGCACATGGCACTTAGAGACTCCAAAATATACCTTGTGCACACTAATTTCATGGCTTACCTTTACCTTTATGTGGGATATAAACTGCAGAAATGTAGGGTGACCCCTGAAAACCAGATATTTTTGGAAAGTGCACATTCTGACAAATCCAACATGGGTAAAGAGTCCTTTTTACACCAAAGTACCAATCTGCAAAGCTTTCCTAAATTTTGTGGTTGCTTTGACATTTCAGAAAATCGCCTACAAATGTTCAATTTGCTGCAATTATCTCACACAATTTGTTGCATACAAAGGCAAATCACACCAAATAGGAACACCAGAGGTCTACTGAACAGTTTGATGCCCAATATGCGAAGATATACCAACGTCTGTGGTGTGTACTTACCCCAAAATCAAAATAGCGAATATGGGTTCCTTGCCTGCTAATTCAGCTTTTGCATACAGAGCCCCCTGACAGTGTATTATGTGCTGTAAGACCCCCTAACTATTCAGAGACCCCCAGAAAACCACATATTTTTGGAAAGTACAAATTTGCCGCATTTATCTCACACAATTTCTTGCATACAAAGCAAATCACCCAAAATAGGAACACCAGAGGTCTACTGAACAGTTTGATGCCCTATATGCATAGATTTACCAAACTATGTGGTGTACAGGGGCACCCAAATAAAAATAGTGCATATGAATTTTCACATATGACGCTCTGGCTTGTGCAGTTTTTGCACCCGGTATGTGTATTATGTGCCATAAGACCCCCTAACAATATGGAGACCTTAGAAAACCATACATTTAACGAAAACAAAAATGGGTAAATACATCTTTCTACTGCAAACTACAAAGCTATGCTAAACAGAATGGTTTTTATGACATTTCTGAAAATCATCACAAAGCTTACATTTTACCTCATTATGTACCCCATTATGTAACGTATCAAAATTTGATGCCCTATATGCATATATTTACCTCCGGCTCGTGCAAACTACAAAGCTATGCTAAACAGAACGGTTTCTATAACTTTTCTGAAAATCGTCACAAAGCTTGAACTTTGCCCCATTTCATAACATACCAATGTAAAACACTCTATAAATGCCAGGGGTCAACTGAACAGCTTGGTGCCCAATATGCATAGATTTACCAAACTATGTTGTGTACAGAGGAAGCCAATTTGAAATAAAGCAGACAAAATATCTATGTGCAAAGACAAGTAACAAAGAACAATGTGAAATGCAATAAAATTGCAAAAATCCAAAAAAAAAAATCACTAAAAATCAATGTTTTTTTTTCCTAGTGATATCTGCAGTCAGAATCACAGTTTGAGTATTTTTGCTTGGGCAAATTAGTTTTACAGAGAAAGTCAAGTGAACAACACCTGTGCATAACTGAAAATGCAATAAAATGGCTAAAAATGCAATAAAATTACTAAATGCACCAAAATCACAGAAAATGTAATAAAAACACCAAAATAATACATAAAAGGTATTGCGCAGTGCAGTTAGCAAATAAGCTATCCGCAATGGCAATAAAACATTTTTTCAGGCAAGAAATGTGAGTGCTGTAAGTGCTGTTAATGTGTGAACCCCCCCAAAAATGTATGTGTGTGTTTCAGTGTAAGTATAAGTGTGTAATAAGTGTGTGATTGTGTGTTTGTGTGGCACTAACGTGGGGACAAGAAGCTGGAGATCGCAGGAGGGACGCAGGGACAGCAGCTGCAGTCTTCTTAGTTGGATCCGGTGAGTGGGTGGAGCAGGAAGGGAGGGGGGAGAGCAGGAAAAGCCAGGCATGTAGAATTTATGCATCTGGGTTTTTCTATGGGGCCCTTAGGTGATCGCACCCCAGGGGCCACTCATTCCCCACCGGTGCTCATTCTCTAGGGCAGTGCTGTCCAACTTCTGCGGTGCCGAGGGCTGGAATTTCTCGCGCATACATGGTGGAGGGCCGCTAATGGAAGCCACTCCCCCCTCTTAAACCACACCCACTTCAAACCACATCCATTTTATCACAATGGTGGCAGTGCAGCAAAAACCCAAATGCTTGGTCCTCACTGCAGGGATATCAACCATCATTCATATGTGAAAGTATTATTATTATGTCATTAAGACACACCCTAAAATCCATATGACTCATCCCCTGTGGATAGCACAGCAACCCCCAGTACATAATTACACACCTTAGGGACCATTTACTGGCTATTTCCAACTGCTTACAAACTCCCAGGACAAACCCCTGCCAGGTTCACCTCACACAGGCAGCATAGGGTAGCACTCTGCCTGCCGTACGCTACCTGTGTGTGCTATACTCTGCCTGCCCAATGATGCCTGTGTCTGCCATATGCTGCCTGTGTGTGCCATACTCTGCCTGCCCTATGATGCCTGTGTCTGCCATATGCTGCCTGTGTGTGCCATACTCTGCCTGCCCTATGATGCCTGTGTCTGCCATATGCTGCCTGTGTGTGCCATACTCTGCCCTAACCTGCCTGTGTGTGCCATACTCTGCCTGCCCTACCCTGCCTGTGTGTGCCATACTCTTCCTGCCATATGCTGCCTCTGTGTGCCATACTCTACCTGCCATATGCTGCCTGTGTTTGCCATACTCTGCTCTACCCTGCCTGTGTGTGCCATACTCTGGCCTACCCTGCCTGTGTGTTCAATACCCTCCCTGTCCCATGCTGCCTGTTTGTGCCATACCCTCCCTGCCCCATGCTGCCTATGTGCCATACTCTGCCTACCCTATGCTGCCTACACACAGGTCTGAGGTGTGAACAGTTGAACAATGTGGGTGATTACATGCTGAGCCTGAGGTGTGAACACTGCAGGGGGTAAATAATGCAGAGATCAAAAGGTGTGAAGAACACAGGGCATTACATGTTTAAACAATACAGAGGGATTACAGCCTGAATCTGAGGTGAGAGCCATGCAGGGGGGGCAGTTAATCTCAGTACTGATACCATTTAAAACTTATACGATGGTAAAACATCAAAGCAGCCAGACAGGTGGGGGCCACACAGAGGGGGGTCGCGGGCCGCCAGTTGGACAGCACGGATCTAGGGGGTTCTTTATCTTGCGCTTGTTCTCTGCATTCGGATTAAGTGGCAAATGCAGAGAACGAGTGCAAGATAAAGAAAACATAGCTCCTACGTGATAAATCAAGCTAGCTAGGTGTGTGTAAGAATGTTATGTAACATTCTTAAATAATAGCTGTAACACTACAATTTAAAGGGGACCTGTCACCCTAAGAAATTATTTTCGATCATGTTTGTCAAGCAAAATTAACTTTACTTACATTATATAAATAATTTAAATCTTTTTTCTTTCAGCCTTGGAAATTTATATATATATATATATATATATATATTTTTTTTTTTTTTTTTTTTTTTATGAAAATGGTTTATTTAGATGAAGCAGGGTTTTACATATGAGCTTGTTTATGCAATATATTTTTACAGAGACCTACATTGTTTGGGGGTATAGTTTTCCTTTAATGGGAGTCATGATGCAACACAATTCTAAACAGTGACTACAGATGGGGAATGTGAGGAGGGCAGTGATATCTAGGAAGTGCAAAAGAAAGAGTTGAAGTAATTGCTATGCCTGAGGCATAGAAGCGGAGAAAACAATATATGATTGACAGCTGAAATTTTTAAATACTTGTTTTAATAAAGAAAAAAAAAGATTCTCATGTTTCATTTGCGAAGGATTTTTATTATACAGCTTTTTATGAACTAGGCGTAGGCAGAAGAGGCACCTGCCTGCGCCCCCTTATGTGCACGGTGGCCGGCTGGGCTTCCTAGGCCCGCCTATATGTCTAGGTGACAGGTCCCTTAAAATCAGGAATTCCCAACCTTTTATACCCATGAGCCACATTTAAATGGAAAAAGTGTTTAGGAGCAACATAAGCATGGCTAAGGTTCCTAGGAGTGCCAATAACAGCTATAATTGGCTACTTAATAGCCCTTGTGTGGACTGGCAGCCTACAGAAGGCACCGTTTGGCATTATACTTGGTTTAAATGCAACCAAAAATTTCTAAACATAATGCACCTTACTCATCATATGTTTTGTACTGTCATTCATTTATGATTAATGTTAGAATACCAAATATCTGCTAAAACAAAAGTACATTTTAACCATAAACATAGATCTGGAGTTTTCTCCACACAAGAAAAATGCCAATAAAATCAAGCATAGTATACAAAACATTGCCATAGAAAATATACTGACAGGGACAAAGATGATTATTCTGTACAAAAATAGTATCTAGCTATTTTATTAATAACAGTATGTACTTTTATTAATAAAAAAAAATATATATATATATATATGTATATATATACACACACACATAAATTAGACACCTTACAAATACACAAAATCACATATGTTCATACTGTACGAAGCACTAAAGGAAAAGAAAGTTACTGAAGGCAAGTACTTAATTTTCTGTTTATTTCCTCAGGCAGCACAAGTGACATTTTCTTAGCTAAGTAGCATAGCCAGGGAGAGTAAAAGTCAGTCTACTGGAAGACAGCTTCAAGGACTTAATTGACAAATGTTGCTTCCCGTGAGGCAGAATCATCCAGCTGATAATAATGATTGAAATTCTGAAGGTTGCTCCATGTGGCAGCTCTGTATCTCTCATCTGGTAACACTGCTGCTTTTTCAGCCCAGGAAGTATAAGTAGGATAGAGCTTTCATTCCCAAGGGAATATTGATGTGCGGGCTGGCCCACAACCTGCCAGACATCACTACTCCTTTTGCACTTGTGAAAGGCGTTCCAGTACTTCAAATAAGAATGTGATGTAGGACTTTTTCTGGAGTACTGTAAGGTCTTTATAACTTCTAGAGGAAAAGCATGGCTCTCCAAAATCATGCTATTAATCTCCAAGCTGTTAGTTTCAAATTGGCCAACTCCTTACAATGACATTGACCTTGGCTGCAAAGAGATTCCCTCTGTGCAAGGATCCTAAGACAGTTTAAGAAGATCTGGAAACCAGACTCTCCTTAGCCAGAAGGGCAGAGTGGCCGTGACTGAAGAATGGACTTGCTTTATCTTTTGATTGGATTTCATTGGCATTGGAGGATAAATGTATGCTAGGTCCAATGAAAGTAGATTTGTCTCTGTGAAGGGGGAGGACCCCAGCAATCTTCAATCTGAAGAAACACCTGGTTCAGGAACCACTCCCACTAATTGAATCCTTGTTTGCTCAGTTGATCTGCCAAGGTGTTTCCTTGCCCCTGAAGTGTATTGCTGTGAGACTCACTAAATTCATCTCCACCCAAGCAAAAATTTTTGGAACAAAGAAGCATCAGGCGAAGGGATCTGTTTTCCCCTTGATGATTCAGATAGGATACTGTAGTCTGATTGAATGCATACAGCTCTGTCTTGAATCTGCCTTTCGCTCTGTTGCTCTGCAGGTGAGCACCCCAACCTGTTAAAGAAGCATCTGTGGTGATTATAAGTTGATGAACGTTCTGGAAGGTGACTTCCTGCAACAGATTTTGAAGATTTAACGACCAACAAGCAATTGATCTGGTTTCCTTGGGTACACAAAAAAATCTAATCCAGTAAATCAACCTCTCAGTTCCATTTGGCCAATATTTCTAATTGAAGAGTCCTAATATGAGCTCTTTTCCATGGAACTGCTTCTATTAAAGATGCCATTAACCCTAGAAGCTTCATGGCTTGCTGAACAGAAACCAGTGGGTAATGTCTAACTTGTTTTATCTCTTTTGTCAACTTAGAAGGTTTCTTTCTCAAGAGAAAATTTCCATCTGTGAAGATTCAATGAGCAGACCCAAAAATTTTACTCTGGTGGATGGAACCAGGTTGGACTTCTCTAGATTAACAGTTATCCTAGTAAGTAAGGTTATTGTGTTCTAATATCTGCTCACGCCGACTCTTAAAAACCACCTGCTTGAGGGATGAATTAGAAAGTAAAAATATGCACAGATACAGAGTGATCATAAGTGTTGGTCAACAAAACTTGTTGCAGAACTTATTGATTCCATATGAAAGTGAAATTAGGGAATGAACTGGTATCTGAACAGGTACCTGAGGTCTATGATTGTCCTGAACTTCTCTCCAGGTTTGGAGGAAAAAGAAGAAATAAACATGTCTTCTTGCCATGAAAACTTGTTACAGAGCTTATTCTTGAATATAGTCCTGAATATTGCAAACATTTTTCTTTATGGATGTAAGGCAAAACCTGTGAGTGTGTTGCTTTCAAAATTCTTTGTGATAACCCCCTCTTATTATCTGTAACACAGATAACACTGTCCATTCATGAAGTCTGGCGTTTGAAATCCTGCTTTTTGACTGTCCTAGACTTTTGTATAGGTTAGAATGAATAGGTTCTAGTCCCAAAGGATATAGACTGTCAAGCACACCTGTCAGGCTCTCTGTTTCTGTCTCTAAATCTGAGTCTTGATCTGTAACTGTTGTTAGTAGAAGATCATTTTGAATATGGGCAAAAGGAAGGTTTCTTTGTGAGTTTTTATTTTTATACTGTGGAAACTTCCCAGGAGCCATATACTCAATGATCTTCTCTAATCCTAAACCAAAGAGCTTCCCGGGCTCACATGGAAGACTACAAAGGGAATTCTCCGAATCAAGGTCTGCAGACTGCACCTGTGCCCAAATAATAAGAACACAAATAAACCAGGCCCCCTCAAAAGGTTATAAATATGAGTCACTTCCTTGTTTATTTCTCCATCTTAAAAAGATTCATCAGCTCAATTTGAACAGAATGCCTTTCTAATTAGCACATCACACACTGGGGGTCATTTAAAAAGACTGGGAAAATTTGCACCAGGGCAGAAACCTATAGCAACCAATCAGTTTTTATCCAGCAGCAGGTTGAGCAATGAAAGCAAATACCTGATTGATTGCCATGGGTTACTGCCCAGGTGAAAATTTGCGCAGTACAATACACTCACTTGTGCTGCTTGATGACAAAAAGGGAAAAACTAAAAATGAAATCTCAATGAAAAGCTTTTTGCTTATATGTTGTTTAAAATAGGAAAAAAGGAAACAACTACATATTTCCCTACTACATATTTTTACTTACTATACCATTTTTACAGTTGGTAAAACTGGGTTTCAGACTTAACCACATTTTCCCTTACTTTTCATTAGCCAGTTTTTGGTAAATGAAAAGCAGAGGAGGATGTGGTTTAAGATTGAAACCAGGCTTTAGCTATTGTAAAATTGTGCAGTGTGTAAAACAACCACATTTACAAAAAAACATAAAACAACAAAACATTTTTTTTCAAGCAACAGTGAAAGAAACAAGTATGAAAGAAATTGTATGTATGTATATATTTATATAGTGCTACTTATGTATGCAGTGCTGTACAGCAGAACAATACATTATTACAAAGAACACGGGCTAAAAAATACAATAAAATAATACATAAGTACAATAAAATACTAAGTAAATTTTAAGTAAGTACTAAAATACTAAGTAAGGCTACATCACTGGGGGGGGTGTCAAAATGTTAGGCACCCCCCCCAGTGATTTTAATTGTTTACTTTTTACCCCGGACTGGTGCTCCTGTTAGAAGAAAACAGCACCAGGCCAGGGTAGCTGCAAGCGTCTCCTCCGCTTGCACATGTGCAGTAGAGTGAAAAGCCGAACTTTAACAAAAAGTTGCCTCTTTCACTCTACTGCGCATGCGCGGGACCTGGGATTCAACACCAGCCCAAGGTAAAAGGTAAGCGATAAAAGTCACTGGGCGGGTGCCTAACATTTGGCATCCTCCAGTGATTTTTACCTTTCCTTCTCCTTTACGAGTCAAAGAGACAAGATAATGGAGGTCCCTGCCCTGTAGAACTTAAAATCTAAATGGGAGTGTAAATTACAGACACAAATAGAACTGCGGGTTACAGTGGTTGACACTGCATTATAAGTTCCAGTTCCCAGTTCAGGTGATATGTGAGTGGCCCAAGAAGTCTTTGAGTTTAGTTCTGAAGAGCCTGAGGTAAGATTCTCTCTGGAGGAGTTCAGGGATGGGATTCCAAATAAAAGGTAGTAGTGGGGCATGCACCCAAGCAGTTGTTCTGAGAGGAATGGGGGGGGGGGGGGGTCAGCAAGTCATGTATAGACACACTAGAGAAGAGATGTTGTGAGGTGCAAAGGAATGAAGGGCTTTGAAGGTTAAGGAGAATAAGCTCACCGATCCTTCTGGATCAAATAACCAGATGCAGTTCTTCATGTTACTCTCTTCACCCAAAGCTTTGCTGTAACCAGCTGTGGTGGTGTGTGCAAAAACCCCACGGCAACAGGGGTTATTTTGCCATTGCAAATCTATTTGTACTATGTGCACATTACACTTGTGAACCTGGAAGTGACTTCGATTTCCTCCGGAGAGAATCCTCCCTCAGTCTTTTTAAAACTAAACTTAAAGACTACCTTTTGGAGCACTCACCCAGCACCTGATCTGGGAACTAGCACTTATATTGTAGTGTCACCCACTGTGACCTACAGCACTTATATTTACCTGTTTGTGTCTGCAAGTTACCCTCCCATATAGATTGTAAGCTCTACAGGGCAGGGACCTCCATCCTCTTGTGTACAGCGCTGCGTATATAGGTATACATACATACTTCACCACTGACAAACCAGGTTACTTTTAAATACCTTGTGGGTTTGCTATTCTCTTCCCTAGTAAACCACCCTCTGTATTGGTAAGCCATGCAAAAGTATTGGTAAGCCATGCAAACATGAAAAAGTTCTTTGGGGATGCCAAATAAGGATTGTGATTGGCTATTAGGTAGCCCCATGTGGACTGTTAGCCTACAAGCCTAAAGCTCTGCTTTAAGTAAAACTGTCTCTACACGTCCCAAACTTGCCTCCAAGCCAGAAATTAAAAAAATCGGCACCTACTTTGGAGCAACATCAAAGGGGGTGGTGAGCAACATGTTTAGAGATCACTAATGTAGACTATAAGCTAAAAGTATCAGCTATAATGTTGCGGCCACGTATGCTCCTTGGGTTCAGTATTGGTATGCTAACACACTGTCAGGCAGGTTGCCATATAAAGGCAAGATGCTGTTTGGCAAAACTCTATTAAAGGTTATATTATATTTCTACTGTTAGAATCAGACAAGAAGAAGAGAAGATAGCAGGTCCTATATGCCTGGGAAAAAAGTACAAATCATCTTGGTATTCTAATCAGGATTTTTTCAAGCCCAAAAAGCATAGACCTCTAGATCTCCAAAGTTCCTCCAAAGACATAAATGCTATCGTCTCAAGGGGTTTTCATTAGGAGTTTCTAATGAAGCCTCAGGGAGAACATTTTGTTTCTTCAGATCATTCTGTTTGCCCTGAAAACTATTAGGGTTTTCAGGAATACATTTCCCAATTAGCTATCATTCCAGCTCCACAGCAGAAGTGCAAAAGAGGATATTATTCCCCATTGTTTCTGGTGAGGAAAGCCACAGGATACTTGTGGTCAGTATTAGATAAACAAGTATTTAAAGATACAAAAATTTAAACTGTAATCCCTTCTAACCATAAAAACAGCCATCAATAAGGTTGGTGTCTCTTGAAATGGCTTTCCCCGGCAACAATAGGAGTTGGTGGTGGAAAGCCCTTGACGTTGATTTATTTTCCGAAGTAGCACAAAGTTGCCTACAGGACGAAACTTTGTGCAACGGAGTACCGAAGCGATGTGAAGGGCTTTTCACCAGTGGCTCCTATTAACACATTTACATCATTTTATGTGGGATAAAGTTACAAAAAGTATGCTCATCCCAGAAAGCCATATATTTTTGGAAAGTGCACATTCCCCCAAATGCAAAATGGGTACACGTGTCTTTTTACTCCAAAGTACCAAGCCGTATAGCTTTCCTAAAATCACCTCAAAGCTCCCACTTTGCAGGATTTTATCTACCATATACCATTAGGTACCAAAATAAAACATGCTTAATATGAAGAATAGGTTTACCTGTAATTTCTATATTACCTATATTTAAGTTTGTGGCATTTAGAGGCCCCAAGGTAAACATACCCCATATTATCTATCATTTCACCTACTGCAAAGTCAGCTCCTTAACAGCATTTTATGTGGTGTAAACCTACAAAAAAGTAGAAATCCATATATTTTTGGAACATACACATTACCCTGAATTTAAATTAGGTACATATGTATTTCTACCTGCCGCAAAGCTTTCCCAAATGTTGTGATTTTGATGAAATTTCCTAAAATCACCCCAAAACTTCCACTTTGCAGCATCTTACATCCTACTGGTCATTAGGTAACCATATAAAACACCCTAAATATGAACTTCATAGGTCTACTGAACAGTTTGATGCCCATTGTACATAGGTTTATCAAAGCTCATGGCACTTAGAGACCCCAAAATATACCTAGTACATGATAATTTCATGGTTTACATTTACCCAATTCATAAACCCATGGGCAGTTTTATGTGGGGTAAAAGCTGCAAAAAAGTAGGGTGACCCTTTATATTATTTATTTTTAGTAAATATTCAGCCATATCCAAAATTGCTAAATAATTCTACCACAAACTACTAAATAGCAAAGATTTTCTAAAGTTAGCAGTTTTGACAACATTTCTGAAAATCGCCTAAAAACACACATCAAACAAAATATGAACACCAGAGGTCCACAGTATGATGCCCAATCATATATTTTTAGAAATTGCACAAATCCAACATGGCTAAAGATGCCTTTCTACACCAAAGTACTAATCTGCAGAAGTTTCCAAAATTAGTGGTTTTTATAACTTTTCTGAAAATTGTCTAAAATCTTACAGAATTTCTTACATACAATGACACTGTACCCTAGATGTGTATACCAGAGGTCTACTAAACAGTTTGATGCCCAATTTACATAGATATACCAAAGTGTGCAGTATGTATGGACCCCATATGGAAATAGAGCATATGAATTTTCTAGCCTGCCAACTCGTTTCTGCAAAAATACCCCATGACCTCATAGTTTAAATTTTTCATCCCCTTTACCAGTTTAGTTGCACGTCTCTGCACTCTCTTCAGCTCATTAATATTCTTCTTAAGGACTGGAGGCCAAAACTGCACTGCATACTCAATGTGAGGCCTTACCAGGGACCTATAAAGGGCAAAATTATGTTTTCATCCCTTGAGTCAAAGACAGCACTTTATTTGCTTTAGTAGCCACAGACTGACACTGCCTGGAATTAGACAACTTGTTATCTACAAAAACCCCCAGAACCTTCTCCATTAAGGATACTCCCAACACACTACCATTTAGAAGATAACTCACGTTTATATTATTTCTACCAAGGTGCATACCTTTGCACTTGTCCACATTTTCCATTTTGCTTCCCATTTTTCCAATTTTGTCAAATCACTGCAAAGTGGCAGCATCCTGCATGGAACTTATAGTTTTGCACAATTTAGTATCGTCAGCAAAAATAGAAACAGTGCTTTCAATGCCCACCTCCAGGTCATTAATAAACAAGTTAAAATGCAAAGGACCAAGGACTGACCGCTCTAGATTTACTTAAACTAGATATACCATTTCCTAGTGGTTTTATGAATTTTCTAAAAAATGTTGCAATTTGCAGCATTTATCTCTCAGAATTTCTTACATACAATGATGACACCTCAACCTAAATAAGAATGCCAGTGGTTTACTGAACTGTTTGATGCCCAATATTTATAGATTTACCAAAGTATGTCATACGTATGGACATATCTGCAAGGGCCACATTGATGGACAGACATTATTCTATTCCAGAAAGAGAATTCATGATCTTCCTGGGTCTTCTAGCTTCAACAATCTATCTAGTTAAATGGGCAAGATGGAGGCCTATTCAGACATGCTTTCTATCTCAGTGGAATCGGCATCAAAGGGATTAATCAGAACCAATACACATAGCACAGAACCTTTGTTTGCACCTATGCTGGTGGCAAACTTTCCAGGAACATTAACAAGGGCAATCCTCTAGAAGAGCCAGACTGAATTAGTGCTGGGCGGTATACCGGTATAAACCGAACACCGTTTTTTTTTAAAAAAATGATATAAATTTTTGACATACCGGCATACCGGTGTGCGCGCCTCCTGGCAATTTTTCTTAGTATTTCCGGGTTGCACGTGACGTCAGCGCGCACGTAACATCAGCGCGCACGTGACGTCAGCGCGCACACTCTACAAAAGCGCAGTCGCTAGGATGCATCACTCAGAGTCGGATACCAATGTGAGCTGTCGGGGGTGCCTGCGGCTGCCTGGCCAGTAATTTATATTTATGTGAAGGGGATGGGGGGGTGTTTGGGGTGGTCACCTAATCGTGCATGGGGAAAAAAAAAATACCGTCAAATACCGTGATACCGATATAATTTTGAAAAATACCGTGATATAAATATCTCCACAGATGCTTCAGGTCGGTGCTGGGGAGCTCATGTTTGAGAGACAACAGCTCAAGGTGTTTGGAAGAATCTGTAGTATCCTACATCAGGAAACAAAAGGGAAGATGCAGTGCTACATTACAAAAGTAGACAAAAACAATTATGACATGGACACAAAAACACTTCCTACATTTAACAGCAGTCCATATCCTGGGAATGTTGAAGCAACAAGCAGATGCTGCTCTGACCTGCTAGACAAGGGAGAATAGAAGCTAAAGAATGAGATCCATTTGCAAATAACAAACAAATAGAGTCTTCCCCAAATAGACCTAATGCCTTTTGAAACTAATTAAAATATTCAGAATTTCTTTTCCAGGAGACCTTCAGTGTTACAAACTGCAGCAGATGATTTTTTCCAAGATTGGAACAGCCTTTTGACTTACGTCTTTCTGCCATTCCCTCCGATTTTCAGAGTGTTGTGAAAAAGCCAAGTGATTCCCAATTGGCCTTGCATACCTTGGTTCCCCCTCTTCAAGCATCTCTCAGTCTTCAAACCTTTCATTCTGTTAATAGTGAGAGATCTGCTGAGGCATGGTCCTTATTTTCATTCAAATTCTTAAACTAGCATCTTAGCGGCTGGAGGTTTAGAAGTCAAGATCTGGAATAAGCGTTACGCAACATGGCAACGCATATGGAGGCTCTGCAGGCTCGCATTGGACCCCAGAGTCCTGGAGGCCCTTCTTTCTCGAATGCCTGCTTCTGTCACCTCCATGCTACAACAGGAATCTAC
Organism: Xenopus tropicalis; assembly: GCF_000004195.4. Taxonomy (NCBI): domain Eukaryota; kingdom Metazoa; phylum Chordata; class Amphibia; order Anura; family Pipidae; genus Xenopus; species Xenopus tropicalis. Next base: position 94,200,316 of record NC_030677.2, read on the forward strand.
AGCCATCTCATTATGCTTCTAAATGATCCAATGTCATCTCCATGCTGTAGGACAATGTGCTGGAATGGGCATCCCCTCTCTGGGAAAATACTTCTCCCTTTATGAACAATGTCAAAGCCTTCCTGCAGACCTTCCAAACTGTCTTTGATGCTCCCGGCTGTGTAGGAGTTGCTTCTTCATGTCTCATGCAGATCCGCCGAGGGAATCACAGTGCTAGCCAGAACGCCATTGAATTCTGAAATCTGGCTGCAGAAACCATCTGAAACAATGAAGCATATGTGGTGGCCTATTGGTAGGTTAAAAGGTGACCTTTCCTAGAGAGATTACCTGAGCGTCTAGAAGATGTGATTGCTCTCAGCATCAAAGTAGAAACCCACCTCAGGAAGCACCAAGCTGAAAAAGAATGTGGCAAGTGATTCCAGCCTATCCTGGTACCGCTATTTCAAAGACCTCTTCTCCAGAGTAACCTATGCAGATCTAAATGTCACACCTATCTGAAAGAGAGAAACTGCTGAGGCTATCTGCTGACCTGTGCTTGTACTGTGGTAGCAAGGCTCATTTTACCAACCACTGCCCTCTGAATCAGGGAAATGACAACGACTCGGCGAGATTGGGAAGTCTTATATGGGCAGCACTGAACCTTCTCCCCAAAAGAATTCCCAGGAAATTCCAGGGAAATTACTTTTGACAGTGAAGTCAGAAGTTGTCTTTCCTTATCAATTGTCCCTCTGCTCCAGTGGTTTTTGGGTTACCTTGGCTCTGCCTGCATAATACTATCATTGATTGGTCTGCCAGCTAAATCTCCCATTGGAGATTTAACAATTGCCTCCCCCCTACCTGTATTTGTTGGTTACCCATTGTACCTATTGATCTTCAAGCTCTGCCCCCTGCATAAAAGGACTTTTCAGACATATTCTGTAAGAAGTTAATTACAATATTAAAAGAGCTAACTAAAACTCTTCCTCCTTCTTCTTCCTGGAACCATGCAATGAAGGAGTATATCCAAGTTAATCTTTAGTGTATGTTCATCCGGCTCTCTACCTCTCCTAATGGGCCTCTCCTGATTTTTCTTTCTAGAAAAGAATGATGGAGGTCTTGTTCTTTGTATCGGTTATAGGGGCTTCAACAAGATAACTCTTAGGAACTGTTGTCTCTTACCCCTCATTGCTAGGGTTTTTGACTAAATTAGATCTCTGTGGGGCCTACAACTTGATCTGGATACGAGAGGGGGTTGAATGGAAGACAGCCTTCAACACCAGAGATGGGCATTATGAGTATCGGTAATGCTCTTTGGGCTCTGCAACATCCGTACTGTCAGTGACATCTTCAGAGACCGTCTTGAACAATCTGACGTCTTCTTCTTAAATAATTTTAAGATATTCTTGTTTTTTTCCATGAACATAGTCAGCCATAGATCATGTGTGCTTACTTTTATAAAAAAAAAAAAAAAAAAAATCCTCTTGGGAAGTGAGAGTTACTCGCTCTCAAGTTAGCTTTGGAAGAATTGCAACTTTTTCTAGAGGGCACATTGCATCCCATCACCATCTTTACCAACCATAAGAATCTAGTGTATATGCGGGCTCTTAAGAGATTGAATACTTGGCAGGCTTGGTGGGCTCTCTTTTTAACCCAGGCTTCAAGAACAAAAAGGCAGATGGTCTCTCCAGAAGCTTTGTTGCAGGGGATTATCACAGTGATGACAGGGATCCAATTATTTCCCCTACAAGGATCATTACTTGTCAGCTTCCGCAATTTGCTTCTCAGACCGCTGAGTCTTCTCCAGCTCCTGACACTCTCATTGGCATGGCTTATATTACTCCTGATCTTCACCACTCTGTTCTTTAAACAGACTGAGGGGCACATTTACTAATCCACGAACGCTCCGAAGGCGTTCAAATGTGTTTTTTTTGTAATGATCGGTATTTTGCGTTTTTTTTCGGAAATTGTTGCGACTTTTTTGTAGCGCTCCGCCTTTTGCGAAAAGTCACGACTTTTTCGCAGCTTTCGCGCCGAGTACGAAAGTTTCGGATTCATTCAAGCTTCAGTATGGTGACTTTTCTTGGGCCAGGTTGGAGCTGCAGAGTGCCATTGAGTCCTATGGGAGGCTTCCAAAATCAAGTCTGAAAGTTTCGCCCGCCGCTTACGAGCGCTCAATACAAAAAAGTTGCAACAAGATACGAGCAAATCGTAATGGCTACGAAAAAGTCACGACTTTTCGCGCAAGTCGTAATGGTTACGAAAAAGTCGCGACAATTTACGAAAAGTCGTAACGGCGACATAAAAATCGCAAAAAATACGAAAAGGTAGCAAAATGTTCATTTTCCAATCGGAATTTTTCCAATTCGGATTCGTATTCGTGGCTTAGTAAATCAGCCCCTAAGTGTTCCAAACAAGCTGGGCATCCAGGTTGCTTCTAAACCCAGTAAAGAGCAACACAGTCCAATGGGTGGTAACTGATCATTTCATTAAGATGGCACATTTCATTCCTCTTAAACTCTTTAGTCATCACATTATTTGCCTCCATGGATTTTTAGCAGAGATTGTGTCTATCTGATAGAGGCTCCCATTTCATTTCCTTGTGCAAATCTCTTGGCATCTCTTTCCAATTTTCCTCTGCTTATCATCCCCAGTCAAATGGAGCTGCTGACCAGGTAAATCAAGATCTCAAACTATTTTTATAATGGCATGTGTCTCTTTGCCAGGATGACTGGTCTGATCTTCTCACGTGGGCAGAGTTTATTTATAACAATGGCTCTCATGCCTGAAAGATCACCTTTCCTGTGTGTCTATTGTCAACATCACCAAGATTTTCCCTAAGAAATATTCCCTAAGCAAATATTAAAGAGGAAGTGATGGGGGTAACAGAGGGAGCTGAATCCTTATGGGTTGAGCTTCTCACAGATAGTAAAGAATCTACCAAATTAATTGTAGGGGTATGCTATAGCCCCCCTAATGTAAGTGAAGAGGAGGAGGCTCAGCTCCTGTTGCAAATAGAAAAGGCTGGTAGTTTGGGGTAAGTGATAATAATGGGGGATTTTAATTATGCTGATATTGACTGTAGCCATAGTACTGCCAGGGCAGTAAATGGGAACAAGTTTATAAACTTGCTGCATGACAACTTTATGTCACAGGTTGTTGAGGAGCCAACCAGGAACCAGGCTATATTGGATCTAGTGATTTCTAATGACCCAGAATGTATAGCAAATGTGCAAGTGATTGAACCCCTGGGTAATAGTGACCATAATGTTATTTCATTTTATGTTTGGTGCTGGAAAAAAAATTACACTGGGGCAACAAAGACACTGAATTTTAGAAAAGCAAATTTTAGCTCCTTAACTCTTTTACTGCCAAGCACGTATGGCATACGTGCTGGCAGTAAAAGGGCTTAAACGCCAACGACGTGTCTCATACGTAGTTGGCGTTTAAGCGCTGCCCTCTGCAGCGGCGGCATGTGCCGCCGCTGCAGAGGGCTTTTAACAATGACAGCCCCCCTAGGCAATGTGCCAGGGGGGCTGTCATCAGGGTCCTGCGAGCCGATCGCTCGCAGGACCCTCCAGGAAGCAGCAGATGCGATCGCATCGCATCTGCTGCTTCCTGCTTCCTCCCTCTCCCCCAGCGCCGGCCCAAATGAGGAAGGAGGCGATCGGTCTTCAGGAACAGGTAAGGACTTTTTTTTTTATTGCATTTACACACTTTTACACATTTATACACACTTACATACATTTACACACACTTACAGCACACATTTTAGCATTTTTTTTTTTTTTTCATTTTTCACACTTTTATACACTTATTTACACTCATACACACTTACACACTATCACACAACTTTTACACATGTACACACATGTATACACAAACACTTTGGTTTTTTTTTGTTTTGCTTTTTTTTTTTTTTTTTTTTTCATTTTACCACTTTGTTTTTATTTTCTTTTACCTAAAAACTGTTTATTTTGACAGCGTAACTATTGGATCAGATATTCTGGCCACTAATTACACTGTCATGTAACTTATTTTGTTGTTTCACTGATTTGCACAATTTTTGTGGTTTTATCACATTTTATCCCTATATAAGTGTTCCTGATCTGTTTTTAGCGTAGCTTTGCCAGGTGTAACTTTGGTGTACAAAAATAACTTTACCTATTTTGAATTCATCAGAATGTGTACTTTCCAAAAATATATGGTTTTCTGGGGGTCACTGTATAGTTAGGGGGGGGTTACTGCACATAATACACTGACAGGGGGCTGTGTGCAAAAGCTGAGCTGGCAGGCGAGAAATCCTTATGCGCTATTTTCATTTTGGGTTCAGTACATACCGCAGACTTTGGTATATCTATGCATATTGGGCATCAATCTGTTCAGTAGGCCTCTGGTGTTCCTATTTGGGGTGACTTGCCTTTGTACGCAAGAAATTGTGTGAGATAAATGCGGCAAATTGCAACATTTTTAGGCGATTTTCTGAAATCTCATAAAAACCGATAACTTTAGGAAAGCTTTGCGGCTTGGTACTTTGGTGTAGAAAGGACTCTTTACCCTTGTTGGATTTGTCAGAATGTGTACTTTCCAAAAATATATGGTTTTGTGGGGGTCTCTGTATAGTTAGGGGAAGTTTTGGCACATAATACACTGACAGGGGGCTCTGTGTACAAAAGCTGAGCTGGCAGGCGAGAAATCCTTATGCGCTATTTTCATTTAGGGTTCAGTACATACCGCAGACTTTGGTATATCTATGCATATTGGGCATCAAACTGTTCAGTAGACCTCTGGTGTTCCTTTTTGGGGTGATTTGTCTTTATCTGATCTTTATCAAGAAATTGTGAGAGATAAATGCGGCAAATTGCAACATTTTTATGCGATTTTCGAAAATGTCATATAAATCTGCAAACTTAGGAAAGCTTTACAGCTTGGTACTTTGTAGCAATAAGAAATATTTACCCATTATAGATTCGGGGGGATGTGTATTTTCCAAAAATATATGGCTTTCTGGGGTGAATGTACTTTTTTTGTAGCATTATCCCACATAAAGGATGTAAATGTGTTGATTTTGCAGGAGCTGAAATGATAGATCATATGGGGGTATGTTCCCATTGGGGCCCCTACATGCCACATACTTAGGTAAACCTATACATATTGGGCATCAAACTGTTCAGTGGACCCCTGGCGTTCAAATTTAGGGTGTTTTATCTTGGTACCTAACACTATGTGGGAGATAAGATGCTGCAAAGTGGAAGCTTTGAGGGGATTTTTGGAAATGTCATCAAAATTGCTAACTTTAGAAAAGCTGTGCGGCTTGGTACTCTGGAGTAGAAAGACATGGGTACCCATTTTAGATTCGGGGGAATGTGTACTTTCCAAAAATATATGACTTTCTGGGGTGAGCGTACTTTTTACTAGCTTCATCCCACATATAATGATGTAAATGTGTTGATTTTGCAGAAGCTGAAATGACAGTTCATATGGGGTATGTTCACATTGGGGCCCCTACATGCCACATACTTAGGTAAACCTATACATATTGGGCATCAAACTGTTCAGTGGACCCCAGGCATTCATATTTAGGGTGTTTTATTTGGTTACTTTATGACCTGTAGGAGATAAGATACTATAGACTAGAAGCTTTGAAGCGATTTTTAAAAAAAATCACAAATTTTGATAAAAACCAATAACTTTAGGAAAGCATTGCGACTTGATAGTTTGGAGTAGACAGACAGTTGTGCCTATTCTGTATTCCCCAGAATCTGTTCTTTCCAAAAATGTACAATTTTCTGGGATAAACCTTCTGTTAGTGGAATTTTGGCCTTGAAATCCAAAGTATGCAGTTTTTTTGGAGCAGTGCTTTGGGAATTTGGTAGTGTACTGCTGGGAGTTTTTGACCTATACAAGTGAGAAATCTCCATAAAACTATATATATTTGGTATTGGCACGTTCAGGAGACATGGGACTTTCCAAATCAGTTGTATATTCGTGCATAAAATAATTTTTGTTTCTAGTATGTGTGATTATATTATGGAAAATTTGATTTTTTTTGCATTTTTAGACATTTAGAAGCCTATATCTTGTTACAGAATTGGAATTACACAAAAATTCTACCATATTTTGAAAGCTTAGGTTGTTCTGAAAAAAACGATATATTGTTTTCCTTGGTAAACTAAAAGTCCCCCCGAGGAAAGGCCCCTAAAGTGAAACAGTGCAAAATGTTCAAAAACTGTCTGGCAATACAAGTTCCGCTTTGACCAAAATGGCTGGCAGTAAGAGGGTTAAGGGCAGTGCTTCAGGGCATAGATTGGGGCATTATGTTTTCTGATAAAAACAGAGCAGAAATGGTTGTCATTTAAAATGATATTAAATCATTACTGTTCTCAATTTATTCCATTAATAAGAAAAAGTAGAAGTGTTAAGAATCACCCTATGTGGCTTAACTCTGAGGTAAAGAAGTTAATAGGGAGAAAAAGGAAAGCTTTTAAGAAATATAAGTCAGAGGGGACAGAAGCTGCGTTTAATGAATATAAACACTATAACAAGTGTTGTAAAACAGCAATCCGGAAGGCAAAGAAAGAAAATGAGGACACATTGCGGCAGTGGCCAAGACTAACCCCAAAAAGTTTTTTAAGTATTTTCATAGTAAAAAGATGCAGGTTGAGGGTGTGGCCCCATTGAGTTATAGTAACAATATGGTTACAGGGGATACAGAAAAGGCAGATGTGCTTAACCAGTTCTTTTCTTCTGGGTATACAGTAAAGGAACCATTGGGCCAAGTCCCACTCAATAGCTGCAATGTTGCCTCAGCTCCAATTACACAGTGGTTGACACAGGATATGGTGCTTAAAGGGTTACACAAGATAAATGTAAACAAGGCACCTGGGCCAGATGGAATACACCCTCGGTTACTGAGAGAGCTAGGGTCAGAATTACAGTGGCCCTTGTTTCTGATAATTCTCAGGTACCTAGGGATTGGAAGAAGGCGAATGTCATTTCTATATTTAAAAAGGGAGTAAGATCTCAGCCTGGCAATTATAGGCCTGTAAGTTTGACATCTGTGGTGGGCAAGTTATTTGAAGGCTTGTTAAGGGATCACATACAAAATTATGTACTGGAGAATGGCATTATGAGCAGTAATCAGCATGGCTTTATGAAGGACAGGTCATATCAGACCAATTTAATTGCTTTTTATGATGAGGTAAGTAAGAAGCTGGACAGTGGGGATGCAGTAGAAATAATCTATTTGGATTTTGCCAAAGCATTTGATACCGTTCCCAACAAACGACTGCGTTCTAAACTAAGGTCTATTGGGCTTAGTGAAGTCGTTTGCACATGGATAGAAAACTGGCTACAGGATCGGGTACAGAGGGTGGTTGTTAATGGTACATTCTCTACTTAGAATAAGGTTCTCAGTGGGGTCCCTCAGGGTTCTGTACTGGGTCCACTTTTGTTTAACTTATAAATGACTTAGGGGTGGGTATTACAAGCAATGTTTCAGTGTTTGCAGATGACACAAAACTCTGCAGGCCAATTCTATCCAGGATGTGGCATCCTTGCAGCAGGATCTTGACCAACTGGCAATCTGGGCAGCTAAGTGGCAGATGAGATTTAATGTGGATAAATGTAAGGTCATGCACCTGGGATGTAAAAATATGCAAGCCACTTATACCCTTAATGGGGCTGCACTAGGCAAATCCATAATGGAGAAGGACCTTGGAGTCCTTGTAGATAATAAACTTGGCTGTAGCAAGCAATGCCAGGCAGCAGCTGCAAGGGCAAACAAGGTTTTGAGCTGTATTAAAAGGGGTATAGATTCACGGGAGGAGGGGGTTATTCTTCCCCTTTACAGAGCGCTGGTAAGGCCCCATCTAGAATATGCTGTTTAGTTTTGGTATCCAGTGCTCAAACGGGACATTATTGAGTTAGAGAGGGTCCAGAGAAGGGCAACTAAGCTGGTAAAGGGTATGGAAAGTCTCAGTTATGAAGAAAGACTGGCCAAGTTGGGTCTGTTTACACTGGAGAAGAGGCGCTTAAGAGGTGACATGATAACTATGTATAAATATATAAGGGGATCATATAATAACCTTTCTAATGTTTTATTTACCTTTAGGTCCTTCCAACGGACACGAGGGCACCCACTCCGTTTAGAAGAAGAGTTCCATTTAAATATTCTGAAAGGATTTTTTACTGTGAGAGCTGTGAAATTCCCTCCCCGAATTAGTCGTACTGGCTGATACATTATATAACTTTAAGAAGGGGCTGGATGGATTCTTAGCAAGTGAGGGAATACAGGGTTATGGGAGATAGCTCTTAGTACAAGTTGATCCAGGGACTGGTCCGATTGCCATCTTGGAGTCAGGAAGGAATTTTTTCCCCTCTGTGGCAAATTAGAAAGGCTTCAGATGGGGTTTTTTTCCTTCCTCTGGATCAACTAGAAGTTAGGCAGGTTATATATAGGCATTATGGTTGAACGTGATGGATGTATGTCTTTTTTTTAACCCAACTTACTATGTTACTTCCTCCTTTCTGATGTTCCAGCACTACATCTATTATGTCTGCAATCCATTTCTCCTCCAGACAAAAACTCGAATTCAAATTAGGTTTAAAAAAACTCTAATGTCTGCTATTTGTTAAGTGCAAAAAAATCAAATGTAAAAATTCACCATCTTAAAGCTTGCGAGTTTCTATAGATGTCAATGGTAGCTTTCCTAGGCAAAGTCACGCCATATATTCAAACTCAAATTTTTCAAGTTTTCAGAGGTTTTCGAGTTTGTTAATTCGAGTATTCGAGTTCCTACTGTCCAGTATAGAACTCAGGCTTATTTTAAGCACAGGTTTCAGCCTTGTCAAATGAAATAGGAAGAAAGTAGGCAAAGCATTCTCTCATCAACCAATTTTTCCAAGCAGTTATGAGAAATTATCCATGGTGTCTGCTTACCCTAAAGTCTTATTTCCTGGTGGCTGTAAAATCTGCTCTAATGGTAGGAGAGCAGCAAACCCAGTCAGTTGAGGAGCCATACACATTTTTCACAAGGATAAAGTGTTTTTAAGACTGACTCCATAGGATGGTCCTATTCCACCAGATGTTAAAAGATGTTTAACATTTTACAAGAATTTTAAAAGAACTAAAGCTTTCATAAAATCTTTAAAGCTTCTTGTCATCCCAGCAGGTCCAAGTCAAAGAAAAGGCTTACTAGCTTCTAAAGCTAGATTGAGTAGCTGGATTGTGAAGACCATACATAGTTACATAGGGTTGAAAAAAGACCTGTGTCCATCAAGTTCAACCCATCCAAGTAAACCCAGCACACCTAACCCACACCTACCAATCTATACACTCACATACATAAACTATAAATACAACCACTAGTACTAACTGTAGATATTAGTATCACAATAGCCTTGGATATTCTGATTGATCAAGAACTCATCCAGGCCCCTCTTAAAGGCATTAACAGAATCTGCCATTACCACATCACTAGGAAGGGCATTCCATAACCTCACTGCCCTCACCGTGAAAAACCACCTACGCTGCTTCAAATGGAAGCTCCTTTCCTCTAATCTAAAGGGGTGACCTCTGGTGCGTTGATTGTTTTTATGGGAAAAAAGAACATCCCCCAACTGCCTATAATCCCCTCTAATGTACTTGTCCCCTCGCAAGCGCCTCTTTTCCAGAGAAAACAACCCCAACCTCGACAGTCTCACCTCATAGTTTAAATCTTCCATCCCCTTTACCAGTTTAGTTGCACGTCTCTGCACTCTCTCCAGCTCATTAATATCCTTCTTAAGGACTGGAGCCCAAAACTGCACCGCATACTCAAGGTGAGGCCTTACCAGGGACCTATAAAGGGGCAAAATTATGTTCTCATCCCTTGAGTCAATGCCCTTTTTTATACAAGACAGCACTTTATTTGCTTTAGTAGCCACAGAATGACACTGCCTGGCATTAGACAACTTGTTATCAACAAAAACCCCTAGATCCTTCTCCATTAAGGATACCCCCAACACACTACCATTCAGTAGATAGTTTGCGTTTATATTATTTCAACCAAAGTGCATAACTTTGCACTTATCAACATTGAACCTCATTTTCCAGTTTGCTGCCCAGTTATCTAATTTTGTCAAATCGCTCTGCAAAGCGGCAGCATCCTGCATGGAACTTATAGTTTTGCACAATTTAGTGTCATCAGCAAAAATAGAAACAGTACTGTCTATGCCCACCTCCAGGTCATTAATAAACAAGTTAAACAGCAAAGGCCCAAGGACTGACCCCTGCGGTACTCCACTAACCACACTGGTCCAATTAGAAAATGTTCCATTTACAACCACTCTTTGTACTCTATCCTTCAGCCAGTTCTCTATCCAATTACAAATATTATGTTCTAGGCCAATATTCCTTAATTTGATCATTAACCTTCTGTGAGGTACTGTATCAAACGCTTTAGCAAAGTCCAAGTAGATGACATCAACTGCCATTCCAGCATCAAGGTTCCTACTCACCTCCTCATAAAAGGCAACTAAATTAGTCTGGCAAGATCTGTTACGCATAAAACCATGCTGGCACAAACTAATAGTATTGTGAACTGCAATGTATTCAAGTACCCTATCCCTTATTACCCCTTCCAAAAGTTTTCCTACTACTGATGTCAGACTAACAGGCCTATAGTTTTCAGGCTGAGAACGGGATCCCTTTTTAAATAACGGCACCACATTAGCAATCCGCCAGTCTCTTGGCACCATGCCAGACCTCAATGAATCCTGAAAAATTAAGTGAAGAGGTTTGGCAATCACAGCGCTCAGCTCATTTAATACCCTGGGATGAATCCCATCCGGCCCTGGACCTTTGTTTACCTTTATATGTTCAAGTCTCTTTTGAATCTCCTCCCGAGTGACCCATGCGTCAGTAGCTAAATTACTAGAACTGGGCATATTACAAGGGAAGCCTTCATTATCTGGCTCCTCAGATGTATAGACAGATGAAAAATAAGAGTTCAAAATTTCAGCTTTTGCCCCGTTTTCATCAACCAACGTACCCCCCCGTGATAATAAAGTTCCCACCCCTTCTTGCTTCATTTTTTTACTATTCACATAATTAAAAAATAATTTTGGATTCTTTTTACTCCTAGCTGCAATATCCCTTTCCATCACTAAAGATGAGACAGTGCAGGATAGACCTTCACCAGAAGTGTTTCAGTTTGACAGTAGAATAATCAATCTACAGGGCAACTTTGTGGGCTTCCTACAATATGTTTATTAAGAATTATAAATTAGAGGTCTGTTTTGCATTAAAAGGTCAGTTTAGACAGTCAGTTCTTTGTGAATTAAAGATTAGCATCTGACTTGTCTCCCTCCCTTTATTTTTATTATGCTGGTAGTTACCCGCATGTGTTTATTATGCTGCCCAGATGAACAGAAAAAGAGAAATTGTTTCATACTTACCGTAAATTTTCTTTTCTTGGTCATGCCCATGGTAGTGTGACTCTCTGTAACAGTTTTGTATTTTAGAGCTATGAACTGAGACGAGATCACGTGATAAGGGGAAAGTATGCAGGGAGAAGTCTCCCTGTGTTTATTATGCCGACATGTACATTTTCTTTTATCTTGTAATACAAAAAATTGTAGGGTGTATGACACAAAAATAGCCATGCCTGCTTTTTAAAATTTTTTAGTAGAGTTGGAAAAATTATGGAAAATTGGTCTTTGAACAAGTTGGTGCAAATACAACATTTTTACTTACCATTACATTATTTTTTAATTCCCCCCAATCTGTCATATCATTTTGGAATTAGTCACAAAGAGAGACACTAGACTGGGTGGGGATACAAATGAGCATCCCCACCCTAGGAGTAAACTAGACTGACTATGAGCTAGGGACAGTAGTACCAGAGTGTCTAAATGGCAGTTGTTGATTTGGGATCTTTTTATAGCTTTTTTGCCATGTGTATAGTTTCATTTATAAACTGTATAATGTAGTTGTTGGTTTACCATATTTTTCTACAATTTTAAACATACAAACAAAAAGGGTTTCACTGGGATTTGGTTTGTGTGATGAGATACTTTACAATAAATTAATTAGTTTAATGGTAAACTTTGCTTCACATACCACTAGATGGTGCTAGTACATCAGGAATGCATGTGAGGAAGTGCAGTTGCTACATAAAACATCTTAGGCTAAAAGAAGTTGACCACAAGTTACGTTTTTATTTTGCATTAAATGAATAAAGTCTTAACTGCCTCAATGTGGTTTCCTGGTATAGTTTTTTTACCCAAAGGGTTACATGGGATGTTCAACAAAAAACTATTTTTGTGCAGAATGAAAGAAAATGTAATACCAAACAACTTTGCAAAATGAATTACTGCAATTTCAGTATTTTAAAGTTTTTCTTTTATAAATTTAATTGCAACTGAAAGCAGTATTTGTTTATATCTTTCTTTTCTCTGCACTAGCTTGTAGTTCTAACTCTTGAAACAATGTAGTAGATCAGTTCTGCTTCAGTTTTGTTAATGCAGTGACACACGGGGAGATTAGTTGCACCAGCTTGAGAGGAATCTTTGGTGACTTCTGCAAATTGCGGTGCTGCGTATGCCATCCCACTGGCAATGATGGCATTGCAGGAAGATTAGTCGCCAGCGACAACAGATTTGTTGCAGCGCGACTAATCTCCCCATGTGTCATGGCTCTAAATCAACTGACATTCAATTATGAAGTGCCATACTTACACTTTTGCCCGACAGAACCAAGAAACCCTGGCTTCTGACTACCACAAGATATTATCAAAGAGGCAAATGACAGGGCCTTGGAAGAGTATTTGGGAGACTAACCCCGAAACAGCCCCCCTTAAACACTGTGTGGGAAGCCAGTAAAGCCACAATAAGGGGTGCTCTTATTTCAGCAATAAAAGGTTATGAGGAGGGCGACAGGAAGAGAATTGGAGCAGAGGTACACTCCATTCCTTCAAGGCAGCACAAGCTGCAGTGAAGGAATCGAGAACAAACTAATCAAGAAACGCTATGCAGAGAACTTTTGACAAAGGGGAGAAAAAGGGAAGCTCTTGGCAAATCTTTCCAAAACTCAGGCCCTCACCAGCACTATACCCATACTCACCTCTCCCTTTGGAGACTCAATCACAGATACTCCCCAAATAGCCGACGTGTTTGCACAATTTTATCAGCAACTCTGTTCCACTAAAGTTAATTACACTCCAGAGCAACTTGCCACTTACCTAGGCAAATCCCTATACCCAGATTGTCAACACCCCTTAGGAATCAAATAAACTGCCCCATTCCACTGGAGCAAGTCACAGAAGTGATAGCTTCCCTTCGGCCCAATAGGACACCAGGGCCTGAGCAGATTATCAACAGACTGGTATAAAGTCTCCAGTGAACTTCTTGCCCCCTGGCTCCCAAAAACTTTGCTTCAGGTCACCGAAAATGGCCAACTCCCCCCTTCCTATCATACAGCTATCATAGTTGTTATCCCCAAAGAGGGCAAAGCCCCGCTTCATAGAGGCCCATCTCCCTGCCAAAATCTTTGCAAAGATTTTATCCAGACTTAAACTGGTGATTGACAAATTAATTGGCCCTGACCAAACTGGCTTTATGCCAGACATGTCCTCAAATATAAACATTAGAAGGCTTTTTACCAATATACACGCAGATCCTACTAACAAAGGCTCCTGTATAGTGGACTCACTGGATGCAGACAAAGCCCTCGATTCAGTGGAATGGCACTGCTAGAGGTATTTGGCCTGTGTGAGCAGCTCACAAAATGGGTATGAATATTGTACAAATTGCCAACTGCAAGCGTTAATGTCAATGGGTACCTATCTTCAGAACTGAAACTCACCAGGGGCACACTCAATGCTGCCCACTGTCTATGGGGCAACACCTTCTTCCCAATTTCTGGAGTATAGCACCATACAGGGTATGGCCTCACAGGGGCATACTTACACTGAGTGATATATCTTGAAATGGACTATACTACCTAAGGAATAACTTAGACACATGCAAACACAAGAGACACTCCCCCTGGTTCTCCTACCTGCAACTGGGTCAGGCCTTCAGGCACCAATTTCAGGTAGGGACCCTCGTTGTGGACAATGTAGAACATGCTCTGCAAGCTAAAAAGCTAGTCACCATAATATATGCACTTCTACTGTCAACCAACCCCCCCCCCCCCCCCCCTTCAATACTGCTCAAACAAAGACCTGCCAGAGCTGGACGATGACTAGAATTATGCTACCAACAGGGCCTACAAAATCTACAATTAGTATTAATGTCAGTATATATATTATGTGAGTGTATAAATAGGTTGATATGGGTTTGTGTGTGCGCTGGGGTTCACTTGGAAGGGTTGAACTTGATGGACTTTGGTCTTTTTTCAACCCAACTTAAGTAACTATGCATTAATATTAATATTAATATATGTGTGCCAGCAGTTTCTAAGCATTATTAACACCCACATTATAGTGATATGTTTTTAGTGCTCAATGCTCTAGAAAGAGCACTCCAGTCCATTAAAAGGTACTTATCCATTATAGCATAATAGCATAATGTGACAGACGTTCAAACCACTGTTACGAAATGACCTCATCATCATGTAGCTAGTTGTCCAGCTGCCCTTGTGTCATGCAATTACTGTGTCACTTATTTTCTAAAATTGTGTGCTAATGCACATTTCACTTCGCCATGCAAAGCCTTCTATTGCACCTTGTGGCATTCAGCTTGATTGTAAGTAGGTGAGCAATCACACAAATTAACAATTTGTAGACATGTTAATTTTCATGAACCCTACTTTAGAAAAAGGAGCATACAGTCATGGCACAGAATTTATGGTCTTATTTATCAGTTTTCAAGTTTGGTTTTTTAAATTGAATAAACTTGCGTATTGAATGCTGCTTATTTATTAATAAGGAAAACTCATCCAAACACAAAAAACTGGAATACCTTGAAAAAATTTTGAAAAACTGGAATATCTCAAACTGAAAATATGGCTTGACTTTGTCTAGCACAACTCCCATTGACATCTATAGAAAATGACAAGCCTTTAGATGGCAAATTTCATCATTCGAGTTTTCAGGGTTGTTTTGCAATTAAAAGGGTAGTTCATTCCTTTATAGAATTAGTAATAGAATTATATGCCTTCTTCTTAAATGGTGGTCACTGACCCTAGAAGCCAAAACTCTGTTGCTCTGTGAGGCTACAATTTATTTGTGATCATTATCGTTTTATTGGATATCTTTCTATTCAGTGCTAAAATTGTAAACCAAAGAGCTTAATTAAAAAACACATACATAAAAAATGAAGATCAAAGTGTATCAGAATATTGCTCTCTACCTCATACTAAAAAGTTAAAGGTAAACAACCCCCTTTAATAAATTGAGATTTAATAATTTGACATTTGAGTTTTGAACAGTAATTCCAATTTGAGTTCTTTTAGTGCAAATCTCCCCCTTAATTTTGAATATTGGAGATCAGGACAGGCCAACCCCTTCAGAGCCTCTAAAGTTAAGACTCCTGGATCTCTTAAACAGCAATAATGGTCAATCTACCCTTCCTTCTGTGTGGCCAAAACATCTTTATTTTAACATAAGAAGAGATTAAAAAGAGATTTAAAACATTGGGTAACTACTACCATTCACTTTAAATACTTTGGGGCACATTTACTAAGGTATTTTGAAATAAAGTCAGATTTTTTTTACTTCTAGATGAATTCAAGATTTACGAATGGGTTTTCGGCAGTACTTGATGTTTCTGATATTGTCAGATGAAATGTTCGAGTTTTTTGGAAAGTTTCATAGACTAATTTAAGTTTTTCGAAAATAACTTGAACTCTTCACAATTTATTAATGCTTTGGTTACTATTTTCTCAAGAATACAAATTCGGCAGATTTGATCTGTCGAACACCATCGTGTCCTATGGAAGGCTTCAAATACTAGAAATGTTCGAGTTTAATGGCAAAAAAGTGAATATTCATTGTCAGCCTGTCCTTTTGCTACACTCTTTCAACAGGATGTTAAACACATTATTTTTGTTGGTTTGCTACACACTTTCAAGGGGAAGTTAAACCCAGGAGTTTTTCGCTAAACACTTTCAAGGGGGTGTTAAACACATGATTTTTGTTGCTTGGCTACAAACTTTTAAGGGGAAGTTAAACCCATGTGTTTTTTCAGTTTGCTAAACACTTTAAAGGGGATGTTAAACCCAAGAGTGGTTTGCTACACACTTTCAAGGGAAAGTTAAACCCAGCATTGTTTTCTATTTCACACACATTTCAAGGGGAAGTTATGCACATTTTTTGATACCTACAATTTCAAGGGGAAGTTAACCAAATTTTTCAAACACATTCATTTTCAAAGGGAAGTTAAACACATTTCCACAAAAAAAAAAAAAAGCTATGACTCTTGTACAGCATGTGTGAAATGCCATGGTCCATGTTCCCTCCAATCAATGGCACCTTACTGACTGGCCCAGTCAGTGGCCTAACTAGAGTTTGTGGGGCCCCCTGCAAAGGAACTTTCAGGGGCCCACTACATGTATTAAATATACATTCTTTCTTTTTAAAGAATAACAAATATGGAGTGACTAAACTTCTGCTAAAACAATGGTACTAATCTATGTAGGACCAGGCAACAGGACAAGGAGGCACTGTGGTCCACCACAATATAAAACTAGCCCTACCTATGTTAAGTCTTATGCCTCTGGATCGTTGGCCTAAACCTAGCAATCCTAATGTGTAAATCCTAAAGTGTAACCGCACAGTATCCCCGCCCCAAAATTTCTGGGCATGGTCTCAGACCATTAAAAAAAAAAATTCAAGTTACACAGGTCAGACAGTCAGGTTATAATGTGTGTTCAAATTCAAAAAAAATGCCTGCCCCTGCTGCAGACTGTAGTTGCAGGAACAGGATAGAGAGCTGTTTCTCAGTGCTGCTGCCACTAACTGCGCCAGAACAAAGGAGCGCATATCACTTTCTCCACTGGACCCTCCCTATCCGGACCTCCCCTTTCCTCCCAGTCTCTCCACCCACTTGTTCGCTCCCTGCCAGTCCCGCCCACTCGTACGCTCCGTCCCTTCCAGTCCCTCCGCCCACTCATTCGGTTCCTCCATCCCAGTCCGCCTGCTCATTCGCTTCTTCCTTCCCAGTCACTCTGCCCGCTCGTTCACTCCCTCTGCTCCCGCCTGCTCTAGTGACGTGATGCAACACTTATGGCTGCTGCAGCAGGTGATTTTAGACGGCCCCCTTTGATCTTTAGGACTCTGGGCCCAGTAACTTATACCTCTTCAAATTCTTGCCTTTCACAAATAAAGCTCTAAAATAATCATCTTAAACCAAAGTAAAGAAAACATTAAACATTTCGAAGTTAAATTTTTTTGTAATGAAAAATAATAAATATCAATACTTTCAACATCCAAGATGTATTGATGAGAAATACCTTAAACATCCAACAAGATGTATTGATGACAAAAGGTTCCCTGTTTAATAACAATCACAGATACATGATGCAAGTGCTGGGCTGCTGCCTTAGGCCCTGGAAGGCAAGCCATCAGTAAAGTGCATAGTAGTACAACATTCAGTTGCCTTTAAAGGCTTTTGACTTGCATTTTGGAAAGTAAAGGAGAAGGAGGTGCATTGGAGGCTGCCCAGTGGTACAATATACCAGAAAGTGTTGTTGGGATATAAAGTATACTTTAGATCAACTGCATAGTAATGACATACAGATGTCCTTAAAAGCATATAGTTGTTTCCTCTGCACATCAGATTGTAAAGCAGAGAATAAGGAGTTTAAGGAGGTGCCCCTTTTTAGTCAGTCATATAACAATGAGAGAGAAGGCGGCATGTTTCTTTCATATGTCAGTACACAAATGTGATTTTTCACACACAACTTGCCCTTAAAGTGCCCTTAATAGAAGAGCCATAACTTTGTTAAAGGGGATATATATACCATAAATTTTTACAATGCACTAAACCATGTAAAATAATGTCAAATAGAAGTGCCCTTTGGGTTCAAATATGTCCATAACGGCTTGAAAACTGTGCTCTACCCAGACCCTTTGCAAGCTTCCGGTTTAGACTCTTCAGTATGTGGCTCTGAGCCACTCTGGCTTCTGATTAGAGAGGTTGTGTATGCAGCTCTCATATAATGGCAGTTTTAGAAGGTAAAATACTTTCAAAACATCTTTCTTTCTGCATTATTTCACATTTTGAGGGAGAATGAATATTATAACTGAAAGTGAACTTTATATAAAATGTCTCCTTCAAGCAAATGGTTGATTAGAAAGTGTGTTTGAGCACAGCACAATATATCATGATTACCAGAGCAGATATATAAAATGCCCAGGATATACAGAAAGATGTTTCAGATTTCCCCAAATAAAGATAATTTTGTCTGTTTATATTAAGTAGTTATGTTAGAATTGCTTCTCTAGTGTGTGTTTAAGTAGGCCAACACACATGCATGGCCAAAATTGTAACTGGGGAAATGCATAATAAATATGTTAGAGCATTCTCCAGCCTACCTTCGTGCAGTTCCTCCCTCAACACAGCCACTTCATGCGTCAGGTCAACTAGATGGCCATCGATGCGGGACATCCAGCGCCTTGGCAGAGATTGTGGCTACACAAAAGTAGGGTGGAGAATGGCAGGCAAGCTTGTGGGAGCCCATCCAGTCCCTGCTGGAACCTCCCCAGATGTCTCTCCCAGTCTTTGGTCCTGGCCACTTCCCCCCGGCAACAGCAACAGTCGCAGCTGCATCTAGGATAAGAGCAAAGAAAAAAAATAGTTTTAATGTAAAAATATCAGTTTATTTAGATGCATTTAAATCTTTGGCTTAAAGGGCACCTGTCACTGTTAAATATTTACCCCCACCAGAGGTGTAGGCTAATAGAGCCTGCACTCTAGTTGGAGGAAACAAAGTATTTTTGAAAAATATTTGCCCCCCTCACCTAAAGGGAGCTCCTGTGCCATGTTGTGTAGCATGCATGTTGTAATAAGAGTATGATGTAGGTGACCTCATAATCTGCCTTTACACATATATAATGGTGCATAATGTGCATACCCCAACATGGCCATCTGCACTGGGAGCTCCCTCTTGATGCGGGAAGCCTAGTGCTGCCAGAAAAATTATTTACCCAACTGATTTGCAGGCCTTATTAGGATGCACCTCTGGTGGGGGAAAATATTTTAAAGGTGACAAGAGCCCTTTAAAAAGGATTTCAGGTGTAGAATTTCAGCGTTTACTTAAATTGCTTTTGCAGCAAAAAAAAAAAAAAAACATAAAAAAAAGGGGAAATTACCAATTTATTGAAAAAAATTAAAGGGGAACTAAAAAAACACCCAAGTTATGTGATTGACAATAGAAAATAAATACAGGGGTTAATATATAGGAAGCACAAAATGGTGGCAACACATGCGTAGGCCCTAGGCTGGTCAGAACCATAACACACCCCATTACCACCTCTGCTAATGCAACGCTCTTCTCAGTGCATCAACTATGTCTATCAAAGGGCACCTCACAGCTGCCTCTGCTCACCCTGGTGCACTCTTGCATTTTTAAAGGATCAGGTGGTGCAAGTGATCAAAGTTAATTGTTCATTCCCACATTGCACCCACAGTTAAAGACAAGGATTAATAGCATTTTAAATGTTGTTACTTACGCCTGGGGGGCAGCACAGGGGGCAAGGACAAGGACTGGTGTGGGAGCCCAGCTTGGTCTTTTGAAAAAAATAAATAGTACATAGTGTCAGGGTTAGGTAGCGGGGACCAGCTTTCTGGGGGTAAAGCAGCCCTTGGCACAATTACAACACATGAGAGTGTATTCTCTTTTAGGCAGTTTATTTTCACTTGTATAAAAAATTACAAAATTGTTCAAAATAAAATCCTTGCCACATAATGGGCTCTACCTAACACAGGTCAATTGTCCTAACTAACCAGGAGCAGACCTACCACCTGTCTCCCACACAGAGAAAAGGAAAACAAAGTTCAAACCTTGTAGTGCTTTCAAAATCTCTCAGGCAGCTCACACAGGCAACTTCCCTGTGTCTTTCCCCCAGACTGCAGCATTCTACTTTGCTCAGGCTGCCTTTTAATTAGCCAGCTGAGATGCCTCAGGTAAACCCACAACACCCGGGCCGGACTAGCAGTCCCGGAACCATTCTTTTAGGAACCTAGGACATATATAAGCTCCGTCCTGGACTTTCCCAGGTATCCTGACAGTGACCTTATCACAATAGATATAAGAATACATCGCAAACAACTAGCCAAATAATAATTACCTGGAGACTGAATGGGGTCTGGCACATCTGCCTCACTACATCCAGGGGCTACTCCTCTGCAGGACTTTGCTCTGCTACCTCTGCCAGTGTCTGCTGCCGGGTCTCTTGTCTGTCCCTGGCTGTGGGTCTTTGGCGCTGCACTTCAGCTACAAGTTCACAAAAGGAAAAAGAAAAGAAATGCTTAACAAGGTTTGAAAACAAAGGACAAACCAAACAAAACACATAAACAACATTCTGTATTCACCAGTGATTCCGAAACAAAAAGTCATTAAAATTACTTTTGTCATTGTTGTCATTAAAAAAGCTAGAGGTAAATCAGTTCCCATAATTAATGTTGTGTAATCCAGCCACAAAATGGAGGACTAACAGCTGCAGTTCATGTAATCTATTTGAGGGGCATGTGGGGGAACAGGGGTACTAGTAAGTCTATTATGTGGAACCCAAGCTGTAAATTAACAAATATTTTTATTTTAAATAAAGGGTTTATAAAAAAATATATTTATGTGGAGAGCAAAATCCTAACTAGGTGTGTTAATTTAACAGGCTGAGAATTGTATCCCATCTCTGTAGTGCTGTTGTAACATGCAGAGATATTTCCAAATGATAAAAAAAGTGATTTACAGCCCTCCACAAACCTCTTCATCAATGACTTCCAGAAAGCGTTGCTCAAAGGGCTTGAGCGGGAGGGGCAGTCTTGGCCCTCCCCCTGCATTCTTGGTCTTTGCTGTCCGGGCCACAAACTTGTTCTACATGCATCTTTTCAGGTCTATGAAGTGCCTGCATGCCATCTGTCCATCACTTCCTGTTAATTTCTTCTGGTAGGGTTGGTTTAATAGGAACTGCCAGCAAACAAAAACTTGCAGAACCTTCTCAACCAGTGCAGTATTCTCCTTGCTGGTAAAGCGTGGGCCCAGTTTCTGGCTGGGCCCTGCTGCCTTCTCCTCTGCTTCTTTCACCTCCTGACCCCACTACCAGAAGGCTGCTGCTTGTACTGAAGTGAACTGGTGCTGCTGCTGGTGCTGAACAACCACCCCCATATCATTCTTTTACAAGAAACTCACCTAGATGGACAAAATGATCTGACATATTGCTCACCAACCCCCTGGATGTTGCTCTTAGTGCCCCCAAATCAGGTAGTTATCTTTGAATTCCTGGCTTGGTGGCAAGATTTGGTTGAATAAAAACAAGATTTACTACCAAATAAAGCCTACTGTAAGCTGAGAGTGCATAGAGGCTACCTAATAGCAAATCGTAGCCATTTTTTGGCACCTCCATGAACTTTTATGATGCTTGTGTTGCTCTCCAAGTCTTTGTACATTTGACTGTGGCTCATGAGTAATAAAGGTTGGGGACCCCTGTCCTAGAGGCTATACAATCCTTTCCTGCAGGGAAGAAACCAGGTCCAGATGGAATCCCCATTGAATGGTATAAAAAATATCACATTTTGCTTATTCCACACCTTGTAAATGATATCTTAGAGGGGGTACTCCTGCCTGATTCTACACTAGGGACACAAATAACAGTTCTTTTGAAGCCTAATAAAGATCCTAGTGAATGTACCTCTTACAGATCAATTTCACTAATAAATTGTGACGCAAAAATATTGACCGAAATTCTAGCCCGGTGACTGAACCCAGATATACATACTATTATAGCGCCGGACCAATCGGGCTCTATACCGGGCAGAACCACCGATATTAATTTACAACGCCTACATACAAATATAATGGAAACCCATGATAATGCGGGTACAAGAGTGGTAGGCGCTCTAGATAATGACATGGCGTTTGCCTCAAATTGCCATATTTATGGGCAGCGCTAGGATCCTTTGGCTTTAAAACAAATTTTGTGAAATGGAAATAAGCACTATATAAATCACCTGAAGCTAATAAGAACCAATCTTAATATATCACCCCCCTTTCAACTGCACAGGGGCACTAGGCAGGGTTGTCCCCTCTCACCAATCCTTTTTGCTATTGCAATGGAACCTCTAGGGATGAGTATAAGACAAGCCAATCTTGCCAATCCCCATTCAGACCTGGAAGCAGCCCTAACAATTATAAATACACACACAGTTCTCTGGCCTGAAAATAAATTGGCAAAAATCTACTCTGCAATAGATAAAATATCCATGCCACTACCCTCGCTAATAGGAGGGCTACAGTGGGCTAACCAATTTAAATACCTAGGAGTGTATATACAATCTGACCCCACGATCCAGGGACAATTGTTTTAGCTCTGAGGTTACTACTTGTGGCTATAACGTTACAAATGTGACAAGATTTTTGTGGGCATTCTGAGCTGGTAGCATTATTATTATCACCACCAGCCTCATTAAGAAATTCAGAAAATTGTGTATACTTTGTTACATTTTCAGGACACTGATTTGAAGTAGTTTGAATAATAACCCTTCTCTCTTGCATTTCAAATGATTATTGGCTCACTGAAGACCTGACTTGCTGATCTTACAATGAAATCACTTACATTTTCTCATTGTATCCAACATGAAAAACAAAGTTTTTTGAAAACCAACTTATTAAACATAACATATATCAAAAGATATATGTTTTTACAAAGTCTTTTTAAGTTACAAAAATGGCTGTTGGTGTCACTGGCCCCACTACAAAAGGGAAGAAAAAGAAGGCGACAAAAAATGTAAAAGATATAACAAAGAAGACCAATGGAAAAGTTGCCTAGAATTAGCCATTCTATATTAGGTTAAAAAAGAAGAAAATAAGGAGTAAAGTAAGCAAGAAGAAAAAAAAGGCTAAAGAATGAAAGTTAGTAAACAACAGGTAAAAGAAAAAGCAGATAAGGAATAAGCAGATTGCAGATTGATAAAAACATATTAACATGAAACATTTGCACTTCATTTGTATCTATATTTAGATTCTTTAGAGAGTCTTTTTTACCATGTTTATAATATCTTGGTCTATTTTCTTGCAATGCTGAATTGTTCTGGTTCTGGGACATACCTCAATAATGTGTACATGGTCAGCTATTTCCTTCCATTATTTACTTTTCAGTGCAGTAGCAGTTGCTGAATGTTATCCAATTAATCTGTCACAGAATGCCACTAATTTTCGATAATGGCATCATTTTCAAATTCATTACATTTCAGATCTCTTAGTCTATTCTAATCTTTTTTCTTGCTTTGTTTGCTGCTTATGCTCTTATTTATTGCCCCGATCTCTGATAGAAAAAAAATTGTCCCTGCTGCTTGCAATCTGACTTTACTGTGTTCTGGTCGCTGTTCTTTTCTACTCTCTCTTTTTTTTTTTCCTTATTATACGATGATACCTTTATTGGTCTGAGGAGATTGTTGAACACTGTGTTCATGTCTCCTTACTTCTGTAAACTCTAACATGCCCATGGTTACTTAGGCTTTAAGGCCTACTTATCATCATCCTGTGCCTACCTTGGTTGTATTGCATTATATTTTCATAATATATAGACAATATTAATATGAAAAATTAATATTAGCCTATAAAAATATAACCATAGGTTCTGACAACAATAATCACAGATTATAAGCAGTAAATACCCCAAAACAAACAGCAACCTAGACTAAATAAGTACTAACAACATTCAATCTTCAAACAACAAACAATATCTGTCAAAGACTACAATCAAAATATTACAAGCAGAAAACCCAATACATAATATACAACACTGACTACTAACAGAGACAAAACGGCAGGGGAACATTTACCAATCCTGGGACAGTAAGTCAGTCTCTTGGCCTGCAGAGTTCCTGTTTAGAGATAGAGTCCTGTACACAGAGGTATGTTCCCAAAAAACATAACTTCAGACTGTATTTTGGTCTCATTTTTTATACTGTTTAGCATAGGTGGATTTTCAATAAGGCTAGGGGAGGCTAAGTCTCCCCAAACCTGCTTGGCACCTTTTAATAATAATAATAATAATAATAATAATAATGATAATAATTTAAAAAAAAAAAAAAAAACTCACTCTGCACTGCTCTGGAACATTGGGGAAATCTTCTTGCATTCCTCCTTCCTTCAAGCTCCGGTTCAGTTGTAATCAGCTGTGCTCTGATTGGATCTTTCTTCTTGTGGCTTTTTCAATCTTGACAGACAGTAAAATTGACTAATCAAGGCACAGATGTAACCCCCTCCATATAAAACCCCCCTAAATACCGGGTTAACGACTATAACCTGTCAGGCTTTCCTTTAACTACGAACCACTATACCTAAAGCCCGCTTAAATACAGTTAGCGACTGTAACCTGTCAGGCTCTCCTAAAATATGAACCACTTAATATTTTTGCACCTGTGATAAAATATACATGACTCTAATACCTTATGAACACAAAGGTTTATTATTAGTCTAATTAATAAATAAAATCACAAGTTATCACACTACAACTTCAAGTGCAAAGGTCCACTGAGCCTGGGAGCAGAACTAGGCCCCAGTTAAGGCTGATGTCAGACGAGGCGTAGGGTGGATATTTTCGGCAAGCAGAAAAATGCTTCCAGAAAATACCGCCCTACGCCTCCTACATGTGCCTGCACCCGAATTAATGGAATACGCTCGGGTGCAGGCACATGTAGCCAAAATGTGCATAAAAACTAGAGACTTTCAAACTTGCCTGCACCCAAGCGTATTCCATTCATTTGGGGGCAGGCCCAAGTAGGAGGCGTAGGGTGGAATTTTTGGCAAGCGGTTTTGCGCTTGCTGAAAATATCTGCTCTACGCCTTGTCTGACATCAGCCTAAGCCATTTTCCCCAGAGTGTTACCATCCACTCTGGAGAAGTCGGGGACAGGGCCCAGTGAACGAGGTCAAGTAAGCATAGCAGATTTATCATAGCACTCTCTAGGAGAAGTGATATAGTTAGCTCTAATAAGAATGGGCAGTTTAATAGCCCCACCAAAGGAGAATTAGTTCTGGAAGTACCCTTCCATCCAGCAATGTTGCCTCAGTGTAGGGCCACGGAGTAGAGATAGGAGACAGGCTAGAATAAACCCTGATCCCTACTCACCCGGACGATTCATACGCTAGGGGTTATCAACCTGAGGAACAAGGTATCTACCCAGGCTATCTCCAAAGGGGAACTGAGCTTAAAGGTGCATTTACCCTACCCAGACTTTACCAAGAGGAGGGATAAAACGGTGTGCACCCTCTCTTGTCTCTCAGAGTGTACTATCAAGAAACATCTACATCTGCTTGTGTTGTGAGTATGTAATCTAACTCTGCATCATTTACAGTTGCAAGAAAAAGTATGTGAACCCTTTGGAATTATATGGATTTCTGCACAAATTGGTCATAAAATGTGATCTGATCTTCATGTAAGTCACAACAATAGACAATCACAGTCTGCTTAAACAAATACCACACAAATAATGAAATGTTTCCATGTTTTTATTGAACACACCATGTAAACATTCACAGTGCAGGTGGAAAAAGTATGTAAACCCTTGGATTTAATAACTGGTTGAACCTCCTTTGGCAGCAATAACTTCAACCAAACGTTTCCTGTAGTTGCAGATCAGACGTGCACAACTGTCAGGAGTAATTCTTGACCATTCCCCTTTACAGAACTGTTTCAGTTCAGCAATATTCTTGGGATGTGTTGTGTAAATCGCTTTCTTGAGGTCATGCCACAGCATCTCAATCGGGTTGAGGTCAGGACTCTGACTGGGCCACTCCAGAAGGCGTATTTTCTTCTGTTTAAGCCATTTCTTGTTGTAGATTTACTTCTATGCTTGTCCTGTTGCATCTTCTGCTGAGCTTCAGCTGGTGGACAGATGGCCTTAAGTTCCCTGCAAAATGTCTTGATAAACTTGGGAATTCATTTTTCCTTCGATGATAGCAATCCGTTCAGGCCCTAATGCAGCAAAGCAGCCCCAAACCATGATGCCCCCACCACCATACTTCACAGTTGGGATGAGGTTTTGATGTTGGTGTGCTGTGCTCTTCACACCTAGGGGCTGATTTACTAATCCACGAATCCGAATGAGAAAAATTCGGATTGGAAAACGAACATTTTGCGACTTTTTCGTATTTTTTTTCGATTTTTTCGGCGCCGTTACGACTTTTCCGTAAATTGTCGCGACTTTTTCATTGGAAATACAATTTTTGTGAATTGTCGCGACTTTTTCATTGCAATTATGACTTTCGTGAATTGTCGCAACTTTTTCATTTCCATTATGACTTTCGCGAATTGTCGCAACTTTCGTATTGAGAGCTCGAAAAAGTTGCGACAATTCGCGAAAAAGTCGCAAAGTACCGATCATTACGAAAAAAACGCATTTGGACGCTTTTCGGACTTTCATGGATTAGTGAATGTGCCCCATAGTGTTGTGTGTTTCTTCCAAACAACTCAACTTTGGTTTCATCTGTCCACAGAATACTTTGCCAGTACTGCTGTGGAGCATCCAGGTGCAAACTTTAAACGTGCAGCAATGTTTTTTTGGACAGCAGTCGCTTCCTCTGTGGTATCCTCCCATGAAATGCATTCTTGTTTAGTGTTTTACATAGCGTAGATTCGCTAACAGGGATGTTAGCAGATGCCAGACACTTTTGTAAGTCTTTAGCTGACACTCTAGGATTCTTCTTCACCTCATTAAGCATTCTGCACTGTGCTCTTGCAGTCATCTTTACAGGACGGGCACTCCTAGGGAGGGTAGCAGCAGTGCTGAACTTTCTCCATTTATAGACAATTTGTCTTACAGTGGACTGATGAACAGCAAGGCTTTTGGAGATACTTTTATAACCCTTTCCAGCTTTATGCAAGTCAACAAATCTTAATCGTAGGTCTTCTGAGAGCTCTTTTGTACGAGGCATCATTCACATCAGGCAATGCTTCTTGGGAAAAGCAAACACAAAACTGGTGTGTGTTTTTTATAGGGCAGGGCAGCTGTAACCAACACCTCCAATCTCATCTCATTGATTGGACTCCAGTTGGCTGACACCTCACTCCAATTAGCTCTTGGAGATGTCATTAGTCTAGGGGGCACATTTACTAATCCACGAACAGACCAAAAGCGTCCGAACGCGTTTTTTCGTAATGATCGGTATTTTTTCGACTTTTTAGTCGCCGCCGTGACTTTTTCGTATGTCCCGCAATGTTTTCGTCGCCGTTACGACTTTATCGTATATTTTCCGCTACTTTTTCGTCGCCGTTGCGAAAAAATTGGATTGGTTTTTCCGCCGTTTACAATTGCTCAATACGAAAAAATCGTATCTTGCAACTTGCAAAATCTTGCAACTGTAAATTGTCTTGGACAATAAACTGTACCATACTTCAACTGCAAGAGAATTTCTGGTGTCCATCTTTAATAATCTGAACTACACAGCTACAGTGAGTTGTAGTTATATTACACCTTTGCTCCGTCAGGTCTCTTCCACCTAAACGAAGGCCCATCCTGTTTGAGAGAGTCGCAATGTAACCCATACTCTAACCATAACACTAGCCTGGGTTTTGTCTAAATATAGCCAAACAAGCCTTACACACTTTTTACATCCTATGTACAGTATGTACATAATTAAGGTTGCCTGTCTGTTCTATACATATATATATATTTTTTAAAAGGGGGCATAAACTGATATAGGGTATAGGAAATTTTGCAATACACTGTGCACAAAGCCCCTGGGAGGACAAGATACATTTTGTAACTTAAGAATCCATAATTTACTTGAGGACCGCCTGCACTAACCGTGAGAAGGCATTTGAAAACTGCCCAAGCTGTGACCCTGCAATTTGTGTTTTTCAAATGTTGCCTTCTTTTATGAGTACACATCCAGGCTATTCAAGGATATGGTAGCTCTAGAGACAAGTGTGATGTAATTCCAACGTAGTTTTAAGTCTTATCTGGGCACTGGCACATTTAGCAACTTTTTCCCCATAACTGTTCCTCGCTAGCAGCTTGGGGTCTAGTGCAGACCTGCCTTTTGTTACAACCTCCTCCCCTTAATTGCGACACTCCGTGGTGACGTCATACAGATTGCTTCCCCTGGACGTTTATAGAATGCGCGTACCCTGTAACATTGGCAGGAAGCGAGCGTCCTGTTGGGCACTGATGGTGCGGAAAGCACGGGACGGGGTATAGCTCCGCAGAGCTAGGGTTTTTTGGAACTCAACATGTTTCTATGCTTTTGAACTTACCAAAGAGCAAGGAAACAATCCGCAAGTTTGTGTTTGGGTAAGTTTGCATTTCTTGTGCGCGCTTTAATGGTTAATTAGCGATGAAACGCTCCTTGAGGTTATTGCAAGCAAAGTCAATCGCCTCTTGCTAAACATGTTATTTTCAACGTACCGACTGATGGTTCAGGTAGTCGCGAGTTTAACTTTCCTGTAGAAAGAGTTCTGTTTGCCTAGGTGTCTGGTAAAGTCGGATATAGGCTTGTTACTTGGTTCCGCTGTGCGCTTTGCGCATATTAAAGGTTGGGCGATTTTGACTTTTGTGGTGTTCCTTTTCAGCACAATGAAAGAACCGCTATTGCCAAGCTCCACAATTACAGCCGCCCTGCCCGGTGCGTCTCTACAGAAAGCCTGTAAGTTCCTGGTGGTCTTCTGCTCCCTTCACCTTTGCGTTACCCTATTCTACTACTTGTCCGGCGGCGATTTCCGCATCTTTCAATACTTTTCGGTGAACCAGCAGCAGAGACCACCCGAAATACACCCTACTTACAGTATCCCGCTAACAACTACTGTCGCCAGAGAGCTTCCCAGATGCGCTGAGATCTCCCCTCTACTACGTAAGTGCCAAGTCTTGGCTGGGCTCATTTCTTTCTCTTCCAAGATATTCACTGTGACCATTTGTTAGTGTTGGCTTCTATGTACAAAGTGATTTGCTGTAAACACTGCTGCTTTGGAGGAGGTCACTGACTGCCACCAGTTGCTCAGTTCTTCTAATGAAATTCCTGATCTCCTACCTCTCTCATTCATTTCCACAAACTGAATGATAATTTGTGTTATTATGGTTAACTCTACTCAAGTATTCCACTATGCTGTAAATGATTTGTGCAAAACTCCATCCTAAACACCTTATTTGCCTCAGAGGGAATTAAAAATCATTTTTGTCTCCAAGATTGCAACCTGACCAGTTGTTGGTCAGCTTTGTGCTCATATTTAATATGAATAACTTTGTAGATACTCACTTTTTAGACATTCAATCTTTTCTTGAATTATCTGATGCATGTAAAAAAAACACAGACATGCAAAAGTTCCTGGGGGTTCCAATTATGGTCTGTGATTGACTATTGGTAGCCCCTATGTGGACTGGCAGCCTAAAGGAGGTCCTGTTTTCAGTACCCCTGGATTTTATGCAACTAAAACTTGCCTTCAAACCAGGAATTTAAAAGTAAGCACCTGCTTTGAGGCCACTGGGAGCAACATCCAAGGGGTTGGTGAGCATCATGTTGTTTGTGAGCCTCAGGTTGGGGATTACTGCTCTAGTGTATCTGCCTGTTAGAATTATCCACTAAGTTATCTGAAAGGAGCCAATGTGCTGCAACTAACAAACATATGTTTTAATAAAAGAAAATATTTAATAAAGAAAAACTTAAAAACATAGACCTCAGCAGAAATGTGTAAAGAACTAGCAGAAAGTCCACGCTTAGGCACAGGGTCAGGGCAGGCTTCAAGGCAAACACAATCTTTGAGACAAGATGAAGTCAGGGCAGGCAGCATACAAGAATATCCAGGGTCAAAACCGGGGACTCACCTTTTAGTCCGTGCATTGTTCACCCCCTGCATTGTTTACACCTCAGGCTCAGACTGTAAGCCCCCACATTGTTCACCTTTTCACACCTCAAACTGTAGGAGCAGTGCCAACATTGGGTCACTGTATGTACTGCCTGCACTATGCTGCTTGCGTGTATGGCACACACAGGCAACATAGGGCAGGCAGAGTATGACACACACAGGCAACATAGGGCAGGCAGAGTATGACACACACAGGCAGCATAAGGCAGACAGAGTATGGCACACACTGGCAGCATAGGACAGGCAGAGTATGGCACACACTGGCAGCATAGGACAGGCAGAGTAAGACACACACAGGCAGCATAAGGCAGGCAGAGTATGACACACACAGGCAGCATAAGGCAGACAGAGTATGGCACACACTGGCAGCATAGGGCAGGCACAGTATGGCACACACAGGCAGCATATTATGACATAATATAATTCTTTCGCATATGAATGAAGGATGATATCCTTTAAGTAAGCATCAACCAATTGGGTTTTTGCTGTGCTACCACAATTATTGTGAGTATGCTCTTGCCATGGGTGTGATTTGAAGCGGGTGTGGTTTTAAAGGGGGAGTGGTCAAAATTGTCTTCCATTATCGGCCCTCGACCATGTCGGCCAGAAAAATTCCAGCCCTCGGTACCACAGAAGTGGATGGCACTGCCCCAAGCCAAAGCACAGTGCCTCCTGTGACTTAACTTGGAGGAACAGCTGCCAGCATACATAGGTCCACTGCTTAAAAGCTTTTAGCTGCATTATAGAAGATTTGCTCCAGTTTCGCAACAATATTGTATACTTTGTAAATTTTACACATTGTGTACACAGAAAACACTATGCAGAGCTTTTAGCTACCTTAATGTGCATTGTCTAAGACTATGCAATAGTAAAGGAAGTGGAAATATAGTTCTGAGTGTATTGGTATTTTCAGGTATGTTTATTAACTGGTATAAGCTTTATTAAGCACTCTGTGGGAGAATATTGCTGATATCACTCCAACTTGCAGTGCAGCAGTAAGGGGTGACTGAAGTCACATGTCTGTGGCCACTTGGGAAAGTAAGGCAATGGCTATCCCCTTGTCAAAAATTAAATATAAAAGAATTCTGTTTCCTCTTTAAGAAAACAGCCTTCAATGCAGGATTTGTGCTGGAGAAGCACTATTAACTGTGTTTTGAAGAAAAACATTTTCTCATAACAGTATTACTTTAAGAAAACTGCCTGCTTAATGACTCCGACTGGGTCTGGCTGGCACATACAGTTTAGTGGCTGAAGACCTGGTATGCTTCCTACAGTTCTGCACCAAATCAGTTTTTTTTTCCTGTTGTAAGCTGTGACATTTGTAACAGTCTAACTATATTAACTATATTGAAACTGTGACCTGAGATGGAAACAAAGTGTTAGTAAGTGTCAAAGATTGCTTACATTAAAAAGATTAGATTAACCCCATATAGAATAAAATATTTGTTTGTCCAGGTGCAGTAACCTGTAGAAACCAATGAGATGTTTCATTTTAAACTGGTTAGCAGTAAATGGTTATTATACATGATTAGACATGGAGCACACTTTGTACCCTTTATTACATAACCCAATAAGACTGTTAAGCTTAAGGCTAATGCCACGGCGTATATCGTCTACATGTGCCAAGCGTATTCCATTCATTCGGGTGCAGGCACAAGGTAGGCTGAATTGACAGTAGCGGCTTGCTGAGAATACGCCCGTGTGGCATTAGCCTTGGGGGCACATTTACTAACCCACGAACGGGCCGAATGCGTCCGATTGCGTTTTTTTCGTAATGATCGGAAATTTTGCGATTTTTTTCGGCGTCTTTACGATTTTTGCGTAAAAACGCCGAAAAAATCGCAAAATTACCGAAAAAGTCGCAAAATGTTCGTTTCCAATCGGAATTTTTCCAATTCAGATTCGAAATCGTGTCTTAGTAAATCAGCCCCTTAGGGTGATTGTACACAGAACCATTTGTTGCCTATGAAAAAACGAATTGGTTTGTTATGGGTGACAAATCCCCTGAATGAACTTTGCAGAAACAAATAAATTGTTGGTAACACACATCATTCAAGAAACTGCGCAAAGTATCTGCATTATTTTAATTAGGTCTTGCCTAACCATTTTAATTTTTTTACTTTGCAGAGCATATTATAGGGTAATGTAAAGTTACAAACCCTTCTAAATTATGTAATGAAATGGCGACTGGAAACTAAAGATGTGGTGCATGATAGTCCTTAGAACTAATTTCCTTACTTAAACAGAGGTTTTGGAAAGAAGCCAAGAGTGCAGGCAAAAACTGTTACACAAATGCTTTCAAAGTGTAATCTTAAAATAAACAATTTGTTTCTGCTGGGAATCCTGCTGATAAGGAGAATTTATATTCATGATATCTTTATGTAAAATGTTATGCAAAGGCTTTAGCACACATGCCATTGATATCTCTGCTTCCTATTGCAAATATATTTTTTTGCAACACAATGCTTCTTCTGTGGCATTGTGATCTATGATATTATTTGTTGTTTGAAAACTGTAAATGTCGTTAGTGCTTATAGTCTAGATTTGTGTTGCTGGTTGTTTTGGGTTATTTACTGTTTATAATCTGTGATTATTATTTTTGTATAGAATTGTTTTTATGCTTTTTCCCTTTTGTAAGGGTGTGTAATATTTTTCATTCTTTTCATTAATTGTTTTAGTGTGTTTTGATTTGTGCAAAAACTATATTTTAATGAGTACAGTGATTTGATTGTCTTTCTTTGCCAAACCTCCCTTTTTAGAACCTATGGTTATATTATTATAGGCTAATATTTCATATTAATATTAATATTGTCACTTATAATTATAATCCTACAACTCGGCTCTCTCTACTTTGGCTGGTGGCTACCGAGCATGCTCAGTTCTTTTCAACTTTGGTTACCAAACATGCCCTCATAACAAGAGATAAAAGCAACTGATTACATCATTCATAAAGCCTGGCTTTTCAATTGGATTTTTCCACATTATTGTAGTGCTTTGCTACCCACTGTCCTACATATTTTTAGAGCATGCATGTTTTGTTCTACAATGAGTTGAGTTTGAATGTGCAATTAAAGCACAGCAGTCATAGAATCTATACATGAAACTCTAAGTGCACATGCTGGTACAAGTGTCAAAAACATCTTGCTCTATTTTTCTGCATCTGATGCATCTACCAGTTTGCCGGATATGGTATACTGCAGTTAGAATTTAGTGTATAGGTCCAGCTGCTGTTGTAGACTTATTGCATGTTTCAATGTACCACCACAGAAATGAAAAGGAATAAACTCTTCAAGGACAGTTCATATGATACAAGGAGCTATTTATTATGTAGTTTCCCTACCCTATAACCCCTTGTTGTAGGGTCATTTTATAGTCTCAGATTTGTTTGGATGAGGCCCAAAACTTTTGTGTCTTTAAAAGACTCAACCCAATATAAATTATGCATTAATTATGTACTGTCTTTAATTATATATTTTAGAAAATGTCACTGGATTTAAGAATACAATATTAAACCACCCTAAATATATTAGTTTGTGACCCATAGGTTATAACCCAAGTGTGTGGTGGGCATTTATTCAGCCAAATGTTAATTACATGTACACAAAGAGTAAGATTGCCAGCGCTCAGTTTGCCCTTAAAAATAATTTTTTTTACAAAAAATTAGGTGTTAGTACCACACTTTGGCCAAAATATGTAAGCTCACGTGCCACGTCAAGGCCCCTCATTATAAGTCCTACACTGCCTATTAATATTATAAATATGTGACACAATTAAGAGTCCCCCAGCAAACAATGTGACTGAGTAGTAAGATCATGTTGCACCTACCCTTAGTTTAGAAGCTCTAGGACGAAAGCAGGGAGCGGTTAAGCCCCAGGTCATTAACATGAACCTGAAAGTAGTTTCTTATTTTAAAGGCTACATAGCAGCTAGAAGCAATATTTGGCTACAATTTGTACAAAAAATGTTAATTATAAATGGAAATTTGCTTCAGCTTTCACAATTCAGAATATAGTACAGACTTCTTGGTTCCATAGATTTACCATAACTTGCTTTATTTTTTTTTTTATTCCCATTTAAATTTAGTAGGAGTCGGAGTCGGTTCATTTTTTGCCGACTCCGACTCCGACTCCAGGTACCCAAAATTGCCTCCGACTCCTCGACTTTGACTCCACAGCCCTGGTTGTGTAGACAGATGAATAATACAGAATTTCTGCTTTTTCTCTGTTCTCATCAACCAACTGACCCCCTTGTGATAATAAGGTTCCCACCCCTTCTTGCTATTTTTTTACTATTTACATATTTAAAAAATAATTTTGGATTCATTTAACTCCTTGCTGCAATACCCATTTCCATCTCTATTTTAGCTTGCCTGATAGCTTTTTTGCATGCTTTATTTACTTTCTTGTACCTGATGAAAGTTGCTGCTGTTCCAGCTAACTTGAATGCCTTAAAAGCATGTTTTTTTATTACCAACCTCGTTACATAAGGGTACATTCATTAAAGTACGAATCACGAAATCCGATAATTTCTGATGATTGCAAAAGTCACGAAAGTGCCGTTCGTTTGAATACGAAGATTTCGATAGTCACACAATTTTCGTATCCGAACGATCGTAAACGGCGGGAAAACCCTTCTGACTGAACCATCAGTGCATGATTTTGGAAGCCTCCCATAGGACTAAATGGCACTCTGCAGCTCCAATCTGGCCCAAGGAAAGTCACATGAAAATATCACAGAAAATATGCAAAAGTTGTAAACTTTATAAAAAATACAAATTTTTTGTAACCGAACTTGTCGTACTTTAATGAATGTGCCCCTGACATTTTTATCCAAGCATAAAGGTTTTGCTTTACAATGTCTTTTCTTGCTTAGAATATACTGACCTGTATACTTGTTAAGTAACATTTAAAAGATATTTTCCTTCTGACTTTAACCCTGTGAAAAGCCTTTCCCAGTTGATACATTGCAGAGATGCCCCTATACTGGCAAAGTCTGCGTATATAAAATTATATAAATTAATTATATAAAATTATATAAAATTTTAGTTAATCCCTTATAGAGCTGTCTCTGTAACAGCTCTATTATTTTATCCTTTTGTTTTAAGGTTCTGAAATACTCTGCTCATCTAAATGGAGCTTATAGTTAACATAATTACATATTTAAACAAAAGACCAGCCCTCAACCCTTCCAAGTGAATCCAGCACAGACATAAACATTATATTAAAGGAGACCCTGTTATGATCACTATTCCCTAAATGCTCATCCACACAAATGTGTGTGGGTGAGCTTTATTCTTATTAGTCCCAGGTTCTGTGGATATTAAGAGCTTAGGTCTCTGAGATTTCATTAGTATCACTGAGACCTGGGGGGATGAAACGTGACTGGGCTGTGAAATGAAATGGTTACACCCTTTTTAGGAGGGACAGTGGGATTAAAAAAGGTGGAGAGGTTTGTCTTTATATAAAGTCAGATTTAAAGCCATTTGCTAAAGAAATTACCAGGGACAGTGTGGAATCCCTTTGGGTAGAGATTTCAGCAGAGCTAAAGGTTACAAAGAAAATTATAATTGGTGTATGCTATATAAACCACCCTGTATAAGTGAGGAAGCCAACTACTATTGCAAATGGAGGAGGCTTCACAACTAGGCCAAGTTGTTATTAGGGGGGACTTTAATTATCCAGACATTGACTGGAGTAATGCGGTGGTCAGAAAAAGCTAGTAGGTTTGTAAATATGCTAAATTACATCTTTTTATTTCAGGCAGTTCAAGAGCTGGTGATATCTAGTAATTCTGAACTCATCTCTAACATTTGTGTGGGTGAGCATTTGGGAAACAGTGATCATAACATGGTCTCCTTTGAGATAATGCTGCAGAAACAGCTCTATAAGGGATTAACTAAAACACTCTTTTTAGACGTGCATCAACTGAGAAATGCTTTTCACAGGGTTAACCACGAAAGGAAAATGGAATATCTTTAGAACATTGCTTAGCAAGTATACAGGTCAGTATATTACCCTTGTAAGCAAGGAAAGGTATCGCAAACCAAAACCTTTATGGTTGAGTAAAAGAGTTAGGGTCGAGGTTGGTAAGAAAAAACGTGCTTTTAAAGCATTCAAGTTAGCTGGGACAGCAGAAACTTTCATCAGGTACAAGGAAGCAAATTAAGCATGCAAAAAGCTATCAGACAAGCTAAATTAGAGATGGAAAGTGGTATTGTAGATAGGAGTAAAATGTAAAAATTATTTTTAAACTATGTAAATAGTAAAAAAATGAAGCAAAAAGGGGTGGGAACCTTAATTATGACAGGGGGATCAGTTGGTTGATGAGAACAGGGAAAAAGCAGACATTTTGAACTTTATTTTTCATCTGTCTATACAACTGAGGAGCCAGCTAATCAAGGCTTCCCTTTTTATAGACCCAATTCTAGTAATATAACTACTGATGCATGGGTCACTCGAGAGGAAATTTAAGAGAACTGAACATGCAAATGTAAACAAGGTCTCAAGACTGTAAGTTTATCCCAGCATTGTTTTATGCACAACAGATTTTTCCAGAGTTTAATTTAGTTGCCTTTAATGAGGAGGTGAGCAGGAACCTCGATACTGGAATGGCAGTGGATGTCATCTACTTAGACTTTGCTAAAGCAAAAGTGCCTCACAGAAAGTCAATGATAAAATTGAGGAATATTGGCCTAGAACATAATATTTGTAATTATATAGAGAACTGGCTGAAGGATAGATTGAGTGGTGGGACATGGAACATTTTCTAATTGGGCCAGTGTTGTTAGTGGAGTACCGCAGGGGTCAGTCCTTGGTCCTTTGCTTTTAAACTTTATTAATGACCTGGAGGTGGGCATAGACAGTACTGTTTCTATTTTTGTTGACAACACTAAATTGTGAGAAGCTATAAGTTCGATGCAGGATGCTGCCACTTTGCAGAGAGATTTGACAAAATTGGAAAACTGGGCAGTAAACTGGAAAATGAGGTTCAATGTGGGCAAGTGCAAAGTTATGCACTTTGGTAGAAATAATATAAACACTAGTTATCTATTAAATGGTAGTGTGTTGGGGGTATCCTTAAATGAGAAGGATCTGGGTTTTTTGTACATAACAAGTTCAGTGGCTACTAAAGCAAATAAAGTGCTGTCTTGTATAAAAAAAAGGGCATTGACTCAAGGGATGAAAAAATAAGTTTGTCTCTTTATAGGTCTCTGGTAAGACCTCACCTTGAGTATGCAGTGCAGTTTTGGGCTCCAGTCCTTTCAAAGGATATTAATGAGCTGGAGAGAGTGCAGAGACGTGCAACTAAACTGGTAAAGAGGATGGAAGATTTAAACCATGAGGTTAGACTTTCGAGGTTGGGGTTGTTTTCTCTGGGAAAAAAGGTGCTTGCGAGGGGGACATGATTGCTCTGTACAAGTACATTAGAGGGGATTATAGGCAGCTGGGGGATGTTCTTTTTTCCCATAAAAAGGATCAGCGCACCTGAGGCTTCCCCTTTAAATTAGAGTAACGGAACTTCCATTTGCAGCAGGGTAGGTGATTTTTCATTGTGAGGGCAGTAAGGGTGTGGAATGACCTTCCTAGTGATGTTGTAATGGCAGATTCTGTTAATGCCTTTAAGAGCAGCCTGGGTGAGTTCTTGAACAAGCATAGTATCCAAGGCTATTGTGATACTAAAATCTACAGTTAGTACTGATGCTGGTATATATAATTTATGTATGTGAGTGTATAGATAGGTTAGTATAGGTTTGTGTGTGCTGGGTTTACTTGGATGGGTTGAACTTGATAACCTCTGGTCTTTTTTCAACCCTATGTAACTTTATAAAATGAACTTTCCTGTATGTTATTTTTAAAATGTGAGAGGAAACCACAGTAACTGGGAACCCCCCTCTCATGGGCAGAACACACAAGCTGCTCTGGATGATTCTGAACCTGGGACCTGAGCAATGCATGGCTAGGTAATAAACAAATATACTTGCTATGTTTCAAAGCAGGACAGGTGCACAGTACAAATAAATGGTTATTGTTGCTATAACTTTAATATAATAGCATAAGGCTAAGCCGAGCAGGCTAATATCCGCAGGCTGAGAATCAGCTTTCCCATGTGCCTGCACCCATTGCCCCTGTGTTGGGCAGGGGCAGACACACGGAACAGATTTTGGCGCCAAAATGTGCAAGTATGTTTTTTGGCACTGAAATCTATTCTGTGTGCCTGTGCCTGGGCTAAAGCAGTAGTTCTGGCTGCAGGCATATGGAAAGGCTGTTAAGAGCATAGGGCCTGATTCTTGGCCTGCATTTATCCGCAGGCTCAGAATCAGCCCCATGTAACTGTAACCTAAAAGTGCTGAAGTGTTGGTTAAGCATAGGCAAAATAGTTACCAAAAATTGGAACTTTTGTTATATAAATCGCTACTACATTTCCTGACTGATTAGACTGAGCTTGAAAGCTGACCTTTAGGAAGTAGATTAACATGATGCACAGAGAAAAAAAATCTTTTTTTAATGTTTTTATAACATGTACTTAATTCAGCATTGCACATTCATTTTCTAACACAAATAGAAACATTTCATCCTGATGGTTAAATCTCTTTGCTTAAAATAACTAACTAACTAACAGGAACTGACAGGTGCTAAGTGGATGAAACCAAAACAAAAAAGAGAAAGCATAGAAGCACTGCTTGAATCGTTAGACCTCAAAAACCATCTGGATTTTAACTGTTGCAGAGGCCTCCTTTCCACCTAGACCAATCACATTGTCTAAAAGTCAATTATTTCTCCATACCCGATCTAAAAACACCCAGCTTAGCTGCAGGTCCGGCTGTTGACATTTTCTACTGAGCAACTTTCAATACCATGCGCCATGGTGGTGATAGGCATCCAGAAGTAGATATGCTGGAAGCAGACCCTTGTTCTCTGGCCCAGTGTGCATGCTCTTGTTTGACAATCATAACCATAGAGCTGGGCACCAATACTGATGCAAACCAAATATTGTGGGTACGAACCTTGCTGTGCAGCAGATTCTGGCAAAAATATGTCTTTTAGGCAGTGGGTTTGATTCTGTTAGGTAGGTAGGGGTTTAGTTCCTCCATGATGATTAAATAAGCTATAGTATTTCACTGCTCTTTTAGTTTTTTTTTTGCCTCATGGTATACTAGTAAAATACAGTGCCCAATTTTGTTAAAAAATGTACACTGTTCACAAATAAAACTTGTCATCCAGTTATCTTATTATCAAAAAGAAGCTAATAAAGTGTTAATATGCATTCCTTCTCTGAGGCAAGGTAGGAATCTTGCATAAGGTGGTAGCCCCACAAATTACCTGGGGCTGTAAAAGCCACTTCTGGTAACTACGGTAGCTAAAATTCTGTTTTTCAAACCTTAACTACACTCTCTTCACTAGCGATGCAGCCCCCTATTGAGTCGTGACAAAGCTGGGGCGAGTGCAGGGGCAGCATTGTCAGTGGCCCAAAATGCCCCCCGTTTTTACTTACTTGCAAAAGTGACTTTTTGTTAAATGAGTGTGATAGTTATAAATGTGCACAGGTGTGAAAAACTTAAACTGAAAATACTGGAATTTGGTGTTGCATATGTACTGTGGTACATGAAAGCAGGCATCATAAAATATTGCTAAATGCCATTCTAATATTGGTATTAACATATTTTTATTTCTCTCTCTATGATGTAAATTTTTTTTTACTCTCCTTTAGGGAAAGTTTTCATTGCTGTTGTCCAAGATTGTGATTTACCATGGTTAATGTATTAATTTTTTTTTTTTTTAATATTTTTATTTTTTAGAAGTTTTCATAGCATACATGAACCGTTTCCATTACAGAAAAGTTACATCTTTATTTATATAATATAAAATCATTCCAATCATACATTTGTTTACCGGTCTGGTCTTGCATTATGCTTCTTACAGGGGCACGCCCCATTAGCTTTACTTTCTCCAGTTCCCTCAGCAATGTTGCTTTTATTATGCTTTGGAAGCTGCAGTCAAGTTTCTTAAAATATGTTATATACCTGTAAAGTTAGTCTGAGTTATGCATAGCCTTATCTTTATAACCATAGATTAGTGATTGTGAAAGAAAAAGGAAAAAGGGAAGCGGAATAAAAACAAAATAGCATGAAAAAACATAATAACATAGTAATTTAGTAACTGGGTAGTGGAGATATAGTATCCCATGTGAATTGGTCACTGGTTTAATTATTGTTGCTGTATCTACTTATATCGTGAGGAGGTGGGGGGGTAACTGATCCTGAAACCTATAGGTTATCCAGGGTTTCCAAACTAGTTGAATTGAGTTAAATTTATCGTTAGCGACGCTCGATAGCTTTTCATTGATAAAGATCCAATCTACTTTGTTTTTAAACAGTGTAAAATTAATAGATGGGGCCTTCCAGGACTTCGCTATTGTTTGTCTGGCTGCAAGGAACATACAGTTCAAGAGTTTTTGTTTGACTTTTGGGACAGTGGCTGAGGGCATTCCCATTAACCCTTTAAGTGCCAGCCGAATTCGTCATTTCAGTTCCCCCCAGTGCCAGACGTTTTGTGAACATTCTGTGCTCTCTCAATGTAGGGTCTTTTACTGGGGGCAGGGTTAAGTTTAGGTAGGCAAACTATATATTGTTTTTTTCAGGAGAACCTGAGCTTTCCAAATCTACCTGAGTTTTTGTGTATTTCCACTTCTGGAACAAGATTTAGAGCTTGAAATACAAAAAAAAAAAGAAAAAATGCTATTTTTCATGATATAAGGATTTCTACCAGAAACACATTTTATTTTATGGACAAAAATTCAACTGATTTGGAAAGCCTCATGTCTCCCGAACGTGCCAATACCTGATATGTATAGTTTTATTGAGATTTCTGACTTCTATAGATCAAAAACTCCCAGCAGTAAATTACTAAATTTTCAAAGCATTACAGCAGAATACGGCATACTTTACATTCCAAAGCCAAAAATCCTGGAACATTAGGTTTACCCCAGGAAACCATACATTTTTGAAAACTACACATTCTGACGAATCCGAAATGGGTAACTATGTCTTCCAACTCCTAAGTACCAAACGGCAATGCTTTACTGAATTTAGCATTTTCTATAAAAAATTATGAAAATTCTAAAAAATCACCTCAAATCTTCCATTTTCAAGCACCTTATCTCCCACATAACATTAGGTACGAAGAAAACACACCCTAAATATGAAAGCCAGGGGTCCACTGAACAGTTTGATGCCCATTGTGCATAGGATCCCCGATGTATCTGGAATTTAGAGACCCCAAAAGGAAGTTAGTACATACAAATTGCCCAGGAGATCTCTTTAGCTACTGAAAATTCAACACATTTACTGCATTTTCTGTGGGGTAAAAACACAAAAAAATACATTGACCCCCAAAAATCATATATTTTTGGAAAGTACACATTCGGACAAATTCAAAATTGGTACCCATGTCTTTCTACTCCAAACTACTGAGTCGCAATTCTTTCCCAAAATTGCCAGTTTTGATGAAATACCTAAAAATCACATCAAATCTTCCACTTTCAAGCACCTTATCTCCCACATAACATTAGGTACCAAAAGAACACACCCTAAATATGAAAGCCAAGGGTCCGCTGAACAGTTTGATGCCCATTGTGCATAGGAACACCAATGTATCTGGCATTTAGAGACCCCATAAGGAAGTTAGTGCATACAAATTGCCCAGGAGATCTCTTTAGCTACTGAAAATTCAATCCGTTTACTGCATTTTCTGTGGGGTAAAAACCCCAAAAAATACATTGACCCCCCAAAACCATATATTTTTGGAAAGTACATATTCGGGCGAATTCAAAATTGGTACCCATGTCTTTCTACTTCAAACTACAGAGTCGCAGTGCTTTCCCAAAATTGCTAGTTTTGGTGAAATACCTGAAAATCACATCAAATCTTCCACTTTCAAGCACCATATCTCCCACATAACATTAGGTACCAAGAAAACACACCCTAAATATGAAAGCCAAGGATCCGCTGAACAGTTTGATGCCCATTGTGCATAGGATCAGCACTGTATCTGGCATTTAGAGACCCCATAAAGACGTCAGTGCATAGAGATTGCCCCAGAGGTCTCTTTAGCTACTGAAAATTCAACACGTTTACTGCATTTTCTGTGGGGTAAAAACATAAAAAAATACATTGACCCCCAAAACCATATATTTTTGGAAAGTACACATTCGGGCGAATTCAAAATTGGTACCCATGTCTTTCTACTCCAAACTACAGAGTCGCAGTGCTTTCCCAAAATTGCTAGTTTTGGTGAAATACCTGAAAATCACATCAAATCTTCCACTTTCAAGCACCATATCTCCCACATAACATTAGGTACCAAGAAAACACACCCTAAATATGAAAGCCAAGGATCCGCTGAACAGTTTGATGCCCATTGTGCATAGGATCAGTACTGTATCTGGCATTTAGAGACCCCATAAGGACGTCAGTGCATAGAGATTGCCCCAGAGGTCTCTTTAGCTACTGAAAATTCAACACGTTTACTGCATTTTCTGTGGGGTAAAAACACAAAAAAATACATTGACCCCCCAAAACCATATATTTTTGGAAAGTACACATTCGGCCGAATTCAAAATTGGTACCCATGTCTTTCTACTCCAAACTACAGAGTCGCAGTGCTTTCCCAAAATTGCTAGTTTTGGTGAAATACCTGAAAAACACATCAAATCTTCCACTTTCAAGCACCTTATCTCCCACATAACATTAGGTACCAAGAAAACACACCCGAAATATGAAAGCCTAGGGTCCGCTGAACAGTTTGATGCCCATTGTGCATAGGATCAGCACTGTATCTGGCATTTAGAGACCCCATAAGGACGTCAGTGCATAGAGATTGCCCCAGAGGTCTCTTTAGCTACTGAAAATTCAACACGTTTACTGCATTTTCTGTGGGGTAAAAACACAAAAAAATACATTGACCCCCCAAAACCATATATTTTTGGAAAGTACACATTCGGGCGAATTCAAAATTGGTACCCATGTCTTTCTACTCCAAACTACTGAGTCGCAATTCTTTCCCAAAATTGCCAGTTTTGATGAAATACCTAAAAATCACATCAAATCTTCCACTTTCAAGCACCTTATCTCCCACATAACATTAGGTACCAAAAGAACACACCCTAAATATGAAAGCCAAGGGTCCGCTGAACAGTTTGATGCCCATTGTGCATAGGAACACCAATGTATCTGGCATTTAGAGACCCCATAAGGAAGTTAGTGCATACAAATTGCCCAGGAGATCTCTTTAGCTACTGAAAATTCAATCCGTTTACTGCATTTTCTGTGGGGTAAAAACCCCAAAAAATACATTGACCCCCCAAAACCATATATTTTTGGAAAGTACATATTCGGGCGAATTCAAAATTGGTACCCATGTCTTTCTACTTCAAACTACAGAGTCGCAGTGCTTTCCCAAAATTGCTAGTTTTGGTGAAATACCTGAAAATCACATCAAATCTTCCACTTTCAAGCACCATATCTCCCACATAACATTAGGTACCAAGAAAACACACCCTAAATATGAAGCCAAGGATCCGCTGAACAGTTTGATGCCCATTGTGCATAGGATCAGCACTGTATCTGGCATTTAGAGACCCCATAAAGACGTCAGTGCATAGAGATTGCCCCAGAGGTCTCTTTAGCTACTGAAAATTCAACACGTTTACTGCATTTTCTGTGGGGTAAAAACATAAAAAAATACATTGACCCCCAAAACCATATATTTTTGGAAAGTACACATTCGGGCGAATTCAAAATTGGTACCCATGTCTTTCTACTCCAAACTACAGAGTCGCAGTGCTTTCCCAAAATTGCTAGTTTTGGTGAAATACCTGAAAATCACATCAAATCTTCCACTTTCAAGCACCATATCTCCCACATAACATTAGGTACCAAGAAAACACACCCTAAATATGAAAGCCAAGGATCCGCTGAACAGTTTGATGCCCATTGTGCATAGGATCAGTACTGTATCTGGCATTTAGAGACCCCATAAGGACGTCAGTGCATAGAGATTGCCCCAGAGGTCTCTTTAGCTACTGAAAATTCAACACGTTTACTGCATTTTCTGTGGGGTAAAAACACAAAAAAATACATTGACCCCCCAAAACCATATATTTTTGGAAAGTACACATTCGGCCGAATTCAAAATTGGTACCCATGTCTTTCTACTCCAAACTACAGAGTCGCAGTGCTTTCCCAAAATTGCTAGTTTTGGTGAAATACCTGAAAAACACATCAAATCTTCCACTTTCAAGCACCTTATCTCCCACATAACATTAGGTACCAAGAAAACACACCCGAAATATGAAAGCCTAGGGTCCGCTGAACAGTTTGATGCCCATTGTGCATAGGATCAGCACTGTATCTGGCATTTAGAGACCCCATAAGGACGTCAGTGCATAGAGATTGCCCCAGAGGTCTCTTTAGCTACTGAAAATTCAACACGTTTACTGCATTTTCTGTGGGGTAAAAACACAAAAAAATACATTGACCCCCC
This sequence comes from Xenopus tropicalis, assembly GCF_000004195.4. NCBI lineage: Eukaryota > Metazoa > Chordata > Amphibia > Anura > Pipidae > Xenopus > Xenopus tropicalis. Next base: position 94,244,839 of record NC_030677.2, read on the forward strand.
AAAACCATATATTTTTGGAAAGTACACATTCGGGCGAATTCAAAATTGGTACCCATGTCTTTCTACTCCAAACTACTGAGTCGCAATTCTTTCCCAAAATTGCCAGTTTTGATGAAATACCTAAAAATCACATCAAATCTTCCACTTTCAAGCACCTTATCTCCCACATAACATTAGGTACCAAAAGAACACACCCTAAATATGAAAGCCAAGGGTCCGCTGAACAGTTTGATGCCCATTGTGCATAGGAACACCAATGTATCTGGCATTTAGAGACCCCATAAGGAAGTTAGTGCATACAAATTGCCCAGGAGATCTCTTTAGCTACTGAAAATTCAATCCGTTTACTGCATTTTCTGTGGGGTAAAAACCCAAAAAAATACATTGACCCCCCAAAACCATATATTTTTGGAAAGTACACATTCGGGCGAATTCAAAATTGGTACCCATGTCTTTCTACTCCAAACTACAGAGTCGCAGTGCTTTCCCAAAATTGCTAGTTTTGGTGAAATACCTGAAAATCACATCAAATCTTCCACTTTCAAGCACCATATCTCCCACATAACATTAGGTACCAAGAAAACACACCCTAAATATGAAAGCCAAGGATCCGCTGAACAGTTTGATGCCCATTGTGCATAGGATCAGCACTGTATCTGGCATTTAGAGACCCCATAAGGACGTCAGTGCATAGAGATTGCCCCAGAGGTCTCTTTAGCTACTGAAAATTCAACACGTTTACTGCATTTTCTGTGGGGTAAAAACATAAAAAAATACATTGACCCCCAAAACCATATATTTTTGGAAAGTACACATTCGGGCGAATTCAAAATTGGTACCCATGTCTTTCTACTCCAAACTACAGAGTCGCAGTGCTTTCCCAAAATTGCTAGTTTTGGTGAAATACCTGAAAATCACATCAAATCTTCCACTTTCAAGCACCTTATCTCCCACATAACATTAGGTACCAAGAAAACACACCCGAAATATGAAAGCCTAGGGTCCGCTGAACAGTTTGATGCCCATTGTGCATAGGATCAGTACTGTATCTGGCATTTAGAGACCCCATAAGGACGTCAGTGCATAGAGATTGCCCCAGAGGTCTCTTTAGCTACTGAAAATTCAACACGTTTACTGCATTTTCTGTGGGGTAAAAACACAAAAAAATACATTGACCCCCCAAAACCATATATTTTTGGAAAGTACACATTCGGGCGAAGTCAAAATTGGTACCCATGTCTTTCTACTCCAAACTACAGAGTCGTAGTGCTTTCCCAAAATTGCTAGTTTTGGTGAAATACCTGAAAAACACATCAAATCTTCCACTTTCAAGCACCTTATCTCCCACATAACATTAGGTACCAAGAAAACACACCCTAAATATGAAAGCCAAGGGTCCGCTGAACAGTTTGATGCCCATTGTGCATAGGATCAGCACTGTATCTGGCATTTAGAGACCCCATAAGGAAGTTAGTGCATAGAGATTGCCCCAGAGGTCTCTTTAGCTACTGAAAATTCAACACGTTTACTGCATTTTCTGTGGGGTAAAAACACACAAAAATACATTGACCCCCCAAAACCATATATTTTTGGAAAGTACACATTCGGGCGAATTCAAAATTGGTACCCATGTCTTTCTACTCCAAACAACAGAGTCGTAGTGCTTTCCCAAAATTGCTAGTTTTGGTGAAATACCTGAAAATCACATCAAATCTTCCAATTTCAAGCACCATATCTCCCACATAACATTAGGTACCAAGAAAACACACCCTAAATATGAAAGCCAAGGGTCCGCTGAACAGTTTGATGCCCATTGTGCATAGGATCAGCACTGTATCTGGCATTTAGAGACCCCATAAGGACGTCAGTGCATACAAAGTGTATACACTGCAATATAAGCTACCGGCATGTGCATTATGCGGCATAAGGCCCCCTAACAGTAAGGAGACCCTAGAAAACTATACATTTTCCAAAAGTACACAATCTGACAAAACAAAAATGGGTAAATACATCTTTCTACTGCAAACTACCAAACTACAAAGCTATGCTAAACAGAACGATTTTTTTGACATTTCTGAAAATTGTCACAAAGCTTGCATTTTACCCCATTATGTACCCCCACATTTTGTACCGTATCAACATGAAACATTCTAAATATGAACACCAGGGGTCTACTGAACAGTTTGATGCCCTATATGCATAGATTTACCAAACTATGTGGGGTACAGGGGCACCCAAGTAAAAATAGTGCATATGAATTTTCACATAAGATGCTTCGGCTCATGCAGTTTTTGCACCCGGTATGTGTATTATGTGCCATACGACCACCTAACAGTAAGGAGACCCTAGAAAACCATATATTTTCCGAAAGTACACATTCTGACAAAACAAAAATGGGTAAATACATCTTTCTACTACAAACTACCAAACTACAAAGCTATGCTAAACAGAACGGTTTTTATGACATTTCTGAAAATTGTCACAAAGCTTGCATTTTACCCCATTATTTACCCCCACATTTTGTACCGTATCAACATAAAACATTCTAAATATGAACGCCAGGGGTCTACTGAACAGTTTGATGCCCTATATGCATAGATTTACCAAACTATGTGGGGTACAGGGGCACCCAAGTAAAAACAGTGCATATGAATTTTCACATAAGATGCTTCGGCTCATGCAGTTTTTGCACCCGGTATGTGTATTATGTGCCATACGACCACCTAACAGTAAGGAGACCCTAGAAAACCATATATTTTCCGAAAGTACACATTCTGACAAAACAAAAATGGGTAAATACATCTTTCTACTACAAACTACCAAACTACAAAGCTATGCTAAACAGAACGGTTTTTATGACATTTCTGAAAATTGTCACAAAGCTTGCATTTTACCCCATTATTTACCCCCACATTTTGTACCGTATCAACATAAAACATTCTAAATATGAACGCCAGGGGTCTACTGAACAGTTTGATGCCCTATATGCATAGATTTACCAAACTATGTGGGGTACAGGGGCACCCAAGTAAAAATAGTGCATATGAATTTTCACATAAGATGCTTCGGCTCATGCAGTTTTTGCACCCGGTATGTGTATTATGTGCCATACGACCACCTAACAGTAAGGAGACCCTAGAAAACCATATATTTTCCGAAAGTACACATTCTGACAAAACAAAAATGGGTAAATAAAACTTTCTACTGCAAACTACCAAATTACAAAGCTATGCTAAACAGAACGGTTTTTGTGACATTTCTGAAAATCGTCACAAAGCTTGCATGTTGCCCCATTATGTACCCCACATTTAGTAACGTACCAACATAAAACACTCTAAGTATGAACGCCACTAGTCTACTGAACAGTTTGATGCCCAATATGAATAGATTTACCAAACTATGTGGGGTACAGAGGATGCCAAATTGAAATACAGCAGACAAAATGTCCATGTGCAAAGACAAGTAACAAAGAACAATGTAAAAAGCACTAAAATGGATAAAGATAAAAAAAAAATCACTAAAATCATTTTTTTTTTTTGCCTAATAATATCTGCGGGCAGAATAACAGTTTGAGTATTTTGGCTAGAGCAAATAAGTTTTACAGACAAAGTCAAGCGAACAACAACTATGCATAACTGAAAATGCTATAAAATGGCTAAACATGCAGTAAAATACCCAAAAATCCACCAAAATCACAGAAAATGTAGTAGAAACACCAAAATAATACACAAAAGGTATTGCGCAGTGCGGTTAGCGAATACACTATCCGCAATGGCAATAAAACATTTTTTTCAGGCAAGAATAAAAACGATGCGATTAGAAAAAAAAAAATAATTACAAAATTACATAAGTGTGTAAGTGTGTGTGTACATGTGTGTAAAATGTGTTTTGTGTGCATGTGTGCGAGTGTGCAACCAAGTGTGAGTTTTCTCTAAGTGCTGTCTCCCAAAAATGCATGTGTGTGTGTATAAGTGTGAGTATAAGTGTGTATTAGTGTAATAAATGTGTGATTGTGTGTTTGTGTGTGTATTTGCCACTTACTTGGGGTCTAGGTGAGGATCTGCAGGAGAAACACGATCTGGCCCAGCAACAGCATCAGCTCATGTGAGGGGGCGTGTCAGGAAGCAGGGGGGCCAGAGGGGGAAGCTGCAGAAGGGAGAGGAGCTGCCGGCAAAGCCACGTGGATGGCAGGTGAGTTGTATGTGGCCCCTGGGCAATCGCTACCCAGGGGCCACTCGTTCCCCACCTCTGACTATTGTCTGGAGGCTGGGGAACGAGTGGGGAGCGAAGGAATGGCTTGAAAAGCCATTCCTCCGCTCCCAAAACCGGAAGTGCAGCAGGACGTAGAATCTACGTTCTGTGGCACTTTGGTCCTTTGATACACAGGACGTAGATTCTACGTCCTGTGGCACTAAAAAGGTTAAAGCTTCGTATGGGTTTTTGCGTAAGTTTAGATGTAGCACTGAAAAGATCAGGTTATAGACTCTTGCCCAGTATCTAACTGCTTTAGGACAGTGCCACCATATATGTCCCATGGTCCCCGGGGCCGAGCATCCCCTGAAACATCGATTGTTCCCATTGTGATATATCCGTGCTAACCTGACTGGAGTTAGGTACCATCGAAATAATACCTTATACCCAGCTTCCGATAAGATTGTATTTGCTGAGCTGCATTTTAGATTTTCCCATAGCTGGGGCCACTGCTCTTCCGTGAGGGTTACACCTAAGTCGTTACCCCATTATGCAATATATGAGGTTAATGTATTAATTTAGAACCTGCATATAGTGCCAGAGAAAAAACTTGTGACTTTTGGATCGCAACCAGAATATTTTCGCACGACCAAAAAAAGGCTCACCTGTCATATTAGTGAGAACTGTAGTAGTCCAAAATTACCTTACCTGCCAAAAGACTTTCAAGGTTCTGAAAGTCTGAATTCTCTTACATTGCTCTTTCAGTGGTACAGTAGTTGGCCACAGGCTAGTTTATTGCAATGCAAAAAAAAAAAAAAAAAAAAAAAGATATCTGTTGATATATGGACCTGTGGTCCAACACTGTACAATGCAGTGCAGTTCACCAACAATGAATTACATATAAATACAGGTATAGGATCTATTATCCAGAATACTCTGGACCTGGGGTTTTCCGCATAAAGGATATTTTCGTTATTTGGATCTCCTTAATTCTGCTAAAGATTAAACGTTGAATAAATCCAATAGAGTTCTTTTTCCATCAGTATGGTTTCATGCACTCTAGCTACCATCAAGTACAATTAAAAGACTGGTACTTTGATACTTATGGTGGCATAAGAATAAACAAATACTTCCACCTAGTAGAGTGAACTTTGCTCTCTTTTATTACACTATTTATTATACTCAGTATGCAGCGCTTCCTCAGTAATATTTTCATTTGAATTTTAAAAAATGAATGTTCCAGTGATGGAAGTAGATATTTATTACGACATCAAGCCACAAAATCAACATATCTTTGCAAATGTTTAACAGCTACATTTTTATTTTAGACATAATGAAAAGACATTGAACAGTTTATTATCACAGTAATGTGTTTGGGAAGTTTGTTCTTTCTCCTAGGAAAAATGGTCGTGAGGTGGTTCACCTTCAGGTCAACTTTTAGTATGTTATAGCCAATTATTACCAACTTTTCAGTTGTTTTTCATTTTTTATTTGTTATAGTTTTTTGATGAATTTGAATGATTTGCCTTTCTATTCTGGCTCTTTTTGGGGGGTCACTGATCCCAGCAATCAACATTTTTACTTGTCTTTCTATTTAGGCCCTTCTCTATACATGTTATATTCCTGTCTCTCTTTCAAACCACTGCCTGGTTGCTAGGTCAAATTGGACCCTAGCAACCAGATAGCTGCTGAAATTGTAACTGGAGAGCTGCTGAACGAAAAGCTAGATACTTCAAAACCTCAAATAATAAAATTGCAAATTGTCTCAAAGTAGCACTTTCTTCATTATACTTAAAGTTAATCTAAAGGTGAGTTACCCCTTTAAAACAACATTAGGGCTTATTTACTAAAGGAGCAAAGTGCAAAAACAGCCACAGGGTTCCATACCCTTTCTTGCATTTTCTCATGTCAACAGTTAGTTATAACACATGGTATAGTATGTAACATATGTGGTTATGAGCAATTTTAAGCTGAAAAGGCACCCAGCATTATGCCCATTGTTTACAGAGAATAGTGTTTGGTGCATTTTAAGTGGACCAAACGAGGGAAATTTTATCATTCTTACCGTAATTTCTCGTTCCTGGACTCCGAAGAAACAGCATATACCATGGGTTATCCCCGCCCCTCCAGTTGATAGGACAGGCCCTCCACCTTCCCAATTAAAAATGCATATAAGCTCTCCCTCCACCGCCGCTCGCTGTCTAGTTCCAAAGCCACAAACCTGGGTGGGCATGGTATATGCTGTTTCTTCGGAGTCCAGGAAAGAGAAATTACGGTAAGTATGATAAAATTTCTCTCATTCCTGGACTCCTTGAAACAGCATATACCAAGGGACTTACCAAAGCTAGCAGAGAGGGAAGAAGAATATAATATGATGAAAAAAATTTTTTACTGATTGACAAAATTCAAAATAGATAATGCAAACCTGGGTGGGCATGGTATATGCTGTTTCTTCGGAGTCCAGGAAAGAGAAATTACGGTAAGTATGATAAAAATTTCCCTCATTCCTGGACTCCTTGAAACAGCATATACCAAGGGACTTACCAAAGCTAGCAGGGAGGGAAGAAGAATATAATATGCTGAAATTTTTTTTTACTGATTGACAAAATTCAAAATAGATAATGCAAAGGTCGAGTCCTGCTGACTACGGACATCCGGCTTGTAGAACTGAATAAAGGTCTCAGGTCTGGCCCAGATAGCTGCTATGCATACCTCCTCGACCGACACTTCCCCTTTAACGGCCCAGGACGTAGCCACCGCTCTCGTAGAATGTGCACTGAAAAGATCAGGTTATAGACTCTTGCCCAGTATCTAACTGCTTTAGGACAGTGCCACCATATATGTCCCATGGTCCCCGGGGCCGAGCATCCCCTGAAACATCGATTGTTCCCATTGTGATATATCCGTGCTAACCTGACTGGAGTTAGGTACCATCGAAATAATACCTTATACCCAGCTTCCGATAAGATTGTATTTGCTGAGCTGCATTTTAGATTTTCCCATAGCTGGGGCCACTGCTCTTCCGTGAGGGTTACACCTAAGTCGTTACCCCATTATGCAATATATGAGGTTAATGTATTAATTTAGAACCTGCATATAGTGCCAGAGAAAAAACTTGTGACTTTTGGATCGCAACCAGAATATTTTCGCACGACCAAAAAAAGGCTCACCTGTCATATTAGTGAGAACTGTAGTAGTCCAAAATTACCTTACCTGCCAAAAGACTTTCAAGGTTCTGAAAGTCTGAATTCTCTTACATTGCTCTTTCAGTGGTACAGTAGTTGGCCACAGGCTAGTTTATTGCAATGCAAAAAAAAAAAAAAAAAAGATATCTGTTGATATATGGACCTGTGGTCCAACACTGTACAATGCAGTGCAGTTCACCAACAATGAATTACATATAAATACAGGTATAGGATCTATTATCCAGAATACTCTGGACCTGGGGTTTTCCGCATAAAGGATATTTTCGTTATTTGGATCTCCTTAATTCTGCTAAAGATTAAACGTTGAATAAATCCAATAGAGTTCTTTTTCCATCAGTATGGTTTCATGCACTCTAGCTACCATCAAGTACAATTAAAAGACTGGTACTTTGATACTTATGGTGGCATAAGAATAAACAAATACTTCCACCTAGTAGAGTGAACTTTGCTCTCTTTTATTACACTATTTATTATACTCAGTATGCAGCGCTTCCTCAGTAATATTTTCATTTGAATTTTAAAAAATGAATGTTCCAGTGATGGAAGTAGATATTTATTATGACATCAAGCCACAAAATCAACATATCTTTGCAAATGTTTAACAGCTACATTTTTATTTTAGACATAATGAAAAGACATTGAACAGTTTATTATCACAGTAATGTGTTTGGGAAGTTTGTTCTTTCTCCTAGGAAAAATGGTCGTGAGGTGGTTCACCTTCAGGTCAACTTTTAGTATGTTATAGCCAATTATTACCAACTTTTCAGTTGTTTTTCATTTTTTATTTGTTATAGTTTTTTGATGAATTTGAATGATTTGCCTTTCTATTCTGGCTCTTTTTGGGGGGTCACTGATCCCAGCAATCAACATTTTTACTTGTCTTTCTATTTAGGCCCTTCTCTATACATGTTATATTCCTGTCTCTCTTTCAAACCACTGCCTGGTTGCTAGGTCAAATTGGACCCTAGCAACCAGATAGCTGCTGAAATTGTAACTGGAGAGCTGCTGAACGAAAAGCTAGATACTTCAAAACCTCAAATAATAAAATTGCAAATTGTCTCAAAGTAGCACTTTCTTCATTATACTTAAAGTTAATCTAAAGGTGAGTTACCCCTTTAAAACAACATTAGGGCTTATTTACTAAAGGAGCAAAGTGCAAAAACAGCCACAGGGTTCCATACCCTTTCTTGCATTTTCTCATGTCAACAGTTAGTTATAACACATGGTATAGTATGTAACATATGTGGTTATGAGCAATTTTAAGCTGAAAAGGCACCCAGCATTATGCCCATTGTTTACAGAGAATAGTGTTTGGTGCATTTTAAGTGGACCAAACGAGGGAAATTTTATCATTCTTACCGTAATTTCTCGTTCCTGGACTCCGAAGAAACAGCATATACCATGGGTTATCCCCGCCCCTCCAGTTGATAGGACAGGCCCTCCACCTTCCCAATTAAAAATGCATATAAGCTCTCCCTCCACCGCCGCTCGCTGTCTAGTTCCAAAGCCACAAACCTGGGTGGGCATGGTATATGCTGTTTCTTCGGAGTCCAGGAAAGAGAAATTACGGTAAGTATGATAAAATTTCTCTCATTCCTGGACTCCTTGAAACAGCATATACCAAGGGACTTACCAAAGCTAGCAGAGAGGGAAGAAGAATATAATATGATGAAAAAAATTTTTTACTGATTGACAAAATTCAAAATAGATAATGCAAACCTGGGTGGGCATGGTATATGCTGTTTCTTCGGAGTCCAGGAAAGAGAAATTACGGTAAGTATGATAAAAATTTCCCTCATTCCTGGACTCCTTGAAACAGCATATACCAAGGGACTTACCAAAGCTAGCAGGGAGGGAAGAAGAATATAATATGCTGAAATTTTTTTTTACTGATTGACAAAATTCAAAATAGATAATGCAAAGGTCGAGTCCTGCTGACTACGGACATCCGGCTTGTAGAACTGAATAAAGGTCTCAGGTCTGGCCCAGATAGCTGCTATGCATACCTCCTCGACCGACACTTCCCCTTTAACGGCCCAGGACGTAGCCACCGCTCTCGTAGAATGTGCTTTCAATTTTTGAGGTGTTTGTAACCCCTGCTCCTTATATGCTATAGAAATGCAAGATGTAATCCATCTACTAATAGTTCTTTTGGAAGCCACATAGCCTCTGTGCGCCCCCTGTAGAATCACAAATAGACGATCAGTCTTCCTAATTGGTTCTGTTCTTTTAACAAATACTTCTAGAGCTCTAGCTGGATCCAGCTCCCGTAACTTAGGTTGAGATTTAATCATTTCTTCAGGAACTCTAGGAATAACAATATCCTGGGAAAGATGGAAATTTGACACTATCTTAGGTAAAAATGAAGGATCTGGTCTTAAAATGATTTTATCTGAAAGACACTGAAACAATTCCATCTTAATAGATAGAGCCTGCAGTTCACTGATGCGTCTAGCAGAGACAATCGCGATTAAGAAGGCAATTTTCAAGCAAATCAAGTAATTCCTCAGTAAATTTTTCTAACGGAACAAATGGAGGCTCGGATAACATAGCAAGTACTTTAGGAAGATCCCAAGGAGGAAAGAATGATCTAGCCTTAGGCTTAAGTTTCTGTATGAACATATCATTAGAAAGTCTTATTCCTGAAAGAGCTGAAATAGTTGAGATCTGCACTTTAAGAGCACTAGGGCTTAGTCCCTTTTCCAGCCCCATCTGAAGGAACTCTAATACTTCAACAGTAGTAGGCTTAACCAGATCCAGGTTTCTATCCAAACACCACTGAACAAATTTATCCCAGATTCTGTAATAAGTAGACTTGGTAGAAGGGTTTCTAGAAGCCATTAGAGTAGAGATCACACGCTCTGAACAACCAACTTCTCCTAATCTAGATTCCTCAATTTCCAGGCCGCTAAATTGAAGACCTGAGGATCCGGATGTTGTATAGGACCCTGACGTAGAAGGCAGGGGAACTGGTTCAATAGGATAGGAGGGCAGCAAGCCAAGCTCTTCAGAATCGGGAACCAGACTCTCCGCAGCCAGAGGGGTGCAACCAGGATAATAGTTACTTTTTCTGAGGCTATTCTCTTCAACTGTGGGAGTAACAAAGGAAAGCGGGGAAAGGCATATCCTCTCTTGAAGTGCCAGTGAGCTGTTAAGGCATCCACTGCCTCTGCCCCTTTCGAAGGGAATCTTGTCATGAATCTCTGGACTTTTCTGTAGGAAGAGGTTGCAAAGAGATCTACTTCTGGAAGACCCCAGATTTTTGTGATATACTTGAAAGCCTTCTCCTCCAACTCCCATTCTCCAGGTTGAACTTGCGTTCCACCATGTTTCTTTACGTACTGTACCGCAACAGTATTGTCTAGCCTGCACAGAAGAGCCTTCCCTCTGAGAACTGGGGCAAAAGTCTGGATCACTTCCCAAAGTGCTCTTATCTCCAGCACATTCGAAGGAACATCGCGCAGTCTGTATTTCCAATGACCCTGAGCAGAATATGTGAGCCCCCATCCCATGGCTGATGCATCTGACATCAGTACTTCCCACTGAATCTTCCCCAACTGTTGCTTCCTCTCTAGGTTCTTTTGAACCAACCACCACCTTAACTGCAGCCGAACATAAGGAGGTAAGATGAAAGACTGGACAAGGTTCACCTCCCGAGGAACCAAATCTGAAGCACTCTGGAAGAGAAAGAGTCATGTGTCTTGTATTTATGATGGCCCCCAAAAACTTGATCTCCTGTGAAGGAAGCAAATTGCTCTTTTCCCAATTGACGAGCCATAAATGGGACTGAAGACTCTGCAGAACTATCTGAACATCTGCTACTAACTTCTCCCTGGAAGGAGCTTTGACCAGAAGATCGTCCAGATAATGTAAAATCTGTACTCCCAGAATCCTCAGATGAGCTACTAAAGCTATCAGAATCAGAAAGTGGAGAAACCATCCCTTAACAGAGGCGGGGGACTTTGACACCATCTGTCTGCTACATACAATGCTGTTCTAACATCTGTACCCCGGCAGTTTCAGAACTCTTCACACATCCATTCATGCAACTCTAACAAGTAACACCTGTTTGAAGAGTTGCATGATACTTGGGCAATCCTTTCAAAGTAACTCCACAGCATTCACACCTCTGTGAGTTTCAGATGTCACCTTTCTGAAGAGTTACATAGTGCCATTGTGATTGGATTAGTGGAAGAGTATATATGCTGAGGACTTCCCATACCAGTCAGTTGAACTGAAGAAGCTGCTCGGATGAGTAGTGAAACGTCTTCAATGATTACTAAACAAGTCCAGTTGCTTCAAATTTATTTATACTAGATACATTTTAGTAGTGTGATATTTTTTGTCACCAGGGTCAGACTGGAAAATTCCCACCTGTCCCCAAACAGTCTGTGATACCTTTCATTATGCCTCTAATTCTAACGCATCCAGTAACAATGATGCTGACCACACCATATTATGGTATGGTCCAATACATATGACACCTTCAATCTTTTTTCTTGATGCTTATGGTGCAGCTTTGCAGTGCAGCGAATTCGTGTAACTGCACACCTTTTGCTACGTGCCTAAATATCTGTATCAAGACAGGTTAATGATTAATATTTCTGCTACGACTTTGAGCTGATAATTCCCTTTTTTAGAATTGTAGTGGCTACATATGAGGCAGCCACAGGAATTTCATCCCCCTGGTTTTGCTTAGTCTATCTTTTGCCAGTGAACTGTGAACCATTAACCATTAATTGAAACGCTATTGTCAACAATGTTACATAATCCAGGGCAAATATTTAGTCATTTGTTTTAAAACAAGATTTCAGCATTTATTTTTTAAATGAAAACATAGTCTATTGTAACTTGTTGTTTGAAGAATAATCCACCAACAAATCAAAAAGGTGGAGATAGTTCTTACATTAAATATACATTGGTTCCTGGATGTCAAATTAGTCATCACGCAATGAAATTTACATAAGTTTTCCACATACTTACTCAAGTAATCTGTTTGTTTATTGTATACACATATGTATCATACAAAGCTGCAGAATATTTTAGCTCTTTAAAAATACATGATAATAATATTAATGTGCCCTTCTTAGGTTTATATTCATTTCCAAAAATTTTATGAATGTGCACCTCTGGGATAAGCTTGTTTGCCAACCTTTCCAAAGGAGCGGATCTTAGAGTATGGCCAGCTTTACTTTCCATGCCCTTTTATTAAAACCTTCTGTTAAAGGAACAGTAACACCGACAAATATGTGTTTTAAAGTAATAAAAGTATCATGTACTTAAAGTATCATGTAATTAAAGTATACTGCACTGGTACAACTTGTGTGTTTGATTCAGAATGACTGCTATGGTTTATATACAGGTCCTTTTCAAAAAATTAGCATATTGTGATAAAGTTCATTATTTTCTGTAATGTACTGATAAACATTAGACTTTCATATATTTTAGATTCATTACACACAACTGAAGTAGTCCAAGCCTTTTCTTGTTTTAATATTGATGATTGTGGCATACAGCTCATGAAAACCCAAAATTCCTATCTCAAAAAATTAGCATATCATGAAAAGGGCTATTAACCTAATCATCTGAATCAACTAATTAACTCTAAAAACCTTAAAAAGATTCCTGAGGTATTTAGAAACTCCCAGCCTGGTTCATTACTCAAAACCGCAATCATGGGTAAGACTGCCAACCTGACTGCTGTCCAGAAGGCCATCATTGACACCCTCAAGCAAGAGGGTAAGACACAGAAAGAAATTTCTGAACGAATAGGCTGTTCCCAGAGTGCTGTATCAAGGCACCTCAGTGGGAAGTCTGTGGGAAGGAAAAAGTGTGGCAGAAAACGCTGCACAACGAGAAGAGGTGACCGGGCCCTGAGGAAGATTGTGGAGAAGGACCGATTCCTGACCTTGGGGGACCTGCGGAAGCAGTGGACTGAGTCTGGAGTAGAAACATCCAGAGCCACCGTGTACAGGCGTGTGCAGGAAATGGGCTACAGGTGCTGCATTCCCCAGGTCAAGCCACTTTTGAACCAGAAAGAGCGGCAGAAGTGCCTGACCTGGGCTACAGAGAAGCAGCACTGGACTGTTGCTCAGTGGTCCAAAGTATGTCATTCGGAAATCAAGGTGCCAGAGTCTGGAGGAAGACTGGGGAGAGGGAAATACCAAAATGCCTGAAGTCCAGTGTCAAGTACCCACAGTCAGTGATGGTCTGGGGTGCCATGTCAGCTGCTGGTGTTGGTCCACTGTGTTTTATCAAGGGCAGGGTCAATGCAGCTAGCTATCAGGAGATTTTGGAGCACTTCATGCTTCCATCTGCTGAATGGAAGCTTTATGGAGATGAAGATTTCATTTTTCAGCACAACCTGGCACCTGCTCACAGTGCCAAAACCACTGGTAAATGGTTTACTGACCATGGTATTACTGTGCTCAATTGGCCTGCCAACTCTCCTGACCTGAACCCCATAGAGAATCTGTGGGATATTGTGAAGAGAAAGTTGAGAGACACAAGACCCAACACTCTGGATGAGCTTAAGGCCGCTATTGAAGCATCCTGGGCCTCCATAACACCTGAGCAGTGCCACAGGCTAATTGCCTCCATGCCACGCCACATTGAAGCAGTCATTTCTGCAAAAGGATTCCCGACCAAGTATTGAGTGCATAACTGAACATAATTATTTGAAGGTTGACTTTTTTTGTATTAAAAACACTTTTCTTTTATTGGTCGGATGAAATATGCTAATTTTATGAGATAGGAATTTTGGGTTTTCATGAGCTGTATGCCACAATCATCAATATTAAAACAAGAAAAGGCTTGAACTACTTCAGTTGTGTGTAATGAATCTAAAATATATGAAAGTCTAATGTTTATCAGTACATTACAGAAAATAATGAACTTTATCACAATATGCTAATTTTTTGAAAAGGACCTGTAAATAAAGTGCTGAGTAGCCATGGGGCAGCCATTCAAGCTGAAAAGAGAGAAAAGGCACATGTTACTTAGCTCTGTAATAAAATGCAACAGTATTCTACAGACTGCAACTGTTATCTGCAATATAACCTGTGTCTGAAATGGCTGCCCCCATGGCTAGACAGCAGCTTGTTTATATAAACTATAGTAGTCATTTTGAATCAAATGCACTATTTGTACCAGAGCAGGGAAACATTACATATTACTTTAAAACACTTCTATTTTTTGGTGTTATTTTTCCTTTAATTTATTTATGCATGTGCCCAGTTTCCAGTTGTTGTTCTTTTGCTGGTGTGGAATGTCAATGTCATATTATTAACAAGTAATGCTTCCAATAAGTAGGATTAGTCTTTTTTTAGAATTCCATTTCCAAATAAAATGTCTCTTATACATTTTAACATTCCTTTTCTGCAAACCTGGCAGGAATAGTTCTGATTAATTATTAACAAACAATGATGCTGGAATTCTGGAAAAACAACACTACTCTATGGGGGAAAACACATGGCAGTTGCTCTTGAAATAGCCTCTTTCAGTTTTGGTCTCCCGCTACCTTTCGTCATTCCCTCCATTTTCAGTTTCACTGCCGAATTTAACATATGCATGTGCAGTATGCAATCAGTAAGGTCAGCAAGAGCTTTGTGTGCATGCTGCAAGTCCTCAGAGGTTCCAAAGAATTACTTCACCGGCATGCACACACAATGACATCACTTCCAAGAGCTGTTACATTTGATGTGTAAAGGGAGAGGTTTATTTTTAACACATACTGACTTTTTCAGTACGCCACCATCTTACATTGCTTTGCAGTTTAGTAGTGTAAAGTGAGTGAGATTCGGCCTCAGTGCAAATGTTAATTAAGTTGCGATTGAATTGAGATTAAAAAGTTAAAATATAGGTCATTGGGTCTAGGAAAAGAGGGTATGAAGTCACTAGTAAGCAGGGCCACTGTGGAACAGGAGGTGTACTATAGCAATTAGAAAAATTGGAAACTGAATAAAATAACGTAAAATTAATACATTTAACAAGATCGTGTTAACCACACTCCTTGCCATCACCAATAGTAGCTCAGCTATTGCTTGAAATCAGCATGTACTATTTACAATAGGAAAAAAAAGGCAAAATCAGCTGTCTTTTGTAGATGCATTTGTCTTAGAACTATGGATTGAACTGAATCTTTGAAAATTCAGATACCTTGCTAGTAGAGTCTAAATTTTGGTCTCTGCCGTTGTGTAACTACCAAGCTAGTATAGATGGGGCAGTGGGATTAGTCATGGGGAGGAGTCAGGGGGGCATACAGTTTACCAGGCAAGTTAAATAGAGGTAGAAAGGGGTATTGCAGCTAGGAGTAAAAAGAATCCAAAATTATTTTTTGAAATATGTAAATAGTAAAAAAATTAAACAAGAAGAGGTAGGACCCTTCTTATCACAGGGGAGTTAGTTGGTTGATGAGAACAAGGAAATAGCAGACATTTCAAACTGTTATTTTTCATCTGTCTACACAACTGAGGAGCCAGTTAATCAAGGCTTGCCTTTTAACAGACCCAATTCTATTAATGTAACTACTTTTGCATGGGCCACTCAGAAGGAAATTCAAAAGAGACTTCAACATGTAAAGGTAAACAAAGGTCCAGGACCGGTTGGTATTCTTCCCAGGATATTAAAAGAGCTTAGCGGTATGACTGCCAAACCTCTTCACTTAATTTTTCAGAATTGATTGAGGTCTGGAATGGTGCCGAGAAACCGACAAATTGCTAATGTGGTGGTAGGAAAGCTTTTGGAAGGAGTATTAAAGGATAGGATACTTGAATACATTGCAAATCACAATACTATAAGTTTGTGCCAGCATGGTTTTATGTATAACAGATCTTGCCAGACTAATTTAGTTGCTTTTTTTGTGCAGGTGCACAGGAACTTCAATGATGAAATGGCAGTGGATGTCATCTACTTGGGCTTTGCTAAAGCATTTGATACAGTACTGCACAGAAAGTTAGTGATAAAATTGGCCTAGAACATAATATTTGTAATTGGATAGAGAACTGGCTGAAGGCTACATTACCAAGAGTGGTGGTAAATGGAACCTTTGCTAATTGGACCAGTGTTATTAGAGGAGTACAGCAGGGGTCAGTCCTTGGTCCTTTGATTTTTAACTTGTTTATTGATGACCTGGTGGTGGGCATACAAAGTATTGTTTAAATTTTTGCTGCTGATACTAAATTGTGCAAAACTATAAGCGATAGATATAACGGAGCACAGACAAGGGGTAGGCAAGAGTCGATCCTACCTCGCACTGCTAAGAAGTTCTCTGATGCTGCAGAATAGGGCCAGATGGGCAGATTTTGGGGTTCATGGATGGTAGACTGAAAGCACCCCTGAAAACTCCTATGTACCAGTTTTGTGATTAGTCACAGAATTCTGCTGAGTGGTTCTATGATATCATGGATATCTATGATATTATGAAGTACAATCTGATTGGTCAGATGGGAGGAATGTGATGGGGGTAAATGGATGGCAGACTGAAACTCAGTGCCTTTGAAAACACTGGTCACAAAACTGTTGACATGCACCTCAGGCTAGTGATCTTTTTAAAGGGGATATATAGCATACATTTTTACAATGCACTAAGCCATGTAAAAAACTGTAAAATAGAAGGAAGTGCTTTTATTTTAATACCTTTGGGTTCAAATATGTCCATAACTGCTTGAAAACTGTGCTCTACCCAGGCCTTATGCCAGCTTCCGGTTTAGACTCTTCAGTATATGGCTCAGAGCCCCCGGCCCTCATAGACTTCTATGACACCCCCTCACCTACTTAAAGTGAAGAGAATATTCATAGAGTGGGCGGGGCTTAGCGAGCTCACAGACAGTCCTTTCCTGCTCTACTCACTCCTCTCCCCCCCTCCCCTCCCCTCCCCCCCTGGCAGCAGCATAAGCAGAGAGACACAGAAGGAGGGAGGGGTTTTCCCTGCTGCTGCTGAGTAAAGCCTGTCAGTCAGTGCTCTGACCTTTTCCTGTGGGAGATTGAAGGACACTGCCATGTCTCATTTTGCTCTGGCTTCAGACTTGAGCGGTTGTCTCTGCAGCTCTCATATAATGGCAGTTTTAGGAGGTAAAATGCTTTCAAAACATCTTTCTTTCTGCATCATTTCACATTTTGAGGGAGGATGAATATTATAACTGAATATGAACTTTATATAAAATGTCTCCTTTAAAGGAGAGGATCACAGGCTTGGGCTAGGAGAAAAACAGTTATGTTCACTGAGGGTGAAACTCCTGTGATTTGAAGTTTCCTTCCCCTTTTAATACCTGACTTAACTTTATTTATTTCCTGTAAATAAAAATGTTATCATATTATCCCCAAAATTGGCATCTTCCTTTTTTTCATTTGTATTTATTAACTTCCTGGATTTAGTATTAAGAATATATAAAAAGCTGCATGGAAATGTTGGTCCTGAAACACCAAAATCTAAGATCTCAGATACATAGCTGATTCAGCACTGACAGACAAGACATTGTTTATGAATTTATTAGAAATCATTCAGGCTCTATAATGATTAATATTAGGGATGCACCGAATCCAGGATTTGGTTCGGTATTGGAGCAGGGTTCGGTTTCGGGCGAATCTATGGTCCTGGCCGACCCGAATCCGAATCCTAATTAGCATAAATTAACAATCAGAATTTTTAACCCTTCCCGTTCCTAATTAGCATATGCTAATTCGGATTCGGTATTCGACCAAATCCATCAGGGTGGGTTTGGGGGTTCTTGCGAACCCAAAAAAGTGGGTTTGGTGCATCCCTAATTAATTTACTTACTTACTTACTTACTTACTTAGCTTCCTTACTGTCTGCACCCCTAAGTTCTTCTATTCTTATAATTAATTCTCACTCTGCTGTAGTTAAAACATTTCTATAAATGTGAAGTATACCAACCCAAAAACTAGTTCTTCGTATGACATTAAAAACCTGCTAAGACTGGGGGGAGCCCTTGTCAGAGCTGCTTGTGTTTTTGTCATAATTCTGTGCTTATTTCTTTACATTTCATTAACATTTATTTATAAAGCGCCAACATATTCCGCAGCGCTGTACAATAAGTGGGTTACATACGTTGGACATACAGAGTAACATATAAAGCAATCAGTAACCGATACAAGAGGTGAAGAGGGCCCTGCCCAAAAGAGCTTACAATCTACAAGGAGAAAGGGTTGAGACACAAGGTGTGGGAATGGGCATGACCAGAGTTGTGAGAGGTGTGGCACAGGGTATTGTTAAACTAGATTAGGGTAAGCTTCTCTGAATAAATGTGTTTTTAGAGATCTCTTGAAGGCAGAGAGATTGGGAGAAAGTCTGACAGTTTGTGGGAGCGAATTCCAGAGAAGGGGGGCAGCCCTTGCAAAGTCTTGAATGCGAGCGTGTGAGGAGGGAATGAGAGAGGAGTTGAGGAGCAGGTCAGTAGAGGAGCGTAACAAGCGGGTTGGATGGTACCTAGAGATGAGTTTAGAGATGTAGGGTGGGGCAGAGTTATGGACTGCTTTAAATGTGAGGGTCATTAGTTTGAATTTTATCCTGGATGGTAGGGGAAGCCAGTGCAGGGATTGGCAGAGTGGCACAGCAGAGGAGGAGCGGTTAGAGAGGTGTATGAGCCTGGCAGCAGTATTCATTATGGACTGGAGAGGGGACAGTCTTTGGAGGGGAAGGCCAATTAATAGGGAGTTACAGTAGTCCAGGCGAGATATTATAAGAGAGTGAATAAGAATTTTGGCAGCATCTTGGGTAATAAATGATCGGATTTTGGAGATATTTCTTAGGTGAAAGTGACATGATTTGATGAGTGATTGGATATGAGGAGTGAAGGACAGGGCAGAATCAAGGATAACCCCAAGGCACCGGGCCTGGGAAGATGGGGTGATGGTAGAATTATTAACTGTTATAGATACCTCGGGAACAATGTGGGCGTTGGATGGGGGAAAGAGAACCAGTTCAGTTTTAGAGAGGTTTAATTTAAGGTAACGTTGGGACATCCAAGTGGAGATAGCGGACAGGCAGGAAGAGACGCGAGTTAGAAGCTCTGGGTTGAGATCAGGAGAGGAAAGATAGATCTGAGTATCGTCAGCATAGAGGTGGTACTGAAAGCCAAAAGAATTGATTAATTTGCCAAGTGAGGAGGTATAGAGAGAAAATAGTAAGGGGCCCAGGACAGAGCCTTGAGGAACCCCAACAGAAAGAGGCAAGGGAGAAGATGATTCACTATTGTAAGAGACACTGAAGGATCGATCTGAGAGATAAGATGAAAACCAGGATAAGGCAGTGTCACGAAGGTCAAGAGAGCAGAGAGTCTGGAGGAGAAGAGAGTGATCCACAGTGTCAAAAGCAGCAGAGAGATCGAGAAATATTAGTAGTGAGTAGTGTTTTTTGGCTTTAGCCGATAGGAGGTCATTTGTTAGTCGGGTTAGAGCAGTTTCAGTGGAGTGTTGTTGTCTAAAACCAGATTGTAGGGGATCCAGGAGGTTATTGTCAGAGAGGAATAGCGTCAGTCGGTTGTATACTAGGCGCTCAAGCAGTTTGGAGATGAATGGGAGCAGAGAGATAGGTCGGAGGTTAGTAGGATTGGAGGGATCAAGGGAGGGTTTTTTCAGAATAGGGGTTACCAGTGCATGTTTCAGTTGGGAGGGAAAGATTCCAGTAGAGAGCGAGAGATTGAACAGATGAGTTAAGGTTTTAATAAGACAGGGGTTGGCATTACGTAGAAGTTTGGTAGGAATGGGATCAAGCAGGCAGGTAGTAAGGTGAGAGGAAGACAACAGTTTTGAGACTTCCTCTTCAGTCACTGGGGAGAAGGAGCCAAGAAGAGACTGGGTAGCATGTAGGGAGGGAGGGAAATGGTTATGGGGATGAAGTTGTGCAATGTCACTTCGGATGGTGTCAATTTTATTTTTAAAGTGCTCGGCAATAGCTTGAGCAGTGACTTTATCAACTTCCCATCAACTAATGTGTAAACGTTAGGGATGGACTGAATCCAGGATTCAGTTTGAGAATCGGCCAAGATTCTGCCTTTTTCAGCAGGATTTGGATTCGGCATCCGTAATATAACATGGACTGAATCCAGGATTCAGTTTGAGATTCGGCCAAGATTCTGCCTTTTTCAGCAGGATTTGGATTCAGAATCCTTAATATCACATGACTTTTTGTCACAGAAAACAGAAATTGAGCTTACAGTTTTTTTGATTTATCAAAACCAGCATTTCTTAAAAGAACTTATGTTGAGATAAATTTCTTGTTTAGAGTGCAACACCTTATCTGTGAACGAAAAACAATACAACATCAGTTCTGCTGTAGTGCTTTGGTCAATGTAGACGTTAAATGAAATATGAGTAATGATCTGACTGTTTATGTGGCTATTCATTTTTTAAGTGTACTGTGACCTCTTTTACTTACAGGCGGTCCTCTTACAATTGATTTCAATGTACACGTCAATTTAACTGAAGACATTAAAGCAAATCCAAAGGTAACAGAGGGTGGGCACTACAAACCAAGTGACTGCAAAGCGTTGCAGAAAGTTGCTATCATTATACCATTCAGAAATCGTGATTCACACTTGAAATACTGGCTTCATTATATGCATCCCATATTACAGAGACAGCAGCTGGATTATGGAGTGTACGTTATCAATCAGGTAAGACATCACATTGGACTGGATTGGATGTAGAATCGCTTTACTAGCCAGAATGTATAACTATACAGTATATGGATTTATTTTTGTGTATATGCATGTACATTTAATGCACACATGCATATATTTGAGAGGATATCTATGTACATATAAAGGTAATTATAAACAAAGCCAAACAAGTCATGTAAAATCACTTGTTTTTATAAAGCTGCATACAGTTAAGTGCTAACATTTCCATCACATCTACAAATTAACTCTTAAATAGGGTTTCAAATAGGGTATCTACTATCTGATTTCCTGTATGCTAGTATTTTGGTGTGTTGTCTCTTAATTGCTTAGGGTAGCCTGCTAGGCACAGATGCACAGATACAAGAAAAATACTCTGACGTCGGGGGGCATGGCTATGCTGCTGTTCTGAACAGACGCACGTTTCCATCGCTCCGTTTCCGGAGGACTCATTAAGCCACTAAGCTCACTGAAACAACAAGCTTATAACAGCAAATTACAACCATTTGAGCTAGTAATCATGACCCGAGGCAACAAAGCTAAGAAAGCCCAACCTCAGGGTAAGCCACCTGGAACTCCGCATAGGCGGCCTACCTCGTTTGACGACGATAGCATGGCGGATGGCGCCAATTTAACTCCTGCGACATCGCCACAATCTGATCGAGACTCCCCACCAGCAGACTCTGATCCAGAAACCCAGCTACAATATTCGGTAGATTCAATCTTAATTGGCAAATTCAAACGCCTACTCCAGAGGGAACTTAACGCGGTAGCTGCAAAAATCACTGATCATGTCACTCAAGAACTACGGGACCTAGGCCAACGCACGGCAGCAATCGAGGATAAAGTTGACGATCTGGTCAACAAGACCGCTGAGCACGAAATCCAACTTGCCCAACTAAAACGACAACTTACCGACATGCAAGATAATCTGGAAGACCAGGAAAATCGGTCGCGCAGAAATAATATTAGGATCCGGGGTATCCCCGAAGCAATACAAAACCTACAGGAGGAAGTGCCGCTGCTTCTAAAGTCTATAGTCCCGGACATATCGGACTCTCTACTACTTATGGACAGAGTCCACAGGGCTCTCGGCCCCAGACGGGAGGGAGCCCCACCGAAAGACATAATTGCTCGGCTCCATTACTACTCAACGAAGGAAGCTATAATGTCTGCCTCCCGGGCCGCTCCCCATCTGGAATATAAAGGCCACCAATACTCTATCTATGCTGATCTAGCCGCACTGACAATCCAAAAACGTAAGCTCATGAAACCAGCACTCACCATCCTGACCTCGCATCGGATCCGCTACAGGTGGGGATACCCATTCAAGCTAACGTTCATGTACCAGAACTGCCCGTACTCAGCGACGACATTACCAGAAGGCCTGGAACTCCTGACCCGACTAAAGCTACAACAACCAACTCCAACTACTCCCAATACTACTCCTAGGAAAGGCTCAAGCGAGAGGTCCATTTCACCACTTTGGCATAAAAGCCCAATGCAACAGCGGGCCCCGAAACATTAATCATGCCTCACTCCACTACTCTCTAAGAAGGAGTCCTCCGGGAGGAATCCCCCCCAACCGAGGTCAACGACCGTCCTTCCGAAATCCTTGCAGGATTCTGATAAGTTTATATTATCTGTTTGAACAATGTTTTCCAGTTACAGAAGTTTTTCCCCTTGTTTATTCTATGCAACTACTCTTGTGGGTATAATTAACGGTCTCTTTATTTGGTATCCTACGAGCCTAGCTATTAAGCTTCACTACCTTAAATGTTATGTCTTTAAAATGTATATCCCATAACGCCAAAGGCCTGAACTCCCCCACGAAACGGTCACTGGCATTTCGGCACTACAGCAAACTAGGGGCTGATGTTCTTTTCCTCCAGGAGACCCATTTTTCTGACACCTCCGTACCTAAATATTTCCATCACTCATATCAACTTGTTTATACTGCCGGTGCAGAAAAAAAGCATAGAGGAGTAGCTATAGGAATTCACAAAAAACTAAATTTCCAACCCACCACCATAAAATCAGACCCGGAAGGCAGATTCCTGATCCTGGTGGGACAAATACAAGATACCCCAATAACCCTAGCAACGGTTTATGGCCCTAACGAAGGTCAACAAACATATTATAGGGAATTTTTCTCTATCCTGGAGGAAAGGTGCAGAGGCCCCTTAATATTGGCCGGTGACTTTAATGAGGTATCCCACCCAAATATAGACCGACAACCTAGCCCTGTATCCATACATAATCAAAAAAACAAACACTATTTCGCGAAGCTAATAGATAAATATCTTTTGGTGGACGCATGGAGGGAACAACACCCGTTTAAGAAAGATTTCACGTTTTTTTCCGTTCCACATAATTCCCACTCTAGAATCGATATGTTCCTAATTCATAAGCAAATCTCTCCCAACATATCCCAGACAAAAATACTTTCCTGCCACTGGTCAGACCATTCTATAATCACTCTAACACTCACTAGCCTAGCACACAAGCCGTTAAATAATATTTGGCGACTAGACGACTCCCTCCTATCTAACCCACAACATCAACAAACAATAGAATCTGAATTGGAATCATACTTCACCCACAACAATACCCCAGATATTGCTAGCCCAACCTTATGGGCAGCACATAAAGCCTATATTAGAGGGATCCTAATCCAACTTAAAATTAAAGCTAGAAAAGAAAGGACCAAAGATACTAATCGGTTAGGCATCAAAATGCAACAACTAGAAGATCAGCTCAAAACCAACCCTAACGACACTAAATCCAAACAGGAACTTGAAAAAACTAAAACAGAACTTAATCTACTCCTGACAGAGAAAGAAATCACAAATTTACAGTGGACAAAACAAAAATTCTATAGAAAGGCTAATAAGGCCGACACAATGATGGCACGCCAGTTATCAAATAAATGTAATAAGTCCCCCTTCACCCAAATCAGATTAAAAGATGGATCCCTGACAGCGAATCCGGAACGTATCACCCAGGAATTTGCCACGTATTACCACACATTATATCAAAAACACAAAGACCCAAACCCAACCCTATTACAGCAGTTTTTAAATCAAGCAAACTTACCTCCGTTAACGCCCCAACAGAAAACATTAATGTCAGAACCAATCTCAATAGAAGAAATTAAGGTAGCTATAAAGCAACTAAAGGTAAACAAATCCCCAGGCCCTGATGGGTTCACAGGGAAATACTATAAACTGTTTGCCCCTAAACTGATCCCATGGTTACACCTATTATTTAATGATATAATGAATAACAAAGGCAACTTCAGCAGAGATGATCTACAAGCACAAATAGCTGTGATACCCAAACCAGAGAAGGATCATACTAATTGTAAAAATTTTCGCCCCATATCAATATTAAATCTAGATATCAAATTGCTGGCCAAAATTATAGCCTCAAGACTTAACCAGTTTTTAGGACAACTCATCCACAAAGACCAATCAGGATTTATCCCAAAACGACAAGTCACTGACAATATACGCAAGATCATAAATCTCATACACATAGCAAAAACAAAAGATGTTCCCTCCATGCTCCTATCACTAGATCTAGAAAAAGCATTTGATTTGTTTCCTGGCACTATCTGTATCAAGTGTTATCTGCTTATAATTTTCCTATCCCCTTCCTCTCCGTGGTTAAGGCCCTCTACAATTCCCCTATAGCTTAAGTTAGCCACATGGGGTTTCAATCAGACGCATTCAACATAAGTAGAGGGACCAGGCAGGGATGCCCCCTGTCCCCTCTACTATTTGCCTTAGCACTCGAACCCCTAGCCCAACATCTAAGGCTAAACAAAAAGATTTCGGGTATAACTGTAGGGGACTCGGAATATAAATGTACAATGTATGCTGATGATATAATAATGACAATGTCTAATCCCATGACTTCCCTCCCATATTTATACAAGACTCTCTCCAACTTAAAATCAATCCCTCTAAATCAGAAGCCTTAAGCATAAACCTTCAGCCCCATCTTAAAAAACTACTAGAAATTAATTTTGAACTTAAATGGCAAACTAAAACCACAAGATACCTAGGAGTACTGATATCAGCCGATTACAGATCCTTAGCCAAGGATAATTATCCCAAAATAGAACATAAGATTTTAAATATGGTGAAGTCATGGGAAAGACTTAAACTGTCTTGGCTCGGGAGAGTAACCGCACTGAAAATGTCCGCCCTTCCCCTGCTGTTGTACCTGTTCCGTACGCTTCCAACCTCCCCCCCTAAGGATTACACAGAGAAAATGCAAAAGACTTTTACAAAATTTGTCTGGAATGGGAAAAGGCCGCGAATTAATCGCACTACAGCTTGCCATAACCGACACAAGGGCGGCTTAGGCATCCCTAATCTGAAAGGGTATTATACCTCAGCACAATTATCCCAAATGATACCATGGCACCTACCTGAGGATAAACCACTATGGGTAACAATCGAACAAGACTCTCTGCCAAATATACCCCTAAGGAATATATTATGGACAACCCACTCCACATCTCAAATACAAACAAATCCCATAGTAACTCACCTCGTCAGGCTCTGGGACAGATCAAAGGAACCCTATAAACTCTGCTCTCTACACAAGCCAGTCACAAGCTTCATCAATAATGTTGACTTTGATCCAGGCCAATCACCAGAAGCTCTCCACTGGTGGAAACAATGCAACCTGGACACTATATACTCATTAACCAGCTCTAATACACTTCTGCCATGACCAAGACTCCGGGAAAATTACAAAATCCCACAACAGGAATGGCTCCATTACCATCAAATAGTAAGTTACATTAGAGCTCAATATAAAGGCAAACAATCCCCTCAACCCACAGCCTTTGAAAGATTATGTTTGCAACTCACTACACTCAAAGGGGCACTATCCTATCTATATGATACAGTAACCCACCTAACTCCAATCAAGGAAATAAAATTTGTACAAACCTGGGAAAGCACACTACACCTATGCTTTGACGAAGCCACCTGGCGGGACATCTTTAAAAATACAGTAACATGCTCTATAAATGTGCTGACCCAGGAAACCTCTCAAAAGATTCTACATCAATGGTACTTGGTACCAACCAGAATCTCTAAGTGGTATCCCTCGGCATCCCCACTATGCTTCCGAGCATGCAACCAACAAGGCACATTTATGCATACCTGGTGGGATTGCCCAGTCGCAGTACGCTACTGGATCAGAACTTATACCTTAATAACGGCAGTAACAGGCCTCTCGCTAAGAAAGAGCCCAGCAGAAGCCCTACTTAACAAAAATATCCCCGGCGGCAATAAATATCTGAGGAAATTAATCACTCACATTTTCTCAGCGGCGAAACAAACAATAGCTAAAGCCTGGAAATCTGCAACACTGGATATAAACCTTGTTAAAACAAGACTTGATAATAAGCTAATTATGGAAAGGCTGACAAGCATTTCATCAGGCCAATTAAAAACCCACAACAAAATCTGGGCCCCCTGGATGACTTACAGAAATATCTCAATACACCTATAAGATCAACCACACCAACCCGGAAAAGATACCTCTCATAAGAGTACCAAAACACTAAAAGACAAGACCTGATTATCTACCTACAAGACTGATGCCCGGCAAATGTATACCCACGAGATCTTTCTCCCCAAGTTGATTGACTATCTCCCCACCTCATATTACTGACTGTACCTACTCTTTTATCCTCTATCTTTCCCTCCCTCTCCATTCCCCCCCACCCCTCCCCTCCTTTTTCCCAATGTTTATGATCTTGTTACATACCTGCCTGGCACCTTGGGATAACCCAAAAGGCGCCCTTTTGTACACCGTTATTTTCAAAATAAAAAATTTAAATTAAAAAAAAAAAAAAAATACTCTGACGTCCCTGGATTCACTATGGTGGCCATTAGAGAAATGTGCTTAATTAGATAGGGTGCCAAGTCCAGATGCCAGATAGATTTTTTCAAGAACAAATCTAACATGTTAACTAGGAAGGGCATTCTACAACCTCACTGCCCTCACCGTGAAAAACCACCTACGCTGCTTCTGTTTCTCTAATCTAAAGGAGTGGCCTCTGGTGCGCTGATCATTTTTTTTTTTTAAAAGGTAAATTTTATTAGTTTTACAACAACACAAAACAACAGAATACAAAACAGTGTTTGATATACAGATATTGGAATGGTGTCAAGTCGAGTTCAGGTTAATACAGCAAGAGGATACTATCACTAGGCATTGCAGTTGTCGCTATGTAGGTGACTGTGGATATGCCAAGTAGGTCACACTCGATCTAAGGGGATAGGTTATGTGTCCAACTTGCCTATGATTAAGTGCGCCTGGGCACGACACTAGTTAGGCTTTGTTCTTTTAAATGAGCCGCTAAAATTGGATGTATGACCACAGCTATTTTTTCATGCAAGTTGTCTTGTTTGCACCAGCTTCCCCAGATCTTGTCAAACTTGTCATATGCACCTCTTGTTTCATAAGTTAATTTAATGAGGGGAAGAGCTCCATCCACCAGCTGTCTCCAGAATGTTAAGGAGGGAAGGCTATCCCCCATCCAGTGCATAATTGCGCTGATCGTTTTTATGGGAAAAAAAAATATCCCTATCTGCCTATAATGCCCTCTAATGTTCCTGTACAGAGTATTTATGTCTTGCAGGCAGTGTTGTAAATTTTATAGGAGCTTAAAATGCAACTGGGTATGGATGATACCTTTTATCCTCCATTCTTCTGCCTTTAGAAAATGATCTTCTCTCTGTATTCCAGTACCTGGTGATT
The DNA here is from genome assembly GCF_000004195.4 of Xenopus tropicalis. Classification (NCBI taxonomy): domain Eukaryota; kingdom Metazoa; phylum Chordata; class Amphibia; order Anura; family Pipidae; genus Xenopus; species Xenopus tropicalis. The sequence goes on from NC_030677.2 coordinate 94,272,662, forward strand.
AATGGTTTTTATTCACCACTGGCCACATGGTGAGTGGTAAAGTAATGTAAGTCTGCCATCTTGAAACATGTCATCTTGAAACATTTTATGGCCTTTTTGTGTTCCAACTGAATTGTGCATGAACAATAGCAGACAAAAAATTAGGTATAGCCTTGTCTTCCTTAACTCTATAGTTTTCCAGGAGGTACAGCTGGCCCTTTCTTATGCACTCTATAAAAAGCTTTTACTTTTTGATCAATAAATAGTATGGGTATAGCATTTAAGTTTAAGGAATCTTCCAGTCTTTCTGTTTCCTTTATTATGATTATTTATTTATAATTTATTATCAATAATTATGATTATTTATTATGTCTTTGGCAAAATGATTGGATCACATCTTATAACTGGTTGTCTTGATCAGAATTTGTTCTGCAACCATATTTCTTCCCTATATTTGTTTTTAATGATATTATTGGAAAATATGTGCAGGTCGACATCTGGAAGTTTATTTTTTGCCCCTTATGTGTAGACAACCATTAACAATACAAAATGGCTTTCTGAAAAATGAAAATAGAGAGGATGCTAATGCCAGATACTACTCTTATTTTAATAGCAAATTTATTTTCAAACAAATGTTTTTAACTTTTTTTGTCATTAAAAGCAGATGAACCATGTGGCCATGGTATTATACAGAAAAGTGTTGTTTCAGGACAGAACAAAAATAAAACAAATACTTAGATGCACACAGTTTCTGACCTGATAAGTTTTTCAAAGACTGTTTTAAGATGTGCAATATGCTGATTATTGTCCGCTGGCTAAAATCCTGACTGAGAAGAATACTGAGGCATAGCAGGACATACAGCTGTTGCTTGCAATAGCCAGTATAGCAACCAATGGATAGTCAGGAGCAGGGTCGGACTCAGCTGCCGGGAAAAACCAGACAGGCCAGACCCTACACATGCCAGCACTCCCCCCGCCGACAGGTTCTCCCCTGACACATTAAACTTATGCTCGCTCAGAGGAGGACGTCGGGTGGGGGACCTTGCGGGTAGTTAGGGAGGCTCAGCGGGGGATGCGGCCTGCGGGGGCACCTGCAGGGCCCCTAAGGAGTCAGCCTTGGTGGGCCCTGAACCCCCCAGTCCGACCCTGGTCAGGAGTGATGTGATCTAAGGGGTAAAAGATGACACAGTTGTGCACACGTGATCAACTATATTATCGCACACATGTGTTACAGCCCAAAACCTTGAACTTGTTATAATAAACCTTCTTAGGAACAATTTGCGAACCTGGGTACTTTGCTCCCCTAACCTAACCTAGATTTAATGAAGCTTAGTTGTGTACTGTCACTTTTTTTTACCATTGCACTTTATGAGTTTGAAATAATTCATGGGACCGTTACAGGAGCACATGAATTTGAAAATTGTTAACAGACCTTCAAAGGTTGTTTTGCCCCCACACTTTAATAATAATGCTTTCAAGAGTTTTAAATAGGTATTATATAAAAGATGACCTTATCCTCATAAACATTTCTCTGTATGTCAGCCATTTGCTGGTTCCTGAAATGAGCCATTTCTGAAATAGACGGTGGTCCATAACAGATAAGTCTGCGTTATTTTTTAATGCTACTGGGAAATGGAAATTTAATGCTAATGCACTAGATATCACAAAGTTAATATTCTCAAAAGAATACGTGCATTTTGAATCTACTAAAAATCTTAAAATTTAATTTGGGACAATAATCCTGGTGTATAAAACACTGCAGCACTTCCTTGTTGCAGAAGTGAAAGATGGATTTATTAGGTCAGGAAAACGGTCAGGATTGAGAAAGGGCAAGACTAGGCCTGAAACCTGTTTTTCTGACCTATGTCTATCTAACCCCTGTCAAGGGTCTCCAGACTGCAATGCATCCAGTTCAAAAGTTTCTGCAAGGTGTTTGAGGCACACACAGCTTTAAGAGGACTGCAAACTATCCTTCGGTTTAGCTAAGATTCTATGAATGTGTCAACAAAAATGAAAAAAGCTTTTGATGTCTTCTATTTTTTCCACTGGAAACAATTTTTTAGGCACTGGGATGATATTAATTATGGGTATTTTAATTTGGCATTGTGGTCTTTTCACACCAAATAGTTATTGTCACTGGTAAAATTATCCAATCTGTCTCTAGCTTAAGAGGAATATAGCCTTAGCTTTAACAGTATTAAAATATATTAGTAACTGTCAATAACTTGCCAGTAATTTGTGGAACATACAGATTAAATAAAAATATATATATTGATAAAACTTTGGTGATCAGTGTATCCCTTGAAAGACAAAGTAAAACTGTGATAAAATAGTAATGATGATGTCAATTTCACATTAATGTAATGATGAAGTATATACTACAAAAAGCCAACAAGCCATCTTAGTCATAGTGACTTAGGAAAACATACCACCTTTTGAACCTACTACAGGTTCTTTGATGTAATATTGTCCTTGATCTTGGCATCTGTTTAAAAACACCTATATTGTAACAGAAATATTATGCAAATTGAGGATCAAAAGTATACATTAACTGAAAGCACAATATATATAACTCAATATAAGATGTATACACTAAAGGAAAAGGCAAAACAGTTTTAAATTGCGTGGAGAGAAATTGCTGAATCCCAGAAGAATTTGTTTCTTAGAAACCTCGGAGCAGAGGCCCATAACTATTATCTGTAGAGCACATTCTGTTTGCTTAGTCATATTTTTAGTGATGATTATGATATTTACTGTAACAAACCTAAAATACAACATTGGAACACATGAGCAGGAGCTGTTTTCATTTCTTATCATTTATTCAGTGTATAAAGCTTTCATGTCTATATGAGAACTAATATTTAACCCATTAATCTATTCAAGTAATGATCATACAATATAAATGCATAAACTGAATGGATTAATGTTACTTTGACATACATTGCTTAAGAAGTATATGGCCTTAATGTATATGTTTAAATTTTGAGCCATAAAAACTGATTAAATGAAGAGAACTTAAATGCATTTAATTTTGCATTCATTCATACAATATGTAGGACACATATTTTAAAATTATTTTTAAATATAATTTATTTCACTTTTAATAGGATGGAGACAACACTTTTAACCGTGCCAAGCTAATGAACATTGGCTATGCAGAATCTCTGAAAGAGTATGATTACAACTGCTTCGTATTTAGTGATGTTGATATTGTCATAATGGATGATAAAAATCTCTACAGGTGCTTTAACCAGCCAAGGCACTTATCCGTGGCTATGGATAAGTTTGGGTTTGGGTGAGTATTTTATCTTATTTGCATTGTTACCGTATAGTGCTTTAAAGAGCTTTAAAGCTTTTAACTTTAGCTTATATCTGTTGGACCATGGTAACATATCTTCGATTCTCAATTATCAAGATTGAATTCTGTGAGAAACAAATATCCCTGTACATTTATATTGAGTTATGTTTTGGAGATAAACATGCCAAAACTTTTCTCATTAAATTGTGTTGGAAGCAAATACCTTATTCTTAGTCACTTAAGAATAAAATGGAAGGTTTATACCACCCTGTTTCTGTATATTTTTGCCTCCCTTAGTACTGTCTTTGTTTGCACCTATGCAATTTTAACCTTTTTTGTTCCCTTATAGAGCTGGGTGGTATGACCAAAAATTTATATCACGGTATTTTTCAAAATTATATCGGTATCACGGTATTTGACGGTATATAAATAAAAAATAAATAATAAATTATTGGTGGCCCCCCCACCCCAACCCCCCCCACAACCCCAACCCCCCCCCACAACCCCCCCAACCACAACCCGACCCCCCCCCAACCACAACACCCCCCCACAACCCCAACAACCCCCCACAACCCCAACACCCCCCCCACACAACTCCAACCCCCCCACAACCCCAACCACAACCCCCCCACAACCCCAACACCCCCCCCACAACTCCAACCACAACCCCCCAGCAGAACTTACCCAACTTGTGGTTCCTCCAGCGATGCGTCCTAGCGACGTCGCGTGCGCGCTGACGTCACATGCGCACGGGCGCAACTCGGATATAATTGAAGAAAAATAGCAGGAGGCGCGCATACCGGTGTAGCGGTATGTTTAAAAACCATATCGTTTTTTTTTTAAAAACCGGTATACCGCCCAGCACTATTCCCTTATAAATAAAATTGATTGCTATATGAAAAAAATAACAGATAATGTGTAGCTATATGTTTATATGGTAAAAGGTGCTGTTAAAGGACAAGGAATGGCTAAGTCACTTGGGGGTGCCAAAATGTTAGGCACCCCCAAGTGACTTTAATTGCTTACCTTGTACCCCGGGCTGGTGCCCCTGTTAGGAGAAAACAGCACCAGCCCGGGGTAGCTGTAGCGGAGCGCTTCCGCCTTCGTTTTGCCAGGACCCCACGACAGGCACATGCGCAGTAGAGTGAAAAGCCGACTTCTCTGTTAAAGTTCGGCTTTTTCACTCTGCCGCGCATGCGCGCGTGAGCGAACAGGAAGGAGGAAACGCTACAGCTACCCCGGGCTGGTGCTGTTCTCTCAGAACAGGGGCACCAGCCTGGGGTAAAAGGTAAGCGATTTAAGTCACTTGGGGGTGCTTAACATTTTGGCACCCCCAAGTGACTTTGCCTTTCCTTCTCCTTTAATGTACACCAATCTCTTCTAAGATATGTGAGGGGATGAAATATATTCAAACTCAAGTCTGGAACTCAGTTTAGACAGTCTACTTGGCATCAGCACAGCTTGCATTTATATCTTCTCTTTTGTCCATTAGTCAAACAACAATTTTTATTTGTGTTTGAGAAGCTTCTGTCATATAGCTGGATACTGTGATTGCTAAGTATAGGATGAGAAACGTTATTGTAAACCTTACTTTATTTACTACCCTTTACAGTAAGGCTAACTGTCCTGGGTGCAGGTAAAGAGAACTATAAAGAGAAAAATTACTGCGCTCACAGTAAGTTTCCCTTTAGTGCAGTACTTTTTCTCTTTACATATATATTTTGCGGCTTTTTCACATAATAAATCACATTTTTTTAATTTAATTAGTATAATCCACAGTTTTTAACACATGGGAAAATTTACTAAAACTTCCTTTTTAAAAATTTAAATAAACCCTTTTTCACAAATGTCTACATTTACAAGAAAGTCTGATATCGGCAGGTTTTAGCTGGCGAATTGACGGATTCAGATTTTTAGCCGATTGTGGCATAGTAAATCTCAAGTTGCGACTTGATTTCTACGACTTTAAGCATTAGTAAATAGCCCCCTAAAAACACAGTTCATGAAAATGAAAAATAAAATACAAATTATAGTACATGGACCTCTTAGTGTACATCTACGGCAGCCAGCTGCACATAATTTAAAAAATCACTTATTATCAAAAAGAGACATACGGTATAATTTATATTTAGCTACAGATTTCCTTGCTGTAGACAAACTATTGTCACTGCCAAATAGCCATATATGGTGTGATCCACTTGGGAGGCAGGCACTCCCAAGGGCTACGCACAAGTTGATAAGCTGCCAGCTCAGCCATGACGACAGCTTTTTTTCATCAGTGTATGGCCTTTAGACTTTCTGCAGTTTTATCACAATAAACTCCCCAGATATCAGCAGTGAGGCTCTGATAGCTTATGTTTTCACTCTTCCTCTCCTTCCCAAAGTCTTAACAATACTGTCTGTAGTTTAAACCTTGTTTTTATTTTCTCTTGTTGTAAACAAAATATACCACTTATGTCCTTAACCCTTTAAGTGCTAGCCGAATTTGGCATTTCAGTTCCCCCCCAGTGTCAGACGTTTTTTAAGCATTTTGTACTCATTCACTTTAACAATGTTTTTTGGTAGGAAAACCTCCATGAAACTAGGGAAATTATATATCGTTTTTTTCGTCACTAATTGGGCTTCGACATACACACTGAATTTTATAACTTTTCTGGAGATATGATGTGTATTTTGGGTGAAATATGTAAAAAAAAAAAGAAATTATGAAAAATATATGAATATTTTGAGTTTTTTTTCCATAGAAAAGTTGATTTTACACACATTTTTTTGTTGTTTGTAAAAGCCCTGATACTCCCAAGTCCAACGATACCAAATATGTGGTGGTAACCCACTGTTCCTGTCCAGAAGTAACCCGGAAAAGCGCTTGTAATAGTTGATGCAGCATAACTTATATGTAAATCTAAAATATCCCCTCATGTTTGGTATTTTTAGAAACTGCAGACCTTCAGGTTTCTAGGTGCAATCTAGTTTTCACTCAAAAGCCAAATACTTTTTGTCAGTGCATCGTGAAATTTGTTTTTTTTCTAAAACGTAAACTTGGACGCAAGATCAAATGTGGATTTGGCAAAACAAAATCTCAGAAAGATTTTCGAACCAAGGCAAATTTGAAAGACAAAATTCTCCCGAATAAAATGATGCCCCATATGTATGGGTGCACATAAAGAGGTGGCCACCAAACACCCCAAAGCAGGGGCAATGCATAAGAGCAATTACAAAAAAAAATTGTGGGTGTGCACTACTTGCAGTTTTTCAGTGTTAACCCCCTACCTGTGAAATAACCCCCACAAACTATATATTTCCAAAAAGTGCACACCTTCAGCTATTCAGAGACACCACACTCCTCTTTCTACATGGAAAATTGTGGCCGCAGTCCCTTGCAGAAGTCAGCCCTTTGGTCAGAAATCAAAGAAAAAAAACAGATACAAACCTAGATTTCTCCCCAAAATCTCCATGGCAACTACCAAAATCTTATTAAACATCAATCTGCAAGTTCCCCTGAATAAAACCATACCCCATAGGTATGGGTGCACATAAAGACGTGGCCAAATCAAATCACGAAAATGCAATAAAACCACTAAAAGCAATGAAATTGGTGGTCAGAGCAATAAAAAGTTAAAATGCAATAAAATAATTAAAAAACAGAAATCAATTATGAAAACACAAAAAAAACACAAAAATGCAACCAAATAAATCAAATAATTATAGAACAAGATCAGAAATAAAGTTTTAGTAAAAAAAAAAAAGACTGCCAAAGAAAGCAAAGAAAGAAAGAAAAGAAAAAAAAAAGTGCAAGTGTGTATGTAAGTGTATGTGTGCTTGTCAAAGTTGTCTGTAAGTGTGTATGTGGGCAAAAGTGTGTAATGAGAAAAACAGAAGAAGAAATAGAAAAAAAAAATTTAGAAATAAGCAAAATAAACAGTGGTGTAGAGTTGTAGTTCAGCTCACCCATGGCAGGCAGGTGATCAGGGGTGACCAATCCAGCAGGAAGGCAGCAGGGGGGCTCCAGCAGTCACATGTGGCAGGCAGCAGTGAAGGAGGCGACAGCAGTGGACACGTCATCATCGCGTGCCCACTGCTGTCATTGGCTGGGGGACCGGATCGGGGAGCCGATCGGTAAGTATGTCCTTCACTGCTCGTTGCCTAGGGGGTTGTGGGGGTTTACAAGCGCTGCACTGCTTTAAAAGTGAGCACAGCGCTTGTAAACCTGAAAGTGCTGCAGGACGTAGATTCTACGTCATGTGGCACTTAGGTACTTTGGTACCCAGGATGTAGAATCTACATCCTGTGGCACTTAAAGGGTTAAAGGAGAAGGAAAGGCAAAGTCACTTGGGGGTGCCAAAATGTTAGGCACCCCCAAGTGACTTTAATCGCCTACCTTTTACCCCGGGCTGGTGCCCCTGCTCGGAGAGAACAGCACCAGCCCAGGGTAACAGCCTAACATTTTGGCCCCCCCAAGTGACTTTGCCTTTCCTTGTCCTTTAACAGCCCTGCTCATTTTACAAATACTCTAAATCCCAAATTCACTTTCGCTGAATTTCATCAAAGGATTTGGCGAACTTAAATTTGTTGCAACTCATTTATAATAATAATGCCATATTTACATTCATAAACCTCTATGAATACTTACAACAATGTTTTTATTTTTCAGTCTTCCATACCACCAGTATTTTGGGGGCGTATCTGCTCTAAGCAAAGAACAATTTAGAAGAATCAATGGATTTCCAAACACATACTGGGGATGGGGCGGAGAAGATGATGATATATACAACAGGTAGGATACTAGGGTGCATTCACTTACCCTGAAGCAGTAAGAAAAGTGCACAGTGGCCTTGTTTTTTGCCACTGCATTTTCCCCCCAGAATTCATGTGTCAAAGACATGCAAATGGGCACCTGAGGTGGGCGTTATCAGGTGATCGAACGATGGGCATAGGTGCTATTGGACTGCATCAAGTCGATGCAGTCCCCCATCCGACAGAAAATTAAACCTGCCTGATCGAGATCTGGCCAATTTTAGGCCAGATGTTGTTCGGGTAGTCCCATCGCGGGTGCCCATACACAGGCAGATAAGCTACCGAATCAGTCTGAAGGACCCGACTTGGCAGCTATAATCTGCCTGTGTATGGCCACCTTTAGGCTAAAGTCATACATAGCTGTTTCTTGGCCAACACAGAAAAGCAGGCTGAGAAACAGCTCACTGGTTGCCTCAGCCCTGGTCTGTTATGTGTACTGTACTTACACATTAGTCTATGTGCAAACATATAAATCATACTTACTAATTTCTTTGCTAAAATCTGCTTCATGTCTGCAGTGCGTGACATGACAAGAAATGTCACTCCACAGATCACATTTATATGTACCTGAATTTGGTTAACATTAGATAGTAATGCAATAAATGCCAGTCATTTCAGCTATTTTTACCTGCAATGCAACATTATTTCCCAGGATTCCAGTGTAATTATGCTTGCTTCTGTCAGACACATAACTTTGTTTAAAGATAAATTAATTTGCTGGAGTGCATTCATTTGCATATAGCAAGTATCATGTCATGGAATCCTTGTTTTTTACAGGATTGTAGCCAAAGGTATGTCAATCTCTCGGCCAGATGCCACAACTGGTAAATGCCGGATGATCAAACACAATAGAGATGAAAAAAATGGTGACAATCCAAAAAGGTATATTTTGTAATGAGAGATTTTTTTTCTTGTTTGAGTTCCAAGATGTTTCTTTGGTGTGTTTTTGTTTGCAATCATTTTTTTTCCCATTCCAGTCAAAAAAGCCTAAAGCATCATCCAGTCAAAAAAGCCTAAACCCTCATCAGTTTTCTTTAGAGGGGGGGAAAAATTCCTGGCTACAAGTTGCAGGAAACTTTGGAAAACAAAGCACTGCATGTGCTTTCTCACAGGCAATTAACTTTATTGCTGGTGGAAAATAATTTTTGGGAGATTTGCCACCCACGGTAGCAGAGAGATTTAACCATGGGTAACAAATCTCCCCATGTGCCATTACCCTTAAGGGGTTATTGAGTAGCCAGCTGAAGTCCAGCTGGTCAGTCTGGGGAAATATATTTAACCATGAGAAACAAATCTCCCCATGTGCCATTACCCTTAAGGTGTTATTGAGTAGCCAGCTAAAGCCCAGCTGGTCAGTCTGGGGAAATATATTTAACCATGAGAAACAAATCTCCACATGTGCCATTACCCCTAAGGGGTTATTGAGTAGCCAGCTGAAGCTCAGCTGGTCAGTTTGGGGAAATATATTTAACCATGAGAAACAAATCTCCACATGTGCCATTACCCTTAAGGGGTTATTGAGTAGCCAGCTGAAGCTCAGCTGGTCAGTCTGGGGAAATATATTTAACCATGAGAATCAAATCTCCCCATGTGGCATTACCCTTAAGGGGTTATTGACTAGGCAGCTGAAGCACAGCTGGTTAGTCTGTAGCACTTATTCTGCTACAAGTAGTTATCATATCCTTAAGTTTTTCCAGTGTAAACAATCCCAACTTGGCCAACCATTCTACATAACTAAAATAATTTATACCCCTTACCAGCTTAGTTGCTCTTGCATTTGTGTGTAGCAAACTGGAGAATTACCCTCTCTTCCAACAAATCTATACCCCTTTAAATGCAGCTCAAACCCTTTCTGAACCCTGCTGCTGGTGAATGGCATTGCTTGATACTGACAATATTATTATTCTCATAAACCTGGGGGATACTTGTGAATAGTATCCCTAGTACCATTAAGGGTGTCAGTGGCTTACACATTTTAAAACCTCAGGCACATGAACTTTAATTTATCAACACTGAATCTCAGCCCCCTAGATTGCCAGTTTCTCCAGTGACATTTTCCATAAATAAATATTAAAGTTTCTTATCAGTCAGTGCACAGATTCACCTGCAAATGAAATGTGAAGTGGGATTAGCCTAAATACCAGTTAGGGGAGGATTACTAATCAGTCTTGCAGTGTGACTATATACAAAGTATATTGAAAATTGGTTCTAAAGATCAGGTAACTGAAAGCAGCACAGAGCAGAAAAGAATCACAATTTAAACCTTACTACCCCTACATACTTTTTATATACAGTGTATAGAGATTTGGAAATCTCCAGAGCCTAGCAATATGAAATATATATAGTTCTTTAAATTCCTGGAGCAGTGCAGAACATATATAGTGACATTGTAGATGAATCTACATATGTCCATCAGGTTCAACCTGCCTAACAATAGTTGATTCAAAGGAAGGCAAAATAATCTCTGTAGCCTTTCCAGTTTGCCTCAGAGGAGTAAAATAGTTCCTGACTCCTGAAGTTAATGAGTTAATCTCCGTAACTTTATATTTCCCCACTTTCTAAAAATACAGCCTAAACTCTCTTAAAATGGGAAGGTAACAAGATAGCAGTTCCCAGTAGATATCAGAATAACACTCAATAGTAAGAAATCCAAGTCTGGCTAGGGACTCCTCTAGTTACATGGAAGTAGTAGTAAGGTTAACTGAAAGCAGTTCTAATGTGTACTGGTATTTAGGCTAATCCCACTTCACATTTCATTTCCAGGTGAAGCTGTGCACTGACTTACTGAAAGCTCAGACACAATGCATTGAGATGGCTGCTTACACATCAATACATTTGTTGGTTCAAGAATAAAATTTTAAATGGTAAAGTGAATTTTTTGTTATGTAAACAGCTTAATTTAGAAATAAAAAGTATACCATAAAAATCTTGCCAGTATCCCTTTAACTGTGCTAACAGTATTATTACTTCAGTAAATGTCTGGGTAATTAGAATCGAACATTAAGAAGGCTTGCCCTAACTTTGCAGCCTTTTTTATTTGTAACTGAAGCAGAGGCTCTTCCTCTTTACTTATATTAGGTTGTCTGTATTAAACCCCTATAATTAATTTGTCTGACACCTTAGAATCCAAGTTCAACCAATAAGGTTTCAGTCCTCTCATGCTACTCCTTAATGCTTAAAATACAAACATAACCTTCCTCTTTTTTATTTCCCTCATTGTTCCAAAAAAAAGGAATAACTTAATATTTACAGTCTAGTTGTGTGACAATAACATCATACCTCATATGTCTGATTCAAATCCATTAACTCCAGCTCTCCCATCTTATTGGCCATGCTTCTTGCATTAGTAAAGGAAAGTAGTTTTTTTCTACTCCAAAATAATAAAGTTAGCTGTTTTACTGATTTTTTGTATTATTGTTGTTATTGTTATTACACTCCAAATTATGAAAAGGGCATCTCCCATAGAATCCATTTTAATCAAATAATTTAACATTTTAAAATAGATTTTTTTTTTCTCTATAATAATAAAACAGTACCCTGTATTTGATCCCAACTAAGATATACTTAATCCCTACTGAAGGCAAAACAATCCTATTGGGTATATGTATTTAAAGTTTATTTAACGTTTAAATAGTTTTTTTAGCAGACTTAAGATATAGAGATTTAAAATAAAGAAAGACCCCTTATCTGGAAACCCCCAGGTCCTGGGCATTCTGGATAACAAGTCCCATACCTGTGTTGTTGTTGTTATTATTAATAATAATAATAATAATAATAATAATCTTAATTTATATGATGCCAACATATTCTGCCTAACTTTAAAGACATTATACATCATTTAGATCAGTCCCTGTCCCTGAATCTACTGTCCCTATCACATTCACACATTATATCCAGTTTTATCACAGGTCAGCTAACCTGCCTGTAGGTTTTTGGAGTGTGGGAGGAAGCTGGAGTACCCAGAAGAAACCCATGCAAGCACAAAAAAAACATGACAAAATAGAAAATTAACACCAAAAAAAATCAAAGTGTTAAGAAGTAATTGGGGTGCTTGCTTTATAAAGGCACAAGATACATAGCAGATAAGCTCTGTAGAGTACAATGGCTTGTGATTCCTGTGTAAAAACAAAACCTATTGTATTCTACAGATCTTATATGTTTTTCTGCTATGTAACCTGTGCCAAGTTAACTTGAATGGTCGCCCCATGGCTACACATTAGCCTTTTTTTTATAAACTATAGTAGTGTTTCTGAAGCAAACACACTAGTTTTACCAGTGCAGGGCAACAGAACATTATATATTCATTACTTTAAACACATAGGGCCCTGACACAAGGAGATTAAATACCTGGGTCACTCGGGAGGAAATTCAAAAGAGACTTGAACATGTAAAGGTAAACAAAGGTCCAGGGCCGGATGGGATTCATCCCAGGGTATTAAATGAGCTGAGCGCTGTGATTGCCAAACCTCTTCACTTCAGGATTCGTTGAGGTCTGGCATGGTGCCGAGAGACTGGCGAATTGCTAATGTGGTGCCGTTATTTAAAAAGGGATCCCGTTCTCAGCCTGAAAACTATAGGCCTGTTAGTCTGACATCAGTAGTAGGAAAACTTTTGGAAGGGGTAATAAGGGATAGGGTACTTGAATACATTGCAGTTCACAATACTATTAGTTTGTGCCAGCATGGTTTTATGCGTAACAGATCTTGCCAGACTAATTTAGTCGCCTTTTATGAGGAGGTGAGCAGGAACCTTGATGCTGGAATGGCAGTTGATGTCATCTACTTGGACTTTGCTAAAGCGTTTGATACTGTACCTCACAGAAGGTTAATGATCAAATTGAGGAATATTGGCCTAGAACATAATATTTGTAATTGGATAGAGAACTGGCTGAAGGATAGAGTACAAAGAGTGGTTGTAAATGGAACATTTTCTAATTGGACCAGTGTGGTTAGTGGAGTACCGCAGGGGTCAGTCCTTGGTCCTTTGCTTTTTAACTTGTTTATTAATGACCTGGAGGTGGGCATAGACAGTACTGTTTCTATTTTTGCTGATGACACAAAATTGTGCAAAACTATAAGGTCCATGCAGGATGCTGCCGCTTTGCAGAGCAATTTGACAAAATTAGATAACTGGGCAGCAAACTGGAAAATGAGGTTCAATGTTGATAAGTGCAAAGTTATGCACTTTGGTAGAAATAATATAAACGCAAACTATCTACTGAATGGTAGTGTGTTGGGGGTATCCTTAATGGAGAAGGATCTAGGGGTTTTTGTTGATAACAAGTTGTCTAATGCCAGGCAGTGTCATTCTGTGGCTACTAAAGCAAATAAAGTGCTGTCTTGTATAAAAAAGGGCATTGACTCAAGGGATGAGAACATAATTTTGCCCCTTTATAGGTCCCTGGTAAGGCCTCACCTTGAGTATGCGGTGCAGTTTTGGGCTCCAGTCCTTAAGAAGGATATTAATGAGCTGGAGAGAGTGCAGAGACGTGCAACTAAACTGGTTAAGGGGTTGGAAGATTTAAACTATGAGGTGAGACTGTCGAGGTTGAGGTTGTTTTCTCTGGAAAAGAGGCGCTTGCGAGGGGACATGATTACTCTGTACAAGTACATTAGAGGGTATTATAGGCCAGCGTTTTTCAATCGCTGTTCCGCGGCACAATAGTGTGCCGCGAGATGTTGCCTGGTGTGCTGTAGGCAGGGCCGCAATTTTTACTTTAAAAAAAAAATCCAGGCCCTGTCATTGGTTGCGCCCCGTGTGTACGGGTGACGTCAGTACGCACGGGGCGCAATGTTATAAAAGGGCCTGTGTGCGGTCGCGTGTAGGCAGAAGTGCAGAGGCGGCGCGCGTGAGGGGAAGATGCTGCTGAAGCCGCCGAAGAGTAAAATGCTGCTGGGCTCCAATGTATTAGGGGGGGCCACGGGGCACACTGACTTATGGGGGCACTGCTGCTGGGCACCAATGTACTAGGGGGGCTGGCTCTTGGCACCAATGTACTGGGGGGCACTGCTGCTGGGCACCAATGTACTAGGGGGGCACTGCTCTTGGCACCAGTGTACTAGGGGGGCACTGCTGCTGGGCACCAATGTACTAGGGGGGCACTGCTCTTGGCACCAATGTACTAGGGGGGCACTGCTGCGGGGCACCAATGTACTAGGGGGGCACTGCTGCGGGGCACCAATGTACTAGGGGGGCACTGCTCTTGGCACCAATGTACTAGGGGGGCACTGCTGCTGGGCACCAATGTACTAGGGGGGCACTGCTCTTGGCACCAATGTACTAGGGGGGCACTGCTGCTGGGCACCAGTGTACTAGGGGGGCACTGCTCTTGGCACCAATGTACTAGGGGGGCACTGCTGCTGGGCACCAGTGTACTAGGGGGGCACTGCTGCTGGGCACAGAGTTAAATTTTTTAACATTTTCTAATGGTGGTGTGCCTCGTGATTTTTTTCATGAAACAAGTGTGCCTTTGCCCAAAAAAGGTTGAAAAACACTGTTATAGGCAGTTGGGGGATGTTCTTTTTTCCCATAAAAACAATCAACGCACCAGAGGTCACCCCTTTAGATTAGAGGAACGGAGCTTCCATTTGAAGCAGCGTAGGTGGTTTTTCACGGTGAGGGCAGTGAGGTTGTGGAATGCCCTTCCTAGTGATGTGGTAATGGCAGATTCTGTTAATGCCTTTAAGAGGGGCTTGGATGAGTTCTTGATCAATCAGAATATCCAAGGCTATTGTGATACTAATATCTACAGTTAGTACTAGTGGTTGTATTTATAGTTTATGTATGTGAGTGTATAGATTGGTAGGTGTGGGTTAGGTGTGCTGGGTTTACTTGGATGGGTTGAAATTGATGGACACTGGTCTTTTTTCAACCCTATGTAACTATGTAACCTCTACCGTGAGCGACTAATCTCCTTTAAATGCTTTCCCACTGGCTAAAATGCAAATTGCCAGTGGGAAAACATACATGGAGCAACTACTTTGTGAAGTAGTCCAAAGTTGCCTCTCAAGGAAACTTTGGGCTACTTCGGAAAGTAGCCACACTGTGTATGTTTCCACTGGAGATTTTCATTTTAGCTGGAAAGGAAACAAGGAATTATTTGTAACCCGAGGTAGCCACAAATTATCATTTGTAAAACCCTGCTTCATCTAAATAAACCATTTTTCTAAAAATAAATTTTTTTAGTAGTATGTGCTGTTGGGTACTCCAAAATAGAAATTTGCCATTTTAAGGGTCGACTCCTGGGATCATAGGATTCACAGTGCACACAAACAAGCCAAGGCACACATACATGCTAGGTCATATCTGCCAATAAATGGACAGAGTTCTGCCTTTTCACATTTTTGTTACAGTTAGAGCTGCATTATTTCTCTCTGTGGGAACAAACAGCCCATCACTAAATGGTGGATCAACAGAAGGGATGTAAAAGGGCAATGTTTACTGATATACTGAATATATATATATATATATATATATATATTCCTGTTTGGCAAGACTCTTTAATAGGTCACTTAACTTAATATAAACTATCTGTTGGCTAAGTATTCATTCTGGGGGTAAAGTTTTCCAATAAGTTCTCCGATATGTATTTCATTCTTGAGAGGTGTTTTCTGTGTTTTATAGAGTATAAGGATGTGATAGAATTTAAATTACTCCACTCTTTGGATTTTAATCTTTTTTTCTTGATCAGAATTAAAAAAAAGTATTTTGGAATCTCCTTCAAATGCTTGCTTAAATAAAGAGTCATTTCCTCAATCTTTTAGGTTTGACTTGATTTCACGAACAAGACACACCATGGAGAAAGATGGGATTAACTCACTCTCCTATAAAGTTGTGAAGAAGGAAAAGTTTCCATTATATGTAAAAATCACAGTGGATGCTGGTATTCCGTCATGATAATGTTCTTGAATTTTAAATGAATTGATGAATGTGGCCATCAGCAGCCCCATTTCAATACTTATTTTTTTATATTTTTAGAATATAGCCACAAAATTTAAAGTCAAAATATATATAATTTTAGTAAGCAAGCAATTACAAAATGTCTATGACTGTTTGACCAAATTAGTAACATATCAGGAAATGAATGTACTACTTCTTGTGTACAATGCTGCTATATATTTATGAATGTTTACACAGAGATGGGGAAATGTAATAAAAATCATACAGGAAAAAAAATCAAACCTAATAACAGAAAAATTATATTTCATAATGTCAGATTGTTTAATGGGCAGTTATTACATTGTGATTTGAGTTAATTGGGCACTTTTTGAAAGTGTTTTATTGTTTCTGGTGCAAAAACGACTTAAGTTGTAAATATGCACACTGTAATACACCAGTGTACCCTACAAACTATAAAATGCGGAAATTTTATTTTATGCTGGCGGATTAGGCTGTACAGATTTGCTGAAAATTAGATAAAACACGCCCAAAGAACATCGTTTTTCATATCATGATATTTTATTCAGTTAACAAGTATCATTCCAATTTCCAGACAATCCCAGTTTTGGCTGTGTATTAAAAATATCTCTCCCTCTACAAAAGTCTTTAAAACACTTTACAGTAAGAGCAGAAGGTATGCTGAAGATCCCCTTACCATTTAAGCATAGTCCCACTACTCTACACTCACTCTTTAACAAATCTCCATCATTAAATTAATCATTAAAGAGCCACTTGCTGGAATTTATTTGCAATTGCTTGCATTTCCATACATTAACACAGGTGGCATCTAAAGCAGCTATCAGTCTAGGATGCCAGCAACCAGTCATCATGTACAGGTTGTTAAGAACATCACAGGGTAAGGTATGGGACACTTCATCCTGTAACCTTTTTTCCAAAAAAGCTCATAATTACATGTTGGCCATCTCCCATACATACAGTACATATCCTATACATTTTAATCAAATAATTCAAGCGATTTCCTTTAAAAAAGCCTTAGCACATAGGCTCATGACTAAGTGCCTTGGAACACAAAACGTAAGGACATGTAAACTAAATAAAGATACTTTGTTTTTACTTATCTGCCATGCATGTTGGGATTTTTTGGATTGCCTACTCATATTTTTATAGTTGGTTTAAAATATGTTTTCTATTGCAAATATTTTCATTAGTAAACAGTAAAAATTATTTGCCAGACAGAAAACCTCTTAAAGAAGGGAAGGGGTAGAAAGATAATATTCCAGCTTTAATGAAGAGCCAAAGTAGATTCCAGCATCTCCTGGACACCTGCTATGTTATTGGGCTTTTTTTTAATATGTGCCATATGTTGATCGACATACTATAACAGAAATGTGCCTTTAATTTTTAATCTCAGCAATTCTTCATATCTTTATACTGATCATATACTTTTACAGTTAAGTGCCTTGATTATAGAAAATTCTGCCTATGTAGGTATCACAAACCCTGATGCCTTATGGACGCATTTCACCAACATGAGATATCTGCGCTGTAGATGAGAATTCTCACTTACATTCCAAACCCACACACTTATTTATATGCTAAAATGAAATCACATGCTGTACTTAATCCCACTATGCTTTTGAATTTGAGTTTTAGACTGCACAATATGTGTGTGTGTGTGTGTGTTTAAATTGCATATTAAATGTTGAAAAAATGGTCTTAAATTGACAGTAAAATGTTAAACTCTGGGATCTCAAACCTCTAGGTGCTAAAACAATGCAGTATTTTTTGTACCAGCAGAGGATAGTTATTTATTTATCCTGAACAAGGATGAGAATACTTTGTGGCCCTGTGCATGTTTAAACAAAACCAATATGTAAAAGACAACTTTATTTTCCAGACCAGGTTATTTACAAATGCATGTTACGTAGCCATGATTTTACATGTTACAGAATCTGATGTCCATAGTTTATTTTAACAAATGTTACAAATCTTTGGTGTTTACGTTTTTACTGAATGTTCTTTTATGTATTGTCTTGTTTTATTTAGAGAAATACATTTGTGGGGATAAAATCAGTGGAGCTTAATTATTATTGCATTATATATGTTGATGTAATATCTCTACATTCCTAGGAGATTAGTCACCTGCAGTTAAGGCATACGTTTCGCTTCGTTTTTCCGAAGACATAAAAGTTTCCTCCTGCAGGCAACTTTGTGCAACTTCAGAAAACGAAGTGGCTTGTATGTCTTTCCAATGGCCATTCATTTTATTTCCAGTGGAATGGCATTTCCTGGGATATTAGTCGCCTGCAGCAGCCAAGATTAACTGTGGGCAACTAATCTCCCCGTGGGCTATGAGCCTTATACAGTAGATCTAGTACTGTTTGCAAACTTTTGCTTTACAATTGTAAACTTGAATACTGTATGTTAATGCATTTTTGCTCCATTAAATTTTGCAAGAAGAAAAACAGGAACATTTATAAATGAAAATTTGATAGTTAAAGTAACAGTGCTGTACATAGTAAGAGCACATATTGTATTCATTTGAATCTCTAACAGCGAAAAATAAGTACTGTTTGAAAAAATCCCCATATCTATTAAGTTCTACCCTTTTGTTTAAATAAAACCTGCCTGTATGTTAGCTGGTCCAGAGAAAGGCAAAAACACAATATAAAGCCTTTCCAATTTGCCCCAGAGGGGGGACAATGCAGGTTTTTGAGCCAGTAATCATTTTATATTAATTTTGTATGATAATAATATCAATGCACATCAATGTTTACTATCAAATTGTAACATTCAATTATATTTATAAAACTATAAACTGCCAAAATTATTTTTACATAAAATTGTATAATAAACATATATTTGCTAAAGTATTTTATGTTTCTCATTATTTCTTAAAGAAGGTAAAGTTAAAATTTTTGTGTGAGGAATATTTCATACCTGCATTACATCTGTAGCCTTATAGGAAGGCTTATATGTGTAGTAATATGTTTGGGGACTATGCATACATACCTGCAAGTGTATGATATTAGTATAATTTAATTGTATGAATGTACATATGCACAAGATATCTGTATAGATTTAAACAGTAAGGCAGTCAGATGTTAATTAAGTTGCTTAAGTTGGGAATGCTTTGAAGTGCCTTTCTGGTAGTTACCTTGGGATTTATTATAGGTGGGTGATCAACACCAAGATATCACAGGAAGCCATCTGGAGGGTCTTTTGCCGAAGTTGCCTCACAGGGCTTTTTCGGCAATTTGCGAAATAGCGCCACCGCGTGTGCCATCCCACCGTCGACTTACACTTTCGCCGGTGGGATGGCAGGTGATGGCAACTCGGGGAGATTAGTCGCCCACGAATCTCCCCGTGTGCCAGAGCCCTTATGGGAACTACCTGACTGACTAACACAATAAGATTCCTGATTATCTTGTCAGCCAATCAGAACACATCCCTACTTTGGTCAGTGAAATTCTAAGAGTATAACTTAACTCTTAAGCTGTCCATACACGCACCGATAATATTGTACGAAACCCAGTTGACCAAGTCGGCGAGTCAACTGATATCGCAAGAGGCTGCTGATATCGGTCGACTCGCCGATCGGCCAGGTTAAAAGATTTTGATCGGGCACCATAGAAGGCGCCTGATCAAAATCTGCCTTCAGGGCTGAATCGGCAGAAGTAGGTAGAAATCCTTTTGTTTCTACCTCCTTATCTGCCGTTTCAGCCCTGAACGGTTAGTGGCCGATTGTACAATCTTTCGTGCGACCGATGGTCACACGAAAGATCGGAAATCACCACGTGTGTGGCCACCTTTATACTCACATAGATTGACAGTAACATAGACACATAGACATACACACACAAAGATATATAATATATCTACATGATCACAACAGTATGTAAGGTATGCCCTGTTACATCATTAGTCTTGCATACTGGATTGCTGCCTTACTAGGGGCATCCTGTACCCTTATGCATGGCTTGTTCCTGGACACCTGTATCCACTTTATATGCTATATATGCTGTCTAATGTATGCAACACTTAAAGGAGAAGAAAAGGTACATTTACTGGGGGGTGCCAAGTGTTCATACCTTTTCTTTTCCTTTAATTGTGATTTTGCTTAAGTGTAGTAAGCAAATTTACCTCTTAATTTAAGGTTACCAGTTTTATATCTAGCAAGCATACATTATAAGGAACAAACTTTTTCCTTTATCTAGAATAAAGGTGACTATACATGGTAAGATTTGCTTGTTTGGCTTGGTTGCCAAATTACATATGGAAAGTAGAAGTCGTTTAGTGATTTTACATTTAAATATTAGGGTGATTTCTCAGCAACCTTCTTAAGAAAATGAATATCAAAAGTAAATTACCCAATAAGGATATAAGAAGTGGTGGAAGCTTTATTCAACTCTCATTTACCTAGTGAATTGCCTAGGAGCCTATTGTCAAGTAACAAGCTCCAGTTTCTGTCTAATCCTAGAATAGCAGTAGGTGTAAAAAGCCTCAAGTGTACTTATATTGTATATGAAAAGTATTTTATTTATTGGCAACTTAAAATAGGTGATAAAACATTTTTTTTGTTCTAGATGTGCTAAGGGCCACAGTTATAGAGAAAATGTACCCACCCTTGTTGACATGAGACCCTTTATGCTGAGAGTGTAATGCAACCCCCTCCCTCACTTTTTTCCCATTGAAAAGTTCTGGGACTGCTTGAGTTTATGCCGTTCACTTCCAAGCATTGTTATTTATCCTTCCGAGTAAAACTGGTGCAGAAAAACATGATGACGCCCAATGAACAATTATTACAATATTTTAACATGCCCTGGTTTTTCATAGTTTTTTTTTGTAAAGTCATAGTACCTGGAAGATTTTACAATTGCTTGAGACAGCAGCAAAATACTGCATCCCAACACTAGATGGCAATGCTGTATTACAAATGTTATATAGTGTCGGTATCAGTTTAGTCTAAATGCAAGTTGGTGAAAGGTAAATCGCAGGTAAAGTGTAATACAGCAAAGGTCAAAAATGTGTTCAAAAATCAGATCTTGACAAGAAAGTTGAAGAGATTTGGTAAGATCCTATGGAATGGAAAAAAACCCACAAAACGTTGTGCATTTCAAATCTATCCACAATTAATAATCACAATCATTGTTTAAACAGAGATTTGCCTGGCTAAATATATCCTTTCTGACCCTAAACTTTCCTGTGGTGGCACTGGCAACTATGCAAGTGGAAAGACACACAAATAAGGTGTGTAGTGTGTAATTGGTCTCCTGTCACTACAGCAAAAACCCCCAACTACCAACTTCTATCATAAGATAGTAATCATAATAACCACTCAGACAACATAATTAGTTTTTGGAAAAAAGGGGAGGCCATGTTTATTAAAATGTTACTTTAAATTCACCAAATGAAAAATGGGGGCCCCCAAATCATTTAAAATTAAGGGAGAACACACTTAGCACCGTTGCAAATGAGAAGGCCCACCACCATTTGCCAAAGAATACATGTATGGGCTTCTCCTGTAGGGATACTCCCTGACCCGGAAACAAAACCAATGCTAGTGAGTCCCTCAGTGGTTGTCCCTCCAAAAACACACTTGGGCTTCTCCTGTAGGCATACTCCCTCACCCGGAAACAAAACCAGTGCCAGTGAGTCCCTCAGTGGTTGCCTCCTGTTAAAATGGGGTTTGCTTGGTTTATCCCCAAGGCCAGGAGGCATAATCTGTGCTAGGTGGATTCCCAGCGGTTGCCCCCACACAGTTCCAGATCCTGCTAAATGCCATATGGGGACCGCATTGCCGTCTCCCTGCCTTTCCTTTGCAGATTCCAGTTTTTGGTGCTTGTACTGACTTGGTAATCCTATATTTGGGAGGGAGGGAGAAAAATCACAGGTTAGTTATGATCCCTCTATGTGTGCTATGAAAGTACCCCTACACCTATTCCCACACCCTAGTTTTCTCCTCCTCTATAGCAGTCCATTGTTTCTAGACAAACCCCATAAAGGTGGCCACACACGTAGCAATTTTCGATCTTTCGTGCAACCATCGGTCGCACAAAAGTTAGTTTGAAATTCTACCTCCTTTTGCCTCATCGAGCCACCATTCAGGCACCGAATATCATTGGTGCATGTATGGCCAGCTTAACTGCATACCCCCCAACTGTCCCGCTTTTCGCGCGACAGTCCCGGTTTTTACAGCGCGTCCCGCTGTCCCGGATTGTTCAATGAATGACCTGTCGCCGCCTTACGAGGAGCCGAATAAGGAGCAGGAGCCCAAGAAGAAGGAGCCGGAGTGATCCGCTGCAGCCAGCGCGTCCCACTGGGCTGGATAGTTTAATGAATGTTTTACTTTTGCGTAATGCGGGACATTCATTGAACAATCCAGGACAGCGGGACGCGCTGTAAAAACCGGGAGCCGAGTAAGGAGCAGGAGCCGAAGAAGTCAATGGGGGCCGCAATGGGGGCAATTGGGGGGGTACTGTGTATGGGGGACACTGTATGGGGGCACTGTGTATGGGGGGGCTCTGTGTATGGGGGGCTCTGTGTAAGGAGGGCTACTGTGTATGGGGGGCACTGTGTATGGGGGGACACTGTGTAAGGAGGGCTACTGTGTATGGGGGGGGCACTGTGTATGAAGGGCTACTGTGAATTGGGGGAGTACTGTGTAAGGAGGGCTACTGTGTATGGGGGGGCACTGTGTATGGGGGGGCACTGTGTAAGGAGGGCTACTGTGTATTGGGGGCACTGTATGGGGGGGCACTGTGTAAGGAGGGCTACTGTGTATGGGGGCACTGGGTAAAGAGGGCTACTGTGTATGGGGGTACTGTGTATGGAGGGTACTTTCTATGGGGTGCTGTCTATTGGGCCATCGTGGGCACTATTTCAACTATTTTAAAAATGGGGTGTGGCAATTGGGGCGTGGCCACAAAGTGGGCGTGGCCAAAAATTTTGCCCCTCTTTTCATTTTTCAAATGTTGGGAGGTATGTAACTGGCTCCACTGCCTTTCTAGCTGGCCATTGTTTTTCAGTTAAAGGAACAGTAACACCAAAAAATGAAAGAGCTTTATTACTTTATTATTACTTTAAAGAGCTTTAAAGTGATAAAAATATAATGCACTGTTGCCCTGCACTGGTAAAACCGGTGTGCTTGCTACAGTAACACTACTATAATTTATATAATAAGCTGCTGTGTAGCCCCGGGGGCAGCCATTCAAGCTGGAAAAAAGGAGAAAAGGCACAGGTTACGTAGATGATAACAGATAAGTTCTGTAGAATATAATAGTGTTTTATCTGTTATCTGCTATGTGCCTGTGCCTTTTCTCCTTTGAATGGCTGCCTCCATGGCTACATAGCAGCTTATTTATATAAATTATAGTAGACTTTCTGAAGTAAACACACAACTTTTACCAGTGCAGGGCAGCAGCACAATATATTTTAGTTACTTTTATACACTTTCATTTTTTGGTGTTACTGTTCCTTTAACAAACCCCTTGACTGATTTCATTGCCATTCCCACCACCCACTGTTTATCAATTAACAGACCCCCCAGACTGATTTCATCCTGTCTATTACCCACACAGCCCTTATGGGGTTTCTTTTGTATTTACTGCACTCATGCTGAATGTGCAGGAAGGTTAAAAGCTGTACTGTAAACGTGCTGAATGTTTATAGGATACCTATCCCCAACCCCAAAAATGCGTGTGTGCAGCTGTTTGCTTCCCCGACCTTGAACAGTCTCTTGCATAGTTCTAATGTTTCTCTTACAATGTCATTGTCACCTGCTCAGAGAATATTTAAGACGCACGTTTATAAATCCATAAAAATGTGAATATTAAATATTACAGGTAACAGTGCTCTGAAGGTTGTCCATGTTAACAAAAGGTGCGGTAAATACCATACTCTAATAACTAAGAAAGTATGAGAATATATATATAGTGATGTTAGTCGAGCAAAACAAACTTTTCTTACACTATATTGTTAAATCTTGATCTGCCATTTTGCAGTTTACACTTTAATAACACTGTTATTAAGGAAAGCTTTGCATCCCAATATCCTATGCACTAGAATGAGATACCTGATGGCCATGCACAGACTACACAGTTTTAGACAGTGAGTATAGAGAGGGAATGGGAGGAGGGCAGTGAAATCTAGGAATGAAAAGTGATTGCTCTGCCTGAGGCATAGAGGTGCTGAAGGCAATATATGATTGGCAGCTGAGCTTTTTAAATATGCTTATGTAGGGACCCATAGGGTTAAGTTCCCTATGGTGTTATCCCCTACCTTTATGTTTTCTGTGTTGTAATAGGGCAGAGCCCTCTACACTCAGATTACAGTATTAGGCTACCCCCTATAGGTTTAGCCAGGTTGACCACTCCCCTTGTGCAGACTATATAGTGTCTGGCACAAGGAAGTGTCTTCCTCTTTGGCTGATGTTGTCCTGAGGCTTCATGTCATCGAGCCTGAGGCAATTAGGCCCCAGTAAAGAGAACTGCTGATTTGTAAGTCGGGGACAGGGCCCCGTGAATGAGATAAAGCCAGCACAGTCAGTCATATGTAATAGCACCCTCTAGGAGTGGTGAGCATAGATAGCTTATTTAGTAAGGGCAGCACTAGCCCCATCAAAGGAGACTGTAATGGTTTAGTCTAACCCAGGCTCTGTATGCCTTGCTGTAGGGACCACAGTTAAGACGCAGGATTCAGGCAGTTCCTTACCCTGAACCATAGTTGGCTGGAGGGGATCCGTTCCAGTAAAGGGCATCCATTCCTGGTATACAGCTAATACTCTGCATATCCTCCAAGTGGGCTATACTGTTACCTTGAGTGTCACATCTGCTGTGTTCTCTGTGACCAAGTTCTATACTGCTGTGACTGTGAGTATATACCCTGATGCACTATTCTATATGTGCCTTGTCCAAATAAAGTATCATTCAGTTAACTGCAAGAGCTCCTGGCGTCCTATCACCTATTATATTGCACAACACCAGTGTGAGTTGTAGTTCAACTACATCATCTAGCCTGACATAGCTCCCATATAGCGGAGGCCCATTCCTGGGAAAGGGGGTTGAATGTAACCCATGCTCTAAGTGCCCAACTAGCCTGGTATAATACCCCTATTAAGCCAAACAAGTGTTACACTTAATATCAATATAGATGTTTTAATTTTTGAAAAGGAGTTTTATTAAACAGCTTTTTATGTCTGGGTAACAGATCCCCTTAAAACTAGAGGTGAATATAGGATGTACCTCCTTTTTAATATACAAAATTTGTATGTATGTTTATTTAAATTACACAATGTATTACAACATGTAAATGGTGCATGACACATGTTAGTAGTGGAAGAAGGGGCCTCTCACCAATATAGCAATGCTAAATGCCAGTAGTGCTGTTACAGTGCAAAGATCTGAGACAATGGTGCAAAGCAAACATTCACCATGCCCTACACATTGTAAATGGCCCCTCATGTATTTATCAGGTGCCAAAGCGGGAAGCACCCATTCCCCATTCCCCCTCCCCCCCCCCCCAGGATCGCACTAGCATCCATTTAGTTCACATACAGAGCACTGGGGACAGGACGCGCTGAAGTTTTCTGCTCGTTCTGTCTCCAGTGCTCCCTATGTGAGCAAAGTTTAGGTGCATCTGGGCGGCATGCCGTATCTATATTTGTGCCACCCTAGGCCTTGGCCTTTGTTGCCTGGCAGGTCCTTCAACTTTTTCTGATCTAATCTTCTCTACCCTACCATTCTGTTTTTCTCTTTTACCAAGTAAATAAAGACAAAAGTACCACAATGAGTTGTTTATCTGCAGTTTTATTTAATGCTGACAAATTGGAGGTATAATTGCATCAAAAATGGTACAGAAAGACCTTCTGTTCTGAAGCACTTTTGACTAAGCACCTGTCATATCCACTGAACATTTTATAAAATATATATAACCAAAATGTACATTTTAAATAACTTATACGCCATATTAAAAACAAAATCAAAACTATATTGTGCTCTGCACAATTACCCTTTCCATTTTCTGCATATTGTGCCTTCCTACTGCTACTGTGAAATGACATAAACTAACTTTGATAAACGAGTAGGCTTATGTAATGTCATATGTTGCAGGGATTGGAAATCTCATTGTAATCAGTATTATTTCCACAGTTCAAGGGAATCTGAAAGTTAGAGCTCAGCTCCCAAAATTTATATTCACATTAGGGCCTAGATACCAAAGCTGGAGACACAAGTGCTAGATGGGTTGAAATTTGCACCCCAAAGCACCTATACAGGGAACACTTGTCCCCTCTATCAATGGGAGGAGCAGACTGCCATTCCTGTCTTTGCCTGTTCTTGCTCCTAGCAACCTCCGGCATTCCACCTTACTTGTCACAAATGACAAGCAAGGGGGCATGCAATTTACTTTTGTCTCTAGAAAATACTGTTACTGTTAAGGTGAGTGAATCAAGATTGCAAGACTGCATAGTATTTACACAACCCAGGTAATGTAATTACTAAATGCAATAAATTAAAAGGCACTGGCTGTGTAACATAATATGTGACAGCATGTATATGGATATGGGAAGAGAAGCACTTCGACAATCTTAGAGTAGCAACTGTATAACAAGAAGGAGGGTATAGTTTGTGTGCTCCTTTCTATTTTCTAAAAATATACAGTTCAAATGTATTAGTCTTTTTACAACATTAGACACACATTTCACATAATAACAAGTACATTAGAACAAGCACATTGATTGAATGTGTTCTGAAAGCAGCATTTACCATCTTAAAAGTGTCTGTATCACTGCACTCTGGAACTAGAATTGCCTGAGATATAACTATATATCTCTCTCTATATATATAACTATATATATATAATTAGGTCACAAAGAGAGAGCCATAAATAGTAATTTTACATTTTTTATATTACCAGAATAGTTCCTTAACAGTTCTATAAAAAGAATACTTTGTTCCCAGAAAAAAATACTTGCTAGTGCAAACTATGCCCATGTTGCTACATAAGTTTTAAATGTAGCAGATATCTTCTGTATGGTATACAGTCTAGCTATCCAATTGGCCTGGAGGGGCCACGGTGGCAACTTTAACAGCCTGTGTATTGCCACCTTAAGAAGATACAACTTGGTAAAGAAATACTGGCACGCAGCCAGATACATAACAGTACAGAAAGTAACAGCTGGGTAGCTTGGGGTTGTGGAAATTTTAAGTTAATATGTGCACCAAGTCATAAAATTCCAGGACATGCAAAGCATGCATTGAGAAATAAGAATCGTTATACTCAAATATCAACTCATAAGTGCCACAGATCATAGAATCTACATTCTGCAGCACTTCCAGGTGGGAGAGTGCCTCTATGCAACACATAGTTTAGTAAATGTTTGCATATTGGGCATCGAACTGTTCGGTAGACCCCTGGTGTTCATATTTAGAATGTTTTTAAACTATGTTTAGTGTAGCTTTGCAGTTTGCAGCAGACAGACGATGTTTATCCATTTTAGATGTGACAGGATGGGTATTTTTTTAAAAAGATATTGTTTTCTAGGGTCTCCTTACTGTAAGTGCAATGACACACAAGGAGATTTGTAGGCAGTGTTAAAAACTTTGCTACCACTGGCTTCAAATCTCCCCAAAACTGCCTTGCCATAAACTAAAATTGGAATTGCCACAAGTAAAACATATAACTTGTGGAGATCTTGCTTAATCACAGGAAATTGCAAAGGGAGATAATTTACCATGATTAAGCCAGATCTCCAAAAGTTATATGTTTTACTTGTGGCAATTCCAATGTTAGTCTAAGGCACATGTGTCAAACACAAGGCCTGCGGGCCAAATATGGCCTTTCTGCCTGTTTTATGTGCCCCTTGTGACTGTGCCTGACCGTACAGTAGCTTGATAACAAATTTGGCTGGCGACTTAGCCTGTGTTTTAGATTTTGGCCCCCTTATGTGATTGAGTTTGACACCCCTGGCAAGACATTTTTGGGGAGATTTGTGCCAGCGGTACCAAATTTTTTAACACTGTTTGTGTGTCATTGCCTCTAGGTGGTCTTATGGCACACAATACACATACTGTACATGTGTGAAAACCTTCCCCTAGGACTGGGAGATTTTGCTTTGGGGCCTATTAGTGGCTTGTTGCAACACTGATATTAGCAGGAACTTTGTTTCAAAAAGAACAATATTTAGTAAATAAGGGAAAGACTAACAAAGTTAAAGGAGAATAAAAAGGTAAAAACTAAGTAATCTTTATCAGAAAGGTCTGTGTAAATACAGCCATAAGCACTCACAGAAACAATGCACCGAGTTCTTTGTTAAAAGATTTGTTATCTCTGTTTTCCTGTGCCAGAGACACGCAGCTCTCTCCTCACTCCCCTCTTTCTGCTCCCCCCTCCCTCAAGAATGCTAAGAACTCACTCCCCCCCCCCCCTTAGGAATCTTACTCATAGGGGCTGATTTACTTACCCACGAACGGGTCGAATGGAGTCCGATTGCGTTTTTTTCGTAATGATCGGTACTTTGCGATTTTTTCGTATGTTTTGCGATTTTTTCGGATTCTTTACGAATTTTTCGGATCCAATACGATTTTTGCGTAAAAACGCGAGTTTTCCTATCCATTACGAAAGTTGCGTAAAAAGTTGCGCATTTTGCGTAGCGTTAAAACTTACGCGAAAAGTTGCGCATTTTTCGTAGCGTTAAGTTTTAACGCTACGAAAAATGCGCAACTTTTCGCGTAAGTTTTAACGCTACGCAAAATGCGCAACTTTTTACGCAACTTTCGTAATGGATACGAAAAACTCGCGTTTTTACGCAAAAATCGTATTGGTAACGAAAAATTCGTACAGAATCCGAAAAAATCGCAAAACATACGAAAAAGTCGCAAAATGTTCGTTTTCAAGTCGGAACTTTTCCAATTCGGGTCGGATTCGTGGGTTAGTAAATCAGCCCCATAGTCTTATAAACTGGTTCTCGGTGCAGGAGCAAGGCATTATGGGAACTTTCTTTACAGAGCTCAGCATTTTTTCTTCCTGTTTGGCTTCTGATCATCTGAACAGGTGAAATATGAGGAGACTTAAGAGCACTATTGAGAGATCTGAAGGTATGACTGCAGTGTGAGATTAACTCTTTATTAGCCTTTCCTTCTCCTTTAGGGCTCTGGTACACGGGGAGATTAGTCGCCCGCGGCAAAACTCCCTGCTCGCGGGCGACTAATCTCCCCGAGTTGCCTTCCCTCTGCCATCCCACCGGCGAACATGTAAGTCGCCGGCGGGATGGCAGACGCGGCGGCGCGATTTCGCGCAAATCGCCGAAAAAGACTCGCGAGGCTTTTTCGGCGATTTCCCGAAATCGCCCCGCCGCGTCTGCCATCCCGCCGGCGACTTACATGTTCGCCGGTGGGATGGCAGAGGGAAGGCAACTCGGGGAGATTAGTCGCCCGCGAGCAGGGAGTTTTGCCGCGGGCGACTAATCTCCCCGTGTACCAGAGCCCTTAAGGGACCCTAATCCTTGAGGAATTGTCTACTGTGCATGCTTGCTGCCTTCTGAACCAATTGAGCAAATGGAGTCAGACATATGCAGTAAACAGCTCTTTGACTGGCTTCCAATTAAAAGGAAAAGTAAAGCTCAAGAAGGATCAGTTTAGGGATTTTTTTTTTTTTTTAAAGGCTAACCCACACATACAGAATATATATTCCAGCTGCCACCATAACATACTTAACCAAATCTAAACCTAAATTTTCATGTAGTTTTTTTAACATTTAACATCATTAAAAATTGAATTGGCCTGACCAAATCTATATACCTATACTGATAAAAAATATAAATAATATTGGATGCATCATAGTTCCGAAACATTGAAGAATGTTCAATGTTCAACCCTTCATCTTTGGGTGCATAATACACCATTTGTAAATAAGTAAAGCCAATATCACAGAACTGTATGCCCATCAAGAATAATTACCTAGCACTGTATTGGTTTCCATGAGGAGTTTAGTTTCCATTTATTAGTGCCTAGACATAGACAAAACAAGTAAAAAAGTGCCAGCATAGGCAGAACATTGGATATATGCATACTGTTTTGTATGTGCAAATACTCCATATTTCCAAAAAGGTCTTTTGACATGAAAGATAATTCTATAAACAGAATATGTCCATAATAAATGGCAATGCCTGCTACTTATACTACAATATAATGCTAATTTGTATTGTCATGTCAGGTTAATGGGGTAAACCAATATCTACTGTAATATATGTGTACAGAGGAAATCGCGTTGTACTGACAACTTTATAAGAGAGTGTGTTTATCCCATCTGAATCCATAGTCTGTCTTGTATGAGCAAGCAAGTCAAACCTGCAAATTAAAAAATAGAATAATATAACACAAAACTGTACTTTAAATCCTTACATATTGTTTATTGGTAAAATTAAGTATTTTATGCAGTGTCATGCTGACTGCCTGTACATGTAATTTTGGGGGAATTAGCAATGGTAGCCAGGCATGCAGAGTATCTGGAGCATAAGAGACAGGGACACAACACGTGATATCATGTTTCTTTCTCAAAAACATAGGTTTATTTGGGGTAAACTCCTCCCAACATAAACACAAAGGTCAGTTCATAAACAGTTCATCAAACATGGTAATGATTTGTCCCTGCTTGGGGCTCTCACCTTCCAGGGTAACTTTCACACTGGAACCTTTTTCCCGGGGCTTCTCACCATCCCCAATGGCTTTCACACATCCACTGTGACTCTCACACTAGTAAACACTCTGGGCTGCTCACTCAGCCCTGCTGTCTCTCCCCTCCTGGGATACCAGCTCACCAGCTTCTGGCACACTTAGGCTTCTCACCAAGCCTCAATGTTCAGGCACTTAAACACGTGGTCACGGCTCCCTCTGCTCCTTGCAGTGGCAGGCAGCATCCCCAGCCCCTCTGGGAGTTCCTCACACAGTCAGGCAACCTTCCTGCCCTGTGCCCTGCTCTGAGACCTTTCTCTATGACTCCTGGCAATTCTCTGGGTGACTCCTCACTTGGTTACTGCTCCCTCTGCTCCTTGCAGTGGCAGGTGGCACCCCCAGTCCCTCTCAACCCCAGTTCCTCACACAGTCAGGCAGCCTTCCTGCCCTGTGCCCCGCTCTGAGAGTGAACCCCTCTGAGTCCCCAACCTCAATCACCTATCACTCTCTGTAATCCCACAGCCATTTTATTTGTGCTCACCTGCAGCTTAATCAGGCTGCTACTTACAGCTGGCCAAATCAAAATACTAAACTGGAGTATGGAATGGAGGACCTATCCTATTAACCCTCCATTTACCCCAGGACTCACCTATACAGCTTTTCCTAATCCATTTGCATGAAACCAACACTAGCTGAATGAAAAATGTCAACCAAGTTAAACAAATACATGTAGAGGTATTTTACCTTTCTATGGGTGAGCCCAAATGCCAAATGATCCACTTTTTAAACTACAAAAAGACCCACCCGAATAATATGAAAGGCATCTGCACAAATAATATACATGCCAACTGAAGCAGTCAAATGGATGTCAGTAGAAACATGGATTGGGCACCTGATTTCTTAGAAGCACAGTGGTTCATGTTTGTTTGAGACCCTGAAAATCCCAAATATAATTAAAGAAGATTTAAACCCAAAAATAAATTTTTGCCTAATGAAAGCAAATGTAATTTTTCACAACTTTTAATAGTTTCAGGTTACTGCAAGCTGCAGATTATAGTTTTTAGTTACTAATGCTTTATTACATTGTCTCAAACAATATTTAACCATATAAAAAATGGAAACGTTAAAGAAATCGCCAACTGTCTAAACTCATACATTTTATAAAGAAATGTTTTATACCTTTTCGGATTCGGGTCATTTTTGTCATCTCTGTTATGACGAATCATCCGGCATCTTCCAATAAGAGTATCTGGCCGAGATATATACATACCTCTTGATGCAATTCTACAATTAATATGAAAAACAAATGTACATTACAGGGTGGCACAAGTTTTAAAAGCTTTGTTTGTACTTAAAGCTAAAAACCTACAAGCCTTAAAAACACCTTAAAATGACTGGGCTACTAAAATTAGCCCCTTGCACAAAGCTGATGCAGGGACTGGTCCCTGGGAAGGGTTCAGACTGGGTTTGGATCAATTCATTTAAGCAGGTTTGATTTAGAAGTTAGAACATCTGCCTGATGACCATTATTTGTTAATGTAAAATGTCAAACCTAGCACATACATCTGCCACAGGACAGACATGTCCCCGTGCACATTTCATTTTATTTTATTCATTTTAAAATTCCTCAGGGGACAGGTATGTCTCTATAGGATCTCATGAACACAGGGCTGGCCAGCCTTTTTGACCCATCAGCCACATTCAAATATAATAATATTTGGGGAGCAAGATAAAGCATGGGGCTTGTCTTTCTTTGGCCACAGTTTTCCTTGCACTCCCTGTCAGTGTACATTTAATCCAAAATTTAAATGATGAAAACTGCTCACACCATGCGATGGTTAACCTGTGAACACCTTTATTGTGTGGTTCCCAACATTTTTCTGGTCACCCCTTTGGGGGGCAACACAAACATGAAAAAAGTTCCTGGGGTGCCAAATAAAGGTTATTATCGGCTATTTGGTAGCCCCTATGTGGACTGGCAGCCTACAGGAGGTTCTGTTTGGCAGTACACCTGGTTTATTATGCAAACAAAACTTGCCTCCAAGCCACTTGTTCACTGCATTAACAGGAAAGGCAATCAAAAACACCTGTATGACAAAGGCCTAATTCATTTTTAAAGGTATAGCTATGTCCATGAATCTGATGTAGCCCTTCTACAGATTTTTATGGCCCCCTGACTAAAAGCTCCATTAACCGCACTGTCTTTTTTGTAACTAATTTTCTCTTACCGGTTGTAGATATCATCATCTTCTCCACCCCAACCCCAATAATTGTTTGGAAATCCATTAATTTTGAGAAATTGCTCCTTGCTCAATGCAGAAACACCACCAAAAAACTGATTGTATGGTAGGCTGGAAAAAAAACAGATTTTAACATACAAGTAATAACAACATTTAAATATGCTCTATATGCTCTAAGACAAGTCTTACTATCAGAAAATATCATAAAGGCTCTTTTTCTCCTGCAAAATTATTATGTAGAACACATGGCCAGTAGAACTAGATTGTTTCTTTGTGAGTAACAATTTATCTTATAATTGTAATTCAAACACCTATTAATTTATGACTTCATTAATTTATCAACTGGAATCATCTGAACCCTGCCACTGTGTGATGTGTTTCTCATTGGAAAGGTTTGTGATATTGGCAGATTTGACAAATAAATAAAAAACAATGACATTATAGGAATTAATGTGAAGCCTTTTTGTCCCCTTTAAGAAATGAAATTAGTAAAAAAAAAGAGTCTTACCCAAACCCAAACTTATCCATTGCAGCAGAGAGATGCCTTGGTTGGTTAAAACACCTGTAAGTGTTTCGATCGTCCATTGGGATAAGATCAACATCACTAAATACAAAACAATCATAGGCATAGTCTTTCAAAGATTCCACATAACCAATGTTTAGCAGTTTGGCCCGATTGAAAGTTTTGTCACCATCCTTGCAGAAAGAATATGGATGAAAATAAGTGATAAAAAAGTTATTTATATAACAAACAGTGAAAATTACTATATAATACATATGTAATACATACAATAAAGGCAGTTTGAACTCCAATATCTATTTTTCTGCTTTATACCATAAATTAAACATTTCAGTTCCTACTTTGGAACATAGTAATTATGTCATGTGCAAAAATGTGGACACCCCTACATTTGTCCAGTGATAAACACAGTTTTTGCAAGTTCCCTTACCCTAATTACCTCTTTAGGCCTTAAAAACTAATAGGAGTTTTCATATTGAATATAGCTGTTCTCTTGTATTTAGAGTTCATCCCACTCACATTTTCACAAAACTTAATTACATTTGGAGCCATTTCTAAGCAAAAGGATATATTTTATATATTTATCTGCATGGATTTACAAGCCAATATTCTTGTGAGTGAAGGATCCGTAAATAAGGGTAAGAAACAAGAGTGAGAAAGTAAAAAAAAAAAAAAAGGATACTAAAGTAACAAGAGATTCCAACATTTATGCCCCTCACCCCTGCCTCATCCCCCCAAACATGGATGGGCTTTGTCCCAAAGCCAAAAATTGACACATTGTCCCACTTGGGGTAAGTCCTGAGGTGTCATGGTGAACTATAGCAAAACTCAATGTTGAGTAACAAACAAAAAACTGGGATTAGGAGTGGTGTTGTTGCAGCCTGAGGGTCCCCTCTTAGTAAGTTTCCTTGGCACGTAACAATAAAGACAAAAAAGGGTGAAAAAAATGGTGTGTTGCTCACCCAGTTGTGCCTTTAATACACTCAGAGCGGCACTGGAAGGTGAGCTTGTTGGTATTGCATCAAAGTAAGGGAAGCCATATAGATTCTATTTGTTAAGGCAGCGGTTATGCATTAATCCTGAAGCAGTATCATGTTGGATTTTCCCCCTCTGCGGGCTCTTTGCTCTGTGCTCTTGCACACTGCTGCTGGGTTGGTAAAGAAGTGGGTCTGCTGGCCATCTTGGACTCACAGTCTTGGCGGGTATAACATGGCATAAATCAGTTGTTTGTCTTTAAATCGCTTTTTCACAGCCGTATAGGTGGCTCTTTGTTTGTGCACCGAGGGAGAGAAGCCCGGATACAAAGAGACGGTAGAGTTGTTTAGAGGCATTGGGCCTTTGCGTCTGATGGCTGCCAATGCAGCATCCCTGTCCCTAAAGTTAAGTATTTAAGCCAGGAGAGGCCTAGGGTGTGTCCCAAATGTTAACAGACGAATTGGAACTCTGTGGGCTCTTTCCTCCAAAGTGTTTAATGAGAAACTGAAAAGTTTCTGTGTGATCACCTTCTTTTTCTGGAAGGCCGAATACGAATGTTGTTTCTTCTATGGCGATTTTCCAAGTCCTCCATAGGGGCCTGGGTCTGCCTGAGATCTTTAAGTTGGTTTTGTAGGTTGTCTCTCATCGGCCTGGTGATGTTTTTCACGGAGCTGAAGTTTCCACCTCTCCCATACTCTCATGGACATTTTGTACATTTTGTCCTGAACCATGAAAAAATTTGTTTACTCTGATACAATTATTAGTATGTCGCCATTGAAATAATGTTGGGTCTTGTCAGAGCGAAAATAAAGGATTCTGGAATACAGGTATGGGATCCCTTATCCGGAAAACCGTTTTCCAGAAAGTTCTGAGTTACAGAAAGGCCATCTCCTATAGACTCCATTATAAGCAAATAATTCAAATTTTTAAAAATGATTTCCTTTTTCTCTGTACTTATAAAATAGTACCTTGTACTTGATCCCAACTAAGATAGAATTAATCCTTATTGGAGGCAAAACGCCTATTGGTTTTCTTCAATATTTGAATCATTTTTAGCAGACTTAAGTTATGGAGATCCAAATTACGGAAAGATCCCTTATCCGGAAAACCCCAGGTCCCGAGCATTCTGGAAAACAGGTCCCATATCTGTATCTGTTGAGTCTAGACAAGGGCTCATAGAGGGGACCTGTTGCCCCAGAGGGGACCAAGACATAGATTCTGTGTTAAAGAGGGCACAGAAGTGTTTTTTTTAAGTGGTATCCCCCTATTGTAATATTATAGTAGGGCTTATTTAGGGGAATGTAATATGTATCACTAACCTAAAAAACGCTCACAATGGGACCAAAATGGCGCTTTACAACAATTTTTGTGTTTGCGTGACAAAGAAGAAAAACCATTAGCAAACCCTTTGCATTTCTTGCAAGAGAAGGTTTGCAAGTTTTTTAGTTTGCGCAGATGCGCAGTGAATGTAATAAAACTTTTTAATGAAAAAGTCATGGAGGGTCATTTATAAAGTTCACACAGAGCATATTTTTAAAAAAAACCAAAATGGTTGCTTGCGCATGGTTTCCCTAAAAGCTTATGTTTTGCACTGCTGTGCTAACTTTGCTTTTTTTGTGAATCGCACAAAAATTTACAAATGAGATTGCAATTTGCATGAGCATGCCCTCTGTGCATGTTTATTGAGCATGAATATAGCACCAAATTTCACTTTGCGAATATAAATGCGCAATTTGCGAAATCAGTTTAGCAAATATTTTTTCTGCCACCAAAGTTGTGGTGTAACTTGGATGCAAAATATGCGCATAAATATTAGCAATTTGCAAATATGCCATATTTTAAAAGCTTTTGTGGACATTCGCACTGCAAAAAAAAATTAGAAATAATGTTTGCACATTGCATGCACCATTCTTGTCCAGCTTTATAAATATAAACATGGGCAGGGCAAATATGTTCATTTATAAATGACCCCCACGGTCACAATTACACCATCTTCAAGCAGATGTTTAGCATTCGAATGTAATAAATGTTTAGTGAACATTACGAACAGCGCTAAACATTTGCAAAAATGCCATTTTACACAGTGTTTGCGATTTTTATTAAAATCCCCCTTTACAGTATAATTGAGCTGCATAATAGTAATGTATGATGTATGAAATTGAGCAGGCCTAGAACAACCTGATTTCTTGAGGCAAATAGTCCTTGTTCACCATATATATTATATTCCATATAAAGTTTAACATTTTGGAGTGGAATAACTTAAGATCTGATATTTTAACCAACTCTGGTAAAGTTCGAAAATAGTATAAGATTGTTGGCAGTATAATCATTTTGATTGCATTGATTCTACCTATCCAGCAGTTAAAGTAGGAAAGAATACAGTTTGGAATAATTCTTATACCTTATATAATCCATATACAAATGGGAGTATTGTACTGAAATGTTGACTAACCAGAATAGACATAAAATCAGGTTGTCATTTGAATTCAAAACTCTGTGCGGAGGACAGATTAAGTGCTTTTGATTTTTAATGATTTAAAGGCAGACCTGAATTCATCTAAAAGGTTATATCAATTAGTAAGTGAAGTAAGGAACCTTTTATTGCTAAGAAAACAAGTGGAGCTTTGTCTGTTATTTTGCACTTTAATATCAAGGTAACCAAACCACTCTAGCAAATAGATATCAAAACTAGTCACTTTTTAATTTTAAGGTTTGTGCCAAGTTTTCACCAAAAGCCACAGTATGTTATCACCAGTTTACTAAACTTAGATTTAGAAAAAACTTTGTTTTTTAAGAAAATTAACATAAAATAATACCACATAAGCTAATTAGCAAGATCTAGTAACAAGTGATGATCAGTTGCCAAAATGATAACTGCACAAAATTATAACTACCATTAAAATGTTGGTGCCATTTAAACAGTGACATTAATATTAAAGAATTATCCAGTGGGCAGGATGAGATAGGAATGATACATTAATTCAAAAGCAACAATTTTATGATTGCAATTAATGTATATATATATATATATATACACTGCTCAAAAAAATAAAGGGAACACTTAAACAACACAATGTAACTCCAAGTCAATCACACTTAGGTAGCAACACTGATTGACAATCAATTTCACATGCTGTTGTGCAAATGGAGACAACAGGTGGAAATTATAGGCAATTATCAAGACATCCCCAATAAAGGAGTGGTTCTGCAGGTGGAGACCACAAACCACTTCTTAGTTCCTATGCTTCCTGGCTGATGTTTTGGTCACTTTTGAATGCTGGCTGTGCTTTTACTCTAGTGGTAGCATGAGAGAGAGTCTACAACCCACACAAATGGCTCAGGTAGTGCAGCTCATCCAGGATGGCACATCAATGCGAGCTGTGGCAAGAAGGTTTGCTGTGTCTGTCAGCGTAGTGCCCAGAGCATGGAGGCGCTACCAGGAGACAAGCCAGTACATCAGGAGATGTGGAGAAGGCCACAGGAGGGCAACAACCCAGCAGCAGGACTGCTACCTCTGCATTTGTGCAAGGAGGAACAGGAGGAGCACTGCCAGAGCCCTGCAAAATGACCTCCAGTGGGCCAGAAATGTGTATGTGTCTGTTCAAATGGTCAGAAACAGACTCCATGAGGGTGGTATGAGGGCCCGACGTCCACAGGTGGGGGTTGTGCTTATAGCCCAACACCGTGTAGGACGTTTGGCATTTGCCAGAGAACACCAAAATTGGCAAAATCACCACTGGCACCCTGTGCTCTTCACAGATGAAAGCAGGTTCACACTGAGCACATGTGACAGACATGACAGAGTCTGGAGATGCCGCGAAGAACGTTCTGCTCCCTGCAACATCCTCCAGCATGACCGGTTTGGCAGTGAGTCAGTAATGGTGTGGGATGGCATTTCTTTGGGGGGCAGCACAGCCCTCCATGTGCTTGCCAGAGGTAGCCCGACTGCCATTAGGTACTGAGATGAGATCCTCAGACCCCTTGACCATATGCTGGTGAGGTTGGCCCTGAGTTCCTCCTAATGCAAGACAATGCTAGACCTCATGTGGCTGGAGTGTGTCAGCAGTTCCTGCAAGATGAAGGCATTGATGCTATGGACTGGCCTGCTTGTTCCCCAACCTGAATCCAATTGAGCACATATGGGACATCATGTCTCGCTCCATCCACCAACGCCACGTTGCACCACAGACTGTCCAGGAGGTGGTGGATGCTTTAGTCCAGGTCTGGGAGGAGATCCCTCAGGAGACAATCCGCCACCTCATCAGGAGCATGCCCAGGCGTTGTAGGGAGGTCATACAGGCACATGGAGGCCACACACACTACTGAGCCTCATTTTGACTTGTTTTAAGGTCCTTACATCAAAGTTGGATCAGCCTGTAGTCTTTTTTTCCACTTTAATTTTGAGTGTAACTCCAAATCCAGACCTCCATGGGTTGATAAATTTGATTTCCATTCAACTATGTAAAGAACTAAGTTGTCACGATTACGCAACTTCAGACTCACGCGTGGCTGTCTAGAGGGTCCCCTGCTCAGTCTCACACACCTGACACCCAGGTCAGACTAGCATCACAGCACCCCAAAGACCAACCAACGCTCACAAACTCATATACAACTTGCTGCCACCACTCTCATACTTCTTACACTGGCGATGAGAGATGCCAAGCACACTGGTAGAGAAAGGGTTAATGTAAAGAACCGAAACACACACTCTCCTTACCAGCAGTCAAAGGGTTAATCAGCACACAGCATACAGAGGGCTAAGGCACACAACGCAGTTACACACTCGGAGGTTAGGTACGTTTTAGAGCATCAAGGACAAACTTATTAAATTTTATTTTTAATATTATAAAAAGTATAACAGTGCAAGTTAAAACAAGATGTTACAACAAAGGACATACGATAAAACAAGTACAAACAGTTTTAAAATAAAAGGGAAAAATATAGAAGTCCTATACTATACCAAGCAAAGTCCTTCTAGTCCAGGGGAAAACCACAGGATAAACTTCCAATAGAAATAGGTCCTCCACAGAATATCAGAGTATAGTCAGAAGAGCTGACTATTTATCCCAGTTTGCAGGGGATCAGGTAACTGGGCACTCCCCCTCCCTCAGGAATGCAAGGGGTGTCACCATTAGCAGGACACAGTGTGAGTTTTATGGCCTCCTGTGCATGGACTGAGTGTATGGACTGGTCCAATGATACCAATGTCCATAACTCCTTGTGGGAACATAGAAGATAGAAAGATGAAATTAGATTCATCAATTCTAAATGATCCCACCGGTCCCATACAGACTAAACATCACTACTGTGTGACCTGCCCCTGTCCAGATACTCCTATCTGACAAACCGAGAACCCAAATCCAGCAATGTTTGGACCCATATGAAAGGCCATCTTAAATGAAACATATACTCAGGTTTTGGTACCTCTAGTATAAATAGTATGGGTTCTGGGACAATAAATATTTTGGGTTATAGTGGGTTATGGTGGGTTATGGTGTGACCCCCACATCACCTATGATGGGTCCCAATGTGAACTCTAATTCACCCCCATGTGGGCTTTTACTCCCCCACATGGCATGGCTCTTATCAGCCAGGGATTAGAGTTGGGCATTCCAGGATGTGAGGCCTTTACACATGGCTGGTTCCAGGCCCTAGTGACCAGAGGCCTGTTATATATCTCTGGCACATTTCTGGAAGATTTTGGGATACCTTGGCCTGCCTGATTAACCCTTACAGGCCTATATCATGACATAAGTACTTAATAAGAATATTTCATTCATTCAGATCTAGGATGTCTTATTTTTGTGTTCCCTTTATTTTTTTGAGCAGTGTACATGTGTAGATAGAATTTAATGAGAAAAATAAACCCTAGGCCACCTATTTATGCTAATTAGAATTTCTCACAGACAGCTTTTCCCTGGTTTAGAAATCCCACTAGGAATTCCAAATATAACTTTTATGCTGAGGGTAGAACACATTTTACACATATTCCCTCTTTTTTGCCAGGTGAGGAGCGCTCTGTAAACAGCCTTCCTGACAGGCCAAATTTTTAACCAAAATTGGGATCCAGTAGGATTTTTCCTTTCTAAACTCTGTCATAAGTTTTGTTTGTTGAAATCTTTCTAATGATTTTTATTACTGAATCTTAAAATCTTCTCTTTGCTTAATCGCTGCCTCTCAACCTCTAATCCTAGAGCCATAGCTTGTGGGGATATTGATGCACAATTGGACCCTTAACAAGTTGATCTCCTCTTT
This sequence comes from Xenopus tropicalis, assembly GCF_000004195.4. Taxonomy (NCBI): domain Eukaryota; kingdom Metazoa; phylum Chordata; class Amphibia; order Anura; family Pipidae; genus Xenopus; species Xenopus tropicalis. The sequence continues at coordinate 94,313,291 of NC_030677.2, forward strand.
GAGGGAGTATTAAGGGCTTTCCTACTACCACCGACCTGAGCAACAGGTATTGAAATCTCCATGGCCAAAATGAAATGATAGCAATTACATTTACATTTACCCTGTCTGCCTTGATTTTCCTTAATACCCTAGGAATGAGAGGTATTGAAAAAAATACAGGAGACCTGTGCCTCAGTTCTGAAGGAGTATATCTGTTGGTAATGCCTGGGGACAATGATAATGTGAGTCCTCCATGATTCCTTATATAGGAAACTGCTGCCACATTGTCTGTCTTCACTAACAATTATGCTCCCTTCAGGAGGTGACTGCAGTGTTGAACAGCCTTCCACCAATGTTAACACTTAGGCAGAAAGCTTTTGCTCTTTTTGGAGACACTGTTGTTCTCAGTGGGATCCCCAACCCAGCAGGCTGGAATCTGTGATCAACATCTTCCAGTGAATCTGTGGTTAACATCTTCCAAAGATTTCTCTCTGACAAGAACCACTTACTTCAGAACTGATCTTACCGTTCCAGGATACATATTTTGCAAGGGCCTGATCTGCTATCTTTGCCACTTCAACATCAGGAAAGCTGAAAATAGAAGACCTACTGTATGTTGTTGCTTACTTCTATGTTGAAGAAAACAGACAACGCAGTGGAATATTTTTGCATTAGAGTCTTCCACCCATTCAGATCTTGAGAAGGTAAAAGTTGTCTTTTTTCCAGATTCAGTACCCAACTATGTTCCTGAAGAAAATGGATAACAAAATCTCTCTGTCTGGCTAAAAGACCTAGATCTTGTGCCTTCAGTAGAATGATATAATGATAAATGTGGATCCCCAATGTTTTGATTTCTCCTATAAGTGTCTGCAGTATCTTTGAGAAGAGGGTAGTTTGCCTTTTAATTAACTTTAAGTATGATAAAGACTGATATTCTGAGAAAATATGCAGTTGGTCTTCATTTTGAATTTTTTATGGTTTTTCACTTTTTTAGCTTTTTGTTCAGCAGCTCTCTGGTTGCTAGAGTCTTGTTTACTTTAGCAACCAGGCAGTAGGCCAAACGAAAGACAGAAATATCAATAGGAGAGGACCTGTACAGAAAGAATGAATAAAAACTAATAGGCAGGCCCGGATTTGTGGCGAGGCCACAAAGGCCCGGACCTAGGGCTACGAAATTTCCATACGGAGCAATGAGGACTTCTCCCCACTGTTCCATATTGGAGTTTAAATGTCCACGCATTCACGGAGGGGGGGGGTTGAGGTGTTCATACATGCGCATGCATGAACACCACAACCTCCCCCCCTCTGCAAGTGGGGGGTTGGCGACGAGTGGGGGCACCCGGATAAAAAAAATGACTAATAAGAATGACCAATTCTAAGCACCTTTTCAATTGGTCTTCATTATTTATTTCTTATAGTTTTTTAATTATTTGCCTTTTTCTTCCAACTCTTTGCAGTTTGCTAATGGGGGTCACTGACCCCAGCAGCCAAAAACTATTGCTCTGTGAGGATATTTTAAATTTTTATTATTTTTTTTTCTATTCAGTCCCTCTCTTAGTCATAGATCAGTCTCTCATTCATACCACAACCTGGTTGCTAAGGTAATTTGGACCCTAGCAACCAGACTGTTGTTATCCAAACTGGAGAGCAGCCGAACCATTATTGAAATAATTAAAAAACTACAACTAATAAAAAATGAAGACCAATTGCAAATTGTCTCAGAATATCTCTCTCTACATCATACTAAAAGTTAACTCAAAGGTGAACAACCCCTTTAACCGTTTTACTGCCAATGACGTATGGGATAAGTTGTGGCAGTAAAAGGCTTTTATTGCCAACAAAGTGTCTCATATGTCGTTGGCAGATAAAGGATTCTCTCTCCAGCGGCGGCATGTGCTGCTGCTGCTGCAGAGAGTTTTTAGCGATGACAGCCTCCTGGGCAATGAGCCAGGGGGGCTGTCATGTCGGTCCTGTGACACGAGCGTTGCAGAACCGACCTACAAGCAGCAGACGCGATTGCATCGCGTCTTCTGCTTGTTCCTGCTTCCCCCTCAGCGCCGGCCCAGTGACTTCCTGCTCCAGGACTGCAGCATAGAGGACAGAGCAGCAATCTTATCTTCATGACAGGTAAGATTTATTTTTTTTTGCACTTACACACACACTTACATACATTTATACACACTTACATACATTTACACACACTTACAGCACATAATTTAGCAGTTTTTATTTTTTTGTTTTTTTTTTCATTTTGCACACTTATATACACTTATATACAGTACACTCATATACACACCGTCACACAACTTTTACACATTTACTGTACACACATGTATACACAAACACTTTTTTTTCATTTCACCACTTTGTTTTTAGTTTCTTTTCCCTACAAACTATATATGTTGACAGTGTGACTATTGGATCAGATATTCTGACCACTAATTACACTGTCTTGTGACTTATTTTGTTGTTTCACTGATTTGCACAATTTTTGTGGTTTTATCGTATTTTTATCCCTGTATAAGTGTTCCTAATCTGTTTTTAGCATAGCTTTGCCATGTGTAACTTGTACAAGTTACAAGTGGTGTACAAAAATAACTTTACCTATTTTTTATTCATTAGAATGTGACTTCCCAAAACGATATGGTTTTCTGGGGGTCTCTGTATAGTTAGGGGGGTTACGGAACATAATACGCTGTCAGGGGCCCATGTATGCAAAAGCTGATTTGGCAGACGAGAAATCCATATGCGCTATTTTCATTTTGGGGTCAGTACATACCACAGACTTTGGTATATCTATGCATATTGGGCATCATACTGCTCAGTAGGCCTTAGGTGTTCCTATTTGGGGTGATTTGCCTTTGTACGCAAGAAATTGTGTGAGATAAATGCGGCAACATTTTCAGGCTATTTTCTGAAATTTCATAAAAACCATTAACTTTAGGAAAGCTTTGCAGATTGGTACTTTGGTGTAGAAAGGACTCTTTACCCATGTTGGATTTGTCAGAATGTGTACTTTCCAAAACTATATGGTTTTATGGGTTTTTCTGTATAGTTAGGGGGTGTTACGGCCAGGGCCGCCATCAGGGGGGCACAGGGGGTACAGTTGTCCCGGGCCCGGACGATTTTAACTTTATAAGGGGGCCCGGCCGTAATACAGTTTTCCTAGTAGCTTGGGCCCCCTTAAATCAATTTCGGGCCCTGTCATTGGTGGTCAGTGGGTGATCCTATTGGTCGCGCCCCGTGCGTACATGACGTCAGTATGCACGGGGCGCAACCTTATAAAAGGGCCTGGGCTTCTTTTGGCACTCAGAAGCGCAGAGGTGTCGTCAAAGAAGTGCCTCGTTGGAGGAGCGCTAAGCTGCAGCTGAAGACGCCGCTGAAGACGCGGAAGGAGCCAAACAAGACGCAGGGGGCTGTGCTGTGCTGGCTGCCAATGTACTGGGGGGGCCCTGCTGGCTACCAATATACTAGGGGGGCCCTGCTGGCTACCAATGTACTGGGGGGGGGCACTGCTGGCTACCAATGTACTAGGGGGGCACTGCTGGCTACCAATGTACTGGGGGGGCCCTGCTGGCTACCAATGTACTAGGGGGGCCCTGCTGGCTACCAATGTACTAGGGGGGGCACTGCTGGCTACCATGTATTAGGGGGGGGCCCTGCTGGCTACCAATGTCTCATGTCTGTGAGTCCTTTGTACTGGTGGGAGGGGGGCCCAGAAAATTTTCTTGTGAGGGGCCCCGTGATTTCTGATGGCGGCCCTGGTTACGGCAAATAATACGCTGACAGGGGGCTCTGTATGCAAAAGCTGAGTTGGCAGGTGAGAAATCCATATGCACTATTTTCATTTTGGAGTCAGTAAACACCACAGACTTTGGTATATCTATGCATATTGGCAATAAACTGTTCAGTAGACCTTAGGTGTTCCTATTTGGGGTGATTTGCCTTTATCTGATCTTTATCAAGAAATTGTGAGAGATAAATGCAGCAAATTGCAACTTTTTATTATATTTTCGGAAATGTCATAAAAATCTACAAATTTAGGAAAGCTTTATGGCTTGGTGCTTTGGAGTAAAAAGAAATGTGTACCCATTATAGATTCGAGGGAATGTGTACTTTCCAAAAATATATGGCTTTTTGGGGTGAGTGTACTTTTTTGTAGAATTATCCCACATAAAAGATGTAAATGTGTTGATTTTGGGGTATCATACGATTATATGGGGGTATGTTCCCATGGGGGCCCCTACATGCCACATTTTTAGGTAATCCTATATATATTTGGTATCAAACTGTTCAGTGGACCCCTGGCATTCAAATTTAGAGTGTTTTATCTTGGTACCTAATGATACGTGGGAGATAAGATGCTGCAAACTGGAAGCTTTGAGGGGATTTTTGGAAATGTTATCAAAATTGCCAAATTTAGGAATGCTTTACAGCTTGTTACTTTGGAGTAGAAAGACACAATTACCATTTTAGATTCGGGGGAATGTGTACTTTCCAAAAATATAAGACTTTCTGGGGTGAGCGTACTTTCTACTAGATTTATCCCACATATAATGATGTAAATGGGTTGATTTTGCAGGAGCTGAAATGACAGAAATGATAGATCATATGTGGGTATGTTCCCTTTGGGGCCCCTACAAGCCACATACTTAGGTAAACCTATACATATTTCATCAGACTGTTCAGTGGACCCCTGGTGTTCAAATTCATAGTGTTTTATCTTGGTACCTAATACTATGTGGAAGACATGATGCTACAAAGTGGAAGCTTTGAGGGGATTTTTGGAAATGTCATCAAAATTGCTTTAGAAAAGTTTTCCAGCTTGGTACTTTGGAGTAGAAAGACACGGGTGCCCATTTTAGATTTGGGGGAATGTGTACTTATGACTTTCTGGGGGTGAGCGTACTTTTTACTAGCTTTTTCCCACATATAATGATGTAAATGTGTTGATTTTGCAGGAGCTGAAATGACAGAAATCATAGGTGGAGGGTGACTTTTTTGTTTGGGGAGGCTAAAGATGGGCCATACATAGACTGACCTAAAGCTAATGTGAGACTTAGTGGATTCGCTGCTGGTGTAAAAAATTAACCTCCCAACTACCTCTTGCCATTCCCACTGACTTCCAAGGATTCTGTACAAAAGTGCGGGGGGGAGTTGTTTTTTTTTACCCTAAAATGCTTAGGATGTAAAAGTATTCATATGTGCACTTCTATGAGGGGATCTGCAAACATTTGTGTTTGTGATCAGTTAGCTTAAAGGGGTAGTTCACCTTTAAATTCACTTTTATTTTTAATGGTTTTTCAGTTATTTAGCTTTTTGTTCAGCAGCTCTCCATTTGGTAATTTAGCAGCTATCTGGTTGCTAGGGTCTTATTTACCCTAGCAACCAGGTAGTGGTTTAAACAAGAGATGAGAATATGAATAGTTAAGGGGCCTACATGGAAAAATAGGTAATAAAAAATGATGATAATAATAAAATTGTAGCCTCGCAGAGCAATACTTTTAGGCACTAATTTGAAAGCTGGAAAGAGGCAGCAGAGAAAGGCAAATTATTCAAGAACTATAAAAAAAATTAATTAGGAAAACTAATTGCAAAATTGCTAGGAATAGGCCATTTTATAACATACTAAAGTTAACTTAAAAGTGAACCCCCCTTTTAGATGTGTTCACATTAGTTTTATAGCAAGAAAGGCAGTGGGTACTGACACCCCAGGCACATTATATACAGTGAGACGCAGTCTGTATTTACAAAACCAGCACATTATATACAGTGAGACGCAGTCTGTATTTACAAAACCAGCACATTATATGCAGTGAGAAGCAGTGGGTACTGATGGCAGATATTCAGGCCCTGGCACTATAACACTGGCATGGATACACAACATTGGCCCCACTGTAACTAACTAGAATCGAACAAAACAATGACAAAAAAAAAAAAATAGTAAGTGCAAAAAACAAAAATATAAAAGCACAATGAGCTTTTTCAGGGGGAAAGAGTTAACTTACCCTCCATCTGTTAGGGTAGGGGATAGATTATATATTATTATAGATGTCAGGTAAGGCAAAAACAATATAATGTCAGCTAGGGGATTCAGCCTTTAGAACTGTATAGTACCTGTGGGAGTGGGATGAAAACTGCAGCAAAAGTTGAGAGTTGGTTCTCAGGTAAATTTAGAGCCTGCAGATTCTTCTTTTCAGTCTTCATTTCTGCACTGCCTTCACTTTGTAATATCTCCTGAGCCCTGACTGCATCTGTGCTTTGATTGGTCAATTTTACTGTCTGTCAAAAAAGCAGTGCTCTGATTGGAGAATCCACAAGAAGAAAGATCCAATCAGAGCACCGCAGAACCGGCGCTTGGGGGAACAGAAGATTTCCAGGACAGTGCAGAAATGGAGTGAGGTTTTTTTTTTTTTGTTTTGTTTTTAATGTGCCAAGCAGGTTTGGGGAGGCTTAGCCTAGCGTTATTAAAAATCTGCCTATGGATCTTGGCATGATGTCTAGCTTTTGAGGTGCTTTTGGTCTACTTCTCTGTGTCAGGTAGCTCCTATTTAAGTGATTTCTTGATTGAAACAGGTGTGGCAGTAATCAGGCCTGGGGGTGACTACAGAAATTGAACTCAGGTGTGATAAACCACAGTTAAGTTATTTTTTAACAAGGGGGGCAATCACTTTTTCACACAGGGCCATGTAGATTTGGAGTTTTTTTTCTCCCTTAATAACGTAAACCTTCATTTAAAAACTGCATTTTGTGTTCAATTATGTTATCTTTGACTAATAGTTAACGGTTTTTGATGAGCAGAAACATTTAAGTGTGACAAACATGCAAAAGAATAAGAAATCAGGAAGGGGGCAAATAGTTTTTCACACCACTGTACACAGTATACTACTCCATCCTTCATTCTCTAACATAAATATATGACACAAATGGGGTAATGTAAATGTAATCAAAGAAAAAAAATGCGCACAAATAAGAATAAAAATTTGCTTTTTGCAATGTAGTATTATTCGTTAGACTGTTATTGCATTGTGAATTTTAACTGCACATTGCAAACTTTTAAGGCATGCTTGAAGGTGGCGTAAACTGGAGTAACTTGGAGTAAACTTAATGACTTTTTCATTAAAAAGTTTTATTACATACACTGCACACTGTCGCAAATTATAACATTTGCAAACTGTCGCTAAACAGTTTTTGCGTTTGCAAATCCCATATTAAATTTGCACAGAAGTATAAATGTTCTCATAGCGAATAATTTTTCCATTACTGACTTTTATTACATTCCTCCTAAGAAGCTACACATGTAGTAAAGATGTTTATTAAAATATTACAGGCTACCACCACAAAGGACTGCTTACTGGATTCAACAATAACAAGATGTTGTAGGGCATTGCCTGTCAACCTCACTTTTTGAATAGCTCTGTGTGTTTCATGTGGTAAATGTCATACGTCCTTTGGAGCAGCTGGGTAATTAATTTACAATACCCCACAAAAAAGGCCCCAATCTGGCATTTTTGTGCACATTGCCCACTGCTTGGGGCATTGTGTGAATAACAGCAGGCCTCTATACGTGCCAGATTCAAAAGGGGCAGGTGGGGGAGGCAAGTAGCCACCCCCTACCTGCCCCTAACTTGCCCATCATTTGCACAATTACAAAAGTTAAGGAGGCGCAGCTCACATCTATTATAAAGTAAAATGCAATAAAGTTATTTTTAGAAAAGCTAAATTTCTATACTTTTAGAAGTAAATATTTTGAGCATATACCGTATGTACTCGAGTATAAGCCAAGTTTTTCAGCACCCAAAATGTGCCCTCCAATGAACACCCTCTGCTACCTGATTCCCTGTGTGCTCTTCTGTGCTCCGCTCCTTCCTGGTTCCTTGCCCCGCCCACCGGCGGAACATCACACACTCCCTGCTTTCAGCTCCAGTGTCTGTGTCTAATGGTGAGGGGGAGGGAGAGCCTTTACAAACAGGCAGGAATGGAACTTTTTGAAGCAGGCAGGCAGGCAATGGAACATCAAGCCTGCATGCTATTGAGGTGAGGAGGGAGAGGGAGGGGAGCTCCTTGAAGTAAACCTCAAGCTGAATCCTCTCAGTTTATGATGTGCTCCTTTTGATAGACAGGTTGAGGAGCAAGGCATTAATGAGTGACTACTTCTCCAGGTGACCCTACTAGAGGAGGCAGTAGGGGGGAGCCTGGCATCTCGCATACTGATTCCCTGCACGTATTTGTTCAGTAAGATTGATAGATCCTAATTTTATTGGAATTTATTTTGATTATTGAAACTCAGAAGCTGCTGCATTTCCCACCCTAGACTTATACTCGAGTCAATAGGTTTTTCCAGTTTTCTTAGGTAAAATTAGGTACCTCGGCTTATATTCGGATCGGCTTATACTTGAGTATATACGGTAAGTAATATGGGTGCTTAAAAACCACAAATAAGTTTTGCCACATTTATATTTATCCTAATAATAACCAGCAGTATTTACATTACTTTATCCTGGCCAAACATTTTTTTATATTCACAATTATTAAGGAGAAAATAATAAGCAATGAGTTCAATTAATGCAGATTTGTAATAATGATATGAGTAAAATGTCTTACTTGATTGATAACATACACCCCATAATCAAGCTGCTGTCTCTTGAGAATTGGATGCATATAATACAGCCAGTACTTAAGGTGTTCATCACGATTTCTAAAAGGTATGATGATGGCCACTTTCTGCAATGCATTACAGTCTTTTGGTCTATAGTGCCCTCCTTCTGTTACATCTGGGTTAGATTTTCTTATATCTTCCAGATCCACGTGCATGGAAAACACAATCTGTAGAGGACCAACTGAAAAATAATGATAATATACAAAATGACTTAAATAATAAATAAATAGGTATTCATTCCATGGTCAAAAATATTCATCATAAATAGTGATTTTCATCATAAATAGTTTCAGATTGGCCCGCCCCTGCACTGGGCCCCTTATACCTCTTGGGCCCACCAGCAGCTTTAAGGTCCAATTTCCCCTGGAAAGCATATATACATGTATTGGACCACACTATTCCCATAATTCACAAAGATTCAAAACACAAAAATGCCATTTTCCAGGAAAAACTTGTTTTTTAACAATTTCCTAATTTGTAATAATAAAACAGAACCCGGTAATTGATTTTACCATGTGTAACTAAGCTAGCATAAATCCACATAGGTTTCCAAACAATCCTTTTGAGGTTTTTAAATGTTTAAATAATTTTAGTAGCCTTAAGGTGATCAAAACTACAGAAAGACCCCTTATCCAGAATGCCCCATTTCCCAAGCTTTCCAGGAGTAATACATTTTCAGACGTAAAGTATTAAAAATTATTAATTTAGGCACACGTGTACAACACAACAGAGTTTCTTCGAATGTGAATATCAATCAGTTCTAAAGCACATTTTATGAAAAGGAGAAATCTTAACAAATTCATAAGGTACTGTACCTATAAATAAAAAAGTTTAAAAAAACACCAACATTTGTTACAAGTTTCCATATATATAGGTCAAAATCATTCTTTCCACATATATTCTGCAAGTATATTCAAAACAGTATAACCCAGCAGATACAAGGTACTTCATAATGACCTCCTTGTCATGATTGTGTTCAACATGGTAAATATGCTTTCCTGGCCATCCTCCGTCAACATAAAATCTTTACTGATGGGTTTCCCTGCTGGTTCCCAGCCTGGACAGAAGAAAGGGTTAAATTTCCAACCCTATAAATCCCTCCTCCTACCGACCCAACACAGTCTTTTTTCTTCTGTCCCAGCCTGGGTCAGACAGATATCCTAATTAACTTTCTTTCTTTTTCTTATTATTTAGGTATGTGCAGTATTAGAAGATGTTACTCACAGATTACCGGGCTCTAATTCTGCTTGGCTCAGGAGAATAGACCTTGCAGATTCCTGTTTGCCCGTAGCCCCTATCCTGTGTAGCAACAGCGTTGCTAGGAAGGGGAGTCCCCAGGACGCATGAGGAAGGAGGCTGTTTCTGCTGCGATTGGCAGCTCCTGCTTGCGCTCAGGCGCTTCCGGGTTTGGCGGCGCCGTCTGACGACATCACGCCCGATTTAAAAAGTTTGTACAGCCGGTCCACGCGCGCCCTTGCTGTTACCTGGCGTGCTGCGCTATGGATCCGGCTGCCCCTAAGAGGACTGCTCCTTCGTCTGAGTGAGTACATGCAGGCTAGGTTGACCTATGCCTATCACTGCTGCTTGAATTATGTGCAGTATTATGACACGCGTCTCTGCCTATGTTATGTGAGCCTGTATTCTGCTCAGCTGGTGGGAGTTCTCCTGATAACATTAAACGATTGTTTATTTATATTATTGCAGTGTGTCTGCCCCTATGGAAGAGCCTATATGCTGTTGCAGGCTCTTTGATTATTCCGGATACCATTTTATAACAATTGTTGGTATATATTTATTGCAGTATGTCTGCCCCTATAAAAGAGCCTGTATTTCTGCTGTAGTCTGTTTAAGGGCTCCTGATAGCATTTTTAAACGTTTGTTTATTTATATATTATTGCAGTGTGTCTGATATTATTGTGATGTGCCTCCCCCTATGGAAAAGCCTATATTTCTGCTGCACTCTGTTTAATGCTCCTGGTAGCATTTTAAAACTGTTGTTTGTTTATATTTATTACAGAGTGTCTGCCCCTATGGAAGAGCCCTTTAAAAAGAGAGATAAACAGGAGTCTGAGAGACGTTGTAAAGTCTGTCATAAACCTGCTCTAAAGGATAAGAGAATTTGTAAGGATTGTTTTGCGGAACTAATGCCTAGAGAAATTGAGACTTCAAATAAAGATACAGAGGTGCCATCAACTTCTGCTTCCTTTCCAAACCAGCAATCCCTCATGTTATGGATTAAAGAGGCAGTCACTCAAACCATTAAAGAGACTGTGCAATTAAATTCAGAACCTCCACAAGAGGGCTCAGATACAGTTGTTCAGGAGATTTCTTCAGATAATTCTTCTTCGTCGGAGGATGAAGAAACTGGAGAGGAAATTTCAGTCTTTGATCAGAGACATTTGAATTCTTTAATTAAGGGGATTAGGAGAACCCTTAACTTGGAGGATGCAGAGCAACCATCCACCTCCCTGCTATTTTCCTGAAAGGAAAAGCCTGTTTTTCCTGTGCATAATGAGGTTCAAGAATTAATGAAAGTAGAGTGGTCTAAGATATCCAGAAGGATTGCCGTGGAAAGAAAGATTGAAAAACTTTTTCCTTTTGCAGATGAAATTCAAGAGATATGGACTACTCCTCCTTCAGTTGATGCCCCAGTGGCAAGGCTTTCTAGAAAAACAGCATTACCAATCGATGACATTTCTGCCCTAAAGCACCTGATGGATAGGAGAATGGAAACAGAGCTAAAAAAGTGTTATATGTCCGCCGGTGCAGCATGCAAACCAGCAGTGGCACTTGTTTCAGTAACTAAGGCCCCCTCCCTTTGGACAGAGAGCTAAGAGCAAGCAGTGAAAGAGAAAACTCCTAGAGAAAAGATCCTTGAAGCCTTGGAGGATTTCAGACTTGCATCCAATTTCTGCTTAGAGGCTGCACTTCACTTGGTTCAACTTTCAGCTCGAGCGATGTCTTTTGGGGTTGCGGCACGCAGAGCACTGTGGGTTAGATCCTGGTTTGCAGACACAGCTTCAAAAAATTAACTCTGTAAGATGCCCTATGAAGGCAAACGTTTGTTTGTTAAGGCTTTGGATGATATCATTTCCAAATCAACTGGAGGAAAAAGTACCTTTCGTCCTCAGACACAGCGTTTTCGGGAGTCAACTAAAAAGCAATCAGATACGTTCTTCAGACGAAGAAATGATGCCAGATCTTACAGACCAGGAAGAGAGTATAGAGCCTCTACATGGTGTTCAGGACAAAACACATTCTTTAAATCTCCTAGGGTTAAGCAAACCAGATCTCCCAAGTCTACAGCCAAGACAACTCCAGTGGGAGCAAGATTATCCGCCTTTCAGAAGGTCTGGACAACAGAAATTCAGGATGCATGGGTGGTCTCCATAATTCAAAGAGGTTATCGCCTAGAATTTCGTCAAAAGCCTTTGTTAAATCATTTCGTTTCCACCATTCTACCTCGCGATTCTCAAAGAAGAGATTTTCTTTTCCATTATGTCCAGCAGCTCATTCTAAAGCAGGCAGTCACCCTGGTCTCACCTCCAGAACAAGGAAGGGGGTTTTATTCCCTTCTCTTCTTAATCACAAAAGCTACTGGAGACCTGAGGATGCTAAACAGATACTTGAAAAGACAAACTTTCAAGATGGAAACCTTAGCAACAATAAAATCTATGATTCGTCCGGGAGACTGGCTAGCCTCTTTGGACCTAAAGGACGCTTATTTACATATCCCGATTGCTCTGGAGCATCAAAGATTTCTTCGGTTTTGTCTCAAAGATCAGCATTATCAGTTTCGCTGTCTTCCGTTTGGTCTGGCAACCTCGCCCAGAACCTTCACAAAAGTTCTGGTTGTAATCATAGCCAAGTTGAGAGGATATGGGATAGAAATTTATCATTACCTCGACGACCTTCTTTTAGTAGCAAGAGATCCAACAATCTTACGTTCCAATCTTCAGAGGACCAAGGAAGTATTGGAGAGGTTCGGATGTATTGTGAATCTAGCCAAAAGCCAAGTGGTGCCTTCTCAGAGGATGATTTATTTGGGAGCCCAAATAGACACCTTGTTAGGGTTAGTAACTCTGCCCAGGAAGAAGATAGACCACATCATGCTTCAAGTATCACAATTCAAAAAGAAGTTGACCACATCAGCAAAGAAGTTCATGAGTCTGTTAGGTCTCCTGACTTCACCAAATGGCCTTGTCAGATGGGCCAAATGGAAAATGAGGCCTATTCAATTATCCTTTCTGAATCAATGGAATTCAGTGAACCAGAATTGGTCTCAAACAATTCAGATCACCGCAAAGTGCAAGAGACAGTTGTCGTGGTGGATGATCCCCAGCAATCTACGAGGCGGTCTCCCCCTGGAGAGTCCCAATTGGATAGAGTTATACACAGATGCCTCAGGCTCAGGGGAGATGGAGGGAAGACCTTTCGAGGATCCCGTCCAACATCTTGGAGCTCAGAGCAATTTTTCAGGCACTTGTCTCTTGCAGGGAAATTCTCCAGGGTTCTGCTGTCAAAGTGAGGACAGACAATGCTGCTGCAGCAGCTTACATCAGAGAACAAGGTGGAACAAGAAGCAAGTCACTCCTCAGAGAAGTCCTTCCGATTATGGAATGGGCTCAACACCATCTCTTAGACCTGACAGCCCAATATGTTCCAGGTACGGAGAATGTGGAAGCAGACTGTCTCAGTCGGATACTTTTGCTCAAGGGGGAGTGGGCATTGAATCCAGCAGTGTTCTCGTGGATAATCTCCATTTGGGGTTGTCCGGAAGTAGATCTGATGGCGACCCATTTGAATGCCAAACTTCCAGTGTTCTACTCCAGAGTCCCCTCTCCAGGTGCAGCGGCAGTGGATGCTTTTTCACAGAGTTGGGAAGGTCTATTTGCGTACATTTTCCCTCCGATTCCGATCATCCTGAAAATCCTGATGAAGATCCATCTATCCAAAATGACGGTTATTGCAATTCTCCCAGATTGGCCGAGGAGGCCTTGGTATCCCTTGCTGAGGAGCCTGTCGGTATCTCGCCCATTATCTCTCCCACGGATCGGGGATTTGTTGACTCAGGGCAGATGGGAACATCCAGATCCAGCAAGTCTCAATCTAAAGGCCTGGAAGTTGAGAGGAGGATCCTAAAGGAGTTAGGATGTTCGGAGGCAGTAATTAATACATTACTTAAAGCCAGAAAACACAATACCATGTGTAAGTATCATAAAATTTGGGACACCTTCCGTTCCTGGGCAGTGGAGAGATCCTTGGATCCAATGAACCCTTCAGTGGGAAACATTTTGGATTTTCTGCAAGCCGGTCTTGATAAGGGATTGAGCTTAAGTACACTGAAGGGTAAAATTTCCGCTTTGTCAGCAATTCTAGAGAAGAGATGGGCTAAAGACCCATTGATAGTAAGATTTTTTCAAGCGATAAACAGAATTCGACCTCCAAGGAAAAATACATTTCCAGCGTGGGACCTTCCGCTCACTGTCTTTGCCGCCATTTGAGCCTCTGGATCAGGTATCATGTTGGTTCATGACTCTGAAAACATTTTTCCTAGTGGCACTAACGTCAGCTCGAAGAGTTTGTGAGCTGCAAGCTCTGTCAGTTGATCCTCCATACACCATTTTTCATGAGGGAAAGGTGGTACTAAGACCTGTTCTCAGTTTTTTACCCAAAGTTGTCTCTAAATTCCATATTTCCATAACCTATTTGTCTACCCTCCTTAGATTCTGCTACAACTCAAGACCAATTATCTACACTAGATGTGAAGAGATGCCTTAAAACTTATATTAAGAGAACTGAGAAAATCAGAAAATCTAGAAAATTGTTTGTAATCCCAGCAGGGAAAAGAAAAGGTGAAGCAGCGTCCAAATCAACTTTGAGTTCTTGGATAGTCAAAGTAAGTTCCAAGGCGTACGAACAACAGGGCAAGACACTACCTGAAGGAGTAAGGTCTCACTCTACCAGAGGTATGGCAGCCTCATGGGCAGCAGAGGCAGGAGTATCTTCGGAAATGATCTGCAAGGCAGCAACCTGGGCTACGCCTAATACTTTCATTAAACATTATAAGTTGGACATTTTGTCCACAGCCCAAGCTCATTTTGGGCAATCTATCATTTCTTCAGCAATGGCTGTGAATTAAAATAATCAAGCATGACTTGACTCCCTCCCTTATTGTTGATTGCTTGGGTATAACCCATCAGTAAAGATTTTATGTTGACGGAGGATGGCCAGGAAAAGAGAAAATTATTTCATACTTACTTTTCCTGGCCATCCTCCTCGTCAACATGCCCCCCGAAACTGGGACTTTATAATTAGACTGTGTTGGGTCGGTAGGAGGAGGGATTTATAGGGTTGGAAATTTAACCCTTTCTTCTGTCCAGGCTAGGAACCAGCAGGGAAACCCATCAGTAAAGATTTTATGTTGACGAGGAGGATGGCCAGGAAAAGAAAATCTCTGTAAGTATGAAATAATTTTCTCTTATATTGCTCCTAAGTATAAGGCCAGCATAGTGGCTTAGTGGGTAGCACTTCTGCTTTGTGGCACTGGAGTGCTGGGTTTAATTCCAGCTTGGGAGCTGTTTGTATGTTGTTCCCATGTTTATGTGGGATTCCTCACATACAACAACAGACAGGTTAACTGGCTATGGCTTTGTGTGTCTGTGATAGGGATCCTAGACTATAAGCTTCACTGGGGTAATGAATAATAAACAATCTCAGAAGCTGATTATATTTCTAGAAAATAGGATCAAATTATTAGGCACTTTGATATGCAGACATAAGGGCTTGTTTACAAATGAAGCTGCAACTGTTTTGTGTACTGATTTGTGTGCCTGAACATACTCCTTGCACTTGAACGTATTTGTGCCAGGTGCAACTGCGACTACCCAGTATGCTGAATTGTATGTAGGTGCACTTAATGATGCAGGTGAACTCTAGAGCTACTGCCACCTTAAAGAGGGACAGTAATTCCACGGTTCCCACTGCAGGCTTCAGCAATACACACAGCATTTGTGTCTAAAGAATAATACAAAAAGTGATTTTGATGCTGGAAATAACTCTACCCTGACACTGTAACAGTACAATTGTGACTGAAAAAAGCATGCAAGCATGAAAGCCAGACTTGCACTGAGCACAGATATGCGTGTCACCATAACTACTATGGAATTTTGGGGGAAATCCATTATATATACATATCTACATTATAAGTAAACTTGTAAATGAGGCTATAGTCACCAAGATCGTAATGAGAGGAATAATTTACCTAGAAGTTAAATAGCTGCTATTATTATATTATGATTGTCAGTGTTTGTAGTTATTTATATAATATTAATGCATATTCCTCCACACAGATTACCAATTAACCCTTTGACTGGTAAGAATACAAGTCCCAACATGTTGGCAGATTAGTGCTATAACAGTCAGGTACAGTTTTGTCAGATAAAAGGTAAAAATTAACCAATAATTACAATCATACACTGAACTTATTTAGACAGGAGTTAGTAAAAACTAACTAAGGTATAAAAGTACAATAAAACTAAATGAGGCAGGTGTGTGTTTTTCAAGAGGTGTGACAGAGGCTTTATTTGTCAAGCTAAAACAACAATCCCTAAACAGAGGAAGCAGACCTGCAACACCACCTCTTGTCATGTAACTGAAAAACAAACACTACCTACCTCAATAAGTTTCATAGTAACGTAGTAACAGTTCAACTTTTTAAACATATAAAACCTGCCAAAACTGCTCCTTGAAAAAGCTCCAGAAAAAGCAAAATAAACACAATATATATATATATATATATATATATATATATATATATATATATATATATATATACAATGTTAAAATTATTACTACAGTGGTTGATAAAGAGCACATAGCTTACATGAATTGTTGGTATGCTATTGTGATGTGTTCATTTGTAATATACTATGTTACTATTTTTGCTTCATCCCAGTGTTGCTTCAAATTATATACATAGTTATCCTATCCTCCCCTTAACCCTTAAAGTGCCAGCAGAATTTCACATTTAGTTACACTCAGTGCTAGACATTTTTTGAACATTTTGTGCTCTCTCATTTTAGGGGCATTTACTGGGGGGTTAGGAAAACTATATATCTGGGGGTTTTTTTTTCAAGAGAACTTGAGCTAAATCTGCCTGAGTTTTTGTTTATGATATTGGGATTTATACCAGAAAAATATTTTATTTTATGGAAAAATTTTGTGTCTCTTGAATGTGCCAATACCAGATATGTAAAGTTTTATGGAGAATACAGTACTACAGCAGAGTAAGGCATACTTAAAATTCCAAAGCCAAAAGATCCTGAAACATTAGGTTTACCCCAGGAAACCATATATTTTGCCACATTCTGCCAAATCCAAAATGGGTAACCATGTCTTTCTACTCCTAATTACCAAACAGCAATGCTTTTCTAAACTTTCTATAGAAATGTATGAAAATTCTAAAGAATCACCTCAAAGCTTCCACTTTCAAGGACCTTATCTTCCACATAGCATTAGGTACCAAAAAACATCCTAAATATGAAAGCCAAGGGTCCGGTGAACAGTTTGTGCATAGGATTACCAAAATATCTGAGGGAACTCTCCCCACTGCTCCGTATGGGAGTTTAAATGTATGCACACGCGTGCCACGCGGGGAAGGGGGTGATCGCACATTCACGCATGCGCACTCAGGTGGGGGGCGACCAACAGGGGTGGCCTCGGGGCACCTGGAAGACAAATCCAGTGCTGCATATGAATATTCACAATTGACACTCTGGCTGCTGCAATATATGTACCCAGTGTGTGTATTATGTGCCGAAAGACCAGCTTACAGTACAAAGACCCTAGAAAACCATATATTTTCCAAAAGTACACATTCCTAGGAAACACAAATGGGTAAATACATCTTTCTATTGCAAACTACCAAATACAAAGCTATGCTAAATGAAGCAATTTTTATGTAATTTCTTATACCTCACATTTCATAATGTATCAACATAAAACATTCTAAATATAAATGCAAGGGGCGTGGTGAACAGTTTGATGCTCAATATCAATAGATTTACCAATCTATTTAAAATACAGAGGCACCCATATAGATACATAGATGACATTTCCATTGGCACAAACAAATAACTAATAACAATGCAAAATGCATTAAAATCACTAAAATGTAATAAAACCACTAAAATCATTGTTTTTTGCCTAGTGTAATCAGCAGTCAGAATCATAGTTTAGCTTAGGCAAATAAGTTTTATGGACAGAAACAAACCAACAACACCTATGCAGAAATGAAACCACAAAATGAAATGGTTAAAAATGCAATAAAACCCCTAAAATGCAGCAAAATTACCAAAAATGTAACAATTGCTGTAATAACATACAAAAGATGTTGCACAGTGCAGTTAGCAAATACTCTATTCGCAATGGCAATAAAACAATTTTTTCAAGCAAAAATAAAAAAAAGTGTGTATACTGTATGTGTGTGTACACTAGGCAGATTGTGTGTTGTGTGCTGTGCAAGTATGTGTGAGTGCTCTGAATGTGAAAGAGCCCCACCTGATCCCCCAAAAATGTGTGTGTACGTGCGTAAATATATGTATGTATTAGCGTAATAAATGTGTGTTTGTGTAAAAGTAGAAGAATGACCACTTCCTTTGGTGAATCTATACCCCTTTTAATACAGCTCAAAACCTTGTTTACCCTTGCAGCTGCTGCCTGGCATTGCTTGCTACAGCCAAGTTTATTATTTACAACAGGGATCCCCAACCTTTTTTAGTCAGAAATTCAAAAATAGGTGCCAACTTTGAGACCACTGGGAGCAACATCAAAAGGGGTTGGTGAGCAACATGTTGCTCATGAGCCACTGGTTGGGGATCACTGATCTACAAGAATTCCAAGGTCCTTCTCCATTACAGATTTGCAGTTTGTGAAAGGTCACATCAATGATTTCAGCTAAATTTGGATTTTGGTGTGTGTAATGAATTCCTTACCACACAGATACATTAAGTTCAATTGCTTTAAACTTATAACTATTTGAAACTGTATATTTTGACCTGGATGAAAGAAAACCTACAAAGTGTGGATGTTAGGGGCACCTGCATGGATACACACAATTGCTGTAAGGCTCTTAGATGGCAGATGGTTCTCTCTCTGCATTGTGCAGCCTCTGAGGAGCGGGAAATAAGCCTTTTCTTGTAGTGTGCAAATATGGACAAGCTACAAGGAAGCACAATGAATACCAATAATGGTGCAGTATCAATTATAAGCCCAACCTATGCCCAATATGACTGGGTTGGAAAAACCATCACACCAAATGTGTTTCCCTAAATGTGACTGTGAATGTGCTCTTTCACCATTCACACAGGTAAGCCACCCTACTAACCAGATTGTATTAAACTTCCAGCACATCTACTATTTCAAGTATGTTTATGTGTGTCAGGGCCTAGTGGCTTACAGGTTGGCGTCAGGACCAAGGAGGAAGTTGGTGTACAGACTAGGCAGGAAAAAATCCGGTAATCAAGGGATTAAGAAAGTTTGTGGTCGCTTCCAGGCAAAAGATCTGCTCAGGTGGCTGTCAATCCTAGCCAGGAGTCAAATCAGGAAGGTCAGGAGCCAGAAATCAGTCCATTAATAATTACTGCATACCCAGGAACACTCAGTTGAATTTATACTCAAGCATTGAACCTGTTTTTATTTTCAATTTTCATATGCCATAGGTGTCTCCATGGGTGCCTCCATTTTGGATTCAAACACTTTCAAGTTCCTCATACAGAAAACACAAAATAAATATAGTGTGGTAGATTTATTTAATGTAGTAAAGGCTAAAATTCAAACTTCCAGTAATAAAAACCCATCAATGCGTATATTCACAACAGTTCAATCATAGGCGGATTTTCAATAAGGCTTGGGGAGGCTAAGCCTCCCCAAACCTGATTTGGCACCTTAAAACCTGGCTCCGTTTCTGCACTGCCCTGCAAATCTTCTCTGGGTTCTGCAGAAATCAGCTGTGCAAAAATCTCCTGTCAAGAAAGCTGTACTCTGATTAGAGAATCCACAAGAAGAAAGATCCAATCAGAGCACAGCTTTCTTGACAGGCAGTAAAATTGACCAATCAAGGCGCAGATGCAGACAGGGATCGGAAGATTTTGCAAACTGGAGCCAGTGCAGAATTGAAGACTAAAAAAAAGAAGAATCTGCAGGCTGTAAACTTTACCCAAGAACCAACTTTGAACTTTTGCTGCAGTTTTCATCCCACAGGTACTATACACAGGTACTATACTGTATATGTTCTAAAGACTGACCCACTAGCTGAAATTAAATAGTTTTTTGTCACCTGACATAGATAATATCACTATCCCCTACCCTAACAGATGGAGGGTAAGTTAGCTTTCCCCCCTGACAAAGCTCATTGTGCTTTTATATATTTGTTATGTTTTTTTACTTTTGTCATTGTTTTTTTCATTCCTAGTTAGTTACAGTGGGGCCAATGCTGTGTATCTGTGCCAGTGTTATAGTGCCAGGGCCTGAATATCTGCCATCCGTACCCACTGCTCCTCATGGCATATAATGTGCTGGTTTTGTATATAAAAACTGCGTCTCACTGTATACAGGTCCTTTTCAAAAAATTAGCATATTGAGATAAAGTTCATTATTTTCTGTAATGTACTGATAAACATTAGACTTTCATATATTTTAGATTCATTACACACAACTGAAGTAGTTCAAGCCTTTTCTTGTTTTAATATTGATGATTGTGGCATACAGCTCATGAAAACCCAAAATTCCTATCTCAAAAAATTAGCATATTTCATCCGCCCAATAAAAAAAAGTGTTTTTAATACAAAAAAAGTCAACCTTCAAATAATTATGTTCAGTTATGCACTCAATACTTGGTCGGGAATCCTTTTGCAGAAATGACTGCTTCAATGTGGCGTGGCATGGAGGCAATCAGCCTGTGGCACTGCTCAGGTGTTATGGAGGCCCAGGATGCTTCAATAGCGGCCTTAAGCTCATCCAGAGTGTTGGGTCTTGTGTCTCTCAACTTTCTCTTCACAATATCCCACAGATTCTCTATGGGGTTCAGGTCAGGAGAGTTGGCAGGCCAATTGAGCACAGTAATACCATGGTCAGTAAACCATTTACCAGTGGTTTTGGCACTGTGAGCAGGTGCCAGGTCGTGCTGAAAAATGAAATCTTCATCTCCATAAAGCTTTTCAGCAGATGGAAGCATGAAGTGCTCCAAAATCTCCTGATAGCTAGCTGCATTGACCCTGCCCTTGATAAAACACAGTGGACCAACACCAGCAGCTGACATGGCACCCCAGACCATCACTGACTGTGGGTACTTGACACTGGACTTCAGGCATTTTGGCATTTCCCTCTCCCCAGTCTTCCTCCAGACTCTGGCACCTTGATTTCCGAATGACATACTTTGGACCACTGAGCAACAGTCCAGTGCTGCTTCTCTGTAGCCCAGGTCAGGCGCTTCTGCCGCTGTTTCTGGTTCAAAAGTGGCTTGACCTGGGGAATGCAGCACCTGTAGCCCATTTCCTGCACACGCCTGTACACGGTGGCTCTGGATGTTTCTACTCCAGACTCAGTCCACTGCTTCCGCAGGTCCCCCAAGGTCAGGAATCGGTCCTTCTCCACAATCTTCCTCAGGGCCCAGTCACCTCTTCTCGTTGTGCAGCATTTTCTGCCACACTTTTTCCTTCCCACAGACTTCCCACTGAGGTGCCTTGATACAGCACTCTGGGAACAGCCTATTTGTTCAGAAATTTCTTTCTGTGTCTTACCCTCTTGCTTGAGGGTGTCAATGATGGCCTTCTGGACAGCAGTCAGGTCGGCAGTCTTACCCATGATTGCGGTTTTGAGTAATGAACCAGGCTGGGAGTTTTTAAAAGCCTCAGGAATCTTTTGCAGGTTTTTAGAGTTAATTTGTTGATTCAGATGATTAGGTTAATAGCTCATTTAGAGAACCTTTTCATGATATGCTAATTTTTTGAGATAGGAATTTTGGGTTTTCATGAGCTGTATGCCACAATCATCAATATTAAAACAAGAAAAGGCTTGAACTACTTCAGTTGTGTGTAATGAATCTAAAATATATGAAAGTCTAATGTTTATCAGTACATTACAGAAAATAATGAACTTTATCACAATATGCTAATTTTTTGAAAAGGACCTGTATATCGTGTCTGGGATGTCAGTACCTGCTGCCTCTCTCTCTATAAAGCTAACTTAAACACTACTAAAGGGGAGGTTCACTTTTAAGTTAACTTGTAGTATGTTATAGAATGGCCTATTCCTAGCAACTTTGCAATTGATCTTCCTAGTTAATTTTTTATAGTTTTTGAATAATTTGCCTTTCGCTTCTGCCTCTTTCCAGCTTTCAAATGAGGGTCACTGACCAAAAAGTATTGCTCTGTGAAGCTACAGTTTTATTTTTCCATGCAGGCCCCTTAACTATTCATATTCCCATCTCTTGTTTAAACCACTACCTGGTATATAAGACCCTAGCAACCAGATAGCTGCTGAAATACCAAATGGAGAGCTTCTGAACAATAAGCTAAATAACCGAAAAACTATTAAAAATAAAAGAGGACCAATTGCAAATTGTCTCAGAATATCAATGTCTACATCATGTTAAAGTAAATTTAAAGGTGAACTACCCCTTGAAGCTAACTGATCACAAACACAAATGTATAGAGAACCCTCAACAGAAGACCACATATGAATACTTTTACATCCTAAGCATTTTAGGGTTAAAAAAGCACCCCACCTACACTTTTGCACAGTATCCCTGGGAGTCAGTGGGAACGGCAAGAGGTAGTTGGGAATCCACTAAGTCTCAGATTAGCTATAGGTCAGACTGTGTACAGCCCATATTTAGCCTCCCCAAACAAAAAAGTCACCTTCTGCCTATGAGTTCAATACATATATTCACAGCTGTTCAATGTGTGGTTAGTGCCATACTTTATCAGGAATAATAATGTAAAAATATGTCCACTATCCTCTATTTAAGAGACAAAAACTTTTGTGCCATTCTTTCAATAATGAGTAGTGGAGCACATGAACTTACCAAACTAAGTGCTTCCTGACTTGCGTTTCAATTGCGTCTGATGTCAAAACGCACATGCATGTGATGTCACATCGATTTGCAAGAGGTAAAAGCATCATGAACCCGAGGGGCAAAACTTAAAGAATGCCCAAACGTCTGTCACAGCATGAGCAAGTGGACCCACTCTATCCCATTTAAAAGCACATGACTATAGAAGTGCAGGCCCACACTGCCATACACAATTAAATGGTCCATACCTATTTGGTGTTTCCTATAGGGCCTCCATATATATAACATATGGATTAAAGGGGGCAGTGTCTGTGCTATATACAGCATAGAAATGTTATAACTGAAACACAAAAGTTAGAAAAAATAAAAAACAGGTAAGCTGTTATAAAAGCAGAATTATATATACAGCACTGGGCAAATTTGCACTTGGGTAGTAACCCTTGGCAACTAATCAAACGTTTTTGAACCTGCAGCTGCCTGGAAAAAGTTAGTCATTGATTGGTTGCTATGGGTTACTGCCAATGTGCAAATTTGTGTTTATAAATGATCCCTCTGTGTCAGACAATGATTAACAATACATTAAACACAAATCCACATATATAAATATCACCTAAAAAATCTAATTAAAAGGCAGCCAAATCCACATTTAACCCATTGGGGGCCAAACTGTTGAGTTTGAAGATCCAAAAGGTTTCTTGTTGCCTTAACAGCAGTTGTTCACCACCTTTGAGCCCAGCAGATACTTGTTCAAGCCCCATAAATAATCGTCCTTTAGGGTCACTATTGTGATTTTTGAAAGTATCTAGGAACACTATGGTTGACCTTGTTGTTTCTAATATTGCGTATATGCTCAGCTATTTGGGTCCCAACAGATCTAGTGGTCCTACCCACAAAGAATTTTTTACAAGGGTAAATAATGAAGTATACCACATAAGTCGATTTACCGTTGATGAAAGATTTGAATTGGTAAGTGTTCAATACTGTGTTGTTTGGATAACACATTTTAGCACATGGTACAATTATTGCTGGAACATCTGTATGTGCTCTCTGCTTTACTGGTTCGACCCCACACCATGGAGGGTGTCAAGACAAGGCAACAGAAGGGTTAAATAGAAGCGCATGCTTAAAATTTTTTTTACTTTTGTGTTCATGTGACTTTAACGATTCAGATTCGTTTTGGCCAGGCCCGAATCCTGAACCAAGTCCTGGATTTGGTGCATCTCTAGTAAGCACAAAATCCATACCCTTAACTAAAATTTCTGGAAGAGAGGCAGTGCAAGGGCTTTTATTCCTTAATGTCTCATTAAGAGCTGCTATTATATACAATTATGTCATGA
Organism: Xenopus tropicalis; assembly: GCF_000004195.4. Classification (NCBI taxonomy): domain Eukaryota; kingdom Metazoa; phylum Chordata; class Amphibia; order Anura; family Pipidae; genus Xenopus; species Xenopus tropicalis. The sequence goes on from NC_030677.2 coordinate 94,337,340, forward strand.
TGTCACATCTAGGTGACCCACCGATAAGTGGCTTTCCAATTCACTCACCAACTCAAGTGAGGAAATCAGTGGTGTCCCTGAGATATAATTTTTGTTTATGTACTTTATGTTGTAAATAAAAATCAATATACTCTGAAAGATTGCTGGTCACAGGATCAGTGGCCAAATAATTGGTCTACCTGGAAGGTTAACAGTGCATTTATGGATTTTAGGGAGATAATAGTAGACAATATGTTAGGATGTTTTTTAAATATAAATTGAAAATGATGTAATGAAATGATGTCATCAGCTTTAGCCTTCCTTAATACTATTTGGGCCGATTCACTAAAGTGCGATAAAAATTATCGCACGCTTTTTTGCGGTAAAAAAGATGCGATAATTAGCGCGCGATTCACCATAGTATTATCGCGTGCGATAATTCACCATTTTCGCATGCGGTATTTCTCGCGCTAGTTTTACCGCATGCATTAATTTCCGCGCTGAAAAGAATATGATCGCATGATTCACTATAACTTTTGCGCACTGAATATCGCATTCGGCTATGCGAAAATTTACTCCTACTACAGGCAGGCGAAAAATTATAGAAAAGTACAGTAAATGAGTTTTTGACAATAAAATATGGGCTTACAGTGTTATTTATTCAAGTATGTGTCTTTTTACTCAATTTCACTAAAGTCTTGGCATGTATGGAATTTCGCCACTAATATACAGTACTATAGCGGTAAATAAATATTCGCAATAATATACAGTACTATAGTGGTGAATATTTAGTCGCGTAAAATACATTACTATGTATATTTTGGCGATTTTTTGTCCGCGATTTTTAAATGCTTTCCAAATAATGATTTACAAAAGTACCTAAAGTGTTAATGCGCTAATTAGCACGCCAATATGTGCCTATTTAAGCACCTGATTGGGGAGAGGTGTTTGGCAGAGCACATTTTTGGAGCTAGTAAAAATGGAGTATGAAGGGGCATATGTGTTTGGGTTTTTGTGGGATTTGGAGGAGGAGGAGGAGGCAGCGGTGGTGGTGCCATAACAGCCATGTATAATGCGCCCACGCCGCTTTAGACACAGGGCCACCTTGGAAGGCTTGGGCGAGGATGAAGTGGTGAGGAGGTACAGGCTCAATAAGGCAGCAATTTACACCTTATATGAGCTGCTTGAGCCTGTCCTTGAACCACGGACTCGCCGAAGCAGGGCTGTCCCGGGGATTGTAAAACTGCTTTGCTCCCTGCACTTTTTTGCCTCTGGCAGTTTTCAGAGGGTGGGGGGGGGGTTTATGGGGGGGTGTCACAGCCCACCTTTTCACGGTGCCTTGGCCAGGTCCTGGACGCCATCCGCTCGGTGTCCAGGACTTTTATCTCGTTCCCACAAAATCGGAACGAGTGGGGCACCGTGAAGAGGGATTTCTATCGGGTAAGTGGCATCCCCAATGTTTTGGGTGCAATAGATTGCACCCATGTTGCGCTAAACCCCCCCCCAAGACAGGGAGCACATATATAGAAACCGCAAGGGTTACCATTCCCTTAACATACAAGTAGTATGTGATTGCAAAATGAACATCTTGAGCATCGTGTCTGGATTCCCCGGCTCCTCGCACGATGCCTACATACTTAGACAGTCCAGCCTTTACCAAGCGTTTGAGACAGGACAAATGCCTCACGGGTGGCTGTTAGGTAAGTATTTGTGTCGCTTACACTTGCACAACTTGTCAACATTTGCTTTGTGTGTCCCACTGTAAAACCAGTCCCTGCCTGCCATAAGCTTGGAATGCAATGTGTAAAGTGCCCTTTTTTGCCACTGGGAGAGTCAAAGCAGCTGCATGTAGTGTCAGCTATCAGTCTCACGCTGTCACATCTGTTGCAAAAGGGCTGTGTTTTGACACAGGGAGACTGTAAACAGCTTATTTGTTTGCAGCATCTTATTCCATCTTCATTTCTTTCAGGAGATGCTGGCTACCCGTGCGGTCGTGGCTAATAACACCCATTCACAGGCCGCACTCACGGGCGGAGTGTGCCTTCAATCAAGCACACGTGAGAACGCGGTCTGTGATAGAGCGGACGTTTGGTGTCCTCAAGAGCCGGTTCCGCTGCCTCGACAGAGGCAGCCTGCTGTACAGCCCCACCAAAGTGTCAAATATCATCGGTGCGTGTGCTGTACTGCACAATTTGGCGAACCGGCACGGCCTACCAGGTTTTCACATTTACAAGTTTATTTGTCATATCCAAATAACAATGAAGCACAGGGCCGCTGCTCCCTATAAGCAGAGTAATGCATAGGCCACCAACTACCAGGGGGACACCATCCCAGCTCCCAAAAAAAAAAAATTGTATATATTATAACATACCCCACAACACTGGTTTTTAGAGCGCATCACAATTTCCCGGATAGTTAAATCAATCTATGGGGGTTATTGTGGCCACTTACTATGGGGGCATTGTCTATGGAGGCAATTGGGGGCACTGTGTGTGGGGCCTCTATAGGAGGTGTTTTTTAAAATATTTTACTTCCGTAATATTTGTGGGAGGGGGCACAAAAGTTAATTTCAGCTTAGGGCACCCATTTGGCCAGCAGCGGCCCTGATGAAGCATCATTACTGTAATGATTTGTTTTTGACCCATGTTCCTCACAACTTTACAGCTGAGGTGGCCGATGACCTTGAGGACCCCGTCCATCCACCGGATCCTGTCCAACGTGCGGATGCCCGAGGGAGTCAAGTCCGGGGACAAATTGTTACTAATTACTTTGCCTGTAAGTACCTAAAATCTTTAATCCCGCACACAACACATACCAAACAACTTGTCCCAAAATAAATATATTTATTTTTTGGGAATGCTTCCCAAATATATTTTTTTGAAGCAGCTTTAAAGTAAGAAAGTAAGAAAAACACAACAAACAAAACCAATAAAAAAAGGCCAAATAAAAGCTCCATTCCACAAGTGTGTAATGTGTAAATTTATTTTCGCTTGCGAAGCTGCCTTGTTGAACCTGCAGGAGGGGGAGCTGCGCTGGTAGAGCTTATGGGCTCTGTTGGCTTTGGTGCAGCAATTTGTTGTTTTTCTTTAGCCAACAGAGCCAGTTTTTGTTTTTTCAGGTCTACCACCTCCTCCTGCAGGCTCAACATTGCAGCCTCATGTTGTGTTTGGGCGAGATGTCTGGCCTGCATAAGGCTCTCCATTCTAGCCTCATGCTGGGTTTGGGCTTCATGTCTGGCCTGCATAAGGCTCTCCATTCTAGCCTTATGCTGGGTTTGGGCTTCATGTCTGCCCTGCATAAGGCTCTCCATTCTAGCCTCATGCTCGGTTTGGCCTTCATGTCTGGCCCGATGTATTGCCAATATCTCCTGGTGTAGAGCAAGCATTGCTGACTCGTGTGTGGCTTGCCTTGCCTGACCTGCATTGTAGGCATTAGTTGCCACACACGAGTCGATATGTTGTACGTGTAGTTTGTGCATATGTGCCTTGTGATGCCTATTAAGATCTTTATGGAAGGCATTTTTCGGGTGCTGGGTTGGAGCCTGGGTTGGAGCCTGGGTTGGGATCTGCTGCTGTTGTTGCTCCGGAATGTTAGCCGACTCCTCATCTGAGGAGAAGGCCACGCCGCTGCCACCGACGTGGGACCCTCTCTCACTTGCCTCCCCACTAAATCCTTGCCAGCACTGACAAGGAGCAACCACCTTTGAAAAGAAAGAAGAAATCAAAAATCTTTCATTTTTGATTATGTTCATGGACAAAATGAGTTTTGTGAAAACATAAACCAGTTAATTTGAGAAATATTTGTGGACATTGATTCATTCCAAATAAGGCAAAAAGGTAAAATCAATTTGAAAAGACTGACTGTCCAAAAGTACAAGATGAACTGACTGCACCTAAGCCAGCAAGACACACTTGGCAAATAACACCCCCTATCTTATTAGCAATAGACTGCACTTCTGGAATTGAAACAGTTGCAATATACACAGACACAATTAATTATTATGCCACTGCACAAGCCTAACACAAAACACACATCAAAACAAATTTGTTAAGAATAATACCTGGAACGGGAGCAGATGCCGTTTGTCTGCGCCTGCTCGGCCCAGGTGGAGATGAATCTGTGGGAGAAAAAGATTGTTTAACCTTCAAGAGATACTGACACCAGAAATGAAACCATTTTTACATCTGTCATAACATTGTGTTTGCATGCTATTTCTAATTTGCCCATAAAAGGATTTGTCCAAGCTTTTACATTCCCTATCTGATCCCCCATGTTCCTCTATGAGGTGGCGGCCATATTTGTCCAGGAGGAGGCCGTTAGCATTAGAAGCTATAACTGACAGGCTGAGAAGGGACAGTCAGGCTGGCAAAACAGTCAGGTTTTGGGCTTTCAAGTAACAATTACTTCCAAAAGCAAACCTATCAGGCAAAAATGAGCAACACGACCTATAGGTAACTTTTTATGCAGATTGATTTTTTAAATAGTTGTTTTTTTGTGTCAGTATCACTTTAATCTTAAGCTTCTCTGCAAGAGTAAATACACTTGGATTACGGTCATTGCACCTACCTTGGCCAACATTCCGGTCTGTATCGAAGGTGCCGGAGACACCTTGCACGCTCTCCCGGTGTAAAAACGGCATCAGCAGTTGTTCATACCGGGTGAAATGCACCCTTCTACAAGGTCCACCTCCAGTTCCTGATCTAAGGAAAATAGACAAAAATGGTTTTATTGTGTTGTCTCCAATAATCAATCCCATAACAACGCAGTCACTTTTTGTTACTCATTGTTACCCAAATCAATTCCATTTACTTTCAAGTGTAACAATACTAAGGGGCCCAGGTGTCCCAGCTGCAGCAGGACGTGAGGGAACTCAAGGGCAGCAAGCCCTAAGTTTTTATTTTTTTTTATAGTCTTTTAAAAAAGTTTATTCTTGTAATTAAAGTTTTTATTTTTCTACTTTTGAACTGGGTAATGTCTAATTATTTTGCCTTCCTTGATATGGTATTCTATACTTTCATGTAGTTTCCCCTACACTCTTACATTTATCAGTAACAGCATCAATATGCTATATGGGTTAAATGTTTGCAAATATTCTGGCAACAATTTTGTCTTTAGCCCATTTTGCTGAATAGTAAAACTTGCGTTAATTAGTACGTAGCGTATTTTCTGGCGAGTGTGATAACTGGCAATCAATGTTTTGTTGCCAGAATAATTGCAATTTAATAAAGTGCCCATAACATATTTGCCATTTATTCTGTGTGTAAATTCTCCCACTTAATTTAAGCCACTTTAGTAAACGGTACCCTAAGTATTTGGATAAATATTCTTAAAGGCCCCCCTCCCCCATTTACTGGCCTAATTTCATGCTGTACTACACAGCTTTGAGGACATAAGTTACACACATAATAATAGGCATGCCATACATACAAGTAAAGTAAGCATGAAAGAATGCAAAAAGGAAGGAAAGACAGTAAGCCAAAAGGAAAAGTTGAGTAGAAAAGCAGATGAGCAAGTGTTTCAATAGAAAGATGAATGTAAGATATTTACCTGTATCTGGACTCCTCTGCCAGCTTTTTTTTCAGGCACCTCTTAATATCCTGATATCTCTTCTTACATTGATGGACATTGCGGAGACATACGCCCACACTGTTAACACGCTCCGCAATGTCTTTCCATGCTTGGCTTTTTCTTGCTGTGGCGTTTTTGTGGCATATTTGCCAAGAAGACGATGGTACACAGGCACCAGTCCCTCCACAAGTGCCTCGTTTTCAAATTCCGAAAACTTCAGCTGGCGAAGCCTACCCTCCTGCTGTCTCTTCCTCTTCCCAGATGATGAGGTGGGGGGAAGCTCCTCGCTCTCTTCACTGGCCTCCTGGGGCTGGTACTCTGTACCCTCTGATAAATCAGAGCTGCCTTGATAAAGGGGCACCTCTGTGTCAGTGGCAGAGCTGGCTGACACCGCAGGTGTTTGAAGGTGCTCCCTCCTCTTGGCAACCTTTCTGCTTGACATAATTTTTTTTTTGGCAAACTCTCACTCCAAAAAATCTCTAGCACTTCTGTGCTCTCCCAGGGCAAATGTGCAAAATGGCGCCAGTTTTATGCTGTGGCGTGCGTCAAGTCGCGTGCGCAAATTAGCGTGCTTGCGTACCATACCGCTGTGGGCGTGCGATACTTAGCGCACGGGCGCTACATACTGCATGCGAGAAGTAGCGCACATGCGAAAAGTAGCGCGCACGTTATTTAGCGTGCACGTTATTTAGTGCGAATAAAATATCGCACGCCATATCGCGCGTAAAATTTCGCGAGTATGCTTATAGTGAATCGTGCGAAAAATCGCAAAAATTAGGAAGCGGTAAAATTTTTAGCGCACACTAAAAATAGCGCACGTTTTTTCGCACCCTTTGTGGTAAATATTTGGTGAAAATCGCTAGACATACAGTACATGGAATATACCAAGGTCAATTATGTGAAGTATGTCTGGACAAATAAGATGTTAATATACACATTGATGGGCTTTTATTACTGGGCTTCTGTAAGCAGTTTGGATTTTTTATTCTTTATCTGCTACACTATATTTGTTTTGTATTTTCTCTATGAGGAACTTAAAAGTGTATTTAAAAAAAAAAAATCCCCAGAAAAATACTTGAAATAGTAGATGTGCCTTAGGTTTGATACAATCTAGTGAGTAATGTGCAGGGGCAATTCTGGACATATCGCGGCCTGAGGCGGCTCCTGGATGCCACCCCCCCCCCGCTCCCCAGCGGTTCTGAGCGCAGGAGCGGGTCCGGGGGCGGTGAGATCGAAAAAAACAGAAATTCGGCTCTTAAAGTTAGCAGGAGCGGCTTTTTGCCGCCCCTGATAACTGGGGCGCTTCTGTCGCCTGAGGCAAGTTTCTCAACTCGCCTAATAGCAGAAGCGCCCCTGGTAATGTGGCTCACCTGTGTGAATAGTGGAGAAGCACGTTCACAGTCACATTTAAGGACGCATATTTAGTGTGAAGGTTCCCCCCCCCCCCAGTCATATTGGGCATAGGTTGGGCTTATATTTGATGCTGCACCATTATTGGTATTTGTTGTGCTGCTTCCTTGTAGTTTGTCTACATTTGCACATTGATACTGGAGTTTGATTATTTCACATTGGAAGACCATGTTTAAACACTGAAGTGATTTTTGGTCTTTTCTTGTAGTGTGTAAAGAGTAGATACACTGTCAATGCATCGCTAGATCTCTCACTTGCATGCGTATGTTATTTGTATGTATATTTTTATTTATAAGGTTGTGTACGAGTAGAGCATGCAGCACTGTACAGTAGAACAATACATTTTGTACAGTAGGACAATACATTATTAGAATGGGTCCAATTTTGAATTGTGGCAATTATTTGGTTGCTAAGGTCCTAATAATCATAGCAACCAGGCAGTGGTTTAAGTGAGAGACTGAAATATGAATAGAAGTCTGAATAAAAATATAAGTAATAAAAATTAACAATAACAATAAAATTTTAGCCTCACAGTTTTATGGGTCCCAGGGTCAGTGACCCCCATTTAAAAGTAACAAAAAATAAAGACTAGTTGAACTGGCCATTCTATTACATACTAAAAGTATGTACAGGTGAACTACCCCTTTAAGTGATAGAGGTGAGGAGGTTTTGTTAGCATAAGAAAAAGTGAAATATTTACAAAGATAACAAGAGATCCAGGATGCAAACTGATTACAAATATCAAGGTAATGCAAAATTTGCATAAGGAGAGAATGGTCAACAATATCAAATGCAGATAAAAGGTCAAGGAGGATTAAAATGTACATGTATGTATGTATATCTTTATTTATAAAGCGCTACTTATGTACGCAGCGCTGTACAGTAGAATACATTAATATAAACAGGGGGTATTAAAATAAAAAAGATAAATACAAAGTATTACAATAAGCACAAATAAATAAGATACAATTGTAATAAGATAAGAGTCAAAGACACAAGAGGATGGAGGTCCCTGCCCCGTAGAGCTTACAATCTATATGGGAGGGTAACTAACAGACACAAATAGGCAAATGCAGTATAAGTGCTGTAGGTCACAGTGGGTGACACTATAATATAAGTGCTGATTCCCAGATCAGGTGCTGGGTGAGTGCTCCAAAAGGTAGTCTTTTAGTTTGGTCTTAAAAAGACTGAGGGAGGATTCTCTCCGGGGCAGCAAGGCAGAAAATGAAGAAGTAAGCTTTAATTTTTAGTCTCGGCAGAGTTTGCAGGTTGAAAGCCAAAATGCAAAGGGTCTAACATGGGCGTTAGGAAAGTTAGTAATAAGTGAAAACAATATTTTCCAGAATTCTGAGGGAAGTGGAAGAAGAGAGGCAGGATTGCAGTTACACAGACAGGACAGACAGGTTAAGTGTGGCCATTTTTAGAATAGGCTTGACACAGTACTGTTTGAATAGAGATTGGAAAATTCCAGAAATTGTTGAAGACTTGAAGATTTCAGCAAGTAAAATGCTTCCTCCTTGGCACATTATTTTCAACACCAATAGTGGGACTGATAATGGATGTACCACTACAGGTGATGAAACCATTGCTTTCATGAGAGAGGAAATGCTTTAACTTGGATCGATATTTCCAGGGCCGGAACTAGGGGTAGGCAGGATAGGCATGTGCCTCCTAGGGTGCAACAGAGGTGCAGTTCAGTGGCAAAATCAAAGACTGAAAATTACAGTTAGTGAATTAGTCATAAGTTTGTTAGATTGGAGACTGAGGGGAAGGTCATTGAGAAAGTGACTGGCAAGGACAAAGCAAGAACAAGTGACAGAAGGTGGTAGAAGCAATAATTTTGGCAGAGTGGAGGGTTTGTTGGAGAGGAACTGGGGCTGGCTTTTATGGCAATAATAACTGTATATTTGTATACATGCCATGAGCCTGCTGACCAAGGGTGAGAGGTCGAAAGAGGAAGTATGAAAAGCTTTTGGGGAGAATTTTCAAAATTTTACAATTCTCGCACTAAAAAAATTCCATCTGATTCTTATAGGAGAATAAATGCCAAAATTGATCATGACTAGAAATGCCATATTTTATATACTAAACTTACTGCATCAACCTAAAGGTTCAGCCTCTCTCTATATAAGTGTTACATAGTTACATAGTTACATAGGGTTGAGTCCATCAAGTCCAACCCATCCAAGTAAACCTAACACACACAACCTATACTTACCAATCTATACACTCACATACATAAACTATATATACAACCACTAATACTAACTGTAGATATTAGTATCACAATAGCCTTGGATATTCTGCTTGTTCAAGAACTCATCGTCTCATCCCCTCTTAAAGGCATTAACAGAATCTGCCATTACCACATCTCTAGGAAGGGCATTCCCCAACCTCACTGCCCTCAAATGGAAGCACCGTTCCTCTAATCTAAAGGGGTGACCTCTGGTGTCTTGATTGTTTTTATGGGAAAAAAGAACATCCCCCATCTGCCTATAATCCCCTCTAATGTACTTGTACAGAGTAATCATGTCCCCTCGCAAGCGCCTCTTTTCCAGAGAAAACAACCCCAACCTCGACAGTCTAGCCTCTTAGCTTAAATCTTCCATCCCCTTTACCAGTTTAGTTGCACGTCTCTGCACTCTCTCCAGCTCATTAATATCCTTCTTAAGGACTGGAGCCCAAAACTGCACTGCATACTCAAGGTGAGGCCTTACCAGGGACCTATAAAGAGGCAAAATTATGTTATCATTCCTTGAGTCAATGCCCTTTTTTATACAAGACAGCACTTTTTGCTTTAGTAGCCACAGAATGACACTGCCTGGAATTAGACAACTTGTTATATACCAAAACCCCTTCGCCATTAAGGATACCCCAAACAAACTACCATTCTGTAGATAGTTCGCGTTTATATTATTTCTACCAAAATCCTTAACTTTGCACTTGTCAACACTGAACCTCATTTTCCAGTTTGCTGCCCAGTTTTCCAATTTTGTCAAATTCCTCTGCAAAGCGGCAGCATCCTGCATGAAACTTATAGTTTTGCACAATTTAGTGTCGTCAGCAAAAATAGAAAAAGTACTCTCAATGCCCACCTCCAGGTCATTAATAAACAAATTAAAAAGTAAAGGACCAAGAACTGACCCCTGCGATAATCCACTAACAACACTGGCCCAATTAGAAAATGTTCCATTTACCACCACTCTTTGTACTCTATCCTTCAGCCAGTTCTCTATCCAATTACAAATATTATGTTCTAGGCCAATATTCCTCACTATGATCATTAACCTTCTGTGAGGTACTGTATCAAAAGCTTTAGCAAAGTCCAAGTAATGACATCAACTGCCATTCCAGCATCAATGTTCCTGCTCACCTCCTCATAAAAGGTGACTAAATTAGTCTGGCAAGATCTGTTACGCATAAAACCATGCTGGCACAAACTTATAGTATTGTGAACTGCAATGTATTCAAGTACCCTATCCCTTATAACCCCTTCCAAAAGCTTTCCTACTACTTATATCAGACTAACAGGCCTATAGTTTTTAGGCTGAGAACGGGATCCCTTTTTAAATAACGGCACCACATTAGCAATTTACCAGTCTCTCGGCACCATACCAGACCTCAATGAATCCTGAAAAATTAAGTGAAGAGGCTTGGCAATCACAGCTCATTTAATACCCTGGGATGAATCCCATCCGGTCCTGGACCTTTGTTTACCTTTACATGTTCAAGTCTCTTTTGAATTTCCTCCCGAGTGACCCATGCATCAGTAGCTAAATTACTAGAACTGGGCATATTAAAGGGGTTGTTTTGCCCTGAAACGTTGCACTACCGCAATAAAGTTTAAATTTAAGGGCTTGTCCCGTTTGCAGCCTTGAGTGCCATTGCATTACTTGACATATTAAAGATGAAGCCTTCATTAGCTGGCTCCCCAGATAGACATGTATATATATATAGACAGATGAAAAATAAGAGTTCAAAATTTCTGCTTTTTCCCCATTCTCATCAACCAACTTACCCCCCCCCCCCCCATGATAATAAGGTTCCCACCCCTTCTTGCTTCATTTTTTTGCTATTCACATAATTTAAAAATAATTTTGGATTCTTTTTACTCCTAGCTGCAATATCCCTTTCCATCTCTATTTTAGCTTGCCCGATCACTTTTTTGCATGCTTTATTTGCTTCCTTGTACCTGATGAAAATTTCTGCTGTCCCAGCTAACTTGAATGCTTTAAAAAAAAAAGTTTTTTCTTACAAACCTCAATACTAACACTTTTATTCAGCCATAAAGGTTTTGCTTTGAGATGCCTCTCCTTGCTTACAAGGGGAATATACTGTTGTGCATACCTGCAAAGCAATGTTTTAAAGATGTTCCATTTTCCTTCTGTGTCTAACCCCATGAAAAGCCTTTCCCAGTTGACAACTGGGATTGGCTAAGGGCCCCAGTGCACCTCTGGGAAAAGAAAAGGACTCAGGGAGTGCCTTGTTTTGGAGCAAAATCCACAGGTTAAACCAAAGGTTATAAAGCAGTGCAGCATGGAAAGTAAAGGAGCTGTCAGTAACGAGAGAGGCTGCTGTGCTTGGGCCAAGCTTTGAGCTCCAGCCCTAGAGAGAGAGATTGTTCTGTGTCCTGTTTAGCTGCTGTGGATGCCTGTTGCCATCCTTGTGTGTCCCCTGTATGAGGACAGGTGTTTCTTATGAGCCTGCTACATGTGAGCAACTGCCTTATCCAAAGGGAAAGAAACTTTGGGGCAGGTAGTGCTAACTGAGGTACTGAAAGAGCTCTTGGGGAAGGAACATATTGGCAGGGACTGAATTCCCATTCAGAGTTGGGTGTAAAAGGGGCATTGGGGCATTTAAAAGACTGTGCCAGAAGTTGATAGACCACATGGGTTTCCCACTGCAGGGTTTTGTGTTATATAATATTGTGTTTGCATTTACCATTTATTGCTTTCTCATCTTAAATAATAAAGTTATCTTGGTTATTGTAAATTTATGTATGATTTATTGCTTAGTGGAATTCACCTGAGATGTACACCTCAGTGCCAACTAGGTGGAGGCACTGCACTGTAAATCCCAGTTCCCCAGTATCTGTCATAGAAAATAGTTCAGGCTACTGGATCGCAAACACAGAGACTGCACCAGTTACATGAGTGTGAACCAATTCTACTCGAGTGCAATTAGAAAAAGATTACATTAGTAATGATCAGGGCCTTTACATTTGTCACAGAGCTCCCAGCAGAACCCACGGTTGCAGGGGGCCCGGGCAGCAGGGGGGGCATCTTAGTGTCCCCTCCCCAGCTCCTCTCCTATCTTAAATACACGAGTGCGGTTGGCCTCGGGGGTGTGGGCGGTTATGGCCCGGGCAGAAGGGACTGGTAGCATGCATGTGTTTGATTTTGGCTTGGAGATGCAAAAATATATTTTGTGTGTCCTGACCGGTGGAAATATATTTTGTGTGTGACCTGACAGGTTGATGCAGTATTTGTCAGTGCAAACATTACACAAAGCAAAAGACATCAGATCTGCATTTTTTCCACCTGCTTTTTTACACAGGCTGAGAAAGCAGCAATTGTGCCAATAGCCTTAGGGTTACTACCAGGCCGATTTATATGATACTTAATGCCAATGTTATTAATAAGGAAGAAAGGCAGCATCTATTTTTTACAGAAATGGTGGAAACCCTATGGTCAGTACACTCAGAAAGTGATAGTAATGGGATCCCTGGAAACCCTGTTATTCAGAAAGCTCCAAATTAAGGTACTGCCTTTTTGTGTATACTAAATGTACAAGCTAGTACCAGGATTAAATGTATGTTTACAAATGCAAGAAGCCTAACCAGCTACAGCAGTGATCCCCAACCAGTGGCTCGTGGGCAACATGTTGCTCATCAAACCCTTGGATGTTGCTCTCAGTGCTCCAAAACCCGGTAGTTAATTTTGAATTCCTGACTTGGTGGCAAGTTTTAAGCTGATAGTGTGCATAGAGGCTGCCTAATAGCCAATCTTAACCCTTATTTGGCACCTCCATGAACTTTTTTGTGTTGCTCTCCAAGTCTTTTTACATTTGACTGTGACTCACGAGTAAGAAAGGTTGGGGATCCCTGAGCTGGAGGTGCAGGCACTAGTGGAGATCTGATGTAATTAGCATTGCTGAAACATGGCCTAATGAGTCTCACAACTGGGCAGTAAATACAAGGCTAGGGGACAGGGACAGGGAAATAGAAAAGGAGGAGGGGTATGTCTGCTTGTTAGGCAGGGTTTAAAAGCCAATATAAAGCAAGAAGTAATAATGGGAAAAGTTTGGGCTGATGCCTGATATGTTGACCTTTTTACAAATTGTCAGGAAAGAATATTTTCCCCCCCTGAGGAAAAATAGAGAGGCTTCAAAGGGTTTTTTTGCCCTTCTTTGGATCTGCATTCAGGGATGACTGCTGAAGCGTCTTTAAGACAAACACAGTCCAGTTGATTTGACCTATTACTATATATACCATGACCTGGATGAATGAGAATCTTTACAAACTTTTTCAACCTAGCTTATTATGTTACTATGTATCCCCGAGAGAGTCAATTTGAAACAAATAATTCTAATTTTTTTAAATGAATTTATTCTTCTGTGTAATAATAAAACAGTATACTTGATCCAAAGCAATCCTACTGGATTTAAATAATTTTTAAAAGATTTTCAGCAGACTTAAAGAAGAACTAAACCCTAATAATGAGTATGGCTAGGAATGCTATAATTGAATTTACTGCACCAGCCTAAAGGTTAAGCATTTCTACAGCAACAATGATCCAGGCCTTGCAATTTGTCACCATCTTGGTTTTTGGCCATCAAACATTATCAAATTATCAAACAGAAAATGAGGTTGGCCTGTAGCTGATGCTACAGGGCTGATCATTGAATTCTGATGATAGCTGCACTGGTTTCAGAGCTGCCATGTAGTAATTTTTTGTATTATTTATTAATCAGCCTTATATCATGACATTCATATTCTGTATATACAGTATATTTTAAGTCAGCCCCTGAGCACCATAACTGAAAGCAACAGAGAGCATATGCAGTAAATCAGCAGAAAAGAAGATGGGGAGCTACTGGGAGCATCTTTGGAGGCACAGATCTTCCCTGCTATAGGGCTGTGGTTCCCTTGGGTTGCTACAGAAACTCAAAATATAATGTACACTATTTCTGCCCTACTTCTTTAGGCATAGCAATCAGAGGCACTTTAAATGATGGCAGGTGTATGCTGACTCCTATTTAACATGATTTTGAATGTGACTGCTTAATTCTGAACACAGCTACATTCCCAGTTAGAAGAGGGTGTGCACACTTATGCAACTGTATATATATCCACTGTATATATATATATATATATATATATATATATATATATATATATATATATATATATATATATATATCAAAAGAAGGAACCACTGGCACTCACGAAAAAAAGTGAAAAAATTGCCTAGGTGCAGTCATCAAAAAGCCGGAACAGAGAAGGAAAATGAAGAAGCCGCTCTCTCAGGACTTAAGTGTAAACTACAAGATCTTTTTATTTTATGGTGAACTGACGTTTCGGCTGAAAACCACAGCCTTTCTCAAAGTTACAACACAGAGTGAATACAAACATTATATACCACAACCGGCGGGAAAATACAGGCGAAAAACGTGAAGATGTGACGTCACACTTTGCCGTATCAACATATCTACAGAACGTGAAAAGTACCGACACAAGTGACATCATGCAACCACATCGCATATTCATTAAAATATGGAGTCATTAAGTCCACACACTCGGAACAATATAAGAAATAAATAAAAACTAAGAATAAAAATAAAAAGTACAAATAAAGTATTATAGAGATAGAACGTGAACACATATAAATCGAGAACAAATATAAATACACTAGGGAGTATATCCATGCATCAATGTCTCAGATACAAAATAACCACATATATATACATTTATGTGAGGCACACCCAGAAAGAAGGAGCGTGAAAAGAAGGAGCTAAATCAATTCACGCTCCTTCTTTCTGGGTGTGAACTTTCATCAGGGATAGTAACACTGAGAGGGTATAGGACGGTTTATACACCAGAATTGGCACCAATGTTGTTGCTAGGCAACTGCAGTAAACAAAGATTATGAGTTATACAACATATTTAAACTGAAGAAAATCAACCAAAACTTAAAAACACAACAAACATTTTATAAAGTCACAGAAACAAGAAACCGGAAAACACTGTGCTTGTATTCTAGGACCACTATGTCAGCAGTTAGCTGCCTAACCCAGACCCTGTCCTTCATGGTAGGTAGTGAGCTAATCCTTGGATTTGTATGCCGTATCCTTAGGGTTAAGGTAGGCACCCCACAGAGCTCAATAAAACGCCTAAGACGCATCGGGGCCGATTCAGTAAAGTGCGAAATAACGTGCGCTATTTATAGCGTGCGGTAAAAATTTGATCACGTCTTAATTTTCGCAACTTTTCGCACGATTCACTATAAGCATACTTGCGCTATTTTACGCGCGATATTGCATGCGTTATTTAACTCGCGAAGACTATTTCAATGCGGTATTTGCCGGTGCATGCACTAAATAACGCCCGCGTTTAGTCGCCGGATATAAATAGTAGCTTTAAATAGTGTATATAAATTGTCGCCGCATATAAATAGTGTATATAAATATTAGCCACATATAAATGGTAGCATATAAATGGTATCATATAAATGGTAGATGCTTATAAATAGTAGCCACTAGTGATGAGCAAATGTGTTCTGGTTATCTTTGGTGAAAAATTAGCAAATCTTTCGAAAGATCCACAAAACGGCAAAAATGTTGTGCGGGCAAAAAAATTGTTGCCTGCAACTATTATTTTTTGACGCCTGTGTAAATTTTTGGACGTGCGGTGAATTTTTGCGTGGCAAATTTTTTCATGCGTTTTGCCATTGGCAGATTGTTTTGCGAAACGCATGAAAAAATTCGCCGCGGAAGAATTTGCCACACGTCCAAAAATTTGCTGCGGATCCATGCCTGCCGAAACATTTCATCATTTGGAGCAGCATATAAATAATCGCGTGAATAAACGCACGCCATGTTAGCCATACACGCCAATACTTGCGGAAAATTACTGTATTAAAAATGACCATTTCCCTGCAAACTGGCGGCTGCGTCACTCTAGGGGAAAACTTTGTAAAAAGACACATACTTGAATAAATAACACTGTAAGTCCATATTTTATTGGCAAAAACTCATTTACTGTACTTTTCTATAATTTTTCGCCTGCCTGTAGTAGGTGTTAATTTTCGCATAGACCAATGCGATATTTAGCGCGCCTAAGTGTTTGTGAATGCGATCGTATTCTTTTCAGCGAGGAAATTAACGCATGCATTAAAACTAGCGCATGCGATATGGCGACTTAACGCACGCGATAATACTATGGCGAATCGCGCGCTAATTATCGCGACTAATTTAATGCAAAAAAAGCGAAAAAGCAAAAAAGCGTTAAATTAGTCGTGAATCAGGCCCATCGTGTTACCGCATTAGTGAGTGGGCAAACTAAACCAAAGGCGGTTTCAGATGACTATAAAAATAAACGTCTATATGGTTGGCTTCTAGGCATTAAATCAGATATATGTAATGCCCGTTTGATCAGGAGAAAAAGCTACCCAGAACATTACTAACTGTGGATAGTTCTGACTAGTCCACCGACTCTGACACCAACACAAAAAACACAGGGACTCAATCTTTTTTAGGGGTCAAAACCCGGTCACAAAAAGAAACAAAGGGAGGGGGTACACTAGAAGTCAACATACACTTACAGACGGAGAAGTCTCTTTATTGGCTAAGGGGCTTTCCTTTGTCCCCACTACACATCTGGATACATTTAATACCCTGGTTGATATCCATAGATTTCAAAGGAAGCTTAAACTTAGGGAACATTTTAGAAATTCCACTGAGAATACTCAATCAAAATTTAAGGGTAAGGGTAATTTTGAACCCCCTAACATACCTCCTACAGTGAGGACTTTTGGCAAGGTACCGCATATACTCAAGTATAAGCGTGGGTGTATGTTCCTAAGCACACGCTCGCACCCCCCCTGGCCGTAACTACCTGCGCTCCTGGGCGCTAAAACCCCCCCGTGTGGCCATATGTACCTGTGCTCCTGCATGTGTGCTGGCACCCCCACTCCGTGTGGCCATACATACCTGCGCCCCTGCACGCACGCTCACACCCCCCCCCGTGGACATATGTACCTGCGCTCCTGGGCCCTCGCGCTCGCACGCCCCCCCCATCCCGTGCGCCCATACGTACCTGCGCTCGCAAATTCCCCCCCATCCCCCCTGGCCATACGTTTCTGCGCTCCTGCGCGCACGTGTGCTCGCACCACGTTCCTGTGCTACAAAACGAACTGAATACAGCGCAAGGTGTTATAAAATCATTACATTGCACAGGGAGCAGAAGTACAGAATTGCCGCCAAGAACCTGGCAAAGCTAAAGCAGAAGGCATGCAGGAAGTTTCAGGTGGCTACTAACTGTCATTCAGTGTTTGTATGTGTAGGGCTCTGCTGCTCAAACGCTCTGTGGGTCCTGAGGGGAGAGGATGGAATTGACATTATTTCTCTGGTTCTAAATATTAAAGCAATGTAGCCCAAATCAATTTCCTCTGTGTCTGTTGATTAGCAGGAGTCAGAAGCAGCAGTGCAGAGCATATAAACTGCCAGACAGATGCTGAAGCAGTTAGATTTATTAAAACCTTTATTGGAAGTAATATATATGGCAAAGAGTGGCCTTTTTATTGACAGTGGGTGGTAATGCCCTTTAAAATGGCAGAACATAAACAATGGATGGTAGTGGCTATTAGTTAACAGGTGCAGTTGGGCAGCTTTGTACACGGCTCTGTTCTGTGCTGGGTGGCAAAGGGCAAAAACTAATGGCCAACTCTAATGACTGTTCCTAGGCATGGTAAGGCAGAATCCCATAAATTACTACTAGAACCTGTTGTTGTCCTTCAACAAATATTTGTACAGGGCATCCTAAGCAATCAGTACCCATGTGTGCTTATGTCTGTGTCTGTGTTGCATGCTGTCTTGCCAGATTCTCACTCTCTGCTTCTGGGTAATGGAAGTGAAAAGCTCAAATGCTGAATGCATATTCTGCTTATTAAACTTATATAAAGGACAAATATTTTTGTGAATGCATTATAGCAGGAAAGTAGATATTTGCAAATTCTTATCTATTTAGTGGGGCTGATGCACACAAATAGAAGTTATTAGACAGTAAAGACAGTTAAAAAAAAACTTTGCAGTAGCTGCTGCATTTCCCACCCTAGGCTTATACTCGAGTCAATACATTTTTCCAGTTTTCTTAGGTAAAATTAGGTACCTCGGCTTATATTCGGATCGGCTTATACTCGAGTATATACGGTACTATCATTAGAGGCCAAACATGTCAAAATCGCATCCTTACTTATCCCCTGCAGAGCACCAAGCAATCAAACCCCTTAAAGAGGACACCAATCTGGTCATCACACCAGCGGATAAAGGAAGGTCCATAGTGCTATTAGATTATGCATACTACAGGGATGAGATTTTTGGGACAGTTTGCCAAGCAAATTTAAGAGGGAACTTGACTCCTTTTTAAACTCAGCCTTTAATACTGGTTGGATTGATACTGATACATATAATTATATGGTGATTGAATACCCTCAGACACCCATTATTTATACCTTTCCTAAAGTCCAGAAATCCCTGTCAACATCCCCAGGGAGACCAATAATCTCGGCTGTGGGCTCCCTTTTCCAGCCAGTTTCCACATTTATCGACTCATTCCTACAACATCTGATTAAATGGATGGGGTCCTATACATAGGTCACCAGTCTTTACACTGTGATACCACATGATCAAGGTATCATGGCCTCTAGGAGGGCACTAGCCACTAGGGACAATCTAAATGTACCCACTGATTTTCTAGTGAACTTGCTGGAACTCACCCTGACTAGGAACTATTTCCGATTTGAAAATTCATTTTTTCTACAGACATCAGGCACTGCCATGGGTAGTGCCCTGGCACGTTCATATGCCAACCTATACATATTGGATAGGTGCTAGATAGCCCACATCTTCCCTTTATTAAATAAATCCATTCTAACATATTTTCCCTATATTGATGATCTATTTCTTGTATGGATTGAGGGATAAGAATCCCTATTGACATTTCACCAGTACCTCAATGATCTTGACAGCCCCATCAAACTAACTTCGAACTATCACAATGACAATATTGATTTCCTCTACCTCAACATATTTAAAGACCTCTCTCGCCTTGGCGCCAGGCTGTTCCGTAAACCCACTGACCACAATTCGGTCCTACATGCATCCACCTACTACTATCAGGAGTATACCATATTCTCAGTTTTTGAGGGTTATTAGGAACAATAGCTCCACAGATACAGCCAGACTACAGCTCAAAAAATGTATGACAGATTCCTGGACCGGGGATATAAAGAACACCTACTACAGGAACACCTACAAAGGGCTTTCAGCAAACTCAAGAGAATAGAGAGAACCCTGCCTACACCCTTAATCTTTACTACTACTTTCTTCTCCACATCTCAACTATTGTCTAAAAGCATTAATAAGAACTGGCCAATGGTTAATCAGGACAAATCGCTCTCATTATACCAGCCCAGCAAACCAATATTGGGATATAGAAGAGGTAGTAGCCTAAGGAACCTTTTGGTCAAAACAGACTTCAAAAAGTCTGGCAGCTGGCAGAGTGATTGGCTGTCTACACAGAAAAAACTTGGATGTTATAAATGCTCTGACTGTGTCACGTGTAGGAGCCTCCTCACCGGAACGGACTT
Organism: Xenopus tropicalis; assembly: GCF_000004195.4. Lineage (NCBI taxonomy): Eukaryota > Metazoa > Chordata > Amphibia > Anura > Pipidae > Xenopus > Xenopus tropicalis. The sequence continues at coordinate 94,357,163 of NC_030677.2, forward strand.
CCCCCACCCACATACGGGAAAAAGATTTAAGATTAACTTCAGACTAAGTTCTCTCTCTACATATGTTGTGTACATCATCTCATGCCCATGTGGCCTATATTATGTTGGAGAGACTGTTGCAACTCTGCAAGAACGCATTAGAAACCATCGGTCTGCTATCAGCAAGGAGGATGAATCCAACCAACTGGTCGCTCAACATTTTCTCAAAATGCGACATCCTCTTCCTACATTCAAGTGCATGGCCATCGGCCATCAGCCCCCCCTGTCATGAGGAGGTAACAGAGACCTGGCACTACTCCAGAAGGAATCCAGATGGATTCATGGACTTGATTGCTTGGCCCCTCAGGGCCTAAATGAAACATTACCTTTGGTTAATGTTATTCTGTTGCTTTTTCTTTTGAATTATATTTTGTTACCTTTTTTTCTGTGACTTTATTTTTAAGGCTACTTTGTTGCCTTTACGTTTAAACTACATTTTCTTTTTGGGACTTCAAAACTTTGTTTTTTTGCAACAACTTAATTTTTTTTCAACAGTACACTGTTTATTTTTTTGCTTGTATGATACTATAGGACTCTTTGGATGCAAAGGGCAAAGCCTTACCAGTCCCCAGGTAGATAGAGATAGAAGGGGCAGCAGGCATGCCCTGATATACCTCCGATAACTATACCTCTGTGGGGGATACACCCCCTCTGTTAGCCCCGGGAGGGTCACCAGATGACTCAGTACCCTGGTCCTGCCGGTCCAAGAGTAGGTTGGTTGGGTAGAAGCAGGCATTCCCTAGTACACTTCCTGTACTAGATACCACTGTACAAGGGCAATAGGAGCTCTGTGAGCACGTGCAGCGCAGTGACGGGTGACGTGTATTCTGTATGTGAGTTTGTGTGACTGGCCACCCCAGTATACCCCTCAGACCTTCAAAACTTTAATACTTTATTATGTGACGTCCATCCGTCTATAACGAGATGTGACATTCACTCTTAAAGGAGAAGGAAAGGCTAGTAAAGAGTTAATCTCAAGCTGCAGGCATACCTTCAGTTGTCTCAATAGTGCCCTTAAAGGAGAAGGAAAGGCAAAGTCACTTGGGGGTGCCAAAATGTTAGGCACCCCCAAGTGACTTTAATCTCTTACCTTGTACCCCGGGCTGGTGCCCCTGTTAGGAGAAAACCGCACAAGCCCGGGGTACCTGTAGCGGAGCACTTCCTCTTTACGGCTTCCTTTTCCCCAAATGCCAGCGGTCGGCACATGCGCAGTAGAGTGAAAAGCCGACTTTTCTGTTAAAGTTCGGCTTTTCACTCTACTGCGCATGCGCGCTCGAGAAAGAGGAAGCAGGAAGCGCTGCAGCTACCCCGAGCTGGTGCTGTTCTCTCCGAACAGGGGCACCAGCCCGGGGTACAAGGTAGGCGATTTAAGTCACTTGGGGGTCCCTAACATTTTGGCACCCCCAAGTGACTTTGCCTTTCCTTCTCCTTTAAGTCTTCCCATATTTCACCTGTTCAGAAGATCTGAAGCCAAACAGGAAAAAAAAATCTGAGCTGTGTAAAGAAAGTTCCCATAATGCCTCACTCCTGCACAGACAGGCAGACCCAAGTGAACATGCTCAGTTAGTTGGACTATGAGTCAGCTTCCTGCTGATTGGCTCAGATCCACATTCCTGGGGGGGTGAGTTCTTAGCATTCTTGAGGGAGGGGGAAGCAGGAAAGAACAGAGAACAGAAAGCTGCGTGTCTCTGGCACAGGAATTACAGACACAACTAATCTTTTTTCAGAGAAGTCAGTGCAGCATTTCTGTGAGTGCTTATGGCTGTATTTACATAGACCTTTCTGATAAAGCTTACTTAGTTTTTACCTTTCTTTCTCCTTTAATGCCTGTTATGTACATGCGGCTGCCGGCTGATGCACCTATGAGAGAGGCGCCGATACGTGGATTCAGTGTGGGGATTAGGGTAGGTGCCAGTACACTTGGACCCCTGTTGCCCACTCACCAATGCGGTAACACGATGTGCATTAGGTGCTTAATTGAGCTCCATGGGGTGCCTACCTAACCCTTACCTTGAGGATACGGCATACGGATCCAAGGGTTAGATCACTACTTACCATGAAGGATGGGGTCCGGGTTAGGCAGCTAACTGCTGAAATAGTGGTCCTAGAATACAAGTACAGTGTTTTTCCGGTTTGTTGTTTCTGTGTCTTTATAACATGTTTTTGTGTTTTTAAGTTTTGGTTGATCTTCTTCACTTTATATATGTTGTATAACTCACAATCTTTGTTTACTGTGGTTGCCTAACAACAACATTGGCACTAATTCTGCTGTATAAACCGACCTATACCCTCTCAGTGTTACTATCCCTGATTAAAGTTCCACTCAGGAACTGAAATGTCGGATCCTTGGATCTTTTTCAATAAATGCTTTATTTTTGCAAAGTGTGTGTGCAACTCTCTGCTTCTTTATTATTACTTTTGCCAGCACCCATGGCTTTTGATCTTGTATAGGGTGTGCTCCGTTTGTATATATATATATATATATATATATATATATAGTTAAAATCAACGTTTTGGTCCTTATTAGGACCTTTCTCAAGGATCTAATAAGGACCGAAACGTTGGTTTTAACAATATATCTACAATAAAATTTTTTTTGATAAAACATTGAAGGGTGTGCTGGCCACAGATGATTATTTTCTATACATACATAATTTTGGCTAAGCACCCCGCAGAATATTGAGCCTTGGAGTGCGGACACCATTTGGATTGATATATATATATATATATATATACATACATACACAGTATACAGCACCGTCCCTTCATATGTAAATGCTTTCCTGCATTTTCCTCCTTGACTGACCTCTATCTAGCTGTCTACATACTTATTCAACAAAGGGGCAGATCACGTGTTCCAAACAGCCAATTATTACTTAAATAAACACTATATGTAAGCAATGAAGTCCTTGCAGAACTGATAGTAATTTCAGTGCTAACCTCCGTAACACAAGTTTAAATAAATACACAAATAAAGTTTGCTATGGTTTTTGTCTGGTTTCTGCCTGCATTTCAAGATGTTATTATGGGTTGAACCTTTGTCCTTTACTAATAACTTCACTGATGTGGCAGTAAGAGGAAACATCCATGCCAGGCTATCTTTCGTTGGTTAATTTTTGTGCTCCAGACTGGAGCAGTGTTTTTTTTAAAGCCTTCTGTTAGGTAAACTGTTATAAACTGTTGGACAGGAAAATACACTAATCTAAGAGATACCCCAAATCTCTTACATGCTGTCTTAATATGAGATTTATGTGTAGAAAAACTTTTTTTAAAGGGTGTAACCATTTTCCCTATATACACCAGAGTATGTGTGGCATGTATACCTGCCTTTAATTAAAAAAAAAAAACTCCCCTGTATAGGGATGAACAAACCTGTTGCCTTTAATTAAAGAACTGCACGTAGAACAATTATAACAGTGGTAGCATCTTAACCAGCCATGACCTGCAGGTAAATTACAATATTTGTCTGCTGGATCAGCCAACAGTAGATGACTGTCCACAGTCTGCATCTTTCAAATCCAACAATTCCCTGCACACGTGATGTCAATAAGGAAAGAAACATCACAGTGCAATGCATTGTGGATTATGTAGTTTCTGCATGCTACCTGTAATCTGTGGAGAAGTTGTTACAATTTGTGTTTTTGTGCCCTGCCAGGATTTCAAATGATGCAGAAGAAGAAATGTTTTGCAGCTGGATTTCATAATATAAAATGGTCTTTATTCATACTTTTTTTGGAAGAAAATTACAGTGATAGATATATTAGGGGTTTCTGTGTAGTGTGGGGCATTTCCCTTTAAAAGCGACATATTGTGTGAAACACAGTGTTAATGAATTGTACTCATCTAAATATAGAAGGAACGTGCTTTAAAAAGTATTGTTTTTGGCTGCTTTATTGAAAATGTATTCAAAAAGCTCACTAGTCCCATCAATCTGTGCCACTTCCTGCCTTCTTTCCCAGGCCCTGCAGAGGGGCCGGCGGCACTCAGCACACTGCACTGTAGGGTAGGAACCATTTAGCAACTAGGCTGACCTGAAGGGGAACTGAAGCCTGTATTTGCTTGTGTGACTGCAGGGCTGTGATTGGCTAGGGACCATTAGGACACGACTACCCCTCATTTAAAACATGGACATGGAAGGTGAACCACCCCTTCAAGTTAAAAGAAGGTGTTAAATATGTTTCGCTATTGTAAGAATACCTGGTGGTCCAGTGGGGCAGCGGGGACGGCCGCCGCTCTCTAGGCGGGGACGCCCGCCTCGTCGTGCGCTCCGATGCGCGCGTCCTGGAACTGTGGAACGCGGAAGTGCGCGCGCGCTTCCTTTTAAACCCGGCGCGCCGCATGACGTCATCGTGCAAGGCGCGAATTTCAAATATTTAAAGGCGCTTGTGTTTGTTTTCAGTGCCCAACTTTGGTTTCGCCTCCTGGTTCTCAAATTCTGCTATTTTGACTCTGATTCGTGTTTTGACCCTTGCCTGACCCTGACCTTGCTGATTGCTGCCTGTATTGACCTTCTGCCTGTTTTTGACTATGGTTCCAGAATCTGACTTTGTACTTCGCTGCCTGATTGGTTTGACCTCGGCCTGATCACTTCGTCTCTGTTCCCCAAATTCTGCATAACGCTAGGTTCCCTAGCCTGCTCAGAACATTTGCCCTGGTCCTCTCACATTAAGTCCTGGCGGCACCCGAGTAGCGGAGGGCTCCTCCCGAAGTGAAAGGTGGTTGTTATAGGCAGAAGAGTGAGCTCAGACCGGGACCTTGGCTTTTGTTCTGAGTTTGGGATACCGTGCGTGACAGTAAGTTGGGCCAAGAAAGAATATGGATGCTGAAGGGGCCTCTGCTTCATCCGCTTCTCCTGAAGTTATGCTTAAGAACCTCCTCCAGCGTCTCAGGGAACAAGAGACTAAACAAGACCAAATTGTTCAATGCCTCCAGGGGTTGGCTGTTAAGTTAGATACTCTCCAACAGCAACCTGCTGTGGATGACCCAGTTCCTGCTCTGCTCTCTATGGGTATTCCCCTTGTAGAGCCTAAGATCCCTTTTCCCGAGAAATTCTCTGGGGATCGGAGTAAATTTTTTGCTTTCAAGGAGGCATGCAAACTTTATCTTAGTTTTTTGCCTCGCTCTTTTCCCACTGAAGTGGCAAAAGTCAATTTTGTGATTACTTTATTGTTAGGTGATCCTCAGGTGTGGGCTTTCACTCTATCCCCATCTGACCCAGCTCGATACTCTCTTGAAGCCTTTTTCAAAGCCATGGCTATTATTTATGATGACCCCGATCGGGCGGCCTCTGCCGATTCGGCCATCCGTGCTCTTCGTAGTCAGTTCCGAGCTGGTCTGTCTGATGCTATTAAAGACAGTCTCATTAATTACCCTGCTCCTTCATCCCTTGATGCATTAATGTCTCTCTCCATTCAAATTGATAGGAGACTTAGAGAGAGGCGTCAGGAAAGATCGGCCTCCTCTACTACTCACGCTCTATCTCTGAACCCATTCAAAACTTTGCTACTCCTTTGTCTGTGGAGGAGCCTATGCAGTTGGGTTCTACTCGTTTGTCTTCGGAAGAAAGACTCCATAGACGCACTAATGGGTTATGCATGTACTGTGGCAAAGGAGGGCATTTTCACAAATATTGTCCAAAGAGGCCGGGAAACTGCAAAGCCTAAACAGGTCTGGGGAGTCTTGTTTGGGTAATGCAGTTTCTACTCCCCAATGTATTTCCTCTAAAATCTTCATTTCTGTGCTCCTTGATTGGGGGTACGGTAATGTTAAGATTCCGGCCTTTTTGGACTCTGGAGCAGCTGGCAATTTTTTAGATACTAATTTTGTTCAAAAGCTGGGTATTCCTTGTACCACTGTAACCCCTCCAGTCAGGTTACTGGCTATTGATGGGAATCCGCTTGGGTGCGGGTTTGTATCCTCCAGATCTCAGGATCTAGTCATGTCCATTGAAGGTTCTCACAGAGAACAGCTATTTTTCTATTTGATCAATTGTCCTGATACTCCTGTGATCTTAGGTCTTCCATGGTTACAAAAACATAACCCACAGATTGATTGGGTCTCTAGTAAGATTCTTAGTTGGGGAGCACACTGTGAGGGGCCATGTTTTAAAGGGTCTGTTTTCATTGCTACAACCTCTCTTAAGGGTCTTCCTCCCCAATATACAGCCTTTGCTGATGTTTTTTCAAAAAAGGCGGCTGAATCATTACCTGCACATAGACCCTATGACTGTACAATTGAATTGGTTCCTGGGGCTGTTCCTCCCAAGGATAAAACCTATCCACTTTCTCTTCCAGAAACTCAAGCAATGGAAGAGTACATTAAAGGAAAAAGAAAGGTAAAGTCACTTGGGGGTGCCAAAATGTTAGGCACCCCCAAGTGACTTTAACCGCCTACCTTTTACCCCGGGCTGGTGCCGCTGTCAGGAGAATACAGCACCAGCCCGGGGTAGCTGTCGGCACTTCCTCCTTCCGGCTTCGCTGTGCGCGCATGCGCAGTAGAGTGAAAAGCCGAACTTAAACATTTAAGTCGGCTTTTTCGCTCTACTGTGCATGCCCGGCCACCGGCAGTTTAGGAAGCTGAAGGCGGAAGGAGGAAGTGCTGCGCTCCAGGTACCCCGGGCTGGTGCTATTTTCTCCGAACAGGGGCACCAGCCGGGGGTACAAGGTAAGCGGTTAAAGTCACTTGGGGGTGCTTAACATTTTGGCACCCCCAAGTGACTTTGCCTTTCCTTCTCCTTTAAGGAAAATTTGGAAAGGGGGTTCATTAGACCATCCTCTTCTCCTGCAGGGGCGGGTTTTTTCTTTGTAAGCAAGAAGGATGGTGGTCTTATTGATTATAGAGGTCTGATTAAGATTACTGTTAAAAATCGATACCCTCTTCCCTTGATCTCAGAGCTCTTCGACAGAGTTAAAGGTGCTTCCATTTTCACTAAACTTGATCTAAGGGGTGCATATAACCTAATCCGGATTAAGGAGGGGGATGAGTGGAAAACTGCCTTTAATACTCGTGATGGACATTATGAGTATTTGGTAATGCCTTTTGGGCTATGTAATGCTCCTGCAGTCTTTCAAGAGTTTGTAAATGATATATTTCGTGATCTTCTTGGACGCTATGTGGTAGTGTACCTAGATGATATCCTGATCTATTCTTCTAATTTAGAAGATCATCGTCGCCATGTTCAGGAAGTACTGCAGAGACTTAGACAGCATCAATTATATGCTAAGCTTGAAAAATGTATTTTTGAAGTTCCTTCTGTTCATTTTTTGGGGTACATCATTTCTCAACACGGTTTAGAAATGGAACCAACCAAGGTAGAGGGAATTTTAAATTGGGCTCAACCGCTTTCCTTACGTGCTATTCAAAGATTTCTGGGTTTTGCCAATTATTATAGACAATTCGTTAAGGGGTTTTCTTCCCTGGTGGCCCCAATCACAGCTCTTACTAAAAAGGGGGTTGATCCTAGTATTTGGTCCTCTGAAGCGATAGAAGCTTTTCAGCTCCTTAAAGAAGCTTTTATCTCTGCTCCAGTTCTGCGTCACCCAGACTCTACCTTACCGTTTCTCGTTGAAGTTGACGCTTCTGAGGTTGGAGCTGGGGCAGTACTGTCACAACGTCACCCTGTTACCTGTAAGGTACATCCTTGTGCCTTCTTTTCAAGGAAATTCTCCCCTACAGAGGCTAACTATGATATAGGGAACAGGGAACTGTTGGCAGTTAAATGGGCTTTTGAGGAATGGAGACATCTGTTGGAAGGTGCTAAACGGTCTTCACTGATCATAAGAATTTACTGTATATTGAATCTGCTAAACGTTTGAACCATAGGCAGGCAAGATGGGCTTTGTTTTTTACCCGTTTCAATTTTATTTTAACCTATAGACCTGGGTCCAAGAATTTAAAAGCCGATGCCCTCTCCAGAAGTTTTGTCTCTTGTCCTAAAGAGAACCCGACACTATCCTCCCTAGGGAGGTGATTGTCGCTGCCCTGAATCCTGACCTTTTGGCCTCTCTCTCTGAGGCTCAAATTAACTTGCCTAGTAATGTGCCATCTGGGAGGCTTTTTGTTCCGGAAAATTTACGCGAGGCTGTTTTATCTGAAACTCATGACTCTAGAGTAGCAGGGCATCCTGGTCAGAGTAAGACCTGTTCATTGTTATCTCGTTCCCTCTGGTGGCCTACTATGAGACAAGATGTTGGCAATTATATTAATTCTTGTGCAGTTTGCCAACGCTCCAAACCATCTAGGTCTCTACCCCAGGGCTTATTACAATCACTCCCCATTCCTGAGAGGCCGTGGACTCATATTGCTATGGATTTTATTGTTGATCTGCCGCCCTCTAATGGTAACACGGTTATTTAGGTGGTAGCAGACCGCTTTAGTAAGATGTGTCATTTCATTCCCCTTCCCGCCCTCCCCTCTGCCAAAACTTTGGCTGAGCTTTTCATTGCCAATATATTCAAATATCATGGGGCCCCATTGAATATTGTTTCTGATAGGGGGGTTCAGTTTGTCTCTAGGTTCTGGGGGGCATTCTGCTCTCTTTTAGGTACTGGTCTGTCCTTTTCCTCAGCCTATCATCCCCAGACTAATGGTCAAACTGAAAGGACAAACCAATCAGTTTGCCTTTAATAACGCCACTCATACCTCTACCGGGGAATCTCCTTTTTTTTATTGTCTATGGTCTTCATCCTAGAGGTTTTTCTTTTTCTGAACATTTTTCTGCTGTTCCTGCTGCCAATTCTATGGTGGAACATTTTTCACAGATTTGGCAGAGAATTCAAAATTCTCTGTCTTCAGCCATTAAATACTCAAAAAAGAGCTGCCGATAAACATCGGAAGGAGTCACCTGAATATCAGGTTGGTGATAGGGTGTGGTAATCCTCAAAGAATATTTCACTTAAGGTTCCTTCTGCCAAATTGGGTCCTAAGTACATTGGTCCTTTTGTCATTTCCGAGATCATTAACCCTTCCTCAGTCCGCCTAAAACTTCCCCCTGAGCTTAAAATTTCAAATTCTTTTCATGTCTCTCTGTTAAAACATGCCAGGGTGGTTCGCCAGCGTTCTCCTCCTCTTCCAGTTGTGGTAGAGGGTCAAACTGAGTATGAAATTCAAAGAATTGTTGATTCACATTTTTCCAGGGGGGGGGTTACAGTTTCTTGTACACTGGAAAGGATATGGTCCTGAGGACAGATCTTGGGTTTCTGCTACTGATGTTAAGGCTGACCACCTTATCAGACAATTTTATGCTAAGTTTCTGGATAAACCTAGGGGTCCGGTGGCCCCCTCTAGAGGGGGAGGGGTAATGTAAGAATACCTGGTGGTCCAGTGGGGCAGCGGGGACGCCCGCCGCTCTCTAGGCGGGGACACCCGCCTTGTCGTGCGCGCCGATGCACGCGTCCTGGAACTGTGGAACGCGGAAGTGCGCGCGCTTCCTTTTAAACCGCCGCATGACGTCATTGCGCAAGGCGCGAATTTCAAATATTTAAAGGCGCTTGTGTTTGTTTTCAGTGCCCAACTTCGGTTTCGCCTCCTGGTTCTCAAATTCTGCTATTTTGACTCTGATTCGTGTTTTGACCCTTGCCTGACCCTGACCTTGCTGATTGCTGCCTGTATTGACCTTCTGCCTGTTTTTTGACTACGGTTCCGGAATCTGACTTTGTACTTCGCTGCCTGATTGGTATGACCTCGGCCTGATCACTTCGTCTCTGTTCCCCAAATTCTGCATAACGCTAGGTTCCCTAGCCTGCTCAGAACATTTGCCCTGGTTCTCTCACATTAAGTCCTGGCGGCACCCGAGTAGCGGAGGGCTCCTCCCGAATTGAAAGGTGGCTGTTATAGGCAGAAGAGTGAGCTCAGACTGGGACCTTGGCTTTTGTTCTGAGTTTGGGATACCGTGCGTGACAGCTATACAATGAGTAATATTTTATTTTGTTTTTTTGTTTTTGAAATATAGATTTAATGCAGGATTCTGCTCTATTAATGGATACATTTAAACAAAATACATGGTTTCCCATGACAACATTCCTTTAAATATAGCCCAATTGCAATCACAATGAGAAATATAAAGGTAATATTTTACTAGTACAAAACAAAATATAGTATCTACATTGCGGACTGTCAAGGTATTGACTTCCAGGTTCGGACTGGGCCGCCCAGACCCGACCCTTGCCGGCGCTCCCCTGGTTTACGATGTTCCTCCCTTAACGCGTTATACTTGACGTGCGCTCAGGGGAGGACGTCGAGTGTTGCTCAGCGGGGGCTGCTGTTGGGGGTGTGGGGGACGTGGCCGGCGGGGGCACCTGCAGGGACCCTGGGTCGGCAGCCCCCAGTCCGACCCTGTTGTCTGCTGTGCATGATAGATATATCTATATTTCCACACCACATTACCAGCAATGAAATAGACATATGTCCTATTAATAGGTGATGCTACCATGGCTGGCATGGATACATTCAAAATGTTCTGAAATTACTGCAGAGAGTTTACAGTACCAGCTATTCAAGTCCCCATGATGTTATTTGCTATTTTATGTAATAGAATCAGTCTCTTGCATGAGAAGTTAACTAAAATTATGAACAAAGGTCAAGAATAATGTTCTAAAAATAACCAGTTACTCCAACAATGAAAACACACCTTACTGTACATTATCTGTCTGCAACCGGTTTTCAAGTCCATATTTTCCCAGAATCTACCATTTCAAACAGGGTATTGACATTATTATTAGATTTCAAGTGTATGCAAACCCTACTTTATTGTACTGTCTTACATTACCTCAAAAGAAATAATCCTAACCCCAACAAATGCAATGCAGTATTTAAGAAAATGTTTTTGCAGAGTGAAGAATGTTGTACCCATCTATATATAAGTGCCAAATTCAAAATATCAGATTACCTCTGCTTGACAATGGGCTGAAAAACATCCACGAGTTTAACCTCTCCAAATGGCCCAAGTTCATATATACAGTGTTGGACTGGGGTAACAGGGGTCCACTAGAGAAGCTCGACCCACAGGATCCCCAAAATTGTAGGCTACTCCCCCTTTGGCATTCCCTTTAGCTATAATTACCTGGACAAGCCAGCATGTTCATTACACAAAATGGAAAATGAGCATTCCATTAACAGAGATATGCAAGCAAAAGAACAAGCTGATTATGATGAGCCCCAACTGTGCATTCTCCTGCAGGGTCCATGTCGCAGAAGAGACCCAAAAGTATTGAAATGGACAGAAGATGGTGCCTGGGAACTCTGGTGCGCTGCTCTGCTTTTTTAGCTCAGGTTTTCAAATAGGGGCACCTAACTACATAACAGACTATACAGTGAGGGAGTGGTAAAGGTGGGGTAATGGAGGGCAGTTAAGGGGGGCTGTTGTAGGTTGGGGGGTTTATTTCTCCTTTAAGTTTTAGTAATAAGCACATGTTCTATGCTGATAAATCTGTATTTTATACTTACCCTGCTGTATACAAATAAAGACCTTTTTAAGAAGTCTAGTGAGGTCATGTGAGAATCCACATAATAGTTCATATTTCTATTTGGTAATACAGCATATATTACATTTTTATTATTGTGATAATAAAGGTGGTTTATTGATATTATGGAGTGCTGACTGTAACCATTTGGATTCAAGTGTCCTGGAGTGGAGGGACCCTGGCGGATGTGCACCCATTGCTGAAGCATGCAATTAAGTGAGTGCTACCTATTTGGTTTCGGACCCCTCATCTACCATCAACATTCAGAGATCGGCAGCAGGGAATAAGGAAAGTTCCTGGTTGAAATCCAAAGCAAGTGCATCTGCACAAGCACCCTGTCTTTTGTTAACCAACCCTTTGATCTGCTGAGAAAAGATAAGAGCTTGTACATTCGTAGCAGCACATAATGGCCCTCTAGGAAAATGCTTTGCTCTCTCTTCCGAATGCCAATCTTTGCCAATAACTAAGCTACTAATTTTAAATAATAAAGGATGCCTTTTTTAAGTTCATTATAATGGTGATGATCTTATTTGAAAATGAACATCCCCTTTCAGGTAACTTGTTGTACAGGAGTTGTGAATGTCCTAGAGCTCACCTTAACTGGGCACACAGGGCTGTGGCCAAAGTGGTCATACTGGCAGATAAATTAGATATCTTCAGAAAGTGTTAGATGCCTTTTAGTAAAATTACTGAAATGTACTTTTAGTACTAAGTACATATTGTGATGTGACATATTTAGAGATAAACATCTGCAGGGAGGAATTAGTATCAATATAACTTATATACTTAAAGGGGCTGTTCACCTTTACAATAACTTTTAGTATGATGTAAAGAATGCTATGCTGAAACAATTTGCAATTGATCGTAATTTTCAATTATCTGCTGTTTTTTAATTATTTAGCTTTTTGTTCAGCAACTCTCCAGTTTGGAATTTCAGCAGCTATCTGGTTGCTAGGGTCCAATTTAACCTAGTACCAGGCAGCAATTTGAATGAGATACAGAAATATGAACAGAGCAGGGCTTAAATAAAAATATATGTAAAAAAAAAAGGAACAATAACAATGCAATAAAGTTGTAGCCTCACAGAGCAATAGTTTTTTGGCTTCTGGGGCCAGTGGTCTCTATTCGAAAGCTGGAAAGAGGCAGAAGAAGAAGGCACAAACAATACAAAATAAAAGATGAATACCAATGGAAAAGTTGCTAAGAATAGGCCATTCTATAACATGATAAAAGTTAACCTGAAGGTGAACCACCCCTTTAAATAAAAGGGTTTAATGTACCTGGGAAATAAGGGACTTGGGGTTTGTGCCCAAGTTTCTGTGCCCAGCACCCCAGTTCAGTGTCCTTATTCACAAATTCTCAACAGTATAGTTACATGATCCGTAATCTGGATTGATTATGCACATTTTTCCAGGGTTATTCAGACCACTCACACTGGTCTGTCAGGATCAGAATGTTTTCTTAACTTTAAACTAGAAGTATTTTGCAGAACAGCTTTTAGGCTCAGTTAGTTTTAATTAATATGACACTCTGTGGCAATACAACAGCATTATCCAAAGCCAGGATTCTTTACTTATGAGATGGGACCCAATAAGGATTCCCAGTAATTTTTAGGCTGGGTCTCAGTGATCATGTTTAACCCAATAAAAGTGCAATTTACAATAGACAGTAGTAATTAAAATAAAAATAGGTAAATATTTGATAATAAATCAACAATCGACAACAAGGAAAAACACCTGGTCATATCATTTCATGACATTATAACTTGTTTAGCAGTTATATTACATTGTTGAAAGCAAATCAAAGGTAACATTGTAAAAACAATACTCTTGTACTCTCATGACTTATTTCTGAATTTTTAAACTATTTTCTGTCAATAAGCATCTCTAAGGAACACACAAATATGCTAGCCAGGCAGTAGACACTGACCATGCTTACTGTCTTCTGCTGCATGTCTGCAACTTTGTTGCTCTCCAACGTACTTACTAATAAGAAACAGAATACACTAAAAGTTGTGCAGTGTAGCAAATTTTAAAAGAACAAAACCACTTTATCCCTAGGCTGAAAATGACAGCGAGCATGAGGCGACTTGTAGTCTTTCGGAAATGGGCCATTGTTACAGTTAACAAAAGTATAGGAGGTGTAGCTTTACATGATTGTCAAATATCTGGGGCAATGACCAGTTTAAAACACTTCCGAATTACTGGACCCTCCACCATAATACGGTATCTCTGGACGCAATCGTTCAGCAGTGGAATGTACAGAGAGACTTTGTGCAGCCATTGGTATCCGCACATGAGTTACATACAGTGTTATCTGGGAATCTCTAGATCATGGTTCGGTGTCCCCTATCCTTTCAAATATGGAAAACTAACTCACCTAGTAAGGTAGACGTCTCCGGACAGTTCCTTAGTTTTTCTTTTGGTTCCTTAGTTCTTCCTTTGGTACTGATCGCCCGCATCGTGGCGTTGCTAATAGTGTAATTCTGTTTGTATGCCAGCTGGGACTGTTGGTTTTGCCTAAAGAACTGAAGGATGCCGAAATCGGCACCGGACAAGTAGTAGATAAGGACAACGCAGAAATGAAGGGAGCAGAAGACCACCACGAACTTACAGGCTTTCTGTAGAGACGCACCGGGCAGGGCGGCAGTCAAGTTAGACACAGGTAACTGCGGCTCTTTCATTGCACTTGGACGACCACACTAAATATCACCAATTAAAAATCTTTCCTCTAGTAAAACTTTTTGTAAAACGCATAAACTGAGCAGCAACAAAGCAGTTTTTTAAAGTCAAATAATAATAAGGAATAATACAATGCTGACACCAAAATCTCAGTAACACAATGATGAATTCCGACACCAGCAGTCAGTGTTGCTGCTTTTTTTTATCACCAACAAGAGAGCCAAGCGCCCAGCAAAAATTAAAGTCTCGCTTCAGGAAAGAAACAGAGAAAGGGAGAGGTTGGAAAGTCACAATCGCATTTGAGTAACACTGTTGACCTATGAGACTTATTCACTGAGCTCCACGGTTATCAGCACTTTGCCTGCTCTCTTCTTGTTACACCCCAGTCACAATACCTGAGAGCTTTCAGGAGGTCACAGAGTGAGTGTCGCAATAAAGGGGTGGAGAAGGAAAGAGAAATGCAGGTAACTAGAGAGGAGGCTGAAGGCAAATTATCTCAACTAATGTTTCTGCTTATACCTTTTTATATTGTGTCAGCTTACAATAAACCATAAGTTATTTCCTTGTGGATAAAAGAGCACAAGAGATATCATTGATTTTTACATATCTTCAAAAACGTTGAATGATGTATGGCTGGTTTAATTGTGATAAATTTTTACCACTATTTCTTGCTCTTATTGTGTATCTAGAAACGAAAATAGGCAATTTATACAAATCTCACCCAAACTGGCTTTTAGGCTTAAATCAAGCCACATCCCCAGCGCCCCACAAGGTGGGCTTTGGGAACCTCTGGCCTAGTGAGGAAAAAGAAAATCTGTTGTAGCCAGCTACAGGTGGAACTTCTACAAATCAGTTTAAACCTAAACCTTACTTGCTCACACAGAGCAGGGATTTCAGCCCAAATGATCAAAACAGCAGGAAGTGAAGAGGACCTTCAATTTCTCTTCCCTTCCTTATCTGCCAGTGCATCAACATGGTTCATCCGCAGATGAAAGTTTCTCCGCAAAAAAAGGTTTCTTGTTAAGGTGGCCATACAAGGGCTGATAAAACCTACTGGCAATAACACAAGAAAAAGGGAAAGTTGTGCTCAACCACTAAATTGTAAACCATTAGGCGGGGGTGCAATGAGGCTGTGACCACAAAATACATATAAACAACCGCAAAAGATCCTCTGCACTCACCCATTATCAAAATTGAAACTGCTGCCAATCTTACAGCTTTGAGGCTACACTCCCCAAACTTGAATCACATAGTCATGGGGTCAGCCTGAATGAAAATATGATGATTGCTGGATGCGCAAATGTGGGCGGAGCTGTGAACAGCCAATCAGATTTTACCTATTGATTTGGCGGAAATTCAACCTGTCGCCATTCTCACAGTTATAACACCGGGGCCCCCAAACTTTTTACACTTGGTCACTAGGGGACTGCAGTTTTAGTTTTGAAAAGTGGGCAGAGCCACCAACAGCCAATCAATTTTCACTTATTGATTTTTATCACTGGGTGACTACGCATTCCCCTTAACTTTGCAGAGTTGGCACCAGGTAAGAAAAAGTGGGCGGAGCCACCAACAGCCAATCAGAGTTTACCTATTGACTTTCAATGGGGAAATTCAACCTGCTACCTTTCTCACAGAATTAACACCGGGGTCCCCAAACTTTTCACAGTTGGACACTAGGGGACTGCAGTTTTACTTTTAAAAAGTGGGCAGAGCCACCAACAACCAATCAGATTTCACCTATTGATTTTTATTGGTTTGTTGCCAGGGTTCCCAAATTTTGCATAGTCAGTCACTGGGTGACTACGCATTTAAGGTTTCTTGTATTTTTTAAATGGGTGGAGCCACCAACAGCCAATCAGATTTTACGTATTGACTTTTAATGGGGAAATTCAAGCTGCACCCATTCTCACAGAATTAACACCAGAGTCCCCAAACTTTTCACAGTTGGTCACTAGAGGACTGCAGTTTAAGTTTTGAAAAAGTGGGCGGAGCCACCAACAGCCAATCAGATTTCATCTATTGAATTTGATTGGTTAGGTGCCAGGGTTCCCAAACTTTGCACGTTCAGTCACTGGGTGACTTAGTACTCAAGGTTAGAAAAAGTGGGCGGGCAGCCAAAAGCCAATCACATATCTTTCATTGTTTTCAGTGGGGAAATTTTAACTGTTGACATTCTTACATGTTTAATGTCAGGGGTCAGTCACTGGGTGACTAAGTTCCAAGTTTAGAAAAGTGGGTGAGGCCATCAACAGCCAATCAGATTTTACCTATAGACTTCCTATGTTTAAATGTAAACTGCCGCCATTCTTTAAATATTAATACTAAGGTCCCCAAACTTTACAGAGCTAGTCACCAGGTAACTGTGGTTCAGAGTTGGGAAAAGTGGGTGGAGCCCCCTACAGCCAATCAGATTTTAACTATTGGTTTTCAATGGGGAAATTCAACCTGATGCCATTCTCACAGTATTAACACCAGGGCCACTAGGGGATGGCATTTGTGGGTTTTAAAAAGTGGGTGTAGCCACCAACAGCCAATCAGACTTCACCTATTGAATTTCTTTGTTTTAAATTTAAAATGCTGCCTTTCTCACACTATTTATGTCAGGGTTCCCAAACTTTGCACAGTCAGTCACTGGCTGACTACATATTCAGGGTTAGAACAGGTGGGCGGAGCCACCAACAGCCAATCTATTTCAACCCATTAAATTTCATTGGTTTATATTTAAACTGATTCCATTATTTTAGTATTAATTCCAGGGTTGTTAAACTTTCCAGAGTTACTCCCTGGGTATTTGCCGTTCAAAGTTAGAAAAAAAAGTGGGTGGAGCCACCAACAACCAATCACATTTCACCTATTTACTTTCAATAGTGAAGTGTCAGTCTCACAATTTTTATGCCTGAGTCGCCAAACTTTGCAAAGTTGGTCACTTGGGGACCGCAGTTCAAAAAAAGTTGGTTGGGCCACTAACAGCCAAAAAGATTTCATCCATTGAATTTATTGATTTAAATTTAAAATGCTGTCATTCTCACACTATTTATGCCAGGGAGCCCACTGTTTGTCACTGGGTGACTTCGACTCAAGGTTAGGAAAATTGGGCACACCCACCAACCACCAATCACAATTTACCTATTGATGTTTATTGGTTTAAATTTAAACTGCTGTTCTTTAACTATTAATCCTAGGGTCCCTAAACTTTCCAGAGTTAGTCACTGGGTAACTGCAGTTCCATGTTAGAAAAAGGGGGCGAGCCACCAACCACCAATCAGATGTCACTCGTTGACTTTTAGTGGGGAAATTTAAATTGCTGCCATTCAGACACTATTAAAACCAGGGTCCCCAAACTTTGCACAGTGGTTTTTACTATATAACTGTGGTCCAAGGTTAGAAAAAGTGGGCGGAGCCAAAAACAGATTTCATTCAGTGACTTCATGTTTTTCAACCCAACATGAAGTCTGTTCTGAAACGCGCAAAAAATCTCCCCAATTGCGCATGCGCAAACATCTCTTCTCCCCCCCCTCGCTGCCGCAAGCGCGCATGTGCAGGCATTTATACTCCAATACGGAGCTGTGAGGAGCAGTCCCCATTGCTCCGTATGGGAGCAAAATGTAAAAATTTGTTTGTGGCGGGGCGGCATGCCGCCACTAAATTTGTGCCACCCTAGGCCCGGGCCTTTGTGGCCTCGCCACAAATCCGGGCCTGGGGGTCTGTGGTGCTAGGGGACTGAATTGCTAAGAGGCTGGAGGAGTGTTTCAACTATGCAAGTGGGGTGAGCTAGAGTATTATGGCGAAGCTAGTGTAGAATTGTAGCATTGGGATTAGCAAGGGGTCATGGGGGAGGAGTGGGGACAAAGAGTTGAGGAGCTAAGGAGAGCCCTCTGTTACAAAGAAAACAGCCTAATAGTAACCTTAGATCTAACTTTTCATTATGTAATGTAAAGAGACCAGTAACCTCCACTGTATGCTGGCAAATGTGCAGAGCTTTTCAGGTAAAATAGAGGAGCTAGAGTTTATTGAATGTGCTGAGAATTATGAAATCCTTGGTATCACTAAAACCTGGTGGGATTAAACATGTGACTGGACTATGATTTAAATGGTTACACCCTTTTTAAAAGGGACAGAGGGATTAACAGGGTGAAGGAGTTTGTCTTTATGTAAAGCCAGAATTAACAGCATGTATTTAAGACATTACCATATCTAGCATTTGTGTGGGTGAGCGAATAGTGATCATAATATGGTTAACTTTGATATTATGTTGTGAAGACAACTCAAGGGTGCAACTAGAACAGAAAATTTTAAATGTCCAAACTTTGCCAGTTTAGGGGCATCTTTAACTGAAAAAATGCTTTTTACAGGGTTAACACAGAAGGAAAATGGGGCAAGTTATAATTAAGATGGAAAAGGGTATAACAGCAAAGTGTAAAATAAATCCAAAACTATTTTCTAAATAGTAAAAAAAATTAAGCAAGAAGTGGTGGGACCCTTATTATTGGGGGGGGGGGGGGGTCGGTTGGTGGATAGGAGCAGAAAAAAAAGCAGTAATTCTGAACTTTTTTTTCATCTGTCTATACAACAAGAAACCAGCTATTGAAGGCTTCCTTTTTGTGATACTAAAATCTACCATTAGTACAGATATTGATATTGGATATAGTTTATATATGTAAGGTCGGTATGAGTGTGTGTATATTTATGAACTAGGGTTCGATTGGAGGGGTTGAACTTGATAGTCTTTTTGTAACCCAACTTAACTATGTAACATTCCAATTTGGCCAAAGTTGGACAAAATCAAACCTGCACAATTGACATCTGGGCTGATACAGAAGCCCAAATCATAATGTACAACATTTCTACTTTAGTACCTAAAGGATGAAAAAACATATTTTACACAATATAAAGAAATAAAAAATGTATTTTATTTTATGCACAAAAATACAATGGATTTTAAAAGTCCTATGTATTCTGCTTGGGTTAATACCAAATATTTTTAGTTTTGTAGAAATTTATATTTACAGGATGTAAATATAACACCAGGGCCACTAGGGGACGGCATTTATGGGTTTTAAAAAGTGGGTGTAGCCACCAACAGCCAATCAGACTTCACCTATTGAATTTCTTTGTTTTAAATTTAAAATGCTGCCTTTCTCACACTATTTATGTCAGGGTTCCCAAACTTTGCACAGTCAGTCACTGGCTGACTACATATTTAGGGTTAGAACAAGTGGGCGGAGCCACCAACAGCCAATCCATTTCAACCCATTAAATTTCATTGGTTTATATTTAAACTGATTCCATTATTTTAGTATTAATTCCAGGGTTGTTAAACTTTCCAGAGTTACTCACTGGGTATTTGCCGTTCAAAGTTAGAAAAAAAAGTGGGTGGAGCCACCAACAACCAATCACATTTCACCTATTTACTTTCAATAGTGAAGTCTCACAATTTTTATGCCTGAGTCGCCAAACTTTGCAAAGTTGGTCACTTGGGGACTGCAGTTCAAAAATAGGAAAAGTTGGTTGGGCCACTAACAGCCAAAAAGATTTCATCCATTGAATTTATTGGTTTAAATTTAAAATGCTGTCATTCTCACACTATTTATGCCAGGGTGCCCACTGTTTGTCACTGGGTGACTTCGACTCAAGGTTAGGAAAATTGGGCACACCCACCAACCACCAATCACAATTTACCTATTGATGTTTATTGGTTTAAATTTAAACTGCTGTTCTTTAACTATTAATCCTAGGATCCCTAAACTTTGCAGAGTTAGTCACTGGGTAACTGCAGTTCCATGTTAGAAAAAGGGGGCGGAGCCACCAACCACCAATCAGATGTCACTCGTTGACTTTCAGTGGGGAAATTTAAATTGCTGCCATTCAGACACTATTAAAACCAGGGTCCCCAAACTTTGCACAGTGGTTTTTACTATATAACTGTGGTCCAAGGTTAGAAAAAGTGGGCGGAGCCAACAACAGATTTCATTCAGTGACTTCATGTTTTTCAACCCAACATGAAGTCTGTTCTGAAACGCGCAAACAATCTCCCCAATTGCGCATGCGCAAACATCTCTTCTCCCCCCCCTCGCCGCCGCAAGCGCGCATGTGCAGGCATTTATACTCCAATACGGAGCTGTGAGGAACAGTCCCTATTGCTCCGTATGGGAGTGAAATGTAAAAATTTGTTTGTGGCGGGGCGGCATGCTCGCCACAAATCCGGGCCTGGGGGTCTGTGGTGCTAGGGAACTGAATTGCTAAGAGGCTGGAGGAGTGTTTCAACTATGCAAGTGGGGTGAGCTAGAGTATTATGGCGAAGCTAGTGTAGAATTGTAGCATTGGGATTAGCAAGGGGTCGTGGGGGAGGAGTGGGGACAAAGAGTTGAGGAGCTAAGGAGAGCCCTCTGTTACAAAGAAAACAGCCTAATAGTAACCTTAGATCTAACTTTTCTTTATGTAATGTAAAGAGACCAGTAACCTCCACTGTATGCTGGCAAATGTGCAGAGCTTTTCAGGTAAAATAGAGGAGCTAGAGTTTATTGAATGTGCTGAGAATTATGAAATTATTGGTATCACTAAGACCTGGTGGGATTAAACATGTGACTGGACTATGAATTTAAATGGTTACACCCTTTTTAAAAGGGACAGAGGGATTAACAGGGTGAAGGAGTTTGTCTTTATGTAAAGCCAGCATTAACAGCATGTATTTAAGACATTACCATATCTAGCATTTGTGTGGGTGAGTGAATAGTGATCATAATATGGTTAACTTTGATATTATGTTGTGAAGACAACTCTATAAGGGTGCAACTAAAACAGAAAATTTTAAATGTCCAAACTTTGCCAGTTTAGGGCATCTTTAACTGAAAAAATGCTTTTTACAGGGTTAACACAGAAGGAAAATGGGGTAAGTTATAATTAAGATGGAAAAGGGTATAACAGCAAAGTGTAAAATAAATCCAAAACTATTTTCTAAATAGTAAAAAAAATTAAGCAAGAAGTGGTGGGACCCTTATTATTGGGGGGGGGGGGGTCGGTTGGTGGATAGGAGCAGAAAAAAAAGCAGTAATTCTGAACTTTTTTTTCATCTGTCTATACAACAAGAAACCAGCTATTGAAGGCTTCCTTTTTGTGATACTAAAATCTACCATTAGTACAGATATTGATATTGGATATAGTTTATATATGTAAGGTCGGTATGAGTGTGTGCATATTTATGAACTAGGGTTCGATTGGAGGGGTTGAACTTGATAGTCTTTTTGTAACCCAACTTAACTATGTAACATTCCAATTTGGCCCTTGTTGGACAAAATCAAACCTGCACAATTGACATCTGGGCTGATACAGAAGCCCAAATCATAATGTACAACATTTCTACTTTAGTACCTAAAGGATGAATAAACATATTTTACACAATATAAAGAAATAAAAAATGTATTTTATGCACAAAAATACAATGGATTTTAAAAGTCCTATGTTTTCTGCTTGGGTTAATACCAAATATTTTTAGTTTTGTAGAAATTTATATTTACAGGATGTAAATATAACACCAAGGCCACTAGGGGACGGCATTTATGGGTTTTAAAAAGTGGGTGTAGCCACCAACAGCCAATCAGACTTCACCTATTGAATTTCTTTGTTTTAAATTTAAAATGCTGCCTTTCTCACACTATTTATGTCAGGGTTCCCAAACTTTGCACAGTCAGTCACTGGCTGACTACATATTCAGGGTTAGAACAAGTGGGCGGAGCCACCAACAGCCAATCTATTTCAACCCATTAAATTTCATTTGTTTATATTTAAACTGATTCCATTATTTTAGTATTAATTCCAGGGTTGTTAAACTTCCCAGAGTTACTCACTGGGTATTTGCCATTCAAAGTTAGAAAAAAAAGTGGGTGGAGCCACCAACAACCAATCACATATTACCTATTTACTTTCAATAGTGAAGTGTCAGTCTCACAATTTTTATGCCCGAGTCGCCAAACTTTGCAAAGTTGGTCACTTGGGGACTGCAGTTCAAAAATAGGAAAAGTTGGTTGGGCCACTAACAGCCAAAAAGATTTCATCCATTGAATTTATTGGTTTAAATTTAAAATGCTGTCATTCTCACACTATTTATGCCAGGGTGCCCACTGTTTGTCACTGGGTGACTTCGACTCAAGGTTAGAAAAATTGGGCACACCCACCAATCACAATTTACCTATTGATGTTTATTGGTTTAAATTTAAACTGCCGTTCTTTAACTATTAATCCTAGGGTCCCTAAACTTTGCAGAGTTAGTCACTGGGTAACTGCAGTTCCAGGTTAGAAAAAGGGGGCGGAGCCACCAACCACCAATCAGATGTCAATCATTGACTTTCAGTGGGGAAATTTAAATTGCTGCCATTCAGACACTATTAAAACTAGGGTCCCCAAACTTTGCACAGTGGTTTTTACTGTATAACTGTGGTCCAAGGTTAGAAAAAGTGGGCGGAGCCAACAACAGATTTCATTCAGTGACTTCATGTTTTTCAACACAACATGAAGTCTGTTCTGAAACGCGCAAACAGTCTCTCCAATTGCGCATGCGCAAACATCTCTTCTCCCCCCCCTCGCTGCCGCAAGCGCGCATGTGCAGGCATTTATACTCCAATACGGAGCTGTGGGGAGCAGTCCCCATTGCTCTGTATGGGAGCGAAATGTAAAAATTTGTTTGTGGCGGGGCGGCATGTTGCCACTAAATTTGTGCCACCCTAGGCCCGGGCCTTTGTGGCCTCGCCACAAATCCGGGCCTGGGGGTCTGTGGTGCTAGGGGACTGAATTGCTAAGAGGCTGGAGGAGTGTTTCAACTATGCAAGTGGGGTGAGCTAGAGTATTATGGCGAAGCTAGTGTAGAATTGTAGCATTGGGATTAGCAAGGGGTCGTGGGGGAGGAGTGGGGACAAAGAGTTGAGGAGCTAAGGAGAGCCCTCTGTTACAAAGAAAACAGCCTAATAGTAACCTTAGATCTAACATTTCTTTATGTAATGTAAAGAGACCAGTAACCTCCACTGTATGCTGGCAAATGTGCAGAGCTTTTCAGGTAAAATAGAGGAGCTAGAGTTTATTGAATGTGCTGAGAATTATGAAATCATTGGTATCACTAAGACCTGGTGGGATTAAACATGTGACTGGACTATGAATTTAAATGGTTACACCCTTTTTAAAAGGGACAGAGGGATTAACAGGGTGAAGGAGTTTGTCTTTATGTAAAGCCAGAATTAACAGCATGTATTTAAGACATTACCATATCTAGCATTTGTGTGGGTGAGCGAATAGTGATCATAATATTGTTAACTTTGATATTATGTTGTGAAGACAACTCTATAAGGGTGCAACTAAAACAGAAAATTTTAAATGTCCAACCTTTGCCAGTTTAGGGCATCTTTAACTGAAAAAATGCTTTTTACAGGGTTAACACAGAAGGAAAATGGGGCAAGTTATAATTAAGATGGAAAAGGGTATAACAGCAAAGTGTAAAATAAATCCAAAACTATTTTCTAAATAGTAAAAAAAATTAAGCAAGAAGTGGTGGGACCCTTATTATAGGGGTCCCACCACTTCTTGCTTAATTTTTTTTACTATTTAGAAAATAGTTTTGGATTTATTTTTTGGTCGGTTGGTGGATAGGAGCAGAAAAAAAAAGCAGTAATTCTGAACTTTTTTTTACATCTGTCTATACAACAAGAAACCAGCTATTGAAGGCTTCCTTTTTGTGATACTAAAATCTACCATTAGTACAGATATTGATATTGGATATAATTTATATATGTAAGGTCGGTATGAGTGTGTGTATATTTATGAACTAGGGTTCGATTGGAGGGGTTGAACTTGATAGTCTTTTTGTAACCCAACTTAACTATGTAACATTCCAATTTGGCCCTTGTTGGACGAAATCAAACCTGCACAATTGACATCTGGACTATTTTAAATTTAATTTAAATTGTATTTACATCCTGTAAATATAAATTTCTACAAAACTAAAAATATTTGGTATTAACCCAAGCAGAAGACATAGGACTTTTAAAATCCATTGTATTTTTGTGCATAAAATAAAATACATTTTTTATTTCTTCATATTGTGTAAAATATGTTTTTTCATCCTTTAGGTACTAAAGTAGAAATGTTGTACATTATGATTTGGGCTTCTGTATCAGCCTAAGACATCCTGCCTTTTTAGCAGGGAAGATCCATGCCTCCAAAGACTCCACATCTTCTTTTCTGCTGATTCACTGCACATACACACATGCTTTCAGCTAGGATAGGCCACCTTCACAAATACCATTACAAAACAACACTGCATTGGTTAATACCTTCAGTGTCAGAATAAAAAGACATGTCACCAAAGTATTTCAAGTATTTTAAATTGATCCCCTGGAACCTTGGAGGTTAAAATATTTCAGTAAAGAGGAAGAAAATATTAGACTGGTATAAAGGCAAACTAACCTCATTTCGAGGTAGAGCTATACAGCAAGATATCAACTTGTTGCACACAAAGAAAGCAAGAGAAATAGCTATACTATTACATACCTTACAATAAACTGTCTTGAAAACATTTAGAGATACTAATGATCATTATCATATGGTAGATTTTGACTTTCAAAATATTAAATATACCAATGTAACCTTTATCCTCCAAATGATAAAAACAATTTTTTTTTTACAGAGGTTTTAGGCCAGTAATATAGCTGGTGGAGATATGAATACCATTCTCCAAAAACCTCAACCAAAACCATACTCTAGTAACTGGAGACTTCCAATGCAGTTATATAAAAATAATGTTTTTCATATATATCTTTAAACTATATGGATGACAACCTCAAACAGTGGGATGACCATCCCCTGTTTTAAGCAACAGCCAAACCAGCCACATCATTTTCATATCAAGCTAGACAGAAAAATAGTTTTTGACACTGAATATCTCAGAATGACCTGCAGAATGAACTTACAAAACCTTTAAATAATATAAAAAAATTAGACAAATATATAGAAGCAAAAAAGTTTATGATAATTTATTAACAGAAAAAGCACAACAAATATTAGATTTCAGACATAACGATTATTAGAGATAGGAAAATAAATCAGGTAAACTGCTTGCCAATATCGGCAAAAACAACAAACACAAAATACGATAATTGTATACATCGCTAAGGCTGTATTTGAGATACCCTTGAAATCTCAACTGAACTCTAGAGATATTTATTCAGTTTATACTGCAATAGCCATGACAATTTTCAGAACAATGTAAAATTTCTCCAAGAAGCTCAGCTACTGTACAATAACTCACTCCTTCAGATATCTGAGACTGCTGTAACAAAAAGAAATCAACAATTCAGAAATAGGGAGAGAGAGAGAGGTTTAGGGAAAACATCAGGCCATGAAAGCTTTTGAGCAAAATTACTTGTAATTGAAATATCCCCAACCTTTATGCAGTTATACAACTCAGTCTTATTGGGCTCATCACTTTGGGACAGGAGCAAATTAAGCTAATCCATAAAGATCCTTTAAATTCCTTTATCAAAACTTAAAACTAATATTATGGAAGATATATTACAACATATGTCCACATCAATTAGGTTTTGTCAGATGTAGACACCCAGGTCAGGCATTGAGGAAGGCCATCACTGTAATATGTCATTACAACCTAAAAAAAAATATATGTAAAATTTATGTTAATAACATTTTAATAAAAATGTAAAGTTATATTTAACTTTATAATTACATTTATATGCAGAACTTTCTATACTCTCCTGGAAACAATCTTAATATTGAAACACTTTGGAATACAGATGTTCAGGGTGGGACTGGGGTGAGCAGGGCCCACAGGGGCTGCTGGCCCAGGGGCCTCCGTTCACGGCCCAATCCCCCCCACAAGCATGTGTATTTTAACTTCAGTGCGATCGGGGGAGGGAGATCAACAGGGGAGCTCTACTCATCTCCTTATGCATATATAATACAATAAACAACTATAATTCATCACCGTTCAATTTATTTTTGTACACTATACATTGATTTGGAAACATTGCAGGCTTAAAAAAACATAACTAAATCAAAAGCATTGAAACTACATGAAAATACCAAATCAGGCTTTCGACACAGCTTTCCTTTCAACTTTCCAAACTTCCTTTATTGCATTATCAAGTGTACAGAATAAACAATAAAGACACCTTACAGTCTTACACTATGGCAAAAATAACAACATTGGAGTAAAACTAAGATATTTCATAGCCAAAGCCTACCTTTTTCTATACTTGGATTGGTTTAAAGGAGAAGGAAAGTCATTTTGGCAATTTATTGCAAATATATTTACCACATTAGTGCCACTTAGAACAATATATTTATTTTGCAGAAACCATTACCATACCTGATAAAACAGCTTTAGAAGTTTTCTCTGTTTGCTTAAGATAGCAGCTGCCATTTTAAGTAGCGTCCTGCCTGCAGCTCTAGCAGTTATAGCTCAGATCACACATTCCTAAGGGAGGGGGTGGGAGTTCTTAGCATTCTCATGGGAGCAGGAGAGTGGAGAGAGCTGCACAGGAATTAAGGATGTTTCTGAGAGAGGAAGTCAGACACTGGAACATCATGTTTACAAAAAAAGAGACAAGAAATCCTGAGTTTCAGTGCAACATTACAGTAAGTGCTTATGGCTGCATTTGCATAGACCTTTCTGATAAACATAGTAACATAGTTAGGTTGAAAAAAGACGTACGTCCATCACGTTCAACCATAATGGCTATATATAACCTGCCTAACTTCTAGTTGATCCAGAGGAAGGCAAAAAACCCCATCTGAATCTGTTGCAGGGGGGAAAGAATTCCTTCCAGATTCCAAGATGGCAATCGGACCAGTCCCAGGATCAACTTGTACTGAAAGCTATCTCCCATAACCCTGTATTCCCACTTGCCATTCCCATTCTTACTTGCTAAGAAGCTATCCAGCCCCTTCTTAAAGCTATATAATGTATCAGCCAGCACAATTGATTTGGGGAGGGAATTCCACAACTTCACAGCTCTCACAGTAAAAAATCCTTTCCGAATATTTAAACGGAACCTCCCTTCTTCTAAACGGAATGGGTGCCCTCGTGTCAGTTGGATGGACCTACTGGTAAATAAAGCATTAGAGAGGTTATTATTTGATTCCCTTATATATTTATACATAGTTATCATGTCTTCTCCAGTGTAAACAGACCCAACTTGGCCAGTCTTTCTTCATAACTGAGACTTTCCATACCCTTTACCAGCTTAGTTGCCCTCCTCTGGACCCTCTCTAATTCAATAATATCCCGTTTGAGCACTGGAAACCAAAACTGAACAGCATATTGTCACGGTCGGCACCCAATACCAGAACAAGTGCCAAGCACCCTGGTCTCGGCTCGTGCTTCACCAGTAGCGTGACCGCCTTTGGCTTTGGGAGGAGCCCTCAGCTACTCGGATGCCACCTGGACTTATACGAGGGGTGCAGAGCAGGAGTTCTGAGGTGGGCAATCTGAGGGCCCAAATCTGAGGGTCACCCTGAAGGAGGGTCATTACAAATCTTACTCTCCCCTCATCAGTAGAGAATGAATGAGGAAAGAAACTAAGATATAGTTTACACGCCTCTTTAAATATGAAAAATTTGGATCGGTCCCCACAGAATTTTTCAGGGAAGGCAATCTTAGGTTCTTGGGGCCTAGTGGTGTTACCCCATATGTTAGCAGAACCTACAGGAGGAGAGGATCCAGGACTGGACCGCTGCTGTGGAGTTTCCAGTTTACGGGTCAGATTATGGAAACCCTGCAGGAGATAGTTTTGTTTCTGCTCCTGTTCCTCTAGGCGTTGAAGCAAGGTGGTCAGCAACGCTTCAGTGGTGGAGGAAGCAGATGGAGCAGCAGCGGCTTCGTGACCATAGTCTTCCATGGCCCGTGATAATGTCACGGTCGGCACCCAATACCAGAACAAGTGCCAAGCACCCTGGTCTCGGCTCGTGCTTCACCAGTAGCGTGACCGCCTTTGGCTTTGGGAGGAGCCCTCAGCTACTCGGATGCCACCTGGACTTATACAAGGGGTGCAGAGCAGGAGTTCTGGCTAGCAATGGGGCACGACTGTAGAAAGTCTTAAGGCCAATGGTCACGGTACAGATAGGAGTAGGCAATTACGTGGTCAAACAGGCTGGGTCGAGGCGGGCAGAAAACTAGGATCGTCAGGCAGGCAATGGGTCAAACCGGATAATCAATCAGAAGGATGAGGCGGAAACAGTAGTCAGGGACAGGCACGGATCAGGATACAGAAATCAGAGTCGTCAAAGCCAGGCAGGATCAAAACAGGAGCAACAGGACGCATAAAGCACAAAACAGACATCAGGAGAAAAAACCTATCACGGGCAATGAGTCAGATGCAAAGGGCTCTTTAAATAGTTTAAATTTCGCGCCTTTGCGCGCTGACGTCATGACGTCAGCGCGCATGCGCCTTTAAGAATGCGGAAGTGCGCGCGCGCGCGCACTAAGAGGAGACCGGCGCATTGGACGGACGGCGCGGCGGGCGTCCCCGCCGATGGCGGCGCGGCGGGCGTCCCCGCCGAGCCGGTAAGGTCTTCACATTACCCCCCTCTCCAGGGGGGGCCACTGGACCCCCAGGCCTCTCAGGAAACCTAGAATGGAATTGTTTCCTGAGACGGTCAGCCTTGATGTCATTAACTGAAATCCAAGAATTCTCTTCAGGACCATAGCCCTTCCACCTGACTAAGTACTGGAGTCGACCACGCACCATACGAGAGTCGAGAAGCTCCTGTACTTCAAACTCGGACTGCCCATCAACCAATACTGGGGGAGGAACAGGCAATACACGGACCTGGGGAGCTGGCTTTAACAGAGAAACGTGGAAAGAATCAGAAATCTTAAAGGTTTGCGGAAGTTTAAGACGAACAGAAGAGGGGTTTATAACCTCAGTAATAGCATAAGGACCAATGAATCTAGGCCCCAACTTAAGAGAAGGGATTCTCAACTTAATATTCCTTGTGGATAACCAGACAGAATCTCCGACTTGATAGTGGGGAGCCTCCCTGCGAGATCTGTCAGCAGATCTCTTTTGGATAGCAGTAGCTTTAGAAAGTGACTCATGAACATCAGACCAAATTTTAGCAAACTGAGTAATTGAAGAATTAACAGAGGGCACAGACGACAAAGAACCGGAAAACGAAAATGCTTTTGGATGCAGACCATTAACAATGAAAAAAGGAGACTGACCAGTAGAGGAGTGAGTGGCGTTATTATACGCAAATTCTGCCCAGGGTAATAGTTCTGCCCAAGAGGACTGATTGTCAGACACATAACACCTCAGAAATTGTTCAAGTGACTGGTTAACTCTTTCAGTTTGCCCATTAGTCTGAGGGTGATATGCGGTGGAAAATGATAATTCAATCCCAACCAGAGAACAGAATGCTCGCCAAAATTTAGAAACAAATTGCACCCCTCTATCCGAAACAATGTTAATCGGAAATCCATGTAACCTGAAAATATTAGACACAAATAAATCAGCCAAAGATTTAGCGGAAGGGAGGTGTGGGAGGGGAATGAAGTGACTCATCTTACTAAACCTATCCACTACCACCCAAATTACCGTTTTACCTAGAGAGGGAGGAAGATCTACAATAAAATCCATCGAGAGATGGGACCAGGGTCTGTCAGGGATTGGCAGTGATCTTAATAATCCCTGAGAAAGGTTTCTGGAAGACTTAGATCTATGACAGACAGAACATGAATTAACAAAAGTTTTGACATCTCGAACGAGGGAGGGCCACCAAACGCTACGAGACAGGAGAGACACAGTCTTGGCCATGCCAGGGTGCCCCGCCAATTTGGAATCATGAGCTTCTTTTAACACCTGTTCCCTGAGATTTTCAGGAACAAATAGCCTCCCGGAGGGAGTCCCAACTGGGGCAGAAGACTGAACTGTAGATAAAAGGTTGGTGAGATCAACCCCCAGAGCTGCCACAATCAACTCACCCGGGATAATGGGTATGCACTCCCTAGAGTCAGGAGGATTAGATTCAAAACTCCTAGAGAGTGCATCAGCTTTAGTGTTTTTGGAGCCAGGCCTATAAGTAATAGAAAAATTAAACCTGGTGAAGAATAGAGCCCACCTAGCCTGTCTAGGGTTCAATCGTTTGGCCGACTCAATGTATAATAGATTTTTATGATCTGTGAATACGGAAACAGCATGTTTAGCCCCCTCCAGTAAGTGCCGCCATTCCTCAAAGGCCCACTTAATTGCTAACAGTTCTCTATTACCAATATCGTAGTTGACTTCAGAAGGAGAAAATTTTTTAGAGAAAAATGCACAAGGGTGCATTTTGTTAGTCAAAGGATGCCTTTGAGAGAGAACCGCCCCAGCCCCAACCTCAGAGGCATCGACCTCAACAATAAAGGGAAGGGCAGAATCAGGATGACGGAGAATGGGGGCAGATACAAATTCTTTCTTAAGAAATTTAAATGCTTGCACAGCCTCAGAAGGCCACAAGCTGGGATCTGCTCCCTTCTTAGTAAGGTCAGTGATGGGGGCAACAATCAGGGAAAAGTTTTTAATGAACTGACGATAATAGTTGGCGAAACCTAAAAACCTTGCATTTTTCAAGTTTCGCATACAAATTATTTTCCCTTAACCTTTGTAACACCTCTTTGACATGACTACGATGGTCACTTAGATTAGAGGAGAAAATCAAAATGTCATCCAGGTAAACCACTACGAACACCCCCAGCAAATCCCGGAAAATGTCATTGACAAATTCTTGGAACACAGCTGGAGCATTGCAGAGACCAAAAGGCATTACTAAGTATTCATAGTGGCCATCCCTTGTGTTGAAAGCGGTTTTCCACTCATCCCCTTCCCTGATACGAATGAGATTGTAAGCACCTCTAAGGTCAAGTTTAGTATAGATGTTGGCACCCTTAACGCGATCAAAGAGCTCAGAAATTAGTGGAAGGGGATAGCGGTTTTTAACAGTAATCTTGTTAAGCCCCCTATAGTCAATACATGGGCGAAGACCTCCGTCTTTCTTGCCCACAAAAAAGAATCCAGCACCGGCAGGGGAATTTGAGGGCCTAATGAACCCTCTTTCTAAATTTTCGGAAATATACTCTCTCATTGCCTGGGCCTCGGGCAATGAAAGAGGATAAGTTCTCCCTCTGGGGGGAGTAGAGCCAGGAATGAGGTCAATTGGGCAATCATAACGCCTATGAGGTGGTAGTGTCTCGGCAGCTTTTTTTGAAAACACATCAATATAGTCATTATAAGCTGCGGGTAAGCCCTCCAGGGATGTGACTGCCACTATAGGAGAAATACATGAACCCATACAATTAGGTCCCCATTGAATAATTCTCCCAGATGCCCAGTCAATTGTGGGGTTATGAGTCTGGAGCCACGGCAACCCCAAAATGAGTGGAGAGGTAGCACCCTTTATAATATAAAGTGCTAACTCCTCGCAATGAGAATTTATACTCATAGACAGAGACATAGTTTTCTCAGAAACCAATCCTGATCCTAAAGGTCTTTGATCTACTGCCATGATTCGCATGGGGGTATTTAAAGGAAATAAAGGTACACCAAATTTGTCTGCAAAAGCAGCATCCAAAAAATTCCCCTCCGCCCCCGAATCCACAAAAGCAGATACCTGGACCGAGCCCGTGGACCAGGTTAATTTGACCGGAATAAAAATCCTAGAGGCAAATAGGGGAGAGGAAACACCTGCACCCAAATGGAGCTCCCCTTCTCCATTTAGGCTTGGGAGTTTCCCGGCCTCTTAGAGCATTGATTTAAGAAATGACCCTTCTCCCCACAGTATATGCACAACCCTTGGGAACGCCTGCGAGCCTTTTCCTCAGGAGATAAGCGGGAAATGCCCAACTGCATGGGCTCCTCCTGAGGTAAAGGTACGGAGGGGCCAGTACATTCAAAATTAGATACAGCTTTGGGAGAGCTGCAAAAATTAGAACGAAGAGAGGTATTCCTCTCACCCCTTCTTTCCCTCTGTCTCCTATCTACCTGGATGACTTAAGACATGAGGTCATCCAGGTTAGAAGATAGGGGATAGTTGACCAGGCTATCCTTGATGGAATCAGACAGGCCTATACGAAACTGACTGCGCAAGGCCATGTCATTCCAGCCAGTTTCTACTACCCACCGACGGAATTCAGTGCAATACACCTCCACATCCCGTTTCCCCTGGCGAAGCCTACGAATCGCGGCATCAGCAGTGGATGCACGATCCGGGTCATCGTAGAGAATCGCCATGGAGGCAAAAAATTCGTCTAAGGAAGAACGGGCTGGATCTGAGGTGGGCAATCTGAGGGCCCAAATCTGAGGGTCACCCTGAAGGAGGGTCATTACAAATCTTACTCTCCCCTCATCAGTAGAGAATGAATGAGGAAAGAAACTAAGATATAGTTTACACGCCTCTTTAAATATGAAAAATTTGGATCGGTCCCCACAGAATTTTTCAGGGAAGGCAATCTTAGGTTCTTGGGGCCTAGTGGTGTTACCCCATATGTTAGCAGAACCTACAGGAGGAGAGGATCCAGGACTGGACCGCTGCTGTGGAGTTTCCAGTTTACGGGTCAGATTATGGAAACCCTGCAGGAGATAGTTTTGTTTCTGCTCCTGTTCCTCTAGGCGTTGAAGCAAGGTGGTCAGCAACGCTTCAGTGGTGGAGGAAGCAGATGGAGCAGCAGCGGCTTCGTGACCATAGTCTTCCATGGCCCGTGATAATGTCACGGTCGGCACCCAATACCAGAACAAGTGCCAAGCACCCTGGTCTCGGCTCGTGCTTCACCAGTAGCGTGACCGCCTTTGGCTTTGGGAGGAGCCCTCAGCTACTCGGATGCCACCTGGACTTATACAAGGGGTGCAGAGCAGGAGTTCTGGCTAGCAATGGGGCACGACTGTAGAAAGTCTTAAGGCCAATGGTCACGGTACAGATAGGAGTAGGCAATTACGTGGTCAAACAGGCTGGGTCGAGGCGGGCAGAAAACTAGGATCGTCAGGCAGGCAATGGGTCAAACCGGATAATCAATCAGAAGGATGAGGCGGAAACAGTAGTCAGGGACAGGCACGGATCAGGATACAGAAATCAGAGTCGTCAAAGCCAGGCAGGATCAAAACAGGAGCAACAGGACGCATAAAGCACAAAACAGACATCAGGAGAAAAAACCTATCACGGGCAATGAGTCAGATGCAAAGGGCTCTTTAAATAGTTTAAATTTCGCGCCTTTGCGCGCTGACGTCATGACGTCAGCGCGCATGCGCCTTTAAGAATGCGGAAGTGCGCGCGCGCGCGCACTAAGAGGAGACCGGCGCATTGGACGGACGGCGCGGCGGGCGTCCCCGCCGATGGCGGCGCGGCGGGCGTCCCCGCCGAGCCGGTAAGGTCTTCACACATATTCTCGATGGGGCCTTACCAGCGCTCTGTAAAGGGGAAGAATAACCCCCTCCTCCCGTGAATCTATACCCCTTTTAATACAATTCAAAACCATGTTTGCCCTGCCCAAGCTGCTGCCTGGCATTGCTTGCTACAGCCAAGTTTAATGTCTACAAGGACTCCCAGGTCCTTCTCCATTATGGATTTGCCTATAATTACATCCCAGGTGCATGACCTTACATTTATCCACATTAAATCTCATCTGCCACTTAGCCGCCCAGATTGCCAGTTGGTCAAGATCCTGCTGCAAGGATGCCACATCCTGGATAGAATTGACTGGTCTGCAGAGTTTTGTGTCATCTGCAAACACTGATACATTGCTTATAATACCCTCCCCTAAGTCATTTATGAACAAGTTAAACAAAAGTGGACCCAGTGCAGAACCCTGAGGGACCCCACTGAAAACCTTACTCCAAGTAGAGAATGTACCATTAACAACCACCCTCGGTACCCAATCCTGTAGCCAGTTTTCTATCCATGTGCAAACGACTTCACTAAGACCAATAAACCTTAGTTTAGAAAGCAGTCGTTTGTGGGGAACGGTATCAAATGCTTTGGCAAAATCCAAATAGATTATATCTACTATATCCCCTCTGTCCAGCTTCTTACTAACCTCATCATAAAAAGCAATTAAATTGGTCTGACATGACCTGTCCTTCATAAAGCCATGCTGATTACTGCTCATAATGCCATTTTCCAGCACATAATTTTGTATGTGATCCCTTAACAAGCCTTCAAATAACTTGCCCACCATAGATGTCAAACTTACAGGCCTATAATTGCCAGGCTGAGATTTTACTCCCTTTTTAAATACAGGAATGACATTCGCCTTCTTCCAATCCCTAGGTACCATACCTGATGAAAGTGAGTCTGAGAATATCATAAACAAAGACCCTAGCTCTCTCAGTACCCGAGGGTGTATTCCATCTGGCCCAGGTGCCTTGTTCACATTTATCTTGTGTAACCCTTTTAGCACCATATCGTGTGTCAACCACTGAGTAGTTGGAGCTGAGGCAACAGTGCAGCTATTAGGTGGGACTTGGCCCTCTGGCTCCTCTACAGTATACACAGAAGAAAAAAACTGGTTAAGCACATCTGCCTTTTCTGTATCCCCTGTAACCATATTGTTATTATAACTCAATGGGGCCACACCCTCAACCTGCATCTCTTTACTATTAATGTACTTAAAATACTTTTTGGGGTTAGTTTTAGCCTCTGCCGCAATGTGCTCTTTATTTTCTATCTTCAACACTTGTTATAGTGTTTATATTCATTAAATGCAGCTACTGTCCCCTCTGACTTATATTTCTTAAAAGCTTTCCTTTTTTCTCTATTAACTTCTTTACCTCATATAAAACTTATTTAGTTTTTACCTTTCCTTCTCTTTTAAATTAAATCTACATTTATTGATATGCCTCCATTTAGCTGGCAACAAAAACTTCCTAAGTGGCACTGTAAACTCCCTAGACTATGGCAAGGGTCTCCGTAACTGAAGGCTTTACTAATAGCAAATACACTCCAAGACACTACAAATCACTTCAGTTTTCTATTATATAATGCGCTGTTCTTAAAAGGGTTATTCACCTTTGAGTAACTTTTAGTATGATGTAGAGAGTAATATTCTGAGTCTTCATTTTTTTATTATTTGTGGTTTTTTAATTATTTGAATTTCTGTTCAGAAGTTTCCAGTTTGGAGTTTCAGCCATTATCTGGTTGCTAGGGTGCAATTTATGTTAGCAACCAGGGGGTTGTTTGAATGAGAAACTGATATATAAATAGAACAGGTCCTGAATAGTAAAATAACCAAATAAATTCTAAAACTCCATAAACATATGACAAACATGCCATCATCATGTAAATACTAAGAAATTACATTGCAAATACTACATTAATCTTATTTAACCCACAAATAAAGATACAAAATAGGTCTTCTCCAGATAGGGGGCTTCCAATGTCACACACCCTCTGAAGTGAAAACATACAGGAACAGCTTAACTAAATCAGCATTTTCTCCTCCAGTGCAGCAATTAGGCTGGATAGGATGCAGACATTAGTGTTTTAGCTGTTGCCTAAGAGAGGAAGTGACAGATTTTGCATTCCATTCTATAGGAAACAGGTTTTGCCTGTGGTGTTTATGTGATTAGAGATTAGAGATGATAGTTAGAGATTATTTCCAGGTAGTGTACAATTATGAAAGTAAAAAGGGGTGGGGACATGAATGTGGAGTGAATAGGTGGATAAATATATTTACATATCAGCACAACTGATATTTAAAGAGATATCCATGGGTGAGAACTTTCATAGGTAGAGTGTATTGACGGAACAATGTGAACCAAGTACAGAACTTTATGGACACCCTTACATTAAAGGAGAAGGAAAGGCTAAGTCACTTGGGGGTGCCAAAATGTTAGGCACCCCCAAGTGACTTAGATCGCTTACTTTGTACCCTGAGCTGGTGCCCCTGTTAGGAGAAAAAAGCACCAGCCCAGGGTACTTGTAGTGAGCGCTTCCTTCTTCCTTTTTATTCTGCCGGCGAAATCCGTGGGCCGGCGCATGCGCAGTAGAGTAAAAAGCCGACTTTCTTGTTTAAGTTCGGCTTTTCACTCTACTGCGCGCGCGAGCGAATAGGAAGTAGGAAGCGCTCGCTGCTACCCCGGGTTGGTGCTGTTCTCTTCGTACAGGGGCACTAGCCCGGGGTAAAAGGTAAGCGATTTAAGTCACTTGGGGGTGCCTAACGTTTTCCTTCTCCTTTAAGTAGAACTGGTGGCAAAGTTTTGTTAGTTTTAGGTTAATGGCGGAATAAGTGATTTCTAGCATTTTGTCAATCAAGTGTTGTGTTGTCCATGAAAGAATGGTCCTATTTAGTAACAGGCATGTATTGCTTGGCATTTGGCAACACACAGCGCTGTCTTTTACAGCATTAGCTCTTTGTCACTAGACAGGAATCGGCACCCAATAAGAGCATCCATTGACTCTGAACAGTAGTATTGTATTGAATAATAGTATTGTTACCCCTTCTCATGGAGCGGTCAAGCCAAACACACAGTCTAACTGACCTTTAAACTGGCTCTTTACACTAGACTAGAGCAAATAGGCATTCTCTCTAAATGTTAACTGGGCAGTCTAGGCCCCATGAAATTGTTTTCCTCTAAGTGTGCCAGCATCACGGTTTGGAGAAATAGAATAGAAAAGAAACGTCTAGCTTTGGCAACTTGGAGATAATTTATGTTACATATAGCTATCTCAGTAGAATGTGCAGGTCAAAAAACAGATTGCATAGGGTCATATTATAGGTGCCGAAAAATCTAGTAATAGAACACAATATGCTCCAGGATTTTAAAGGCTAGAAATAGAAGGGAGATGGGACAGTAGTAACAGTATTATTATCATTAAACTCATGCTCAATCTAAAAGATGGGTAAAGCCTATTTTTAAGAATAGGCTTGAAACAGGCTTGTTTAAATAAAGAAGAAAAATTACTGAAGTTATGTGACAGCTGAATATATGTAATATAAGAGCTACAGTAGTACTTAAAAAAGAAAAGGTTTTGTGTCGTAATGGCAGGGGTGCTGCTGCCATGAGGCAAGTTGAGAAACTTGCCTCAGGCAACAGCCCCCCCAAGTTACCAGGGGTGTTTTTTATAACCGAAAATTTGGCTCTGCTAGAGCAGAGAGCACTATTGCACAATCTACATTAGCGATGTGGCCCCCCTGGAGCCCCTCTGATGCTGTAAAGTTAAGCGTGGGGGAAGGATCACAGGAGCTGCCTCAGGACCAGAAACACCCTTGAGTAATGGTAAATTTTGTATATTTCAGGGCCCAGGTGTAAAGCCCTGAACATGCAGCTTTGCATATAAATGTATTCAAAATTGTAGTGATCAACCCACATTGAAAAGCCAAATTGATTTATTATGGGTAATGCAGCATCAGCCTTATACATTTCAGGATGTACATATAAAAATCAAATTAAAATAAAACTATTTTCATGCACATATGAGGGGCCTTGTGGTGCCTTGGAAGGGGGAACTAAAACTTTTTAGCAGGGGAGCCCAGTTACATTGCACTATTGCAGGGGTCCTCAAACTACGGCCTGCGGGCTGGATACGGCCCCCCGTCGTCATTTACATAGTTACATAGTTACATAGGGTTGAAAAAAGACCATTGTCCATCAAGTTCAACCTATCCGAGTAAACCCAGCACACAACCTATACTTACCAATCTATACACTCACATACATAAACTATATATACAACCAGTAATACTAACTGTAGATATTAGTATCACAATAGCCTTGGATATTCTGCTTGTTCAAAAACTCATCCAGGCCCCTCTTAAAGGCATTAACAGAGTCTGCCATTACCACATTACTAGGAAGGGCATTCCACAGCCTCACTGCCCTCACCGTGAAAAACCACCTACGCTGCTTCAAATGGAAGCTCTGTTCCTCTAATCTATAGGGGTGACCTCTGGTGCGTTGATTGTTTTTATGGGAAAAAAGAACATCCCCCAACTGCCTATAATCCCATCTAATGTACTTGTACATAGTAATCATGTCCCCTCGCAAGCGCCTCTTTTCCAGAGAAAACAACCCCAACCTCGACAGTCTAACCTCATAGTTTAACTCTTCCATCCCCTTAACCAGTTTAGTTGCACGTCCCTGCACTCTCTCCAGCTCATTAATATCCTTCTTAAGGACTGGAGCCCAAAACTGCACTGCATACTCAAGGTGAGGCCTTACCAGGGACCTATAAAGAGGCAAAAATATGTTTTCATCCCTTGAGTCAATGCCCTTTTTTATACAAGACAGCACTTTATTTACTTTAGTAGCCACAGAATGACACTGCCTGGAATTAGACAACTTGTGATCTACAAAAACCCCTAGATCCTTCTCCATTAAGGATACCCCCAACACACTACCATTCAGTAGATAGTTCGCGTTTATATTATTTCTACCAAAGTGCATAACTTTGCACTTATCAACATTGAACCTCATTTTCCAGTTTGCTGCCCAGTTTTCCAATTTTGTCAAATCGCTCTGCAAAGCGGCAGCATCCTGCATGGACCTTATAGTTTTGCACAATTTAGTGTCATCAGCAAAAATAGAAACATTACTCTCTATGTCCACCTCCAGGTCATTAATAAACAAGTTAAAAAGCAAAGGACCAAGGACTGACCCCTGCGGTACTCCACTAACCACACTGGTCCAATTAGAAAATGTTCCATTTACCACCACTCTTTGTACTCTATCCTTCAGCCAGTTCTCTATCCAATTACAAATATTATGTTCTAGGCCAATATTCCTCAATTTGATCATTAACCTTCTGTGAGGTACTGTATCAAACGCTTTAGCAAAATCTAAGTACATGACATCAACTGCCATTCCAGCATCAAGGTTCCTGCTCACCTCCTCATAAAAGGCGACTAAATTAGTCTGCAAGATCTGTTACGCATAAAACCATGCTGGCACAAACTAATAGTATTGTGAACTGCAATGTATTCAACTATCCTATCCCTTATAACCCCTTCCAGAAGCTTTCCTACTACTGATGTCAGACTAACAGGCCTATAGTTTTCAGGCTGAGAACGAGATCCCTTTTTAAATAACGGCACCACATTAGCAATTTGCCAGTCTCTCGGCACCATGCCAGACCTCAACGAATCCTGAAAAATTATGTGAAGAGGCTTGGCAATCACAGCGCTCAGCTCATTTAATACCCTGGGATGAATCCCATCCGGTCCTGGACCTTTGTTTACCTTTACATGTTCAAGTCTCTTTTGAATTTCCTCCTGAGTGACCCACGCATCAGTAGCTAAATTACTAGAACTGGGTATATTAAAAGGAAAGCCTTCATTAGCTGGCTCCTCAGAGGTATAGACAGATGAAAAATAAGAGTTCAAAATTTCTGCTTTTTCCCCGTTCTCATCAACCAACGTACCCCCCCCCCGTGATAATACTATTTTACTATTCACATAATTACAAAATAATTTTGGATTCTTTTTACTCCTAGCTGCAATATCCCTTTCCATCTCTATTTTAGATTGTCTGATAGCTTTTTTGCATGCTTTATTTGCTTCCTTGTACCTGATGAAAGTTTCTGTCCCAGCTAACTTGAATGCTTTAAAAGCATGTTTTTTATTACCAACCTCGACCCTAACTCTTTTATTCAGCCATAAAGGTTTTGCTTTGCGATGCCTCTCCTTACTTACAAGGGGAATATACTGTTGTGTATACCTGCAAAGCAATGTTTTAAAGATGTTCCATTTTCCTTCTGTGTCTAACCCCATGAAAAGCCTTTCCCAGTTGACACATTGCAGAGATGCCCTTATACTGGCAAAGTCTGCACGTCTAAAATTGAGCATTTTAGTTACTCCCTTATAGAGCTGTCTCTGCAGCATTATCTCAAAGGAGACCATGTTGTGATCACTGTTACCCAAATGCTCACCCACACAAATGTTAGAGATGAGTTCAGTATTATTAGATATTACCAGGTCCAAAATAGAATCATTCCTAGTAGGTTCTTGAACCACCTGAAATAAAAAGTTGTCATTTAGCATGTTTACAAACCTACTAGCTTTTTCTGACTTAGCCACCCCATTACTCCAGTCAATGTCCGGATAATTAAATCCCCCATAATAACAACTTGACCCAATTTTGAAGCCTCCTCCATTTGCAAAAGTAGCTGGGCCTCATCCCCCTCATCTATATGGGGTGGTTTATAGCATACACCAATGATCATTTTCTTTGTGACCTTCAGCCCTACTGAAATTTCTACCCAAAGAGATTCAACATTTTCATTGGTAATGTCTTTATTACATGGCTTTAAATCTGACTTTACATAAAGACAAACCCCTCCACCCTTTTTAATCACTCTGTCCCTCCTAAAAAGCGTATACCCATTTAAATTCACAGCCCAGTCGCATTTTTCATCCCACCAGGTCTCAGTGATACCAATTAAATCATAATTTTCAATACATGCAATAGCCTGCAGCTCCCCTAATTTACCTGACAAGCTACGCGCATTAGCCAGCATGCAGCGGAGATTACTACTTCTTCCTCTGATGCTTACATTAGCTAAAGGACAGTTAGAGCTAAGGTGTAAATTAGTCTGTTTCCCTTGTAACAATCTGATAAACTATCTGATAAACATATGCCCCCCTCACTCCTCCCCCACAACCCTTAACTGGTCCCACTGCCCCATCTACACTAGCACCTGGCCCCTGCTGCGTACTCACCCCTGGGTACCGCGTCAGACACGGTGACGTGACACGCTGAGGCCAAGGACAACAGTGACACAGGTAGTAGCCAGGGGTGAGGACGCAGCGGGGGAGGGAGCCGGTAAATGACTTTGGGCTGTAGTTTGAGGACCCCTGAGGGCGCAATGAGATGTGCTGGAAGCTGACATGGCTGACCTGTATGTGAAGCTGGGTAAGCTAATCTGAAACTTGGGAAAGCCAGGTGAAACAACGTTTTATAAGCTGAGCGGGGACACACAGGGAGTGGCTAGGAGGATGTGGGGTATTCTGATGTAGAGTAGTAAGGAGTCTGTAAGGGCCTGAAAAGATTTATGAACTACAATTCCCAGCATTACTAGGTGTTGTGGACTGTTGTTGGGGTTCTAGTTAGAGGTATAAATCTGTAATTCCCACTACATTCAGTTAAAGGGCTATCTCACATGGTTGTCTATCCTGTAACAGTCCAGCTGTTATTGCACAAACAATGTGTACTTTGTGCCTTCTTCGTATTACCATGGCTATTTTAATATCTGGTGGGGGTGCAAAGGTCCAGGTTGTACATTTAATTTTAATGGGAACATCAGCCCTGAGATGCTTCAGAATAGCAAGCAACGTGATGCACACAAACTGAAGCACAGTTGCTCATATGGAGTGATATCTCAATTGCTTGCTTTTTAACTATAGTCTGCCCCCCCAACAGTCTGACGGACCATGAACTGGCTCACTGATTAAAAAGTTTGAGGACCCCTGCACTACATCTGTATCTGTACTGCTAGCCAAATGGTGGAGTCTGTATCTGCACTGCTATAATATTTTTTATTCAGAGCTGGGACACTGTGGACTCTGTATCTGTAACGCTGGAACATTGAGGGCTCTGTATACTTATTTATACAGCTAGTATTTTGTGAGCTGTATATCTGTACAGTTAGAATTATATGTGCCATATATCTATATTGCTGATAAATGTAATGATATGTATCTGTACTTCTGGGATTCTGTGCCTCTGACTTGGTACAGTGTGGGATTTATCTTTTACTGCTGGAATATTAAGGGATCTGTCTCTACTGTTGGCATACTCGGAGCTCTGTATTTATAGTGGTGGGCTACTTGTGGATTTACATCTGTACTGCTGGTATACTGGGGGATTTGTCTGTATCTGTACTGTTGTGGTACTGGAGGCTCTGAATTTCAACTATGTCAAAGCATTTTAGACACATACCCTTCTGGTCTGATAGCCAGATGGTACAAGAATGGGGTCCTACAATCAGTTTCCTGTCTGTACACCTTAGAGCCAATCATAGGATCAAAAAGTATCAGTAGGAAGAAGAGGGCTTTGGAAAAAATAATTTTGTAAGGATAGGGATCATTTTGTGCATTGAATTTACTTTGTTTGGAGGAGAATACATTATGCTGAGTGATTCTATCTGTGTTTCTAGTTAAGGATGTATAAGGGTTTTGAATATAGAAAATTGTGGATTGACTTTGTTAATGTTTATAGGAGCATATTTTTTATGCCGTGTAAAACGAAATTTGCCTAAAAAAGCTGTGTAGAATAAATGGCTCATTTCACCTTCCAAATGGTAGATTCTACGCTCTTTAAGTTACCAGGAGCTGCTTTTTGCCCAATCACTATTGCACCAATCTCAACACCTTGAAATCACAAATTATAACAGTCTTGGTGTGTGGTCTTGTCTTTGCGCTTTCTTTCTATCTTTTGATTTGGTTTACTTTGATGTATTTAATATAGTCTATTCATACACATACACT
This sequence comes from Xenopus tropicalis, assembly GCF_000004195.4. Classification (NCBI taxonomy): domain Eukaryota; kingdom Metazoa; phylum Chordata; class Amphibia; order Anura; family Pipidae; genus Xenopus; species Xenopus tropicalis. Next base: position 94,399,789 of record NC_030677.2, read on the forward strand.
GTCAATTGAGGCACACACAAGTGCACAAAAGCATGCAAAAGTAATATACAGGTTGAAGACTTTAGTAATAAGCCATAAGGTATTTGTTCAGCATGTAATAAATGTAGTGGCCAGCATGCTGCCGAAAGTTTTTATTTATTTGCTTAATATTTGCCCATCTGGATACTTACGGTAATCAAATCTACCTGAAAATTTCTCAAAATGTGTGTAATGTTACTTCTAGATAACAAGATATAAACTCTAACATTTCTCATTATCATTTTTTTTTTTTTAAATTCGAATAAACTCATTTCCAAGATTGTTTACTAAAAAGCCATTTTTTATGCAGTGAAGCCTGGCGATGTGTGGTGAATTTTGTCACCGCTTTAATCTGCCCCTAAATGTTTAAGTAATACCTAATGATATTTATCCTCCATTACTGTGTTCAGTTTTAGTTAAGAGCTTAGTTTAGTTTAAGCCAGGCTATTTTTTTTTCAGACTATGGGGCACATTTACTAAAATGCGTTTTTGTTAGGGGAGTAGCAATACTGGTCAGAAAAAAACTAAATTTTAATCTTGAATGCCTAATCACAGATAGAGCAGGCAAATATCTCATTCTAAAATGCACCATACAAGGAACAACCTAAACATTGATCAATGTATACATTCCTCCCCCAGCTGAACTACAAATCCTATCTGAGATTATACAAAAAGTGGCAATTCTTGGCAGCTTCCCAACAATATGGTGTGGAGATTTCAACATGGTACCAAACCCCTCCATAGATAGGCTCCGTCCAGTTACTAGTGACTCTATCTCCTTCCCGGCCTGGATAGAGGCTACTAACCTTACAGACATATTGAGGCAATACTCCTGCTACACCATTGCTACATCAGCTCTGTCTAGGATAGACCTAATGTTGGCCAACCCAGAATTTCTTAAAAGGGTAGACAAAGTGTATTTCACCAGCAGACTCTGCTCTGATCATGCCCCCTTAATCCTATCCCTCACAGGTAACACAAATAACCCCTCCCAGATGTGGAGACTTCCACCAAAGTGGATCTCCACCCCGAAAGTAGCAGAGGCCTTTACTCCACTACTAACAGAATACTGGGAACAAAACACTGACACGGCCTCTGAGCAAATAACATGGGACGCATGTAAAGCGTTTACCAGGGGTCTCTATATATCTTTGATAGCGACTAATAGGCGTGAGAATGATGCCAATATTAACATGGCTAAAATATTCCTAGAAAAAGCAGAACAGAAGGTAGTAACTGACCCTAATAGCACCTACAAGGAGGAGCTGGCAAATGCGCAGAGGCACCTTGACTCACTGTATGTGGAAAAGTTCTCTCAAAGAGAACTATACCGCAAAGCCTTCTGGTTTGAAAAAGGGGGGAGAAACGGGAAGCTACTCGCAATATTAGCTATGTAATAGCAAACATCAAAGATGATAATGGAAACACACTCTCACAACAAGAACACATAGCGGAACGCTTCAAACTATACTTCCAAAGCACATACGCAGCACTCCCCCCACTCCCACAAGAACAACTATGTAACTTCCTAGACAGCATAGAACTCCCATCCATCCCACCAGATAGTAGAATGCACCTAGACAGAGATATCACCATAGAGGAGATAGAAGAAGCAATTGCAGATATGCCACCTGGCCGCACCCCTGGTCCAGACGGCCTCCCAGCTAATTGGTACAAAGCCCACTCTCAAACACTGTCCCCCAAACTATGCACCCTATATAATAACATAACAGACACCAATGTTCTCCGAGAATCATGCTACATGGCACATATCACACTCATCCCTAAAGTTGGCAAACCTTCAGACGACTGCAGTTCCTACCGCCCCATATCCTTACTAAACTGTGATACTAAAATTTTTTGCTAAAACGAATTGTAAGATCAGTAATCCACCCTGACCAAACCGGATTTATGCCACAGAACGCTACAGACATAAATATCAGACGGCTATTTAATAACCTAGAATATGACCATGACAACAAAGGGAACAGAATAGTGGTATCCCTCGATACAGCTAAAGCCTTTGATACAGTGACTTGGGGCTATTTGTGGGAAATTCTCCGACGCTTTGGACTGGGTGGCATATACAGGGCCTGGGTAAGAGCACTTTATTGGCAACCTCAAGCAAGGGTCTTGGTTAATGGGAGATTAACTGACCCCCTTCCACTTGAGAGCGGAACGAGGCAGGGGTGCCCTCTCTCACCGTTGCTATTTGCACTGGCGATAGAGCCCTTAGCAACACTACTCAGGGACTCCCCCAATATCGGTATATTGGGGGAGTCCCTGAGTAGTGTTGCTAAGGGCTCTATCGCCAGGACTACAGGCCGGCAGGCTTATAGAAAAGGTATCATTATATGCGGATGATATGCTTTTATATTTGGCCAACCCAAATGAAGCGCTATCTAATGCATTGTCCCAGATAGAGGAATTCAGTATCTACTCAGGACTACGAGTGAACCAATCAAAATCTCTAATCTTCCCTATAGACCCACTTCCCCCACCCCAAGCAAACCAGATTGGACAATTACAAGTGGTACAATCATTTAAATACCTGGGGGTGGTCATTAACAAACAACATACCAAATTCGAAGAAGGAAATCTGACCCCGATAGTACAAAATCTATCCAACAAAATAGATACATGAGACATAAAACATTTCCAAAAGCTTAGAGAAAGCCACCAAATCCCCCAAACAATTCACTTTAACTACCTTCAACTCAGACACCCTTTTCACTCCCAATTTCCCACCAGACCGGTAGAGTTGAAAGAAACTACCCTAGAAAAATACATACGCAGGGAAAACCTCACCAAGGCCCTATCCTGGTACTATACCATCCTATGGCAGGCCAACCCAGACCCACTGGCGAAGGTACGTGAGAAATGTATGCGTGACATCCCTAGCCTAACTGAAGAAACATGGGTAGATGCTCTAAGGCAAATTTTAGACTTGACAATATCATTAGCGGACAGGTATATACAAATGAAGTTCTTAAACCAGGTATACCTTACACCAGTGCTGTCCAACTGGCGGCCCGCGACCCCCCTCTGTGTGGCCCCCCACCTGTCTAGCTTCTTTGATGGCTTACCTTTGTGTAAGCTTTAAATGGTATCAGTACTGTGATTAACTGCCCCCCTGCATGGTTCACACCTCAGATTCAGGCTGTAATCCCCCTGTATTGTTTAAAAATGTAATCCCCTGTGTTGTTCACACTTTTTAATCCCTGCATTGTTCACCCCCTGCATTGTTCACACCTCAGGCTCAGGCTCTAATCACCCACATTGTTCACCTATTCACACCTCAGAGCAGTAGAAACCCACAAATATACCCTACACACTACAAAAAGAACATATACTGAAGTGGTACTGCAATTAAAACGTTTTTGTTAATATATAGTTATTGTGCAGACTGTAGGAGCAGTGCCAGCATTGTGTCACTGTAGGGTAGGGCAGGCAGAGTATGGCACATACAGGCAGGGTAGGGTAGGCAGAGTATGGCACATACAGGCAGGGTAGGGCAGGCAGAGTATGGCACACACAGGCAGGGTAGGGCAGGCAGAGTATGGCACATACAGGCAGGGTAGGGCAGGCAGAGTATGGCACACACAGGCAGGGTAGGGCAGGAAGAGTATGGCACATACAGGCAGGGTAGGGCAGGCAGAGTATGGCACATACAGGCAGGCAGAGTATGGCACACACAAGCAGGGTAGGGCAGGAAGAGTATGGCACATACAGGCAGGGTAGGGCAGGCAGAGTATGGCACATACAGGCAGGGTAGGGCAGGCAGAGTATGGCACATACAGGCAGGGTAGGGCAGGCAGAGTATGGCACATACAGGCAGGGTAGGGCAGGCTGAGTATGGCACATACAGGCAGGGTAGGGCAGGCTGAGTATGGCACATACAGGCAGGGTAGGGCAGGCTGAGTATGGCACACACAGGCAGGGTAGGGAAGGCAGAGTATGGCGCACACAGGCAGGGTAGGGAAGGCAGAGTTTGGCACATACAGGCAGGGTAGGGCAGGCAGAGTATGGCAGGCTTTTGCTGTACCATTGTGTATGGTCATGCGATAACATGGGTGTGGTTTCAAGTGGGTGTGGTTTAAAAAGGGGAGTGGTCAAAACTGGCTTCCATTATCGGCCCTCCACCACGTTGGCTGGAAAAATTCCGGCCCTCGGTACCACAGAAGTTGGACAGCACTGCCTTACGCCATACAGGCTGTCCAAGATGTTTCCCCAGACCCCAGACACATGTATAAAATGTGACCGGGACACTGGCTCATATATACATGTGTTCTGGAACTGTCCAGCCGTTCAGGTCTTTTGGAAGGAAATTGTCAACTATATCTCAGATGCCCTAAGCTTTCCCCGGATTCTGTCACCTATTGTTTGCCTACTGGGAGTGGCCGAGGACCTGGGACTTTCACATCATTCTAGACTCTGCTACCTCCAGCTCCTCTACTATGCCAAAAAGGCCATTCTACTGCAATGGAAATCCTTAGCCCCTCCAACCCTCCCATTCTGGAGAACTTTAGTCAACAACACTCTCACCAACCAGAAACTGACCTACCTTGCACGGGGTTGTCCTAAAAAATTTGATGCAATATGAGGCCCCTGGATTGCCTTCCATGAAACCCCAGGAAACATCACGGACAATACACCATAACAACGGAAATAAACTGGTCCCAATCTCCCCAGCTCTACAGCCTGCCTCTTTCCCCCTCCCTCCCCCCTCTCTTTACCCCCCTACTCCTCTACTCTATTCCTCTCTCTCCTTTTGCTGTTTTATTTTTATGTTAAATTGAAAAATGCATAAATAAAAACTTAAAAAAAAAAAAAAAAAGCGTTTTTGTCTGGGCTTGAAACACCATATGGTATAAATTCAAAGTAACCATAATTTCTGTAGTTCTAAAATATCTCAACAATGCTTTAATCGTTTGAATGAAAATATTGCAATTGTGTTCTGCAAGTCACAACCAGTTCTCGTTTTGAAGCCTTTCGTTGCTGGCTTTGGAAGCCTTCCATAGGACTCAATGGCACTCGACAGATCAAACCGAAAATATAGTCCCGATGAAAGTGTAACCAAAGCGTTAAGGAATTCCAAAATGTTCATGTTCTTTACACAAACTACGATTTTTTCATGCAAATTTACGGAAAACCACAAAAAACTTGTGGAATTTTAATGAAATTTTTGCATACATTCCAAAATGTTCTATAATTTAGAAATAATGAGAATATATCTCAAAATTGTTTAGAAAATGTGCCCCTATGTTTTATCTGGTATTGTACCAAGGAACTGTAGGAGAACTGATGTAATTCCAATATTTAAAAGGGATTACAACAGTGTTTTTCAACCTTTTTTGGGCAAAGGCACACTTGTTTCATGAAAAAAATCACGAGGCACACCACCATTAGAAAATGTTAAAAAATTTAACTCTGTGCCCAGCAGCAGTGCCCCCCTAGTACATTGGTGCCCAGCAGCAGTGACCCCCTAGTACATTGGTGCCAAGAGCAGTGCCCCCCTAGTACATTGGTGCCCTGCCTACGGCACACCAGGCAACATCAGCGGAACGGTGGTTGAAAAACGCTGGATTACAATACAATCTTAACCTGACAATTATAGCCACATACATTTGCATCTGCAGCTGGCAAATGGGATCACATTTAAGATTATGTTTTGGAAAATGGCATTAAAAGCAGGATTCAGAAAAGGTTTACGAATGACAAATGACGTCAAACAAATGTTCTTGCTCTTTATGATGAATTATGGAGGAAGTTGGACAGTGGGGTTTCAGTGAATGAGATCTACTTTTTTGTCAAAGCGTATGATGTAGTGAAGTCTGTTGGTTATGGTAATCCTGTTTGTATATGGATAAAAAACTGACTAAAGGATCATGTCAGAGGGTGTTTGTCAGTGGTACATTCTCCACTTGTTGAATGGTTCTTAGTGGGGTGGAGCAGGGTGTATTGTAAACAATGTATTGGTGTTTGCCAATGACGCAAAACTACACAGGTTAATTCACTTCATACAGGATGTGTCATCCTTTCAGAGTAATCTGGGAAAGATGGCAATCTGGGGGGATAAGTACCAGATAAGATTTAGGGGGCATTTACTAACCCGTGTAATTTTCTGGTTGCGTAAAAAAATCTCTACTTTTTCAAGATTTATTATGCGTTTTTTTCCGCAACAATTCTGAATACGTGGGAGGCCAAATTGAGCAGATCTTAGTGTGTTTAGTCATTTAAATTTCAGTGATGGAAACGATCTAGTAGTTCATTTGAAAAATAAACTTAGTTGTGGCAAGCAATGCCAGTCAGCAGTAGGAGGGCCAGCAAGGTATTGTTCTGTATTAAAACATAGCAGAAGCCTGTATTAAGAGCCATTAACCCTTTCCCTGCCAAGCACATAGGTACTACGGTGTTTTAAAAAAGGCAGTTTCCTGCCGACACCGTAGTACCTACGTTTTCTTTTCCTAGGTCATTCTCTCTGCATCGGCGGCAAAAGTCGCCGGTGCAGAGAGACAGATGTGACCCAAACCCTTTCGGCAACGAGCAGAGGGGGTTGGGGGGGATGGTCCTGCGATGCAATTGTCGCAGGACCATCCTACAAGCAGCAGATGCGATCGCATCGCATCTGCTGCTTGTACTGCTTCCTGCTTCCCCCTCAGAGCCGCCTCCCACCTACTTCCTCCCGACGACTGCAGCATGGAGGAGCAGGGAACCGATCTGATCTTCAGGACAGGTAAGTGTGAGTTTATTTTTGTTTATACACACTTTTACACACACTTACATACATTTATATACATTTATACACACATACAACACAATTTAGCACAGGTTTTTTTTTGTTTTTTTTTCCCACTTTGCATACTTATATACACTTATATACACTCATATACACACTGTCACACAACTTTTACATGTGCACATGTATACACAAACTCACAAAAACTTTAAAAAAATTTTTTTTCATTTTACTTTTTTTTTTTTTTTTATTTCCCCCAAAAACTGTTTATTTTGACAGCGTGACTATTGGATCAGATATTCTGACCACTAATTATGCTTTCATGTGACTTATTTTGTTGTTTCATTGATTTGCACATTTTTATCCCTATTAGTATTCCTGATCTGTTTTAGCATAGCTTTGCCATGTGTAACTTTGGTGTACAAAAATAACTTCACCTATTTTGAATTCATCAGAATGTGTACTTTCCAAAAATATATGGTTTTCTGGGGGTCCCTGTGTAGTTTGGGGGTCTTACTGCATATAATAGGCTGTCAGGGGGCTCTGTGTGCAAAAGCTGAGTTGGCAGGCGAGAAATCCATATGCGCTATTTTCATTTTGGGGTCAGTACATACCGCAGACTTTGGTATATCTATGCATATTGGGCATCAAACTGTTCAATAGGCCTCTGGTGTTCCTATTTGGGGTGACTTGCCTTTGTACGCAAGAAATTGTGTGAGATAAATGCAGCGAACTGCAACATTTTTATGCGATTTTGTCAAATGTCATAAAAACCACTAACTTTAGGAAAGCTTTGTAGATTGGTACTTTGGTGTAGAAAGGACCCTTTACCCTTGTTAGATTTGTCAGAATGTGTACTTTACAAAAATATATGGTTTTCTGGGGGTCCCTGTGTAGTTTGGGGGTCTTACTGCATATAATAGGCTGTCAGGGGGCTCTGTGTGCAAAAGCTGAGCTGGCAGGCGAGAAATCCTTATGCGCTATTTTCATTTTGGGGTCAGTACATACCGCAGACTTTGGTATATCTATGCATATTGGGCATCAATCTGTTCAGTAGGCCTCTGGTGTTCCTATTTGGGGTGAGCTGCCTTTGTACGCAAGAAATTGTGTGAGATAAATGCGGCAAACTGCAACATTTTTATGCGATTTTCTCAAATGTCATAAAAGCCACTAACTTTAGGAAAGCTTTGCAGATTGGTACTTTGCTGTAGAAAGGACTCTTTACCCTTGTTGGATTTGTCAGAATGTGTACTTTCCAAAAATATATGGTTTTCTGGGGGTCTCTGTATAGTTAGGGGGGTTACGGTACATAATACGCTGTCAGGGGGCTCTGTGTGCAAAAGCTAAGTTGGTGAGAAATCCATATGCGCTATTTTCATTTTGGGTTCAGTACACACCACAGACTTTGGTATATCAATGCATATTGGGCATCAAACTGTTCAGTAGACCTTAGGTGTTCCTATTTGGGGTGATTTGCCATTGTATGCAAGAAATTGTGTGAGATAAATGCGGCAAACTGCAATATTTTTATGTGATTTTCTGAAATGTCATAAAAACCACTAGCTTTAGGAAAGCTTTGCAGATTGGTACTTTGGTGTAGAAAGGACTCTTTACCCTTGTTGGATTTGTCAGAATGTGTACTTTTAAAAAATATATGATTTTCTGGGGGTCCCTGTGTAGTTTGGGGGTCTTACTGCATATAATAGGCTGTCAGGGGGCTCTGTGTGCAAAAGCTGAGCTGGCAGGCGAGAAATCCTTATGCGTTATTTTCATTTTGGGGTCAGTACATACCGCAGACTTTGGTATATCTATGCATATTGGGCATCAATCTGTTCAGTAGGCCTCTGGTGTTCCTATTTGGGGTGAGCTGCCTTTGTATGCAAGAAATTGTGTGAGATAAATTCGGCAAACTGCAACATTTTTATGCGATTTTCTCAAATGTCATAAAAACCACTAACTTTAGGAAAGCTTTGCAGATTGGTACTTTGCTGTAGAAAGGACTCTTTACCCTTGTTGGATTTGTCAGAATGTGTACTTTCCAAAAATATATGGTTTTCTGGGGGTCTCTGTATAGTTAGGGGGGTTACGGTACATAATACGCTGTCAGGGGGCTCTGTGTGCAAAAGCTAAGTTGGTGAGAAATCCATATGCGCTATTTTCATTTTGGGTTCAGTACACACCACAGACTTTGGTATATCAATGCATATTGGGCATCAAACTGTTCAGTAGACCTTAGGTGTTCCTATTTGGGGTGATTTGCCATTGTATGCAAGAAATTGTGTGAGATAAATGCGATTGTGATTTTCTGAAATGTCATAAAAACCACTAGCTTTAGGAAAGCTTTGCAGATTGGTACTTTGGTGTAGAAAGGACTCTTTACCCTTGTTGGATTTGTCAGAATGTGTACTTTCCAAAAATATAGGGTTTTTAGGGGTCACCCTACATTTCTGCAGCTTCTACCCCTCATAAAACTGCCATGTGTTTATGAATTAGGTAAAGATAAGCCATGAAATTAGTGTGCACAAGGTATATTTGGGGGTCTCTAAGTGCCATGTGCTTTGATAAACCTATGTACAGTGGGAATCTGGGGTTTTAGGGTGTTTTATTTTGGTACCTAATGACCTGTAGAAAATAAAATGCTGTATAGTGAAAGTTTTGAGGTGATTTTTGGAAATGCCATAAAAATCATCAAACTTAGGAAAGCTTTATGGCTTGGTACTTTGGAGTAGAAAGACATGGGTACCCATTTTAGATTCGGGGGGGGATGTGTACTTTCCAAAAATATATGGCTTTCTGGGGTGAATGTACTTTTTACTAGCTTTATCCCACATGTAATGATGTAAATGTTGATTTTGCAGAAGCTGAAATGACAGAAATGACAGTACATATGGGTATATGTTCACATTGGGGCCCCTACATGCCACATACTTAGGTAAACCTATACATATTGGGCATCAAACTGTTCAGTCGACCTCTGGGGTTCATATTAAGGGTGTTTCTTCTTGGTACCTAATGACCTGTAGAAAATAAGATGCTGCATAGTGGAAGTTTTGAGGTGATTTTTGGAAATGCCATAAAAATCGTCAAACTTAGGAAAGCTTTATGGTTTGGTACTGTGGAGTAGAAAGACATGGGTACCCATTTTAGATTCGGGGGAATGTGTACTTTCCAAAAAGATATGACTTTCTGGGTTGAATGTACTTTTTACTAGCTTTATCCCACATGTAATGATGTAAATGTTGATTTTGCAGAAGCTGAAATGACAGAAATGACAGTACATATGGGTATATGTTCACATTGGGGCCCCTACATGCCACATACTTAGGTAAACCTATACATATTGGGCATCAAACTGTTCAGTAGACCTCTGGGGTTCATATTTAGGGTGTTTTGTCTTGGTACCTAATGAACTGTAGAAAATAAGATGCTGCATAGTGGAAGTTTTGAGGTGATTTTTGGAAATGCCATAAAAATCGTCAAACTTAGGAAAGCTTTATGGCTTGGTACTATGGAGTAGAAAGACATGGGTACCCATTTTAGATTCGGGGGAATGTGTACTTTCCAAAAATATATGACTTTCTGGGGTGAATGTACTTTTTACTAGCATTATCCCACAAATAATGATGTAAATGTATTGATTTTGCAGAAGCTGAAATGACAGAAATGATAGATCATATGGGGGTATGTTCTCATTGGGGCCCCTACATGCCACATACTTAGGTAAACCTATACATATTGGGCCTGAAATTGTTCAGTGGGCCCCTGGCGTTCATATTTAGGGTTTTTTATCTTGGTACGTAATGCTATGTGGGAGATAAGATGCTGGAAACTGGAAGCTTTGAGTGGATTTTTGGAAATGTTATCAAAATTGCCAATTTTAGGAAAGCTTTGCAGCTTGGTACTGTGGAGTAGAAAGACATGGGTACCCATTTTAGATTCAGGGTGTCAGGCCGAGGAGTGGTAACAGGCCGTAGAGAGAAGTCAAGCGGAGGGATGGATTGTAGTGAGCAAGCCCACAAACGTCTCACACTAACCGGAGGCTCGCCTGAGGACAGGAAGCACGGTAGTGGAGAGAGGCTGGAGAGCCAATAACGAGGTACCAGGGGTCAAGCGCAGGAGTGGTCAAACGGGTCCGAGTCGGGGCAGGCAGAACAGGTTCAGAAGCGGAAATCCAGGCAGAGGTTCAACAGGAAATCGGAATGCAAAGAAACGCCAGGCACCAGAGTAAACTTGATAACCAAGCAATGAAGGCTTGTAAATGGCGACTATTTACAGGCCTCAGTGCGTGTGATGTCAGGACGCACGCCGCCCCGTGCGGGCTTGCGCACGCGACTTTTCGCTGCGTGAGATTTTACGCGCGCCCCTGTAGTGTGTGTGTGACACTACGCGCGCACCTTTTTGGACGTGCGACGCAGTGGCGTCTCCCTAGATGCATGCGCTACAAGGCGCGCATCCTTACATTGCCCCCCCCCCGAGGAGCGACCTCTGGACGCGAATACCCTTCTTCTTGGGATGTTTCCGGTGGAAACTCTGTAACAGTCTAGGAGCATGTATATTTTGTGCAGGTTCCCAAGAGTTCTCTTCCATGCCGTAACCTCTCCACTTTACCAAATATTGCTGTTGTCTGCCCCGGATCCTATGATCCAGAATATCTTCAACTTCAAATTCTTCCTCCCCATCAAATGACACTGGAGGAGGAGGCTTCGCGACTCGGCCAACAAAAGGATTCGGAACCACAGGCTTGAGTAGAGCCGAATGAAAGACCGGATGGGTATGCCAGGTTTCCGGAAGTTTCAGTTGAAAAGCTACAGGATTAATTTTCCGCACAATCTCAAAAGGGCCCAGAAAACGATGGCCAAGTTTCTTGCTTGGACAGGAGACTTTTAGATTGGCAGCTGACAACCAAACCTTGTCTCCAACTTTAAATTCTGGGTCCTTACTTCTCTTCCTATCAGCGAAAGTCTTGAAATTTTTCTGAGCTTTGGTCATAGTAGTTTGCAGGGTCTTGTAGTTATCCTTCAGAAAGGTTAATCGATCCTGGACAGCAGGAAGGAGAACCTCTGGAGTAGACAACGGAAACACTGCAGGGTGAAGACCATAATTGGCAAAAAACGGAGACTGCTGGATAGAAGAGTGGTGTGCATTATTATAAGCAAATTCCGCTAACGGGAGTAAGACCAACCAGTCATCTTGGAGATATGACGTGAAACACCTTAGATATTGTTCTAAAGTTTGATTCGTTCTCTCAGTCTGTCCATTGGATTGTGGATGAAAAGCGGACGAGAATGAGAACTTGATTTGCAGAGCTTCACATAGTACTTTCCAAAATCGGGAAGTAAATTGTGTTCCTCTATCGGATACTACTTCGTCAGGTAGTCCATGAAGTCTAATGATCTCCTTAATAAAAGTCTCAGCGGTGAGGGCTGCTGAAGGAAGCTTAGTCAGAGGAACAACATGAGCCATCTTGGTTAGTCTATCAACGATGACAAAAATAGTAGTATAGTCTTTGGAAGGGGGTAAGTCCGTAATAAAGTCCATGGAGATTGACCCCCAAGGTCTAGCGGGAACTGGTAAAGGCAGAAGTAGTCCCATAGGTTTGGAACGCGTACTCTTAGTTCTCGAACAGATGTCGCAGGACTTTACATAGGCCACACAATCTGAATATAAGTTCGACCACCAGATGAACCTCTTTGCCAGAACAATGGTCTTTTTGACCCCAGGGTGTCCTGCCAATTTGGAGTCGTGGACCATACGAAGAACCTCTAAGCGAAATTTCTTGGGCACAAATATCTTATCTCTGAAGAAAAATAGCCCATTTCTAGCCACAAGATCGGGCTCTGAAGGAGCATTTAGGTTACACTCTTGCTTGATCTGGTAAGAGAGAACTATACACATAGAAAATGATGAGGTTGGAGAAAGGTCTCAGGGGAGCTGCCCGAGTCTGCTTCAGACGGAAACATCCTAGAAAGGGCGTCAGCCTTAATGTTCTTGGAGCCAGGACGAAAAGTGAGGTGGAAATTGAACCTCATAAAAAAGAGAGCCCAACGGGCTTGTCTGGGTCTCAATCTCCTGGCCGTACGAAGGTATTCTAGATTTCTATGATCCGTGAAGATTAAAATAGGATGAGGACTACCCTCCAGCAAGTATCTCCACTCCTCCAAAGCTAATTTAATTGACAAAAGCTCCCGGTCAGAAACATCATAATTTTGTTCAGATTTACTCAATTTACGGGAAAAGAATGCCACGGGATGTAGAGAACTAGAGGGATTTGATCTTTGGGACAGGATCGCTCCTACTGCATTTTCTGAAGCATCTACTTCCAAAACAAAAGGTAGAGATGGGTTCGGGTGACAAAGCACGGGTGCAGAGGTAAAATGGGATTTAAGAGCATCAAATGCCTTTTGAGCTTGGAATGTCCACAGAAACTTGGAAGTCAAAGAAGTAAGTCTAGTAATAGGCAAAATGATTTGCGAAAAGTTCTTAATAAACTTCCTGTAAAAATTAGCAAATCCGATAAAGCGTTGAACTTCCTTTCTGGACGAAGGAGCAGGCCAGTTGAGGAGAGCAGAAATTTTCTTCGGATCCATTTGTATTCCTCCCGGAGAAATCACGAATCCCAAGAATTCAATCGAAGATTTGTGGAACTCACATTTTTCAAACTTGACAAATAATTGGTGGGACCGAAGACGGGAGAAAACTTTTTTCATATGGACTTGATGTTCTGAAAAGGAGTTAGAAAATATAAGAATTGTCATCGAGATAAATAATAACAAAAATGTCCAAAAAATCTCGGAACACATCATTAAGGAAGTGTTGGAAGGTTGCTGGAGCGTTGCATAAGCCGAAGGGCATCACCAGGTACTCGAAATGTCCATATCTGGTGCGGAATGCTGTTTTCCATTCATCTCCTTTGCGGATTCTCACCAAATTGTAGGCTCCTCTTAAGTCCAGTTTGGAGAAAATAGTAGCTGCTCTAAAACGTTGAAACAGTTCAGGTATCAAAGGCAGTGGGTATCGGTTCTTGATAGTGATTTTGTTGAGTTCCTGATAGTCAATGCAGGGCCTTAAAGACTGATCTTTTTTTTCCACAAAGAAGATTCCTGCTCCGGCAGGAGAAGTGGAAGGCCGGATAAATTCCTTAGCAAGGTTCTCCTCAATGTATTCTCGCAAAACCTTAAGCTCAGGTTCGGCCAAGGGGTAAATTCTTCCGAAAGGCACTTGTGAACCGGGTAACAGATCAATGGGGCAATCGTAGATACGATGAGGGGGAAGTGAATCGGCCCCCTTTTTATCAAAGATATCCAGGAAGTCGTAGTACTCCATAGGTAAACCCGGAAACTCTTTAGTGGCAATACTACAAATCTCCCAAGACTTAGCAGAAGGCGTGGAGAGGCAATGCGAGGAGCAAAACTTTGATGAGAAGGTGATACAGCCAGTGTCCCAATTAATAAATGGGTTGTGTTTGCGTAACCAGGGTAGGGCAATAATAATTGGAGACAGTGGCGAAGACACAATATCGAAACTCAAATGCTCGTGATGATTTTTATTCAGGGTAAGTGGTAAAGGAGCAGATTCAAGCAGAATAGGACCGGAGTTTATGGGTGACCCATCAGCCACTCGTAAGAAGACTGGAAACTGTTTCTTCTTTAACGGAATTCGATGGGTCTCCGCGACTTGAGAGTCGAGGAAACATCCACTGGCTCCAGAATCAAGGATTGCTGAGAGGTTTAAGGTCTTGTTTCCCAACTGTAAGGAAATGGACAAAGTTAATAAAGGAGCAAACCTGTACTTGAGAGTATCAGTCTTACAGGTAGATTCCTTACAAGGGCGAGTAGGGCAATTGCGAAGCACATGGCCGGTGAGTCCGCAATAAAGGCAGAGGTTTAACCGTCTCCGGCGTAAGCGTTCTTCGGGAGATAGAGCAGAATGTAGAGCCCCAATCTGCATGGGTTCCGTCTCGTCAGAAGAAACAGGTCCAGGTTCGGAACGAATGGGAGGAGGAGCCTTGGGGATGAGCCACGAAGGATTAAATTGACCAGTCTTTTCCAGTTTCCTCTCCCTCAAGCGTCTATCAATTTGAATAGACAAATGAATGAGTTCATCTAGGGAGGCTGGAACTCCAACTCGGGCAAGCTCATCTTTCAGACTGTCGGAGAGCCCCAAACGGAACTGATGTTTTAAGGCTGCTTGATTCCAGTCCACATCAGACGCATACTTGCGAAATTCCACGGTGTAATCCTCGACAGGTCGGGACCTTTGATGCAGATTTCTTAGGGACGCCTCTGCTGTGGCAGTGCGATGTGGATCGTCGTATAGCACCGCTAGGGCTTGGAAAAAGGAATCCACAGACAAAAGGGAGGAACTGCGAGTTTCCATGAGATGAAAAGCCCAGGACTGAGGTTCGCCAAGAAGTAGTGAAATTATAACTCCCACCTTAATTTGCTCAGTGGAGTACATTCTTGGTTTAAGGGTGAACAAAAGTTTGCAAGCATTAGTGAAAGTTCTGAAAGTCTTACGGCCGCCGGAAAATTTTTCAGGCATAGCCACATTAGGCTCTGGGGTAGATGAAGCAGATGTTCCGGCCGCAGGAGGCGGGGGTGAGACAGCTGGAGCAGGTACAGGTGGTTGCAGAATACGGAGCTGTTCCTGAACTTGATTATACCCTCCTTGGAGCTCCCTTACAGCCTGTGTAATAGAAGCGATCTGCTGGGTGAGGGTAGTGAGAGGAGAAGGTTCTTCCTCTCTATCCATGGCTTGGTTATTCTGTCAGGCCGAGGAGTGGTAACAGGCCGTAGAGAGAAGTCAAGCCGAGGGATGGATTGTAGCGAGCAAGCCCACAAACGTCTCACACTAACCGGAGGCTCGCCTGAGGATGAGGACAGGAAGCACGGTAGTGGAGAGAGGCCGGAGAGCCAATAACGAGGTACCAGGGGTCAAGCGCAGGAGTGGTCAAACGGGTCCGAGTCGGGGCAGGCAGAACAGGTTCAGAAGCAGAAATCCAGGCAGAGGTTCAACAGGAAATCTGAATGTAAAGAAACGCCAGGCACCAGAATAAACTTGATAACCAAGCAATGAATGCTTGTAAATGGCGACTATTTACAGGCCCCAGTGCGTGTGATGTCAGGACGCACGCCGCCCCGTGCGGGCTTGCGCACGCGACTTTTCGCTGCGCGAGATTTTACGCGCGCGCCCCTGTAGTGTGCGTGTGACTCTACGCGCGCACCTTTTTGGACGTGCGCGCTACGTGGCGCGAGAGCAGCGAGCGTCGCAGTGGCGTCTCCCTAGACGCATGCGCTACAAGGCGCGCGTCCTTACACGGGGGAATGTGTACTTTCCAAAAATATATGGCTTTCTGGGGTGAATGTACTTTTTACTAGCTTTATCCCACATATAATGATGTAAATGTTGATTTTGCAGAAGCTGAAATGACAGAAATGACAGTACATATGGGTGTATGTTCACATTGGGGCCCCTACATGCCACATACTTAGCTAAACCTATACATATTGGGCATCAAACTGTTCAGTGGACCCCTGGCGTTCATATTTAGGGGGTTTTATTTGGTTACTTTATGACCTTTAGGAGTTAAGATACTATAGACTGGAAGCTTTGAAGCGATTTTAAAAAAAATTCACAAATTTTGAGAAAAACCAATAACTTTAGGAAAGCATTGCGACTTGATAGTTTGGAGTAGACAGACAGTTGTGCCTATTCTGGATTCCCCAGAATCTCTTCTTTCTAAAAATGTAAAATTTTCTGGGATAAAGTATGCAGCTTTCTGGAGCAGTGCTTTGGAAATTTGGTAGTGTACTGCTGGGAGTTTGTGACCTATACAAAACAAAAACTGTAGTACAAGTGAGAAATCTCCATAAAACTATATATATTTGGTATTGGCATGTTCAGGAGACATGAGACTTTTCAAATCAGGTGTATTTTCATGCATAAAATAATTTTTGTTTCTGGTATGTGTGTTTATATTATGGAAAATATAATTTTTTTTCATTTTTTAGACATTTAGAAGCCTATATCTTGTTACAAGATTGGAATTACACAAAAATTCTACCATATTTTAAAAGCTTAGGTTGTCCTGAAAAAAACAATATATTGTTTTCCTGGGTAAACTAAAAGTCCCCCCAAGGAAAGGCCCCTAAAGTGAAACAGTGCAAAATGTTCAAAAACTGTCTTGCAGTAGGTGTTCCGCTTTGTTCAAAACGGCTGGCAGTGAAAGGGTTAAACTCTCACTTCCTCTAGTTACATACATAGTTACATAGTAAGTTGGGTTGAAAAAAGACATACGTCCATCATGTTCAACCATAATGACTATATATAACCTGCCTAACTTCTAGTTGATCCAGAGGAAGGCAAAAAAAACCCATCTGAAGCCTTTCTAATTTTCCGCAGAGGGGAAAAAATTCCTTCCTGACTCCAAGATGGCAATCGGACCAGTCCCTGGATTAACTTGTACTAAGAGCTATCTCCCATAACCCTGTATTCCCTCACTTGCTAAGAATCCATCCAGCCCCTTCTTAAAGCTTTATAATGTATCAGCCAGCACGACTGATTCGGGGAGGGAATTCCACAACCTCACAGCTCTCACAGTAAAAAATCCTTTCCGAATATTTAAATGGAACCTCCCTTCTTCTAAACGGAGTGGGTGCCCTTGTGTCCGTTGGAAGGACCTACTGGTAAATAAAACATTAGAAAGGTTATTATATGATCCCCTTATATATTTATACATAGTTATCATGTCACCTCTTAAGCGCCTCTTCTCCAGTGTAAACAGACCCAACTTGGCCAGTCTTTCTTCATAACTGAGACTTTCCATACCCTTTACCAGCTTAGTTGCCCTTCTCTGGACCCTCTCTAACTCAATAATGTCTAGTTTGAGCACTGGAGACCAAAACTGAACAGCATATTCTAGATGGGGCCTTACCAGCGCTCGGAAAGGGGAAGAATAACCCCCTCCTCCCGTGAATCTATACCCCTTTTAATACAGCTCAAAACCATGTTTGCCCTTGTAGCTGCTGCCTGGCATTGCTTGCTAAAGCCAAGTTTATTATCTACAAGGTCCTTCTCCATTATGGATTTGCCTAGTGCAGTCCCATAAAGGGTATAAGTGGCTTGCATATTTTTACATCCCAGGTGCATGACCTTACATTTATCCACATTAAATTTCATCTGCCACTTAGCCGCCCAGATTGCCAGTTGGTCACGATCCAGCTGCAAGGATGCCACATCCTGGATAGAATTGACTGGTCTGCAGAGTTTTGTGTCATCTGCAAATACTGATACATTACTCATAATACCCTCCCCTAAGTCATTTATGAACAAGTTAAACAAAAGTGGCCCCAGTACAGAACCCTGAGAACCCCACTGAGAACCTTATTCCAAGTAGAGAATGTACCATTAACAACCACCCTCTGTACCCGATCCTGTAGCCAGTTTTCTATCCATGTGCAAACGTCTTCACTAAGACCAATAGACCTTAGTTTAGAAAGCAGTCGTTTGTGGGGAATGGTATCAATGCTTTGGCAAAATCCAAATAGATTATATCTACTGCATCCCCACTGTCCAGCTTCTTACTTACCTCATCATAAAAAGCAATTAAATTGGTCTGACATGACTTGTCCTTCATACAGCCATGCTGATTACTGCTCATAATGCCATTCTCCAGTACATAATTTTGTATGAGATCCCTTAACAAGCCTTCAGATAACTTGCCCACCACGGATGTCAAACTAACAGGCCTATAATTGCCAGGCTGAGATCTTACTCCCTTCTTAAATATAGGAATGACATTCACCTTCTTCCAATACCTAGGTATTATACCTGATGAAAGAGAGTCTGAGAATATCAGAAATAAGTTCCCACAATGCCCTATTTGCAAGGACTAGAAATAACTTTTAGTAACAATTACATTTAATAGAAAATTGCTTAGAATTAAACTTTCCTTTATTATGAAAAAAAAGTTTTGTTTTTTTTTGGTGCAGCAGTGAACATGGATGCCTCACCGTGTTAGGAAAAGAAATGACCAAGGTATTTTCCATTGAGTCAGGAGAGGACAAAGTGAAGGTGCATCTTATGGGAAAGAAAGGAAAAGATATTACACCTTTCAGATAAAACATTAACTAAGGATGAGATAAGGAATGTATACAGTTAATAATTCTGGTCTCTTTCATGCAGTTACTGATGCAAATAGTTTTGTGAAAAAAAAACTTTACTTTTAAAAAACACCTCTTTATGGTAATATTAAAAATGCTAAGAATGCTGATATTGCAACTCTATTGCAGTCTAGATTTTCTACCTTAAAGGAACAGTAACACCAAAAAATGAAAGAGCTTTAAAGTAATAAAAATATAATGCACTGTTGCCCTGCACTGGTAAAACTGGTGTGTTTGCTACAGTAACACTACTATAATTTATATAATAAGCTGCTGTGTAGCCACGGGGGCAGCCATTCAAGCTGGAAAAAAGGAGAAAAGGCACAGGTTACATAGCAGATAACAGATAAGTTTTGTAGAATACAATAGTGTTTTATCTGTTATCTGCTATGTGCCTGTCCCTTTTCTCCTTTGAATGGCTGCCCCCGTGGCTACATAGCAGCTTATTTATATAAATTATAGTAGACTTTCTGAAGTAAACACACAACTTTTACCAGTGCAGGGCGGCAGCACATTATATTTTAGTTACTTTTATACACTTTCATTTTTTGGTGTTACTGTTCCTTTAAAGGAAATAAATGCTGTTTTAAAATTAGACGAAATATAAAGATAGATCAATTTAGATGTGTGAAGAGTTGGTATTTTCACCACCAGTCAAATTCCTGTTTTTTTCTGTAGAAAAAAATAGTGAGAATCACATTGTTGCATTCATTTTTAACGAGGCTGAAAAGCTTGAATGTTTTAAAATAAATATAACTGCTTAAGAATATTCCCAATGACTGCTATAGAACCGTGGTAGCTTTTACTTGCAGTTTTTTTCTGGTGACTATTCGTGATTTCTTTTATAAAAAGAAATAAATAAAAAAGAAATAATGTATATGTATATGAATGTATATTGAAAAGTTGCTTAGAATTATGTTTTCTTTTATTAGGCAAAAAATTATATTTTGGGTTGATTTGTCCTTTAATGGGGATATGATAACTATATAATACACTCTCTAATGCTTTAATTAGGTCCTTCCAGCAGACAGAAGGCCATCCATTCTGATTAGGTGGTTCCATATTAATATTTTTTTACAGTTTAGCAATTAGTTGTTCAAAATATCTTTTAGTATAAAGTTGATCCCACAAGAGGGAATCAATTTGGAATGAGATGTATCCTGACCATCTCACTGTAAACTTGCCATGATTTGAAGTATGTATCTTTAAAGTTATTTGACATTACTCATTTAAACAGTGCGTTGTGAGTCAGTTATGATTAATAACTAAGATAATGTGCCACCTGGTGGCACATTTTTTTTCAGAAAGATACATTTTTTATAACCTGCACCTTTTTGTTTTGGTCCAGTGAGAGCCAGGCTGTCAGTTTCTGGAATTCGTAGTTCATTTCTCACCAGATGCACTACCTGCAAGGAATTTTGAGGTTTACTAATAGAAAATAAAGAGATCGAGTTTTATGTATTTTATTTCGGGCAAATAGGTTTAGGGTTTGGGCTACAAACAACGTAACCTCATTTTTCAAAAAGTGGCTATAGTAGTTTTGACCAGTATCTAATAAATATCTATAAAATCACCAGCTTATAATAATTTTTATGAGACTATATCCTATGAATGCCAATTTTCGGTTTGGCTTATAGCGTGGCGAAAACGTTGCTTTTTCAGCAATCGTTCCAGGAAGAGTTAGGGCAGGAAATAGTGTGCACTATGACTCTTAAAATAATGAACCTTTTAGTTAAGCTTCCAGATATAAACAGAAGAGAAAAGGATCTTTTATCACAGTAACTAGTCCAAGTCCAAGCGGCTTCCCATTTCACACGTGTGTAATTTAGCTTGTTCCTAAACTATCCTGATATTTCCCAAACCCACTACGAACGCTATGTCGCAAAGAGGGCACGTCATACGTCAGTACTGTACGTGAGGGCCAGCGGAAGTTACGCTTAACTACATGTGACCGCGCTCGGAAGTGACGATTTAAGTGGCTGGCGATTCTGAATATCTGAAACAGTCTGGTGTATTTTTAATTGGTCTCAGAAAAAATGTCTATCGAGATCGAGTCGTCTGAGTAAGTTTCATATCATTTTAGCACGAACGTCTGTTCGTGGATTGTGGTACGCACTATTTGGTTTGAAACTAAAAGTGGGGATTTTAATTCATCCGCACAATGTCTTACACGTAGGAATAAAATGTTGCTATGCAATGTACTTGGGTGGAAAAAAGTCGGACAAGATACCAGACAAAAGTTCTACGTATAGATTTTAGCAGTACAGAACTTCTAGTAAGTTCTAGTACAGGTATTCATTTTGTGTATAGCGATAGGGTATATTTATATTTTATGGAAACTTGAATCTGCATATCTTCTGATGCAAGCACACATGTTTTGAGCCAGTACATACTGTATATTGTGCTGAGCACAATCATTTTTGGGGGGAAGAACTTTTTTGTACATTTTTACCCCTCCACATATTGTGTGTGCGTCGGTTTAAAAGGCACAAAAGCTAATTTATGCGCACGGCCGAGAAGAAATTAGAGGAAACAGTGAACTTTAGTCTCTTGTTTTAAAATAAATCTTATGTATTTGCAAAAGCTGTGTTATGTTCTATAAAGTTATATGATTTTGAAGGATGTTAGAAGTTGCAGCCTTGAGGAATAGTGGGAGGAGACTGGAAAGCCAGTCTCTGTGTGTAAGGACTAAATATGGCCAGCTGCTAACAACCTGCCTGCATTACTGTCCTGCACCGCTGATATAACAAAAGTGTAACAGATACTTAAATGGAATATGTTTTAAAAAGTACTGGTACAGGTATAGGACCCATTATCCAGAATGCTCGACGCCAAGGGTATTCCCAGATAAAGGGTCTTTCTGTAATTTGGATCTTCATACCTTAAGTCTACTAAAAAAAACCAATTAAACATTAAATAAACCCAATAGGACTGTTTTGCCTCCAATAAGGATTAATTATATATTAGCTGGGATCAAGTACAATGTCCTGTTTCACTCTACTGCGCATGCGCGCGCAGCGAGAGAGGAAGGAGGAAGCGATCGCTGCTACCCCCGGTGCTGTTTTCTCCATACAGGGGCACCAGCCCGGGGTAAAAGGTAAGCGATCTAAGTCACTTGGGGGTGCCTAACATTTTGGCACCCCCAAGTGACTTAGCCTTTCCTTCTTCTTTAAAAATCTGAATTATTTGATTAACATGGAGTCTGTGGGAGACAGGCTTTCCGTAATTCTGAATTTTCTGGCTAACGGGTTTCCGGATAGCGGATCCAATACCTGTACATTATTTGTATGACTTATTTTTATGTTGTATTGAAATAGTTCCATCATTTAGATAATAAAATGTGGGTGTAGAGTGGTTAATGCTAATATAATTTGGTTACTTAAGGTCTGTTTTTGTAGGATCCACTGTGCAATGTGATAAACTGATATACTGTTTTCATGCTGGCTGGTCTGGACAAATGCGTTATGTGAATACAGGCTGATTCGCTTTGGTCCTAAAGGTTCATATTAGGTGGTTATAATAGCTATTTTACCCCCTCCTCTTCCAACTTGGGGAAGTCGCACTAACCTACGGTTGCATTGCAGCCTCCAGCTTGGTTGAACCTGGCTTCACTCTTAAAAACATTTTAGAAATAAACATGTTTGTTTTCCATGGTACACTGTAAGAGTAAATTTGGTGTGGCGTGCATTTTTTTTATTGATGTCGGCACTTGTACTGTACTTTAGACTGACAATGTAAAATATACAAATCCCAAAATATAACAGTAAGAACATATTTCATACAGATATGGGATCTGTTATGAAGGGATACCTGGGATTTTCCGCAAAAGGGGTGTTTCTGTAAATTGGATCTCCAAACCTTTTTTTAGTCTACAGAAAAGTCTACAATAGTAGGTTAATGGCAGCCATCTTAATTGTGCCAAGAAATAAAACATGGTGTGCGTGTTGGAGCTGTCTTTCAGATGCAACTGCAGGCTAATTAAATTTTTGGCAATATAAAGGTAGTGATTTGGTAAAGCAAGTTGTACTTTATTAAATATGTAAAACTTATTATAATGGGTTTCCTTGTTCTTTGCCTTACTGTAATTTGGAACTTTCTGAATGTGTATTCACATAATAGATCCCTTACCTGAAGTATAACTTCAGTGTACGTTAATGATACCTTAAGCAAAAACAAACAAACCTTTCTTGAGTATTCCCAATTTGTATGTGTTAAAAAAAATGTAACTATGGTAAACCTCTAATGAGAGTGATTAAGAGTGGGTGAATTTTATGAATTTTTGATAATAATAAAGCATTTAATATTTAATATAACCAACACATACAAGACTTTTAAGCAAACACAGATTTCCAGGGAAGGTTCACTGGATGCAGCAGCATAGATTAATTTTCCAAAGGAAAATTCCCCTAATTTTTACACAGTTGTGTTCAGGTTGGCCATCTAATGGGAGTGGGGAGGAAATATGGCTCTCACTCTGCTGATGCTTTCAGGGTAACTGTAATCTGAAAGGATGGTCTGTACTAAACAGTGGAGAACAGGGGAATTTAAGTTACTTTAATTTTATTATTAATCTAACCATGTACAGTTAAATCTCTGTATGATGAACTTCTCATCTGTAAATGTCAGACAGGATTTAGAATTTAGGGGCTCATATTTATGGAGTAAAGTTCAGAAAAAAAGGACACATTTTCAGTTCAAAGACCAATTATTTATTATTTCATCTTTAACTACAATTTTACTGTGAATCCTGCTAAGTGTTTTGTGTTCAGTATATAATAGCACTATATAAGTTACTATTCATATAAACAGTAACTTGTAAATTGCTATTTTAAAGATGAGTGCACTAATTTATATACTACTTCTGTTCAGTGTCATCCGTCTCATCATGCAGTACCTGAAAGAAAACAGTTTGCACCGTACTTTAGCAACGCTACAAGAAGAGACCACAGTGTCCTTGAACACTGTGGATAGTATTGAGAGCTTTGTGGCTGACATCAATAGTGGCCATTGGGATACTGTACTTCAAGCTATTCAGTCACTGAAACTGCCAGACAAGACTCTCATCGACCTCTATGAACAGGTATCGGGAAAATCACATTGTGTGTGTGTGTGTGTATATATATATATAAATATTATACGCACTCACGGCAGTCGTGTAAAAAAAAAAAAAAAAAAAGCAGTTACAAATTTTTAAATCTTTATTCCTCAACATTGAGTGTGGAGTGATAAAGATTTGTAACTACTTTTTCTACACATGGCTGCTGTGAGTTCTTTCTACCGTATTTTTTTTCTAGGAATAGCACCTGGCGTGTTATCAAATTGGTGAGTATTGATATGGAAAATTATATACATTTTTTTTTTTTTATTGATTGCTTTAATTGCAGAGCAGTCTCACCACAGGTATCCAGTTTTTATACTGGGAAACATGTCTGTGGTACTTATTGCTTTGCTGATATCAAAAAATAAGGCAGTTTTTAGTGATATCCACTTAACAGCACAGATAAATAAATTCGCTTATGTGGACAGATAATTCTGACTCTCTGCCAGCACTAAGTCCAAAGTGGTAATTTTTTTGCTGTATCATTATATTTACACTGGTACTTTTTGATGCTGCATTATAATTGAGCAAAGGGGCATCCCTACGATGCCCCACTGTTGGAATAAAGCGTGACTGCGCTTGGAACTGTTAGTAAAACATCCTTAATCTTGAGAGTTTTATTGTATAAATCAGTGTTTGTTAATATGTGGATATCTTCATCACTTGTGTCTAAACATCAACCAAAAAAAATAATTATAAAGAACTCATAATTCTAACATTCCAATTTATTAAACAATTTAAGTGCTTTGTAATTGCTATTGGAAGCAGCATTTGTTTAAAGGACATAGGGTGTAATAAAAGAAAACATAGTTCTAAGCATCTTTGAAATATACAGTGGTGTGAAAAACTATTTGCCCCCTTCCTGATTTCTTATTCTTTTGCATGTTTGTCACACTTAAATGTTTCTGCTCATCAAAAACCGTTAACTATTAGTCAAAGATAACATAATTGAACACAAAATGCAGTTTTTAAATGAAGGTTTACGTTCTTAAGGGAGAAAAAAACTCCAAATCTACATGGCCCTGCGTGAAAAAGTGATTGCCCCCCTTGTTAAAAAATAACTTAACTGTGGTTTATCAATTTCAATTTTCAATTTCAATATCAATTTCTGTAGTCACCCCCAGGCCTGATTACTGCCACACCTGTTTCAATCAAGAAATCATTTAAATAGGAGCTACCTGACACAGAGAAGTAGACCAAAAGCACCTCAAAAGCTAGACATCATGCCAAGATCCAAAGAAATTCAGGAACAAATGAGAACAAAAGTAATTGAGATCTATCAGTCTGGTAAAGGTTATAAAGCCATTTCTAAAGCTTTGGGACTCCAGCGAACCACAGTGAGAGCCATTATCCACAAATGGCAAAAACATGGAACAGTGGTGAACCTTCCCAGGAGTGGCCGGCCGACCAAAATTACCCCAAGAGCGCAGAGACAACTCATCCGAGAGGCCACAAAAGACCCCAGGACAACATCTAAAGAACTGCAGGCCTCACTTGCCTCAATTAAAGTCAGTGTTCACGACTCTACCATAAGAAAGAGACTGGGCAAAAACAGCCTGCATGGCAGATTTCCAAGGCGCAAACCACTTTTAAGCAAAAAGAACATTATGGCTCGTCTCAATTTTGCTAAAAAACATCTCAATGATTGCCAAGACTTTTGAGAAAATACCTTGTGGACCGACGAGACAAAAGTTGAACTTTTTGGAAGGTGCATGTCCCGTTACATCTGGCGTAAAAGTAACACAGCATTTCAGAAAAAGAACATCATACCAACAGTAAAATATGGTGGTGGTAGTGTGATGGTCTGGGGTTGTTTTGCTGCTTCAGGACCTGGAAGCCTTGCTGTGATAGATGGAACCATGAATTCTACTGTCTACCAAAAAATCCTGAAGGAGAATGTCCGGCCATCTGTTCGTCAACTCAAGCTGAAGCGATCTTGGGTGCTGCAGCAGGACAATGACCCAAAACACACCCGCAAATCCACCTCTGAGTGGCTGAAGAAAAACAAAATGAAGACTTTGGAGTGGCCTAGTCAAAGTCCTGACCTGAATCCTATTGAGATGTTGTGGCATGACCTTAAAAAGGTGGTTCATGCTAGAAAACCCTCAAATAAAGCTGAATTACAACAATTCTGCAAAGATGAGTGGGCCAAAATTCCTCCAGAGCGCTGTAAAAGACTCATTGCAAGTTATCGCAAACGCTTGATTGCAGATATTACTGCTAAGGGTGGCCCAACCAGTTATTAGGTTCAGGGGGCAATTACTTTTTCACACAGGGCCATGTAGGTTTGGATTTTTTTTCCTCCCTAAATAATAAAAACCCTCATTTAAAAACTGCATTTTGTGTTTACTTGTGTTATCTTTGACTAATAGTTAAATGTGTTTGATGATCAGAAACATTTTGTGTGACAAACATGCAAAAGAATAAGAAATCAGGAAGGGGGCAAATAGTTTTTCACACCACTGTACATTCATTACACATTTGTAATGGTTTTTAAGTAATTTGTATAAATTACTGCAATTAAAAGCAGTGTTTGTCTGTCCTTTTCTATTTTCTGCCCTGGTGTCTCTGACTGTTGAAACAACGTGAAACAAGCCAGCTGGAGAAGACTGGCTTTTGCAACATTGTTTAAAAACTCATAACCGGGAGTTAAAGGACATGTAAACCCCCCACACAAAAAAAAAATATTCAGTGAACAGCCTCTTTGAAATCTATAAATACCTGCCACTCCTGTTGTTCAAAGGTTAATAGTAAGGCTGCAGCTTTATATTAATCACTTGGGATTCCTTCTCCTCCTCTTAATTGCTCGGCCCCTTCCATTAGGAATTGACTTTCGTTAACTCAGCATGCACAGTTCTATCAACTCAGATTATAAACACACCCTCAAGTCTAGAAGCGAAATAAGAGATCCACTGCTGGTTTCTATAGAAGCATGTTTTTTCTCCTAACCTCCTCCTCTTCAGCTCATCTAAATAGTGTTTTCTCCTATAAGTAACCTGTTGAATGTAGAAAACAAAAGTGCTGAAATATAGCTGAATTAAGTGACTTCCATATTGTTATTGTGTCCTTTTTTGGCATATTTGAACAAAATGAATGCATACTGCTAACAATGCTGTATAATTATGATATTTGCATAATGATTGATTTTGTTTTTTATAGGTTGTATTAGAACTAATTGAACTTCGTGAGCTGGGAGCTGCTAGATCCCTCCTGAGGCAAACAGACCCTATGATAATGTTAAAACAGAACCAACCAGAAAGATACATTCATCTTGAGAACTTACTGGCCAGATCATATTTTGACCCACGAGAGGTATGTATTTTTGATTCATAATCCACAGTCCTAACATTTTAACAGTGATTAGGACATCACTGCAGTTTTCATATGTTCCCCATAACTTTAATGGTTGGGGTGTCATCAGTGTGGTTCTGGTGTTTTTTTCCCTCACTAAGGTGCTGCTTTACTACCAAGTAGCCAAACATCTATTTTTAAATAGGTCCAGAAGAATGTACCTTAAGGTATCTTGAGAACTGAAATTAGTTATCATATCAGTTGTTACAGTACTTTGTAAAAATACATTTTACCATGGATCTGTAAATGTTCTAATGGTACAGGTGTTAAGTGCCTATGCCCACCCATTCCTATTTTCTAAAAATAAGAATTAAAC
The DNA here is from genome assembly GCF_000004195.4 of Xenopus tropicalis. Lineage (NCBI taxonomy): Eukaryota > Metazoa > Chordata > Amphibia > Anura > Pipidae > Xenopus > Xenopus tropicalis. Next base: position 94,427,472 of record NC_030677.2, read on the forward strand.
CTGAATAATAAGATGACATTGTAATTTCATGCCTGTAGTATGTCTCTGATGGTCTTGGTGGATAAGTTGCAGATGTTTAATTTTTGCGGGACATAGGGTTATTTTATGAGGAAGAAGATGTGAAGATGTGCTACTTCATATATGGTGTTCAGAAAGGGTATTCTCTTAACTAAGAAACTTTTTTATTTGTCAGAATGTTTTGTGTGTTTTTTTGTCACAAACATGATTGAATACTGATCAGAGTTAGAGTGGATTTATATTAAGGAATCCCTTAAAGTTTATTTTGCACTATACCAGTGTCCCTGGTTGTATCAAGCTGCCCAAGCTCCAATTCTGCTGTAATCAAGTTGGTTTTCTAGGGTCATTGTTTTATTAGGACCAGTAATTCTAAAATATACAGCACAGCAAAAAGTCAGTTTCTTTATAACTGTCCTGTACTTTGCCTCTTTTTTCAGTTTACAATGTAAAACAGCCATCTATTACTTCTTTCCTCTAATATCAAGGGACACACTTGATTCCCTAGAAAGATCTATTTGTGAATAAGACACCAGAGAGTTTAAGCGCATAGAAATATAAGGTTCGGAATAAACTAGCAGTTATGCAGCTTTCATATAGACCTTAAGGCTAATGCCACACGAGGCGTAGGGCTGAATTTTCGGCAAGCGTTTTTCCGCTTGCCGAAAATTTCAGCCCTACGCCTGCTACTTGTGCCTGCACCCGAGCGTATCCCATTCATTCGGGTGCAGGCACAAGTAGCAGGTGTAGGGCTGAATTTTCAGCAAGCGCTTTTCCGCTTGCCGAAAATTTCAGCCCTATGCCTCGTGTGGCATTAGCCTAAAGGCTAAACTTGATTGACGTGTTTTTTTTTTTTGTTTTTTTTTTTAACATAACTTACTATGTATGTTACTTCAAACTGTTTGAGGGCAATTTATGACATTAGAAACACACTAAGTCAGTTACTGGATTCTGGATGACAGGGAGATGACAGCACAGAACTATTCTTAAATACTCATTTTACTGTAAGTTTTTTCCCCTTCATGGCCACTAAGTAAAAAAAACACTCTTAAGGAGGCCAGGTTTACCCCATGTCTTCTCTGTGCCACTTCATTTATTCTTTCATAGCAAACCAGATTTCCATTCTATTGTTTTTCTTCACCTTCATTGCCTTTGAATGAGTAATTTTTAATAAATGGTCCATGGTTTGAAATAAACAAACACTGAATTGCTTGCTTGTTCTTCCAACGCAGGCATACCCAGATGGAAGCAGCAAGGAAAAAAGGCGAGCTGCAATAGCTCAGGCATTGGCTGGGGAAGTAAGTGTTGTGCCTCCATCGCGTCTCATGGCGTTGCTTGGACAGGTAATGTCAATATTATTCATTTACTTTGTAATTTGTAAATTTTCCGTATTTCAAATATATTGCCTGCAACAAAATTAAAGGAGCAGTATACCCTGTTGTTCAACCTAATTTTAGTTAATATGGCTTGTGCTGAACATTTTGCATATGATTTTTATCACAAGAATCAATTTTTTATATTTTATTTCTTGAGCTAAACAGGAAAATTAAAGTTAAGGCTGCCATACACGGGATGATTCTAGCTGCTGATATCGGTCCCTTTTACCGAATTAGCCCGATATCCCCACCTATGGGTGGGCAATATCGGGAGAAGGTCCGCTCACTTGGCGACCACACCAAGTGAGCGGATCTTAGCGTGTAGTTATTTTAAGATAGATAATTTGATTACCAGTGCAAAGCTGTATAATTGACTCTTGCTAACAAAACAGTCATAACAAAAGGTGAAGGTAGGTTAATGTTTACTGGTTTTGATTTTTTCACCTTTAGTTCATGAGGTTAGATTGATTAGATTAGTCTTTTTGTAACAGTCAACTAGCCTTCATTCAAAAGTATCCTATCCAGTGTTTGGAAACTCTGCTTTAAGGGTTAAGATGACAAAGGGTATTAAACTATTTTTATTCAGAGACTGTTATATATTTTTTTTTTTTTTAGAACTTTCAACCTAATGCTTTTTTTTTATAGAGGACTGATAGAGTCTAACACTAGCACATTCATAAAACAATACAAAAAATTACACTGGTGAGTTTTATAAGAACTTAGTTAAAAAGCCTGTTTTTTGTGTGTAAAGTCTTTGGAAGAAAAGAAAACTCCTAGTATGCAGTGTGCAAGTCAGTTGAACACAGGACCCAAATGCTACAAGGCAGCAATGCTATCCATTGAGCCACTGTGCCACCCATTGAACATTTATAATAACAGTCAACTTACCAAAGATTGGTCCTCTTTGATCAGGTGGTCTTATCTTGTTTTCCTTTAAAAGCAATCTCTTAAATGAACAGTAACACTAAAAATGTTTAACTAAAAAAATCTATTCTACCCTCCCCTAATAATTGCCCTATCTTGAAAACCATTTGTTATTTTGAATGCTTTAGAAGAAAATACCTGTTAAACTTGGCTTCCGGTCATTTGAACAAAGGCAATACAGCGATGCCGGGGAAAGTATCAGGGGATGCATCAACTATGCAGCGATCGATTGATCGAGCCTAGCCTGACTCCTTCCTATACAGAAGGAAGGCTAGGCTTGATCAATCGATCGCTGCATAGTGGACGCTTCCCCTGAAACTTTCCCTGCATCGCTGTATTGCCTTTGTTCAAATGACCGGAAGCCAAGTTTTTTACAAGTATTTTTTACTAAAGCATTCAAAATAACAAATGGTTTTCAGGATAGGGCAATTATTGGGGGAGGGTAGAAAAATTTTTATTGTAACTTTTCCTTTTAATTTTTTTTTTTTTTAAATCTTATGAAGTATATCTCTTTTTACAGAAAGATGGAGTTACTTAAATCTGATATCCCTCCTCTGATGCTGAAAGTAGTTTATTCTGTATTAAGTATCTAGAAATGTTCTTCCAGTTGGAATTAATTTGTAATTACATGCATTGCACTTTTTATAAATAAAGATTTTTTTACAGGCATTAAAATGGCAGCAGCATCAGGGTCTTCTGCCCCCTGGTATGATCATTGATTTGTTCAGAGGTAAAGCTGCTGTAAAAGATGTAGAAGAAGAGAAGTTTCCTACACAACTTAGCAGGCATATTAAGGTGGGTACTCATAAAATTAGACTGACCAGACTGTGCTCCCATTTCTAATGTACCTGTATCTTAGTTGTTTCACAAAAACATTTCAGAAGATAGGTTTATGCACGATGGCCTATTTTCTATTTGCATTGCTTAATTGGCCAGTCTAGAAACCATCCCTGAACTAATTTAATTTTGATACTACTGATATTTCATGCGGTGATTCCTCCAACTTCTTGTTTTTTGTTTTTTTTGTTTTTTTTTTTTCTTAAAGGATTGTAAAGGCAAAAAAACCTGTAATTTCTGCTTTTCTACCTTTAAAGGAAAAAGAAAGGTAAAGTCACTTGGGGGTGCCAAAATGTTAGGCACCCCCAAGTGACTTTAACCGCTTACCTTTTACCCCGGGCTGGTGCCGCTGTCAGGAGAAAACAGCACCAGCCCGGGGTAGCTGCCGGCGCTTCCTCCTTCCGGCTTCGCTGCGCGCGCATGCGCAGTAGAGTGAAAACATTTAAGTCGGCTTTTTCGCTCTACTGTGCATGCCCGGCCACCGGCAGTTTAGGAAGTGGAAGGCGGAAGGAGGAAGTGCTGCGCTCCAGGTGCCCCGGGCTGGTGCTATTTTCTCCTAACAGGGGCACCAGCCCGGGGTACAAGGTAAGCGATCTAAGTCACTTGGGGGTGCCTAACATTTTGGCACCCCCAAGTGACTTTGCCTTTCCTTCCCCTTTAAAAGAAGGATATATGCAATATACTTTAGTTAAAAAATCTGTACTGTTTATTTAAAAAAAGTGATCTTCTGCAGCTTGATTTGCCATTGAGGTTAACCATGGTGAGAAACAACCCCACTCTGCTTCCCTACCCTCTGGAGGCTGCAGACCAGCGCTAATCGTTTAGTTTCTCACTACTCTGGCCAGTTGTCAAATGATTTCTACAAGCTACTTCTAGAGGGAGAGGAGACTAACGGTGAATTGAGCTGCATAAGATTTCGTATTTTAAGAAAATACAGATTTTCTAACTAAAGTAGATTGTAAATATGCTGCTTTTAGGGGGAGAAGCAATAAATGCAATATTTTTTTTTTTAATTATTTGTGTTTACATCTCTTTTAAACTAATATTTCAAAAATATTCTTTTTTTGCAGCTCAGATCTAGTGCAATCTCATTCGCAATAGGAGACAATAATTTTGTTGAAGTCTGAAATTGTATTAAAATCAGTTATTAGGCTTCTTTTGCCTCCAATAAGGATTAAATATATCTTAGCTAGGATGAAGTACAAGGTTCTGAATTATTATTATTATTTATTATTAATTATTATTATTATTATTATTATTATTATTATTATTATTATTATTATTATTATTATTATTAATCAATTTTAAAAATTAGAATTATTTGCTTATAATGGAGTGGAACGGAAATCATACATGATTCCAAACATTTTTTACAAATAAATAACTGCAAAGTGGGGTGTGCGTAATTATTCAGCCCCCTGAGTCAATACTTTGTAGAACCACCTTTTGCTGCAATTGCAGCTGCCAGTCTTTTAGGGTATGTCTCTACCAGCTTTGCACATCTACAGACTGAAATCCTTGCCCATTCTTCTTTGCAAAACAGCTCCAGCTCAGTCAGATTAGATGGACAGCGTTTGGGAACAGCAGTTTTCAGATCTTGCCACAGATTCTCGATTGGATTTAGATCTGGACTTTGACTGGGCAATTCTTACCCATGGATATGTTTTGTTTTAAACCATTCCATTGTTTCCCTGGCTTTATGTTTAGGGTCGTTGTCCTGCTGGAAGGTAAACCTCCGCCCCAGTCTCAAGTCTTTTGCAGACTCCAAGAGGTTTTCTTCCAAGATTGCCCTGTATTTGGCTCCATCCATCTTCCCATCAACTCTGACCAGCTTCCCTGTCCCTGCTGAAGAGAAGCACCCCCAGAGCATGATGCTGCCACCACCATATTTGACAGTGGGGATGGTGTGTTCAGAGTGATGTGCAGTGTTAGTTTTCCGCCACACATAGCGTTTTGCATTTTGGCCAAAAAGTTCCATTTTGGTCTCATCTGACCAGAGCACCTTCTTCCACATGGCTTGTTGCAAACTGCAGACGGGACTTCTTATGGTTTTCTGTTAACAATGGCTTTCTTCTTGCCACTTTTCCATAAAGGCCAACTTTGTGCAGTGCGCGACTAATAGTTGTCCTATGGACAGATTCCCCCATCTGAGCTGTAGATCTCTGCAGCTCGTCCAGAGTCACCATGGGCCTCTTGGCTGCATTTCTGATCAGCGCTTTTTCTTGTTCGGCCTGTGAGTTTAGGTGGACGGCCTTGTCTTGGTAGGTTTACAGTTGTGCCATACTCCTTCCATTTCTGAATGATCGCTTGAACAGTGCTCCGTGGGATGTTCAAGGCTTTGGAAATCTTTTTGTAGCCTAAGCCTGCTTTAAATTTCTCAATAACTTTATCCCTGACCTGTCTGGTGTGTTCTTTGGACTTCATGGTGTTGTTGCTCCCAATATTCTCTTAGACAACCTCTGAGGCCGTCACAGAGCAGCTGTATTTGTACTGACATTAGATTACACACGGGTGCACTCTATTTAGTCATTAGCACTCATCAGGCAATGTCTATGGGCAACTGACTGCACTCAGACCAAAGGGGGCTGAATAATTACGCACACCCCACTTTGCAGTTATTTATTTGTAAAAAATGTTTGGAATCATGTATGATTTTCGTTCCACTTCTCACCTGTACACCACTTTGTATTGGTCTTTCACGTGGAATTCCAATAAAATTGATTCATGTTTGTGGCTGTAATGTGACAAAATGTGGAAAAGTTCAAGGGGGCCGAATACTTTTGCAAGCCTATGTATGTATTTATGTATGTATTCCTATTTCAACAGGCATTTTTTGCATCTTTTTGCCTTTAGTAGTCAGGATCAGAACTTGGCAAACAAATCTGCCAGAGAAATCTGCCCTCTTGAAATATGCTTTCTTGTCTTGTGCGTGTGTGTGTACAATTCCTGCATATGTGCTAATTATACTAGTATCCGTCCTCATTTACGTCTACTCTCTAAGTCAGAGGATCCCACGAATCATCTGACTGGCTCTGATTAGAATCTCACCTATTAATGTATGGAACTTGTACAGTTAAATCAATGATATTAAAGTGCAGGTATAGTCTTTATCACTTGAAGGATTGCATATAACTGCTAACCTTGGATCTCAGAACAGTTCACAAGATGCTAGTCCGGAGTCTTTGTTGCTGCAATGAACTGTGCACAGTAGAGCAGAAGTTTGTCTCCGTTACAGTTTCGTACTACTGTACAATCGCACAGCCTAAAGCAGCCACAAGGATTCCATGGGACAGGTGACAAGATGGTGGCACTTGCTAGAATAATATTGAGGTGTGCTGGCATGGTGTCTGAGGTTAGTGATTATAAATGATTCCCTTGTTCTTTAATGTTTAGTGTGTATCTCATAGGTCATTATTAAGCATTATTCTGAATTATATGACACCAAACTGCCCATTACCCAAACTTAAAGAGTTGATATTTGCATGACATCAGACTATAAAGTGAATACACTCAAGGAACAATGTAGGTCTTTTTCCAGCTCAAGAAATTCCCAGTGCGTGTTAGGTATACTTTAAATCAGTGCTGTCCAACTTCTGTGGTACCGAGGGCCGGAATTTTTCCGACCTACGTGGTGGAGGGCCGATAATGGAAGCCAGTTTTGACCACTCCCCTTTTTGAAACTGCACCCACTTGAAACCACACCCATGTTATCACATGACCATACCCATATTAATGGTTGTAGTACAGCAAAAACCTGCCATACTCTGCCTGCCCTACCCTGCCTTTGTGTGTGCCATACTCTGCCTTCCCTACCCTGCTACTTAGCAGCAGCTCGAAGGATAAATATCTTTGATAAGCAGATTGTTTGTCATCTAACTGTTAGATAATTGTTGCATGCTCTTGTGTTTCTACAGTTTGGACAGAAATCACATGTTGAATGTGCTCGATTTTCTCCTGATGGCCAGTACCTTGTTACTGGTTCTGTTGATGGCTTTATTGAAGTCTGGAACTTCACCACTGGAAAAATCAGGAAGGCAAGTAATAATATGTTTACCTAGTGATACATTAAAAATATGATTGAGGTAAATGTATATACTTTTACTAGTTCATGAATACATTTCTAATGAATAGGTTTATTACAGTTTCATTTAGCCTTCAAAACATTTAATCATGGGGTGGTGTTGAATTTTTTAGTCACCCTGTTCAAAAACACTTGGGCCTTGACATTTAGGATCACAAATTCTTTAAAAGCATATTTATTGTGGCACATGTTGAAAACGAGAAGGCTAATGTCCCAAAAATGACATGTTTCTTACTCTAAACCTCAGGCACCTCCTCACTCCTGTGCAAAAGTTCCAGTAATTTTACTTTACTGTGCTTGTGCGCAGTCAGGGGCAGCTTCAGTGGTAAGCCTGTTTGTTTTTCACTGAAATGGAGCATTCTCACAGGATCTGAGAGAAGCGGTTATAATCTCTGGGGGGTGCCACTCCCAATTTGTCACCCCCTGGTGATTCATCTTTGCCTTGACCTTCAAACTAAAGCAGTTGTCAATCAGCATAGAGCTACTTATCTTTGCTGTAATGTATTGAATACAGAAATTGAAGGGCTGACAGGGCAGATTTGCATATGGGCAGTAACTCATGGCAACTAATCAGTGAATGGCTTTTTTTTTTTGTAACAATGAAATACACAAACTACATACTTCATTTAAGATATTTTATTTTTTACTTTTTTTTAGGATCTAAAATACCAGGCTCAAGACAACTTTATGATGATGGATGATGCTGTGTTGTGCATGTGCTTCAGTAGAGATACAGAAATGTTGGCAACAGGAGCTCAGGATGGCAAGATAAAGGTTTGTGTGTAAAATTTTATTTGGATCATATAATTCTTTATATGTAGTCCCAAAGGAGCACTCACACTAAATAATATATAATCTGCCTGGGTGCTAGTAGTAAATAATGTAATAGTCCCACGATGTACAGCACAAACTATTTATGTGTATTAAGTCCCCATTAATTGTTTCTGTTCACAGACTTGTAGATTTTTAACTAAGCATAATGAGCAAACATGTACATATTTAACAATATAATATAAAATAGATGTTCCTTTTGTGTAAAGCAGTTTTTATTTTTCTTCAGGTGTGGAAAATTCAGAGTGGACAATGTTTGAGGAGGTTTGAACGTGCTCATAGTAAAGGTGTCACATGTCTTAGTTTTTCCAAAGACTGTAGTCAGATCCTTAGTGCTTCGTTTGACCAGACTATCAGGTAAAGTAAATCAACATCTTACAGCTTAACTAAATAATGTGCTGTAAATTTATATTCTTGATGTAAAAGCTGTATATGTATGTTATTTTACCTAAAGATACAGCTGTGTTCTTCCCATAATTTTTCAAAAATAGGAAGGCTTGGTGTATAGTCTAGCAGCAGGATATTGATATTTTTTAGCATATTGGGTAATTTCTTCTTGACAGTGTGCAAAAAAATTTATTTTGTGCTCACTTTTTGAAACTTTGTATGCACTTAAAAACTGGTGTGCGCACCAACATAAGCACAACGTTTTTTGTTTTTAAACAAAACTATTTGTACACACCACAATTTATTGTGTGCACAGGTCTCAAAATTTGTGTAGGAGTGCACAGTTTAGAGGGAACAGTATCATGTATGCCTGCCACTGTAGTATGCCTGAAGAAAACTGTTGAAAGGCTTGAAAGGAATTATTTGTTTTTATGAGCACCGCAACTATGGTAGCACCTAATGGCATCTATAAATGTACATGTAAGCAAATAAGGGTTCAGTCTGGGGAAAATGAAGTAGTGTGTTTTTACTAATTTTATTGACCATTTATACCCTATTTTACTGTCTTAGCAGACAACCCCTCACCCTCTCATGTCTTAATTACTGGCATCTGCAGAAACACCTTACCATCTCTATAAACTCTTAAATACTGATCATACTCATACTTTCAGAACACAATATTGTGATGGTCTGTGCTTCCTCAGAAATCACCCAACCAGAAATAATACTGCTCTGGCTGTAACAGAAAGCGTGGGAGTAAAAGACAAAACTGTACCCATTAATTGGCTGATTTAAACTGCATTTATGGAAATGGTTAATTTCAATGCAGAAGTGTTTTACATATAGGCTGTTTTATTAGATATAAATTTATAGAAACCAGCAATGTTCAGCAATGTTTCCCTTTTTCAATTATGGTTCCCTTTTGTACACATAGGGTTCATGGCTTAAAGTCTGGAAAAACACTAAAGGAATTTAGAGGACATTCTTCATTTGTGAATGAAGCAACATTTACTCAAGATGGTCACTATATTATCAGCGCTTCATCCGATGGCACAGTAAAGGTACAGTGATTCCTATGCTGTAAAAACATTTTAAGATTGTTGCAGTAGCCACACTGTGACATTCTTTGTTGTTTGGGCCTTATTTACACCTGCTCAAATGCTTTCCTCAAACTTTAAAAGATGTTAATGGATTGAGCAGTTTACACTGCAGAGTATTGGTCTCGTCAAAATTTGATGTATTTGTGAATGTGTCCGTTAATGGGCAGCCACTTGCTGTTTTTAAGACCCCATGTTAATAGTTTGAATATGCTTTTGGCCAATTTATGCAGTCCCCTAAGTGATCTGATTATTGACCTAAACCTAACTTCTCTGACCATGGCCATTTCTGGTTCAGTTACATACATTTCACATTTAAAGGTGACATATTGCATCATACTCATTTTTTGGTAATATATTCCCCTTTCTCTAAAATGTATAGCGCATCTATAAAACAAGGATTTAAAAACATTTTACCTGTTAAAAATATAATTATACTAAAGCTGCAGAGAGATCCTTTCTCCTCTGCGTCTAAGCTGAAATGAGGACTGGGCGTGTCCTCTCATGCTGCCTCAGGAAGTGATCATACTTCTGAGTGACAGTCAGAAAGTCCTGCCCCTGTATTAGTTTTGCTTCACTGACAGTTAGGACGGGCCTTTTTTCAATGAGAATAACACGAAAGCATGAAAGTTGGATGGCACTCCAGCTGGTAAATAAAAACTTTCTTTATAGGAAAGAGGTTTATTCATGGGGGCCTGCTGGAGGGCCCTTTATATCACAGCTGATGGCAATAAATTGTGCATAAAACTCCCTGCAAACTATTAACCTTTTTTTAAATAAATAAAAGAAGTTTGTCCCCCTGCCTGCATCCCCTTCAGCTGATTGTGTCCTCATTTCCCTGACAGCCGTTTTGTCCTTCTCCCCCCCAGAGTCTTTCTGTTTTGTTTCCCCCCGAGAGCCTCCTTCTCCCCCCGTGAGAGCCACTCTGTCCTGCTTCCCTGAGAGCCGTTCGTAACTTCTGACAGCTGCCCCTGTGCTTCTTATAAGGAACTTTCGGCTCTGTGCTTCTTTATCTGAAAGAAGCACAGAGCCGAACATTCCTTATAAGAAGCGCAGGGGCAGCTGTCAGAAGTTACGAACGGCTCTCAGGGGAAGCAGACAGGGCAGCTCTCACGGGGGAGCAGGGTGGAACGGCTCTCAGGGTGGAGGGGGGGGGAAGGATGGAATGTCTCTCAGGGGGGAGCAGGGTACGGCACAGCGGTGGGCAGGTAGCTGGCAGGTGGCTGATTGACGGCGCGGATCTGTGTGCAAGTACGTGGTGATTGCAAACGGCCAAACTGACGTCACTAGAAGCACCTCCCTCCCTTCACAGCCCAAACCCTCAGTAATGAAGCTGTGAGAGCCGGCGGCTCTTTAGCAAACTGTACAGAGTCTTAAACCGGAAGTCCAGGATAGGAGCATAACAAGAGCAGTTTTTGGCCAATTTTATGAAAGTTTCACTTGAAATGTACCAAAAAAAAGCCAATTCCTTCTATTTTACATTAAAAAACATCCATTAAAGCACTCTGAAAAATGATGGTATATGTCCCCTTTAATTTTTTCATGCTTTCAGTGTAGAGATGCACCATATTTAATCATCTCAGCCCTGGGATACAGCTGAATCCCAGCAATTCTGACATAATTCTGATTTTATGTGTCCTTAGTGTTCAGCCTAACTATTAAACATTAAATCTTTTAGTCAGGGCCACTATCAGCTGTTGTAGAAAGATGTTGTCCTAAAATGGGTATAAAGGGGGCGGCTTGTTTTGGGTGGAATTGTGGTGCGTTATTTGCTGATTGAGGGGTTGCTAAATGTGATATTCGGTTGAGTTATGTTTTTTACTGCCTTGTTAGCTGGGCCCTTCAGCCAACAACTCATGGCCTCTTTGATGTCCTTTCTTAAAGTCTCTGGTCAGCTAATGCAAGTTAGGCTTTGGAATTTCCAAAAATTACAGAGTTAATGTCTTTATACTGCAGTGTTCATCAACATTTGGCTTAATCCTTAATTTGGTGCATCCCAATAAAAATGAGAATTTTTGCACTCCATTTTTTATTCTAATTAAGTCTCTACGTGGCACCTGTTTAGTTGCTGGTGCAGGGATTATTGTGTACATTATTAATGCATGTTTTTTTCTGTTCTTGATTTGACTTTTTTTTTTTTTTTTTTAAAGATATGGAATATGAAGACCACTGAGTGCTCGAATACCTTTAAATCGCTTGGAAGTACAGCTGGAACAGATATTACTGTAAACAGTGTCATTCTTTTGCCTAAAAATCCAGAACATTTTGTTGTGTGTAACCGTTCCAACACGGTGGTTATTATGAACATGCAAGGACAAGTACGTAACATTTAATTTGTAAATTTTGACAAGTATATAACATTTTATTTGTAAAATCTTAAAATACACAAATATAAGTTGTATATTTTTGTAAATTAATGATTTACACAAAATATACAAGACACATTAGTAGACCAAGTAAATCAATGCTTGCATCACATTCAACTGGATAAAAACTTGAACAGCATAGCCACAGTTATGACTTGTTATAAGACCGTTTTAAGCACCCTTTTCTCCTGCAGATTGTAAGAAGCTTTAGCTCTGGTAAGAGAGAAGGTGGAGACTTTGTATGTTGCACCTTGTCTCCCAGAGGAGAGTGGATCTACTGTGTTGGTGAGGATTTTGTGCTTTACTGCTTCAGCACTGTGACAGGAAAACTGGAGAGAACCTTGACTGTAAGTGTACCTTAAATTCTAAAACCATATGCATTGACATTCAATGTCTTCCCTTTTGTGGAGATCTGGTCTATTAACTTTTAACTCTCTGGGCTCTAAGACAAAATGATCAACTGTTAAAAATCTACATATGTTGACAAGATTATTGACTGATGCTTATAGTATTTTCCATTTAGAATTCGGATTCAGTTCAGTGACCATATACCTCACTTGTTTTTGAGGTTTTACTGTGTATAGCTAACCTTAGAAACTCCATATTTACAGTAAGTGACAAACATTTGCAAGAAAATTATAGTACAGTATGGGACCCATTATCCGGAATGCTCGGGACCTGGGGTTTTCCTGATAAGGCTGTTTCAGTAATTTGGATCTCCATAAGTTAAGTCTACTAAAAGATTATTCAAACATTAAATAAACCCAATAGAATTGCTTTGTCTCGGATAAGGATTGATTATATCTTAGTTGGGATCAAGTACAAGGTACTGTTTTATTATTAAAGAGAAAAAGGAAATCATTTTTAAAAATTTGAATTATTTGCTTATAATGGAGTCTATGGGAGATGGCCTTCCTGTAATTTGGAACTTTCTGGTTAACGGATCCCATACCTGTATCATCTAAGTCATTCTATTTGACAGATACAAAGGCTAAAAAAAGGAGGGAGGGTTAGCCTACTTATTGTGTTACTTGTAGCTTTATCATAAATACATTTCATTTTTTAGGTCCACGAAAAAGATGTAATTGGAATTGCTCATCACCCACATCAGAATTTGATTGGTACTTATAGTGAAGATGGACTCCTCAAACTGTGGAAGCCATAGTGTGCGTCTGGACCTTGTTCTACCCTTCTTTGCTTCATAGAAACATTGTCATTTAAGATCAGGTATTGGTTCCTACCAGTACAGGGAAATACTTATGTTGACATAGTAGGTCTGTAAATATGTTTTTTTTTTTTAAATTGTGTTTGAAAACTGTGACCAAGAATGTACTGTTGTACTTATTGGTAATCTTTTAATACCAAGGAGTAAATAAAGCTGAAGGATTCGTCAACACTTATTTTAATATCACTAGATTCCACAAGGCAAGTAAAACACATCAAAATACTTAAATTTATAGTTTTACCCAGGCATTTTGCCTTTCTTTGCTAGTGTTAGGCTGCATATTTTTCCCTGTTATTCATTGATAGATGTCAGTGTCACCAACACAATCCAACTAAGAGGAGAGCAAATGACAGTTTTCCAATATCTGGAATTCACAACAAGTAATTCTAGTATCCGCTGCAGCTCCTTATGGTATTACCATTTTTATTTTAACTACAAACTAAAATGTTGGTTTTCCCTTCTGATTATTATGAATGGCCAACAATTTATGAAAGGGAAATAGTGTCTATATTTAAGTCTAAGTGATTTTGAACCACAATAACTTCTGAACAGACCATCACCTATAAACAGCAGACTCTCTGTATCTGTCAACTGGACCAGCTGTATGGCATAAAATTCTGAATTCAATTAAAAAAATGTTATGTATAATATGCATATATAATGTTTAGTATACATTAAATATTACTTTTTTTGTTTTTTTTTCCCCAATTCTGTTTGCTCAGATGACTGAAGATCATGACCGTTTGATTAGAAGTCATAAACATTTTTATTTTTTCATTATATTCAGAATATAAGAAAATGTTTCTGTTTATTTTGTCATTGCATTATGGTCATTCATAATAAAAAAAAAAAAAAAATAATTTTGGAATAACCCAGTTAAAATGTAATGTCTTCTCTTCTGAGTGTGTGTGTATTTTTTATTATATTCAGAATTAAAGAAAATGTGTTATTTTAAATGTCTCATAATGCCCATTGAAAAAAACTTTCCATGAATGTACATTCTGGTTTCTTAATGCATACATTAACAGTAGTCTTAAAGTTGCTAAAATACATTTTTTTTGAAAGAGCAAAAATGTTTTCATACTACATTTTAGATGAAAAATATCAGGCAAGCTATTTCCCCATAGCTCCTATATTTGTACTTAGATTAATTGATAAAGCTTCTCCTTACAGCTGCCCTGCAAATTGAAATAATGTAAAATCCCATCCTGTCACCAGCTGATATGTTGCCAGAGCTGTAGGTAAAAAGCATATTGACACATGTATTTCTTCTTGAGGGTGGCATTTGTTGCCCCAAACATGGGAATTTAACTGTTTTTGGCCCCCAAATTACCTTTAAGTTGCCCATTCACTATCTATCTGATCTAGTATACCCGAGAGATTGGCTGGCAAGCCAAATGGACAGAATATCGTACCAGGACCCATATACAGTATGGCCACCGATCCATTGTTCTGTTCGTTTGGGATGACAGATTGAATGATTGGAACCTATAGAGCAGCCTAGAGCGCAATTCCAAAAAAAACAAAAAAAAAACTGCTCCTGCTCACCATGGCTTGCCCTAATATCATAAAAGGATGAGCGGGAGCAGTCTGGTAGTGAGCGAGGGCTGTTGTGATGGTGGTGAGCTGGAGAAGGGACAGGAGGTACTTAGCTTGGGCCCAAATATCTTTTGGCCCAGCACTTATGGTAGTACCTTTTTCACTGCCTCATCTGCCGATTCAGATAACTGATCCTATTTCTTCTTGTGTTAAATTGCTATCTAGATATTGCTTAAGTCCTATCATCATTAGTTGTGTTTACTTGGCTTTTATGATGGGGGAGTGTATATTTCTATACAAGTGAAGTTTTTTCTCCAGCATTGTTTCAAGTGGGGCATAAAATGGCATATTGCATTAGAAAAGTAAATCCCTTTCTAGCAAGCAGGCTCTAATCTGAGTGTGACTTTCTAAAGCAGTGGTTCCTAAACTGTGAGGCCCTTTCATAACCCAAAGTAGTGGCTGGGCAGAAAGGTAAAAGTGAGAGGTCACCTTTGATGAATATGCCCCTAATAATTACATTTAAAGTAAATAGAAAAGCTAGAAACACCCGTTAAGAGCTCAATTTTCACATTTCAATAAATATGCCCTATGGTGAATGCCTTTGTTCTCTGCTAGATGTTCATCAAATAAGATTTGGGGTGAACTACCTGCCAGTGTATATTTCTATGAATAGAGACTGTGCTAAACTTTTTCATATTGTTTTATTAAAGAAAAATGTTTCCAAATAGACTAATATGGGTACAGTACACATCTTTCTTCCTTCTCCCTCCTAGGCCCTTATTTCCAACATAAAAGAAAGCTGCAGTGCAGCATCATCACTCTGAAACCTCTGGAGATGACTATATAGCTATTGGATACTATCATTGTCACCAACTATATAGCGACAGCAAGTTATAACATCAACTCTGCCTATTCCAAGAACCACAAACAGGCCCCTTTTGATACATCTGCTCACTCTACCCTCCATCGCAGGCCCTTAGATATCAAGCAGCTTCAGAACAAATTTGCAAAGTAGCCACTTAGTCATCAGGTCATACACATTCTGAAATCAACACTATTTTCTCAGCTGAAAGCAGTCTTTGGGAGGAAAGTGCTGTATTCTGTCTTTACCTCATAAGTCTGACCCTTCTGGCTTTTGCACATCCCCAAACACGTGCAGTGATGGCAAGGACTATATGGGATGAGAGTGTTACTAGTAAATACTTTTCTCTGGCTCACATTGTCAGTGAAGTAAGTTTTTTTTCCCTGAGATAGAAAGTATAAATGGTAACCCCATTTCTGATTCCCTGTCCTTTTTGCATCTTGTTCTGACACTTCCTATTCACCTCTTAACTTATGTTTGTTGATGGTATAACTCATCCTATTGGTAATTAGTTTTATATAGAGGACTGGGTTTGAATCATCAGATATCTCAACAGAGAATGTGGGTTTGGGTGAAAAGGCTTTACTACTATGAAATACTATTTTAGCTATTATATGGACTTGCCCCGTTGTGAACAAAAAAAAAAAAAAAATTAACAAGAACAAATGTTATTCCATAATGCTTCATGCCAACATTTAAGCTAAAGCTGTAATTATATTTGCATGAAAGTTGTTATTCTGGGTTAGAAACCAGACACCTCATTTGCACATACAGTATATCCATATCTGATAAAGAAAATGATAACTGATTTAAGAATCAATGGAAAAACTTAAATACCACATTAAAGAGATACTACACCAGAAATTAAACCTTGTTCACATCTATCATAACACTGGCTTTGCATTCTATAATGTTGCCATAAAAGTATTTGTCAGAAGGTTTTACATTCCCTATCTGATTCCCCATGTTCCTCTATGAGGGGGCGGCCGTATTTGTACAGCAGGAGTCTTAGCATTAGAAGCTATACATGACAGGCTGAGAAGGGACATTCAGGTTGGCAAAACAGTCAGGTTTAGGGACTTCAAGTAACAATTACTTACAAAAGCAGCCCTATCAGTGAAAAATGATCATGACCTATAGGTAACTTTTTATGTAGATTTATATTTTGAAGTAGTTTTTTTTAGTGTCCATGTCACTTTAAGAATACTTAAGCAGCATAAAATTATCCAGAATATGTGGTTATTCTTCAGAGAAACTCCTCTAATAATAAACATGAATACCATTACATCTATATCCTGATAAATAGGGTTTACCCTTTAATTACTTGTTAATTATGCATCATGTAAATGCCTCCAGTATAATCCAGCAAGCAACATATTTAATAAAAAGGTACTACTTAACACTTCCATGCTAACATAGCCACAGTTTTCCATTAAAAAGAATCCACAAGTGAAGTTCTTTCGTCTCCAGCATTGTTTCAAGTGGGGCATAAAATGGCATATTGCATTAGAAAAGTAAATCCCTTTCTAGCAAGCAGGCTCTAATCCGAGTGTGACTTTCTAAAGCAGTGGTTCCTAAACTGTGAGGCACTGCCTCCCTTTTATAACCCAAAGTAGTGGCTGGGCAGAAAGGTAAAAGTTAGGTGTCACCTTTGATGAATATGCCCCTAATATTTACATTTAAAGTAAATAGAAAAGCTAGTAACACCCCTGTTAAGAGCTCAATTTTCACATTTCAATAAATATGCCCTATGGTGAATGCCTTTGTTCTCTGCTAGATGTTCTTCATCAAATAAGATTTGGGGTGAACTACCTGCTTTTCTATATATTATAAAGGCTCTGACACATATAGGACAACATTGTATGCATTATCCATTCAGTCACTTAGTAATAATGAAGACAGTCCAGAATAAATAACAAAAACGTTTTGCCTTTAAGTTTTTCTGCATTTTGGTGTGGACTTGGATGGTAATAAAGCTGAAATATCTTTTATAATATGGCTATAACCAAATTTGTGTGTGTAAGGGAACAAAAATAATGTACAAAAAATACACAGTTGCACTACAGAGTTTAATTTGTCACAATTCTTCAAACAGTGATTTTAAAACATGTAGCATGTGCACCAGACAGTCCTCCTAACAGATTTCATACAAGAGATGCTTCATTTGGTTGTGTTCAAAAGCCTAATATATTACTCCAGAAAATGGTGGATTTAGTTCTAGGCACCCTTAGAGCAGAACTAACTGCTGGATTCCATCACCTTCTTACAGCTTTAGAGCACGGTTAAAAAAAAAAAAAAAAAAAAAATCTGAATGCATGATTCGGTTGCTTCATTTAAGAAGTCTGGCACTGAACACCACTTCTTGGGTGGTCATCGTCATCATCATCATGGTATGCTTCACCATTAAAATGCCTACGCCTTTGTTGAGATGGATCAAAATCCATTAGTTCAGCCTGCTCCATGTCTTCTGTCTCTTCTATCTCTTTCCTTGCAGGCAAGAGCTTTTCCAGCAAAGGAAGCTTGTCTGGTGAAATGGAGTTACTGGCTGGAAAGTTAACCTACGAGACAGAGAGACACATATAATGTTACAGTTAGCCTTCTATATTTTGTGTTTTAATTCTAAAAATTGCAGTGTGCAGAAAAGCAACATTTTATTTGACTAGTCTGAAGACAAACAAGTTTTAGAGCTGCTCATAAACCAGCTTCATAATTCATGTTACAAACCTGCTTTAGTAACAAAAGGCTGGAATGCAACACTTAGGCACTTTAGATGGTATCCTTTTAAGCATCTGTTGAATCTTATAGAACCCTTTAGAGATTAAATGTAGGAAGGACATTTCTTGCTTGAGAGATACTACCATCTGAATGCTACACTCTGTATCAGGAGGATTGACAGCTGCTGCTAAACAGTGCCAGTCAGACGTTCAAGGCTGCCAAGCAGTAAAGCCCTGATATTCAAGGAGCTTTACCCCTGCAAATAAGGATTTTCTATTATTCTATTCAATTCTCAGGATAGTGGGGTGGACACTTAAAAAAATGGAAGATGTGACCAGCACTATCATTGCCAGATACATTTCATCAAAACATATGGGGCCTCAAGTCACCGCTTTAAAAACCAGAAACAAGGCATTTTATGCATCTACAAATATTTAAAAAGTATGTGGTAATGTGATGATCAAAGAAAACGGCACAAAACTGTTGGTGACCAGTATAATCCTACCAGTGCTCTTGACAGACAGTAAAAATACAAATACGTTTTAAAACAAAGTAGTTATTCAACTGCATTGGTCTTGATTACCAAATGTGCAAATTCAATAAAAAGAACACAATCACCAAAGGCTACAAAGAACCAATCCCAAATGTTTTACATTTTCATCATGTGTTGTAATATTACTATGGACGAATTCCATCTATCTATATTTATTATATCTATATTTATTATATCTATATTTATTATATCTATATATTAAATATATATGGGCCAAACTACTCAGGATTTGTAATTGATAGCTTTTAAGAGTTCAATTAGGCCTCACCAAAAATCACTATAATATAAATAATTTATTCCATTAGGCATCATTCTACTGTACACCACACTTCACAGAAGCTTAATGGTTTCAAAAAGCACTTCAGTGTTGTACTTCAAAGTATCTTCCATTTACCTGGAATTGAACAATGAGACGTCCTTTGTCATATGGTCTGCGGTAGATTGGCATGCCTTCATTCAACACACATTTTACATCTCCATGTTTAACAATCTGGCCTAAACAAGATACACAAAATCCCCATTAATAAAAAAAAAAAAAGACATTACAATATAACACAAAGTAGAAGCTGCCCTGATTGACTTATCAAGGTTAATTATTAAATTAAGGAATATTGGACTAGAACACAATATTTGTACTTGGATAGAAAACTGACTAAAGGACAGATTACAAAGAGTGGTGGTAAATGGAACATTTTCTAATTAGACCAGCGTTTTTAGTGGAGTGCCACAAGGGTTTATCTTTGGTATGTTTTCTGATTGGACCCATATTGTTTGAGGAGTAGCCTGGCCTTCCATAGTTACATAGGGTTACAAAAAAAAAAACAAAAAAAAACCCCAAACCCCTAATTCTATCAAGCTTCTTAGTTTGTTTATTAATGACCTTGAGGTCATTACACAATGTCATTGAGGGGCTACTACAGCAAATAAAGAACTGGTGTGGTAGTGAGTATGACCATAGAAACTGCACAACTTGCAAGCAAAACTTCTTGATTTACTAACCAGGATGAGAAGTAATAATTATGGTCCTTGAATCCAATGTAACAATAGGTTTTTGAAAGCCACATAATGCCTCCACAAGCTCTATTTCCATGTGTATAATTAGGTCTTCATTTCTCCTGTTAATAAAGACAAGGGAGATATTTAATATAAAATGTGCTGTCTAAAAGATTATTTAATTTATGTAGGGAACATAAAAACACTGAAAACAATGTTTAATTATCAAGAAATGTGTCCTTTTAAACAGCCTTTGCCTTTCTTGGCTATCATGATAGATACAGTGGTGCTTGAAAGTTTAGAATTTTCTATATTTTTATATAAATGTGACCTAAATCATCATCTGATTTTTAAACAAGTTCTAAAATTACATGTGGAAAACCTAGTTAAACAAATGAAACAATATATATATCTGGTCATGTATTTATTGAAAAAAAAAAAAAAAAAGATCCAATAACATATCTGCATGTGGCAAAATTAAGTGAATCCTTAGGATTTTAAGGTATTTCAGTGAATGGGATGACAAATTAATTTATTTAACTAGGTTTTTTTTTTTTTTTTTTTAAATTTAATTTTGGACAACACTGCCTTTGACTAAAAGTTAAAAGGATCAAGGGAGATGGCCAATGTTTAATCCTACTAAAACTGGTCCCTAATTTTAATTTAAGGAAAAAAAAAAAGTGCTATGAAGTTGTTTTACCGTGTGAAAACAGAATGATCTTTTTGGTCCAATACAATGATAATATCTCCAGCCTCCAGTCCCGGTTCCTGGTCCCCTTCACCAGAGAATGTGATCTTCTGACCATCTTTCATTCCTGTTGAGGAAAATAGGTAGTTTGAAAGCATACCGTCTAACTATAATAACATTATACAGTTAACTGCGCCTTAAGACTTTGTTACAGTTCTTTTGTAATCCATGAGAAAAAAAAAGTCTATACAGAACATGTAGTTGAGATGTTGCTATACGAGAAAAACAGAAAATGAAATGAACATGCATTATACAAATGTGCTTAAAAATAGCTGAATAGGCCAATATCTTAAAAAGTACACCAAAATGAAAATTCTCATCTGCCATTTATTTCTTTTGCCATTAACCATGCTATATTTTGCAACAATCTGGCCTATATTATTCAGTGAGACCTTAGAGATACATATTTAAGACACAGAGATAAATATTTATGACCTACCTTAAAGTCTTTGAAATAAAACCGCACCAATTTAAAAAATTTTTTTTTTGCTTTCCATAGCATGGCAATAAATTAGTTAACACAGCCCATTAATTTCTACGTTGCCTGTTTCTACTGCACCACACTAATCCATTAAACACAGTTGCGACGCAACAAGCAGCATTTCATTTGCATCTGGCATTTTAATGCAGTGTAGTGGGTACAATAAAAAATGAATGGAATGCATGTTAAACCACCCATGTGCAAGAGCCCTAAACCAAACAAACATGACAGTGTAGCGGACACTGTATATTTGACTAAAGTCCCATTAGAGTGTTCTCTCAAACAGACACTCAGTGAAGCATCTCATATTTATCATGTGATGTCACAGGGTCTTATCTACATCCACTATTAAAAGCTGCCAAGACCCATGATATTACCCTATTTTTTTTTTTTTTTTTTAAGAAAGTATTATTTGAAAATGTAAACTGCTTAATACACAAATTACCTTACAGTAGGAAAACACATAGCAAACAGTGCAGTTATTGTGCCTAGGTTGACCTTTATGATGGCTAATCAATAGCATTTCATTATGAGAGACACATACCCTTGTCAATATGAACTTCAAGAATCTTCTTCTCTCGGACTATCTTTCGCCCATTGCAGCTCTTACACCGGTCCTTTGGATTGATCCTCTCTCCTTGTCCTTGACACTCTGGGCATACTGACTGTATCTGCTGAACCATTCCAGGTCCTAACTGGTGGATTCTAATCTGCATGCCAGTGCCCCTACAATTTGGACAGCATTCTACAGCCCCTTTTTTACCTCCACGACCTAAAATAAAAAAATAAAAAGGTGAATTATTAACAGACGCATATATTTGCTGGTCCTTATTTATCAGAACGTTACATCAAAGTGCACGTTTTACGCTGATGTATTAGTATAAACAACTGGTCAAATTAGTGTACCAAATCAATAAAATTTGGATTCAGTCAAATCCTCTACAAAAAACTGGACTAAATACCGCATCCAAACCAATCTGAATAATGACATTTTAGAGATTTAAAGAATGTATTGTTTTGGCTGAAAACTTAAGAGTCAGCCTGATCCAGTGCATTAACAATTAATATCAAATGATCAAACTTAAACTTAAATTGAAAATAAATGTAACATTTAAATAAATTGAATTACAAACCTTCACACTTATCACAGATAGTATTCTTCTGCACAGCAAGTTTTCTTGTGGCACCATTATACAAATCTTCAAGGGATACAGATAACTGATGAACTACGTTTTTACCTGCAAACAAATATTTAGCTTAAGTTAACATTCATTACTGATATTTAAGAACAATTTTAACAAAGTATTTTGGACTAGGCCTTGTGCAAATGGACAGCCACTTTAGGTTATCATGTCTACCGGACTTTGCTCAGACAGAAGAGTCTTGGCTGCAATGCAATATAACAGAGCATTAATAAAAAAGGGGCATACTGTATATACTCGAGTATAAGCCTAGTGTTTCAGCACCCAAAATGTGCTGAAAAAGTCACCCTCGGTTTATACTCGAGTCGGGTGCCATGGGCCCCTCCAGACTAGCACCCTCTCTCCTTTATGTGCAAATTAGGCCTCCCACAACCAGACCCTCCAGTGCCCTGGCCTAGGCTCCCACTAGCAATACTTATTTCCCCTTACATCACCTCCGGGACTGGGTCTGCTGCCAGTTTGCCAATGTGCAATGAGCGTGGGGTAGTACTCATATTGTTTTTGTTGACCCTCTTCTCCGCTTACAGAGCTAGTTTACTGTTTTTCTTTGAAATAAATATTGAAATACATATACCCCACTGATGCCTCAATTAATGTAATTTTATTGGTATTTATTTTGATTATTAAAACTTAGCAGTAGCTGCTGCATTTCCCACCCTAGGCTTATACTTGAGTCAATGCGTTTTTCCAGTTTTCTTAGGTAAAATTAGGTACCTCGGCTTATATTCGGATCGGCTTATACTCGAGTATATACGGTATATTTAAATTTCTAACAAAACAGACAGAACAGGGAAAATGGACCTAAATGTGTGAAACTGTTAGAGGCAAGGGGTATTACTATTACCTCTTCTCTCTCGTTGCATTCTTCCACCGCCACCAAAAAACATGTCAAAGATATCCATTGGTGATGCAAAACCGCCACCTCCCATGCCTCCCTCTTTAATTGCCTGTTCACCGCCTTTATCATACAAGTCTCTTTTCTTGGAATCAGAGAGCACTTCATAAGCCTGGGAAATCTGTTTGAACTGTAGAGAAAATACATTTTAAATCACGACTCAAATGCAGCATTTGTATGCTACTTGGGACTTTCCAAGGGCTCTTCATGGGTATAACTGATAAGCAAAAGAAGCTATAGTTAAAGATGGTGTATCATACTTAATAGATATTAAGTGTCCCTCTAAGATTAGGGCCACATGGGCCAAACATGGCCTTATCAAATATTGTCTGCTCGAGCTAGAGAAAAAAGTATCATGTCTTTTAAAACTTTTTCCCATTCAACAAAAAGTGTGATATTCAGTTTGTTGACATCAGTCAACAAATGACTCAAACCACTGGGAACATATTTGAAATTTGATTACCCAGAACCAAGTGATATAAGATTAACTTACACCTTAATTTAATTCCTGCATGTGCAGGATCTGTATCACCATACTGAAGAAATATGTTAGTATATTAAGCACTTTCTATAAAACTGCTGCACTATATTATAAACATACCTTTTCACCTTCATTGGGATTCTTGTCTGGGTGATACTTGAGGGCAAGTTTCCTATAAGCCTTTTTCAGCTCATCCGGAGTGGAATTTGGCTTAACTCCCAATATATCATAGTATGCAGTTTCTACCACCATTTTCAGTGTGGCTGGTAGTGGCAGATTTCCTTAAACCTAAGTTATGAGGAAAAGATTGTTATTTAAAGACTAAATATTTAATACATGTAAACATGTGTATTATACTACACACAGTTACCATCATCTTCTTCATCTTCCTTCCACCTCCAGTGCCCTGAAGGGCAACATCCCACACTAGTTCAATACAATCATATATTTTATAACTAAATGCAATGAACTGAATTCAAGGCAAGGTGGAAGAAAATAGCAGGGGTGACGCAAGATGTACTAATGTAAAAGTGGTTTCATGTTATTGACTCCATTAAATCAGCAGTTTCCCCACTTCTCTTTTGCAAACAATGACTGGTGGTAAAACAAATTACCAGTCCACTGTAAGACCCCTGTATAATAACCTGCTCCTAACCTCAAAGCCTAACAAAGGTTGCAATTCCAGACTTTTTTTCTTCTTTTTATACAGAGCTCATTATGTCCCTTAAGAACTCTGGGCACATGGGTGTTGTCTAAAACTGCACTGAGATGAAGAACAGCAGTGAGCAAACACTTGTCACCAATACTTGTGGTAGGAAATGGCAAGCACACAACTGGATGCACATGGATCGGTAACAGAACCAGCCACCAAAAAACTAGCTTGAGCAGTTCCTAATATTTTGCCACCCGCCCACTGAGTTAGAAATCAAATGAGTCGCAAAAGGCCACATTTTCAATGATAATCAGCCAGTGAGCTGGACCCAGGCAATTAGCATTCAAATCAAAGCAGTTTCCTGCAGAGATGAAGTCACATGGGTGAGCTGGCACATAGAACCTTTTCTGCTGCCATTATCTGGGAGAAAACATAGAAATCTGCAAGCTTTTACACGGTAAAGTTTTACATTCTAATTTTTGGGGTGTTTGCACTTAATAAATACCAGACATTCGAGTTTTTGAAACAACTCAAATTTGAGGTTTTTTTTTTTTTTTTTTTTTAAAGTGCCAAAATACCTAAATCGAAAGGAAAACAAACTCGACTGTTGATAAATCCCACCTTAGACCTTGTGTGAAAAAAAAAATGCGAAATGCTGTCACCACTCCATTGGGGTCATTTAGTTAATGAAGTGCAATTGCAGTCAGTTGCACAAAAATTACCCTTCTTTGAAGTTACTTACATCAACATGCAGTCCTTGCACTTCTGTACAGTTGCGCTCTGCACTTCTGCCTGTTTTGAATTGCACATAGTTGTGCCTACTGATGCAGGGAGAACCCTAGCACTACTGCCATCTCTGAACCAGGCAGTAGCTTCAGGGTACTCAAAGTTGCCTACTAAAATAGGTGCAGTGCAGAGGCACCAAAAGAACCACGCTAAATCCCAGATATAACATCTGACAGATCAAAAAATAAAATTGAAGATATAGATGGGGCACCAACACTTAAATAAAAAAATGCAAAAATAAATTGTGCATGAGGGTGTGCATGATCAAAAACATAAATGCAATTTAGGAAGAGAGAATATCAATTTTCTTTCTTTCTTCCTTAATTGCAAAAAATAAAATTTCAGTGTTTACGATTTGCATCAAACGAAGTCATTTTTGACACACAACCCATAATCCTGTCAACTCTCCCTGGCAACCACAACAAAGCAATGGAATTCTGTGGGGGGGGGGGGGGGGGGAGCTTCCCAGTGGGTAGAAAACATGGTGATTGCATTTGGAAGTGCACTCTGTATCTGTGGTATCTTAAAGGAACAGTAACATCAAAAAATTATTATGTTTTAAAGTAATCAAAATATAATGTGCTGTTGCTCTGCAAAAAAAAATTGTGTTTTTGCTACAGAAAAGCTACTTTATAAATAAGCTGCTGTGTAGCCATGGGGGCAGCCATTCAAGCTGGAAAAAAGGCACAGGTTACATAGCAGATAACTAGTTGATAAGCCCCATATAATGAGGGTTTATCTGTTATCTGCTAAGTAACCTGTGCCTTTTCTCCTTTGAATGGCTGCCCCCATGGCTACACAGCAGCTTACTTATATAAATTATAGTAGTCTTTCTGAGGCAAACACACCAGTTGTACCAATGCAGGGCAACAGTACATTATATTGTAATTACTTTTATACACTTTCATTTTTTGGTGTTACTGTTCCTTTAATGACCCCTTGTCTGTGTCTGCCAAGCTGCTTTACATTAAAGTAACAGTAACATCAAAAAATGAAAGGCTACTCTAGTTTATATAAACAAAGCTGCTGTGTAGCCATGGGGGCAGCCATTCAAAGAAGAAAAGGCACAGGTTACATAGCAGATAACCGATAAGCTCTGTAAAATATAATGGAGCATTATTTGTTATCTGCTAAGTACCCTGTGCCTTTTTCCCCCCAATCTGAATGGCTGCCCCCATGGCTACACAGCAGCTTATTTATATAAACTATAGTAGGAAATCTGTAGCAAACATGCCAGTTTTACCAGTGCAAGGCAACAGTACATTTTAATTACTTTAAAAGGCTAACATTTTTTGGCATTACTGTTCCTTTAAGTAAATGTGTAAATTGTATAATGAATATGTGGAATAGGTAACAGTCTCTCTGCAACATGTAGGAAGTTGAATTGCATTGATCATCATAAATAATCATAAGTTAAATAATCATAATCATAAATAAAAGAAAAAAATAAACCAACAAAATATGACACCAGCACTACTGTTAAACTACAGAAATCCTGGTAATACACTTTGGGACAACGTGCATAGAAATAGTTAATTCTCACAAAGTGGTCAGACTTCTGAAGGATGCCATGGGTTTTGTACCGCTAAAACCTATGCATTATGATGTATTTCATGTGTGGATACACTTATGCAATTCTCTTAGCAACACAATTAGAGGTGGGTCACTTTTCAGGCATTCATTGCCTAGAAACACTAAAACCCGGTATTGATCCAAAACTGAGCCCCAGGGAGCCTTCAATCAGGAGAAAAGAGCAATGAAACACTGACCCCAGTCAAATGACCAACACTGCCAAGTCACGTGACAAGAGAATAGCCAACATCAGGCACCTAGCTCAGTACCTCCTCGCCGACCAAAGACGAACCCACATAACCTCGGACCGACAAATGTGATATCATAACCCAAAGGAATTTAAAAAAATCATAGCCAGGCGTACTATTCATTAGGGAAAAACGTTAGAGTTCAATTCTAACCTGCAAAAAATATAGTCAATAACCGCTTACATCCAAAACTCGCTCATATAAAAGCAACGACTACGTTTGAGACAGAAAACACGGCACGTGTTCCATTTAGCTGGGATAAAAAAAACAACAAAATCAACAATAAATAAATGTATTAATGCCTTCATACCCACGATAATGCACTGTATATTCAAGGTGGCTAGCGGTCTTCTCCGTCTAACAGCTTCTAGAAGGATCGAGGGAACAAGAGTCACATCCGGGAATCTTATGTAAAAGGAAAGAGAAGGGGGTGGTGAGACCACGATGACGCCTAGAGTCCGGAACCGGCAAATACTCAGGCTCCAATCCAACTGCGCGTTAGTGAGGGCGGGAACGTGCTGCCAATCGTGCCTGATGCGGTTCACTGCAGCACGCCTTGCGTTCCAACCGCTACGTGGCACTGAAATCAGTTGAATTGATTGACGACCACGTGAATTCTAAGAATTGGTATGGTTAAACACCACGAAAAACGCCTAATGATTTTTTTTACACTCACATACGTGGTGTTTTATCAGCCTTTTAAAATACGTGTCTGTCATATTAATGGCCGACAGAGATTTGCGTCCACTTGTATTCCGTAGGTCATAGTATATGCAGGCTCCGCCTTGTAGTGTATAGCTGTTGATGTTTCGTGTGTACCCACGCTAGGTAAGATTGTACATACATATATTTATACAAATTTGCGTCTTTGGAATTGTCTTAAGGGACAGCTTCCCTACCGAATAGCTGCAAGGCTTCACAGAAACGTGATAACTTTACAACATATAGCCATGCCGTTTAAAGAGCGAAGTTGTCATCTCATCAGAAGGGATGCTGCTTCTTTGTGACTGCAATAGACAATTCCAAGTTGCCCAGGGTCCAATATTGTAATCAGAAAACATGGGTCAAAGGCAATTTTTCATTACAAACAAGTACATTTATTACATGCCGAATACCCATGCTTTAAGCTTATCATATGAGCAGGACTACAAGGAGAAAACCAAGTGGAAATTGGTGGGCATAATTTACGGTTAATAGGGCTTGCAGGACATGAGTACAAGCAGCCAGCCTTGTATGTTGGTTGTCAACAATGGTTCTGTGGTTCTTGCTCCCTTTAAAAAGTTTATTGTAAGGTGCATTCATACATGGTTATCATAGCATTTCATCAGCCTTTCTATTCCCTTTATCAGCTTGTTCCCTCTTCTTTGAACTCTATCAATAAGGCTCTAGAGACCAAAACTGCTGCATATTTAAAGGAACAGTAACACCAAAAAATGAAAGTGTATAAAAGTAACTAAAATATAATGTGCTGCTGCCCTGCACTGGTAAAAGTTGTGTGTTTACTTCAGAAAGTCTACTATAATTTATATAAATAAGCTGCTATGCAGCTATGGAGGCAGCCATTCAAAGGAGAAAAGGCACAGGCACATAGCAGATAACAGATAAAACACTATTGTACTCTACAGAACTTATCTGTTATCTGCTATGTAACCTGTGCTTTTTCTCCCAGCTTGAATGGCTGCCCCCGTGGCTACACAGCAGCTTATTATATAAATTATAGTAGTGTTACTGTAGCAAACACACAACTTTTACCAATGCAGGGCAACAGTGCATTATATTTTTATTACTTTAAAGCTCTTTCATTTTTTGGAGTTACTGTTCCTTTAAGGCCCTACTGGTGCCTTAAAGTGGACATGTCACACAGACATAAAAAGCTGTATAATAAAAGCCCCTTTCAAATTAAACATGTAACCCAAAGTCATTTTTTTATTAACACATCTATACCCATTATACAAGCAAGTCCCAGCTGTCAATTAAATATTTCCTGACCGCCTCTATGCCTAAGGCATAGAGGTGGGGCAGACAGTTAATTTCACTTTCAATTCAGAACTTCTTAGATGTTGCTGCTCTCCTCACATTCCCCCTCCCTCCTCACCATCTAATTTTGTAACCAGTGCATGTACATGGGTATCGGGTCCCCCCATACTGGCACAGAAACAAGATTTTGGCAGGATGCACAGCTTGCTTTAATAACAGTGTCCACAAAATGGAGCTTGCCTGTTTTCTGCAATGGTGAATTCCAAGGCTGAAGGAAATAGGTTTCAAAAAATGTATATAGTGTAATTGAAGTTTATTTTGCTTGACAAACACAATAGAAAACAATTTGTAATTATTTCTTAGGGTGACAGGTCCCCTTTAAAAAGAGGGAGAGTATCATGCAAATCTATACCCCTTTTTAATATAGCTCAAAATCTTCCCCCTACCATTTAACCCTTCCGAATGCTAATTAGCATATATGAATTTATGCTAATTCGGTTCGGCCGGGACTGTGGATTCTGCCAAAACTGAATCCTTCAAAAAAAAAAAAAAAGGCTATATTCGGCCAGAATCCTGAACGGAATCCAGGATTCAGTGCATCCCTAGTCATTTGCAAACACTGATAAATTTCTTTCAATACCCACCCCAAGTTATTAATGAATAAATAAAAAAGGACCCAATACAGAACCCTGTGGAGAACCCTACTTCATTCAGAGAATGTACGATTTACAACCATCCCCTGTACACAATTCTTTATTTCTGCTAAAACAATTAAGCAAGAAATTCAGGGAATTTTGAGTCAAATTTAAAGATGTTGTTTACCTTTAAATTTTCTTTTAATATGACATAGACAATGATATTTTAAGACAGTTTGCAGTTGGTTTTTATTTTTTTTGTGGTTTTTCAGTTATTTTTTGTTCCTCGGCTCTCCAGTTTGGAATTTCAGCAGCTGTCTGGTTGCTAGAGCCTTGTTTACCTTAGCAACCAGGCAGTGGTTTGTGAGACTGGAGAGGGACTGAAGAGAAAGATAAGTAATACAAAGAAACAATAACAATAAAATGGTAACCTCAGAAATCAATACTGGTTTAGGGCTGTGTCACACGGGGAGACTAGTCGCCCTCGACTAATCTCCCCAAAATGCCATCCCTCCGGTCGGTGAAAATGTAAATTGCCGGTGGGATGGCATAAATGCCTTTAAGAAAAATTATAAATAGCATGCAAAGACAGTGTTACGGTAGATGTAAATAAGGTTTAATTTCTGGTGTCAGTATCTCTTTAAAGGTGAACCATGCCTTTAAGATCTCTGTTTTGTTCTCTTGCTACAGGTATCGGACCCCTTATCCGGAAACCCGTTATCCAGAAAGCTCCGAATTACGGAATGCCCGTCTCCCATAGACTCCATTTTAATCAAATAATTCAGAATTTTAAAACTGATTTCCTTTTTCTATGTAGAAATAAAACAGAACCTTGTAATTGATTCCAACTAAGATATAATTAATCCTTACTGGATGCAAAACAATCCTATTGGGTTTAATTCATGTTTTATTGATTTTTTTTAGTAGACTTAAGGCACAGAGATCCAAATTACGGAAAGACCCCTTATGCGGAATACCCTTGGTCCCGAGCATTCTGGATAATGGGTCCTATACCTGTACTATATGCTGGAACACGAGCTACAAATATATCAAATCTGCCCCTTTGACTCACCTTACCAAAATTAGTCTATGAAGATTTTCATTCATCCAGGTCATGGTATATCTAGTATAAATAAATTTAAAGCTACTGGACTTGTTTGGTAATCATTGAAGACGTTTCACTACTCATCCGAGCAGCTTCTTCAGTTCAACTGACTCGTATGGGAAGTCCTCAGCATATATACTCTTCCACTAATCCAATCACAATGGCACTTTGTAACTCTTCAGAAAGGTGACATCTGAAACTCACAGAGGTGTGAATGCTGTGGAGTTACTTTGAAAGGATTACCAAAGTATCATGCAACTCTTCAAAGCAGGTGTTACTTGTTAGAGTTGCATGAATGGATGTGTGAAGAGTTCTGAAACTGCCGGGGTACAGATGTTAGAACAGCATTGTATGTAGCAGACAGATGGTGTTGAAGTCCCCCGCCCAACAGGAACACCAAAAGGAATAACTGTCCTGAGGCAGAGAGAAGGCGCAATATAGTCATCCCATATGTAGCAGGAGTGTCGGAGAAACTCAGGAGAATTTTCAGCAAACACCACATCCCTGTGTTTTTCAAACCTAGCAACACACTGTACACCCAAAGGATCCAACACCAAAGCAAAAACAAAGCAATGTTGTATACGCAGTCCAGTGTAGCGAGGAGTGCACAGACCTTTACATTGGTGAAACAAAGCAACTGCTCTCCAAGCGAATGGCTCAGCATAGGAGGGTGAACACTACAGGCCAGGACACTGCTGTATTTCTACACCTAAAAGACAATGGACACTCCTTTGAAAATAGCAACGTCCAAATTTTGGACAAAGAAGACCGCTGGTTTGAAAGAGGTGTAAAAGAGGCCATTCATGTCAAAGTAGAGAAACCATCCCTAAACAGAGGCGGAGGACTTCGACACCATCTGTCTGCTACATACAATGCTGTTCTAACATCTGTACCCCGGCAGTTTCAGAACTCTTCACATATCCATTCATGCAACTCTAACAAGTAACACCTGCTTTGAAGAGTTGCGTGATACTTTGGTAATCCTTTCAAAGTAACTCCACAGCATTCACACCTCTGTGAGTTTCAGATGTCACCTTTCTGAAGAGTTACAATGTGCCATTGTGATTGGATTAGTGGAAGAGTATATATGCTGAGGACTTCCCATACCAGTCAGTTGAACTGAAGAAGCTGCTCGGATGAGTAGTGAAACGTCTTCAATGATTACCAAACAAGTCCAATCGCTTTAAATTTATTTATACTAGACTTACCAAAATGAGTTTACTTTGTCCAAAACTGCCACAGGTGTTATATGAAACTGTGTCCCCTTCCAAAAATTACAAAGAATAGTAGAAAGTCACCTTTCAACCAACATAAAGCAATCTAGTCTAGTTTGCCTTTTTAAAGAGGATTTTTGTCTCTGTCTGCAGTTTTATCATGCAAAAATAAAGTAAAAAGCATCCTTGTTAAAGCAAAACTTGTTTTCCTTTAATCTGCTGGCCAGCCAGTCTCAGATATAACTGTTTTTGTCTTGCCCTGTTTTAACAGGAACAATGATTGAATGTTGGCTGGTAAGTAAGGATGGAAAACATGGTCGAATAAGGCTGCCTCATGCAGAGACTGTGGTAATTGGCCGAGGGCCTGAGACACAGATAACTGACAAGAAGTGCTCTAGACATCAAGGTAATTCAGACTACACACATTAATTCAACTGGATTATACTAGCAGTATAACTGCATACCTGTTTTTTTTACATGCAAGGTATATTTCACTGTGTCTGTAAAATGTAACATAAAAAAAAACATTGAAAAAAGACAAACGTCCATCACGTTCAACCATAATGCCTATATATAACCTGCCTAACTGCTAGTTGATCTAGAGCAGTGCTGTCCAACTTCTGTGGTACCGAGGGCCGGAATTTTTCCAGCCTCCGTGGTGGAGGGCCAGTAATGGAAGCTAGTTTTGACCACTCCCCTTTTTAAAACCACACCCACTTGAAACCACACCCATGTTATCGCATGACCATACCCATATTAATGGTGGTAGTACAGCAAAAACCTGCCATACTCTGCCTTCCCTACCCTGCCTGTGTGTGCCATA
The DNA here is from genome assembly GCF_000004195.4 of Xenopus tropicalis. NCBI lineage: Eukaryota > Metazoa > Chordata > Amphibia > Anura > Pipidae > Xenopus > Xenopus tropicalis. The sequence goes on from NC_030677.2 coordinate 94,460,092, forward strand.
CTCTGCCTGCCCTACCCTGCCTGTGTGTGCCATACTCTGCCTGCCCTACCCTGCCTGTGTGTGCTATACTCTGCCTGTCCTATGCTGCCTGTGTGTATGGCACACACAGGCAGCATAGGGCAGGCAGAGTATGGCACACACAGGCAGCATACAGTGACACAATGCTGGCACTGCTCCTACAGTCTGCACAATAACTATATATTAAAAAACTTTTTAATTGCAGTGCCACCTCAGTTTATGTTCTTTTTATAGTGTGCAGGGTGTGTTTGTGGGTTTCTACTGCTCCTACAGTCTGTCTGAGGTGTGAACAGGTGAACAATGTGGGTGATTACAGCCTGAGCCTGAGGTGTGAACACTGCTGGGGGTGAACAATGTAGGGATTAAAAGGTGTGAACAACACAGGGGATTACATGATTAAACAATACAGGGGGATTACAGCCTGAATCTGAGTTGTGAACCATGCAGGGGGCCAGTACTGATACCATTTAAAGTCGCCTGTTGGACAGCACTGATCTAGAGGAAGGAAAAAAAAAACCCCATCTGAAGCTCTTATTTGCCGGAACAGGGGTTAGTTAGTGTGTTATAATTTTGTAAATGCATTGATGGTTTAAAACGAGACCTGTCACTGTAAGGAATAATTCCAGATTCTTTTCTATTGTGTATGTCTAGCAAAATAAACTTTACTGACACAAATTTCAATCTTCTTTCCTTCATTCTTTTAGAATCCAAGCATAGAGCATATAGGTGCCATTTTGAGTCAATCTTTGCATTATTCTAAAATAAGTTTTATGTACCAAAATGGGGTACCTGATGCCCATACCCATGCACAGGCTACACCTGTATAGACAGTGAGGGAGGGGAGAATTTGAGGAATTTAGTGACCTCTAGGAAGTGCTAAATAGAAAGTAAAAGTAAAAATAATTTTATTATACAGCTTTTATGTCTGGGTGACAGGTCTCTCTTAAGCGCGCCCACTTTGTGAAGGCTGACTTTTGCAACAATGGATCTCGGATGTGCTAATTCTCTGTGTTCATCAGAATTTTCAGCCATTGCTCAGTTTGTATCAGTATTTCTATTATTTACAGTGACAGAAGACAGTACCAAACTTACTTATTCACCTCTCACTGACCATTGGCTATTAATGATATTGTTGCTGTTTTTGGTAGTGTAACAAGAGAGTCACAGCCCTATATATATATATATATATATATACACAAAATACAGAGTGAAGAGCACACCAAAATTAAATAGCGATACCTGGGTGCCCGAGCAGCAAAATTGAAATACAAATAAAAAGTGTCAGCACTCACAGGATTCTCACGATAGTATTCATGGACGAAAAGTCCATGAATACGTCAGTAAAGACGTCAGTAAAGAACCGAAACGTTGGATCAATAAAACCTCACCTTATTGCATCTAACTACGACTTTTCGTCCATGAATACTATCGTGGGAATCCTGTGAGTGCCGACACTTTTTATTTGTATATATATATATACATATATATATATATATATACATATACATATATACACACAGTAAAGACCCTTAGCTGCTCAAATGGAGAGTAATATATAGCTTAGTCCAGTGCTGTCCAACTGGCTGCTTTGATGGTTTACCTTTGTGTAAACTTTAAATGGTATCAGTACTCAGATTAACTGGCCCCCTGCATGGTTCACACCTCAGATTCAGGCTGTAATCCCTCTGTATTGTTTAAATATGTAATCCCCTGTGTTTTTCACACCTTTCAGTTTCTGCATTGTTCACCCCCTGCAGTGTTCACACCTCAGGCTCAGGCTGTAATCACCCACATTGTTCACCTGTTCACACCTCAGACATTGTATGTAGTGCCTGGACTATGCTGCCTGTGTATATGGCACACACAGACAGCATAGGGTAGGCATAGTATGGCACATAGGCAGCATAGGGCAGGGAGGGTATGGAACACACAGGCAGCATAGGGCAGGCAGAGTATGGCACACACAGGCAGCATAGGGCAGGCATAGTATGGCACACACTGGCAGCATAGGGCAGGCAGAGTATGGCACACACAGGCAGCATAGGGCAGGGAGGGTATGGAACACACAGGCAGCATAGGGCAGGCAGAGTATGGCACACACAGGCAGCATAGGACAGGCAGAGTATGGCACACACAGGCAGCATAGGACAGGCAGAGTATTGCACACACAGGCAGCATAGGGCAGGGAGGGTATGGAACACACACAGGCAGCATAGGGTAGGCAGAGTATGGCACACACAGGCAGCATAGGGCAGGCAGAGTATGGCACACACAGGCAGCATAGGGTAGGCAGTGAGAGGTGAACCTGGCAGGGGTTTGTTCTGGGAGTTTGTTAGCAGTTGGAATTAGCCATTAAATGGTCCCTAAGGTGTGTAATTATGTGCTGGGGGTTGCTGTGCTACCCACAGGGGAGGAGGAGGCATATGGATTTAAGGGTATATCTTAAAATGACATAATATAATTCTTTCACATATGGATGATGGTTGATATCCCCGCATTTGGGTTTTTGCTGCACTACCACCATTGTGATAAAATGGGTGTGGTTTGAAGTGGGTGTGGTTCAAAAAAGGGGAGTGGTCAAAACTGGCTTCCATTAGCGGCCCTCCACCATGTATGTTAGAGAAATTCCGGCCCTCGGCACCGCAGAAGTTGGACAGCACTGGCTTAGTCCATAACTGAACTCTGTAGAAATGCCAGCATTGTGTCCTGCTTTCCATTCTTCTTGGTTGTGCACTGTCAAAAGTGACATTACAGGAGTGTGACCTCCTGCTCTTACACACTGCTAGTGCTTGATGCACCAAGCAATGCTGCACCAGTACTGGTTTTCTTACACCATCCTTCTCTTAGTACCCCTGACACAGAAGACTTTAGGCTAAAAAACATGATCGCTTTGCCTGGTAAATGTGATCACAATGCCATGGAAAATACGTATTTCTCCAGGGGCTCACCCTCAGGTAGTCCCCAGCCGGCCTTCAAACCCCTAAGGGCCTGGATCTTCGCTAAAATAGTCCTCAGGTAGGACAGGAAAAAAACATGATGGGACAGGATTAGCGGGGCTTTTTAAAGAGTGGCTAACACATTTTTTTGTGCTACCTGTCCTATCATGAAGCCAAGGAGAGTTAACCCATGGTGTGCTGCCTTTAGGACATAATGGAATTAAATTTGTCAGGAAGGGCTAGCAAGGCATTGTCCTGTATCAAAAGGTGTATTCATTCACAGGAGAAGAGGTTATTTCTTCCATTTTACAAAGCACTGTTTAGCAAGTCTAAAAAAATACACTGTAGGTGTAGGTGCCAGTACTATAAAAAAAAAAAAAAAAAAAGGATAATATTGATATGTATAATATCAAGAGTAAAGTGACTAAGCTGAAAAAAATTATGGAAGGTCTTATTAAAGCAAGGGGCCAAGGAGAGATTTGAGTTCAGACTGTAGAAAACTAGATGCTTTATTTACCAGTACATCTTTCTGGGTGAGGTCAAAGGAGGTTATATATTAAAATGCAAATAGATTTTAACGTTGAGAGCAAATTGTCCCTGTAAAGTGGTTGTATTGGTAGATATTAGTTAATAGTTGAAAACAATGGTAGATGCCTCTTAAGCATGGTTACTGAAATTAAATCTTAGTGCAAATTTGAGTCATGGACTGGTGTGATTTCCCTTTTGAGTTTAGGAGGGACTTTTATTCACCACTGAAGCAACTTTTAGGGCTTCAGATAGGGTCTATTGCCTTTCTCTGGTTCAACTACTACACTGCAGAAGCAAAGATTAGCATGGAGCTTCATTTACAGTCAACCTATTCAGCAAATGTGGCCAAAGGGAGTGTATTTTTGAACATGTTTTCTTTATGTTGTACTTTGCTTTTCACAGTTTGAAATAAACATAACTAACTCTAGTTTCTTTAATCATACAGTGCAGCTAATGGCTGATTGCAATAAAGGATATGTGAAGGTCAAACAGGTAGGTTGCAAATAATGTAGAATTTTTGTATTCTCACCAACTTTGATCAATGCTAAATAAATATAAATTAACAAAATTAGCATTCATAAATGCAGTGTCAGTGCAAGTATGTACCCTTTGGTTAGGACCCTAGAGTATGGCCCAATCTATATAGGAATAGGATGTATATCTGGAGCCCTAATAAACATATTTCCTAAAATTCTTAGAAGAAAGGCATTTGCTGTTGGAATTAGCCAGTGTCTGGCGACGGGGTTGGGGGTGATGTTTTGTTTATTTTTTCCCTATATATATGTACCCCTGAGACTACCCACTGAAGTTACCACCCTAGACCCACAGTATAGTATATATATATATATATATATATATATATATATATATATATATATATATATATATATATATATATATATATATATAGTCCATAGGGTGCACACCATTTGCAGCAACAAAACCTGGGTGCTAGTACAAAAAAATGCACTGGAACAAGGACAGCACTCCTAGGATTTAAAGAATTGTGAGCAATATGTAATTGCAAAAATAGAAAGGATTTTGCTCACAATTCTTTAAATCCTAGGAGTGCTGTCCTTGTTCCAGTATATATATATATATATATATATATATATATATATATATATATAATGGCCCTGCAGATAATGAATCCACATGACCATACTTTGTATACCTAATTTAAACAGTATCACAAGATGTAGGCTGTAGACGCAGAACTTGCTTCAAGTGCTTTTTATTGGCACAACATGTTTCAAGCCATACAGCCCTTGACAAAGTGTTTTAAGGTAGCACTGCAGGCGGAGGTTCACATGGAATTTAGGCAGCTAAACCTCTAAATAAGGATGTAAATCATATATCTTGATACTTTGTATACCATTTGTTGCTCTGCCATAAACTCCACTGGCTATCTCCTAAATGTAGTATTTTTTATTTAGCTAGGAACTAACCCAACAAGTATTGATGGTGTGGACATTGGAAAAGAACAGAAAGTGGACCTGAAGCCTGGTCACACTTTGCATATTGTGAATAATCTTTACCCATATGTGATAGAGTTTTTGGAAGGAGCAACAAATCCACATGCCAAAAGAGAAAATGAAAACAGAAGCTCAAGCAAGAGGACACAGGAAAACTCATTAAATGAGGGCACTGGAACATCTATGAAATTGATGAAAAAAGAATCAAATATCAGCCCTTCCAGTAGCAGTGGAAAAAACAGCAGCTGCTCAACTGAAGAAAAATATAATGCACAGGAGGTATCTTTAATCAAAAATTTGTTATACATGATATAGATGCACACAACAGTTTAAGAAGCATAATGTAACTCTTTAAAATAACTATTGCTGTGTGAGGAAAAACCCATAGTACTGCCTTAAAACAGTATAAGACAGACCCCATAGCTGGTGACCAGTTGAAAGATAAAACGTACTGTCCCTTCACATGGCAACTACAAACACATTCAATCTAACTCAGATTGGTCCTGCCAAGTATTGTCATGGTGACCATTGTTACCATTTTGAAAGTATATATGCTTTACAGAATGAAATGTTGATTAACCAACATAGTGTAATGCATGGTAAATTCATACAAATTGTGCTGTCCTTGTAACATGTTAGGATTGTCCTAACAAATCAATTAACCATTGCTGATTATGGCTTTATTTCTGTAGGTTAAAAGCCAAGGCCATTGGAGCCAAGGTTTAAAGGCTTCCATGCAGGATCCAACTATGCAGGTGAGCTGCACACTATGGGAAACGGGGATTTAACAAAATTAGAGATGTGTACTAATATATTGGAAGTTCAGATAACGTTTAAGCACCTGAATGCAGGGGTATTTTTTCTCTTTAAAAAGGGCAGCAATACACCCTCATCTAAGGGTGTGAATTCAAATTCAAGATAACTAAAAATGGTTCATATGTCAACAAATATATTTATCATATACAGGTGTTCAGAGCTTTTCAGCTGAACTAGATCCTGCAAAAAGCTCTTCTTTTTGGCTAAATCCTAAACTAAATCAGGGAATTCTGAGAACATTATATGATGTGTATTTTGAAATGGAGTAGCTGAATAGGGCCCCTCAAAGCTTTTTGTTTGGTCAAGTGATAAATGTAAGAATATAAGTATTTGCAGGCATAGTAACAGTGCAAAAGTACCTGCATTGCAGAGAGTTCTGTGAGGGGCATCACAGCATTACATGGACCAAGTATTTTATCTAATAGTGTTGTAAGCGATAAGTAACCAAGTGGTGAAAAAACACTAAACTAAAAAAAAACATCTTATTTCATTGAAAGACATAATTGTCTTATAATGCTATTTATGTGTGAATTGAAATAGTATGATTTTGATTCTACATTATTTGTAACTGATGCTTACATCACTGTAATGAAAACCACACACGTGTTTGGGGTTTGAATGTTTGATGACAATTATACCTATGACACAGTGCTATGGTTAAGAACTTTACCATTAAAAATGTCCTCTAGCAAAGCATGTCAAGGACAAGGACTATGGTAAAAGCAGTAACAGGAGGTTTTGGATGTTGCTCCTCTAGAGCACTATGAAGGTCAAATCACCCCATGTGCCATAGTCCTTAGAATTAATGTAAAAGCTAAATAACTTTAGTAATACAGAAATGACTAGCATGGATTTGTACAGAATTATGTAAAATTTCTCTCCAATATTTACAATCCAATTATCTTTGTTATTTACACTCTTTAATACAGGTCTTTAAGGATGACAAAGTTGTGGTGATCAAGGACAAATACCCTAAAGCACGATACCACTGGTTGGTTTTGCCATGGCAATCAATAGCGAACCTTAAGGTTCTGAGAGCAGAGCATCTGGAGCTAGTGCAGCACATGCATGCTGTGGGACAAAAGATAGCAAAGGAGCACTCAGATTCAAAATGTGCACCATTTCAGTTGGGTTACCATGCAATTCCAAGCATGAGGTGAGACTGACTGGCAGGTGGTATTTCTCATTGCTAAGAGGCAGGAAAGTTAACAAGAAGCTTCTGCTAAAAACGCTCATGGTTAAATGATAAGCAAGTGCAGTAGATTTTTTTTTGTACTTAAATATTAAAGGAAATGGTTCTTATGGTAGAAACAAAGTCCCATGTTGCATAAGCCTTTTAGTACCAGTACTCTGATATGTACCTCATACTGCCATGTAAACAAATGCTTGGCATAGATAAGTGTCTAAATTAAAATTTACATCACCAGCACTATGGTCTATGTTGCATGGTACTCATAGGGTTAGTTCTACATCAGCAGTAATTGTTTCTGTATTTCTTCAAATTTTGCTTTTATTTTTGTTCTCTGTAGCTTTTTGTATATTATCCTTTGACAGTAGTTTAAGAAAACGTTACCTTTAAAGGACAAGGAATGGTAGAAAACCAGTCTGTCTGCTAAATGTTTAAAGGAAAATATTTAAAGGAACAATAACACTAAAAATTATTTGGTTAAAAATCATTCTATCCCCCTCTAACAATACATCTACCCTGCACAATGTTTATAATTTCAAGTTTTATGCAAAAAAAACATTAAAAAATCCTTTTCCTGATGTCTCAAAAAAATAAATAAAAAATAAAGCACTTAAAATAATAAACATTGTGCAGGGTAGATGTATTGTTAGAGGATAGAATGGATTTTTAACTGAATCATTTTTAGTGTTACTGGTCCTTTAAACTTGTTTTTTGAAACCCCACCCACTGGCCCAGGGTGAGTGCGTGTACATAAGGTGAAGACCAGAATCTGTGCATCAATTGTATATACTATACATATATATTTTAATACATTGTTAAAGGATCTTATCTGATTGTCTTATGTGTATCATTAAATATAGTTTATTTTAAACTGTCATTGTTATATCCTGTGCCCTTCCTCACTGAATCCCTGGCAGGAAAATGTGCCAGTTAAGTGTAACAATAAGAAATAAGGGAGTAATCAACACAGCTTTATCCGTTCATAGGCTGATACAACATTATACAGATGAGTGCTCTTGTTTTGTATGTTTTGTTAGCGTTTAGTTTTCATTCCTTGATAATCGAGCAGCACATATAATTGGAAAGACATATTTTTCATAAAAAAGTTTTATTTATATGCAATTTTTTTTTGAATATGGGATGTTTTATGTGATTTCTTTTTAGAGACCTGCAGTGTTCAGAGGCATATTTTCCCTTTAATTAACAGACCTGGAACATAACTTTTTGCCCATTACAATTTAAAAGTGTTATCAAACGCTTAGCATTTAAGTTGTCGTTTTTGTTTTCTCTAGCAGTCGTCTGTGGGACACAGGGACCATGGGGGTATAGTAGGTACCAGCAGGAGGCAGGACACTAGAATAGGAAGAAGAGGCCTAACCCCTCCTCCCTGCTGCTATACCCCCTTGCACTTCCTGCCTTCACCAGTTTTTTTCTAGTGTCCCACAAGGAGACAGGATCACCTACTACTCACAGTCCTTATTTCATCGGCCAGATACAATCTGGCAACAGGGGTTGTCCTAGAGGTCTCCAACAGGAGCCCCTCTATCCAGGCTTCCCCCTACGTGGGAAAACAGGACGCTGGGGCCCCCTTCACGTAAGCTCTTGCTACCGGCCTTGCAGATTCCCTGCCTCTGACTACAGAGTGCAGAAGCTGCCCAGCTCCCCTAGTGCCAGTAAGCCTGCATAGCTAACAGCGCTGCCTATGCTTGCCTGCCTTACTCCTTCCCCCGGTTTGGTCTGCTCCCAGTACTATCTGTGCCTCCCAGCCATACTGTCAGCCCTGCTGCGTTCTCCAGCCTTACCTAACTCTGCCAGCCTGCCACCGTTATTTTCTATAACCTCTGCTACTTCTCCGGCTCCCCTGGGCCTTCCGATCCACCTGCGTTCCACCGCCTGCGTTCCACCGTTTGCGTTCCACCGTTGCGTTCCACCGTCTGCGTTCCACCTTCTGCACAGCCGGATGACGTCACGCGCCCCTGCCGAAGTCTCTTCTTCGCGCCTTCCTTTCGCGCGCTTTACAGGCAGCACCGGATCACTCAGCTCACCGCTCTCCATCCTGACCACCGCTCTCCATCCTGATTGCTGGCTCCTTCTCTTCCTGACTCAGGCTCCCCAGGCAGCACGGGCTCACAGGGACCGGTACCCCTTTTTTGTTCCTCCAGGAAACAGGCACTGGCATATGGGAGACTAGGCTTACCGGGTGGGGTGGACAGGCACGCAGGCCACAAGGGGGATTCCCTCCCCTTGTTTTTCTGTTAAAGGCATATATATATATATATTAAAAAAAAAAAAAAAAAAAAAAAAAAAAGTTTTACTTTTTTTCATTGATGCATTACACTGGCAACATACCTGCTCTGTACTAAACTGACCTGTACTAGCACTGCTCTGGCACTACACTGATACGGTTGTTTCTGTACTGACACTGTACTAACTCCGTGTTTTGGCCTACTTACACTCTGCACCATACTGCCACTATACTGATATTGTATTGGCACTGTATTGGCACTGCTTTCTGCTTGTTTGTTTTTCCTGCCGTGTTTTCTCCATTCTATCGCTCCTAATCATGGCAGAGGGCAATTCAGACGGTCCCTTTTCCAGGGGGGCCTCTAGCGCATCCAAAGTAAAGTATCTTGCTTGCGCCAGGTGCTGCAAACGCCTCCCGTCAGGCAGGAAGGACCCCATATGCTCCTCCTGTTCCAAGATTCCAGCTGAGACTACTTCCCAGGCCCAGGAACCTACGCCTCCGGTCCAGACCGAGGAACCAAGGGATGGGCCTCCTTCCGCGGATACACATGCGATACAGCCACAGGCAACGGTCTCCAATCAGGAACCTCCACCATGGGCTGTCTCTCTTTCTACAGGCATTCCCAAATTGGCAGCATGCCTGGACAAACTGTTGGACAAGTTGGATCGGGAGGACCCAGATCCCCGAACCAAATCCCTTAAACGTCACGTGCCGCCGCACACTGAAGAATACAGCGACTCTGATTCACCTCAGCCCTCAGCCAATTGGGATGAACAATCCCTAAGCGAAGGGGAAATTTCAGACGAAGATGACCTTGCCGAAACTGAGGAAACGTCTAAAACCCCATCGGAAGCGGTAGACTCCCTCATTGCAGCAGTCATATCCTGCCTTGACCTCAAGGCGCCAGAGGCTCAGAGTTCGGCGCAATCCCTATTCAAGCGCCAGAAGAAGCTCCTATCCACATTTCCCACTCACGAACAGTTGGATAGTATCATCCAGTCAGAGTGGGATCACCCAGAGAAGCGTTTCCAAGCCAATAGGCGGTTTCAGCGCTCATATCCGTTTCCTCAGGAATCTCTTCACAAGTGGTCCACTCCACCTTCTGTGGATGCACCTGTCTCACGCCTCTCCAAGAACACTGCCCTTCCGGTCCCCGACTCCTCCTCCTTCAAGGACTCCATGGACAAAAAGACGGAAGGGTTCCTTAGAGCCGCATACACAGCGTCCGGGGAAAGCCTGAGACCTGTCTTAGCCTCGGCGTGGGTAGCAAGAGCCATCCAATCCTGGTCTTCCTCGTTAATCGACGGCATAAACTCCGGCGCCCCTAGACAAGAACTGGCAACCCTGGCATCCCAAATCAAGGATGCCAACGATTACCTCTGCGAAGCATCCCTCGATGCGGTCCAAGCCATCAGTCGAACATCGGCACTATCGGTGGCGGCACGCCGTTCCCTGTGGCTCAAACTGTGGTCGGCCGACCTCTCGTCCAAGAAATCGCTTACCACCATTCCATTCAAGGGTAAACTCCTGTTTGGCCCAGATCTGGACAAAATTATCAGTCAGGCTACTGGGGGAAAGAGCACCCTACTTCCGCAACCAAGGAACCGTACCTCCTTTCGTCGAGGACGCTTCTTTCGTACAAGGCCATCTAAGGCACCACCCTCTAGGGATTACCAATCCCAGAATTCGAGCAAGCCTAGATTCCAAGGCCGTCCCAAGTACTCATGGCAAAACAAGAAGCCTCAAGCCAAACCCTCCGATAAGTCCTCCACAGCATGACTACGTTCCACCAGAGGATCACACACCGGTCGGAGGCAGGCTTCGCCTTTTCCGGGACGAGTGGCTTCGCCTCACCACAGACACGTGGGTACACGACATAATCACCTCAGGTTATCGTCTCGAATTCGTGTCCAGACCACCGAATCGTTTCTTCATGTCTCGACTTTCTCCAGATCCACACAAGCAAGATGCCTTCCTTTCTATCATCCAGGACCTGTTGGAGGAAAAAGTTATTGTTCCGGTCCCACCCGGCGACAAGTTTCGAGGCTTCTATTCCAACCTATTCATTGTCCCAAAAAAGGACGGATCCTTTCGACCCGTCCTGGACTTAAAGCATCTAAACGCCTTCATTCGTGCCTCACGATTCAAGATGGAATCCTTACGGTCAGTGATCGCAGCCATGAACCCCAACGAATTCCTGGTGGCCCTGGACATCAAAGATGCTTACCTGCATGTGCCCATTTTCCCTCCCCATTGGAAGTTTTTGCGCTTTGCGGTCAAAAACAAACACTTCCAGTTCACCGCCCTTCCCTTCGGCCTCACCTCGGCCCCCCGGATTTTCACCAAAATCATGTCGGCAGCCGCAGCCTCGCTGAGATCCAAGGGAGTCTCCATCACTCCCTACCTGGACGATTTACTACTCAAAGCTCCCTCTCGTCCAGCAGCCACATCCCAGCTCTCCCTGGTCATGGACACCCTGACCACCCTGGGATGGAAGATCAATATAACAAAATCCCGGCTAACGCCAGCCCAACGCATGCCCTTCCTAGGCATGCTCTTCGACACAGCACGGCAGAAGGTCTACCTCCCGCCGGAAAAGATTGGCAGAATCCAGAGCCTAGTTCGCCAGCTCATCCATACTCCTCAGCCCTCCATTCGGTTTGCCATGCAAGTGCTGGGGTCTCTGGTGTCCTCTATAGAAGCAGTTCCCTTTGCCCAGTTCCACCTAAGGACTCTACAGTGGAACATTCTGGATCAATGGAACCGCAGCTCCCTCTCCCAGCCAATCAAACTGTTACCCAGAACAAGAGTGGCCCTGTCTTGGTGGCTCAACCCGACTCACCTGGAGAAGGGACGCTCCCTACAGGAACCACAGTGGATTATTCTAACCACGGACGCCAGCCTCCAGGGCTGGGGCGCAGTACTGGGACAGCTCTCAGCTCAGGGAACCTGGACAGCAGCAGAAGCTCAACTTCCAATCAATATTTTGGAAATCAGAGCAGTACGCCTAGCCCTATACCATTGGCAGAACCGACTCACAGGGCGCGACATCAAGATCCAATCGGACAACGCAACCACGGTTGCATACCTGAACCACCAGGGGGGCACAAGAAGTCGACAAGCCCTCAAAGAGGTCAGTCGCATCCTAACATGGGCAGAAGCAAGGGACGTCCGGCTAACGGCAATCTACATTCCGGGACTCGAGAACTGGCAGGCAGACTATCTCAGCCGTCAAAGAATCGATCCAGGGGAATGGGCCCTGAATCCCAAGATCTTCCTAGACATCGTGGACCGATGGGGTCTCCCCGAAGTAGACCTCATGGCCTCTCGTCAGAACCGGAAGGTGACACACTTCATGTCCAGATGTCGAGACCCTCTAGCATTAGCAGCGGATGCCCTGACGGCCACGTGGGACTTCGACCTGGCCTACGTCTTCCCACCTCTCCCTCTGCTTCCAAGAGTCCTCCGAAAGATCAGATCCGAAAGATGCACAGTCATACTGATAGCTCCACATTGGCCCCGAAGAGCCTGGTTCACCGAGCTGGTGGCCCTCAGCAGAGCAGATCCGTGGCCTCTACCTCTCACTCCCGATCTTCTCACCCAAGGGCCAATCCTACACCCCGATCCAACCTTCCTGAATTTGACGGCGTGGCGATTGAGTCGCTAGTCCTTGCCCGAAAAGGTTTTTCCCAAGATGTCATACGCACCCTGATGGCGGCCAGAAAGCCCGTTTCATCCAAGACCTACCATCGTGTATGGAAAACGTACAGTGACTGGTGCAATCAGACAGGAAATTCCTTCCAGGACCTATCAGTCCCCCGACTACTATCCTTTCTGCAGTCAGGCCTGGACAAGGGCCTCTCACTGAGTTCCTTAAAATCTCAAATCTCTGCTCTTTCCGTCCTTTTCCAACAACGGTTAGCCATCCTTCCCGACGTTGCCACATTCATCCAAGGGGTATCTCACATTTGTCCCCCCTTCCGAGAACCGCTGCCGCCATGGGATCTCAACCTAGTACTATCAGCACTGCAAGTTTCTCCATTCGAGCCACTAGCCACCATTCCACTAGCCTGGTTGACCTGGAAGACAGTTTTCCTTCTGGCCATCGCTTCAGCTCGCAGAGTGTCGGAAATTAGCGCTCTCTCCAATCAGCATCCATTTCTCATATTCCACGCGGATCGAGCAGTTCTACGAACCCTCCCATCCTTTGTTCCCAAGGTTGTTTCGTCCTTCCACATAAATCAGGACATCACCATTCCCTCGTTCTGTCCTCATCCAGCCTCTCCCAAAGAGGTGGCCTTACACTCCCTGGACCCGGTGAGGGCCCTAAAATTCTACTTGCACCGTACCCAGGACATAAGAGCGACGACCTCTCTATTTATCCTTCATTCAGGACAACGAAAAGGTCACCAGGCATCTAAGACCACCATATCTCGCTGGATACGGGAAACCATACGAAGAGCCTACATCGCCCGTGGGAGATCTCCCCCCACACAAATCACGGCGCACTCCACCAGGGGCATAGGCACCTCCTGGGCCTTCAGGAACAGAGCCTCAGCTGAACAGGTTTGCAGGGCCGCTACTTGGTCCTCCATCCATTCATTCACAAAATTCTACCAATTTGAGGTATTCGCAGCATCAGACGCGCACTTTGGTAGAAAAGTTCTACAAGCGGCAGTCAATTAATACTTAGCATATCAGACCGCTTCTCCCACCCTGAATTACTGGGACAGCTTTGGTATGTCCCCATGGTCCCTGTGTCCCACAGACGACTGCTAGAGAAAAGGAGATTTTGTGATACTCACCGTTAAATCCTTTTCTCTCAGGAAGTCTGTGGGACACAGGGCTTCCCCCCCTGGAAGCGGAAAACATCTGAACTTCTCTCTGCCTACATGTATATAGTTACTAGTTACTCGTTACCTTGTTGGTTCTTGTTGACAAAACTGGTGAAGGCAGGAAGTGCAAGGGGGTATAGCAGCAGGGAGGAGGGGTTAGGCCTCTTCTTCCTATTCTAGTGTCCTGCCTCCTGCTGGTACCTACTATACCCCCATGGTCCCTGTGTCCCACAGACTTCCTGAGAGAAAAGGATTTAACGGTGATTATCACAAAATCTCCTTTTATTTCAGCCATGTTCATTTGCATGTTATCAGCCAAGACTTTGATTCCCCTTGCCTTAAAAACAAAAAGCACTGGAACTCTTTCACTACGGATTACTTTTTGGAATCCCAAGGTAGGAATTTGTTTATATTCATTTTCTTCTGTGAAAAAAAATCTAGAAGATATTCAAGGGTTCTGTGATAAGTAAAATTGATTTTGTGATCTAAAAAAAAAACATTTGTACAGCGAGCATGCAGCTCATTTTTCTAATGGAAAAAGTAATATGTTGAACTACACAGCCTCCTGTGTCCTGGTGCACTCAAAACTCATTTAGTGCCCAGTATATGTGAATACATACAACTTCCCCTGGTCACACTGTGAGTTTAACTCCACCAGACAGAATAATGACAAAAAAGCAGAATATAAAACCAGGAACCAATATAACCGAGCTTTTACCGATTAGGATTAATCTTTACAGTCCAGGCTGTTCCCCCAAACAAAACAAGTTTGCAGTGGCTGCCCCTATGGCTACACAGCAGCTTATTTGTATGAACTATAGTAGTGTATCTGATGATAATGCACAATTTTACCAGTGAAGATCAACATTACATTATATTTTAATTTGTTACTGTTCATCAAGTCTTTGTAAAAGGGTTTCTAAACCTTTTTTTTTTTTTTTTTGTAAGCTATGATTGAAATGATAAAAACACATGGCAAAGTCAACGTCAAAGATGGAGTGTCTGAGCTTCTGAAAACTCCTCTTATGTGCCACATTTGCAGGAAGGAGCAAGCAAATATGCCTCAACTGAAGGAGCACTTAAAGAAGCACTGGCCAACATAATATATTGGTATTTTATTGTAGTCCTGGTTTTGGAGATTCTCATAGAAACTTTTGCTTATACAAAAGAATACATTCTACTCCTAGTGTGCCCTTTTTAATATCCATTTTCATTTGCTAGGGCTTCTGTTGTTTGTTTGGTTAGTTAAAAACTGATACTAAAAGGGCGGACAGTTCCAAAGCATCCTTGCCACATGGGTGTATTTTAATTTTTTAGCCTGTGTTTGGCCATCCAGTCTGTCATTTGCTTCAGTAGAATCCATCTGTCACTAGACTGATTTCTGGCAGAAAATGTATAAATGTGTTTTCCTGTCAAAATCCACATCAACTCTAATGTCATGCAGATTTCATTCTAAGACAGACTGAGCAGCCACACTGGGGTGCTTCTTTTCTGTTTGAGAATGCAGGTATATAATATGTGCCATGAAAAAAAAAATAGAAAAAGAACAGGGCCAGATGGGTTACAATACACAAATTCTTAACGTTCCACCTTTTGGCTACAGATCAGCAGGTGTTATCTGAGTTAATTAATTGAAACACTGCACTACAGGTTGCCTTTCTTTACTAAATGTTTTTTCAGAAGTTGGCTATATTAAACATGTCTGTGGGCAGGGCTATCACAGTCCTGCGTGTTGCAGTGTCACCTGACCAATCCCAGCAGATTTGCTGCTCAGGACTCACCCCAAAGCTTAAGGCTAATGCCAGACGAGGCGCTTGCTGAAAATTCCGCCCTACGCCTCCTACATGTGCCTGCACTCGGATGAATGGAATACGCTCGGGTGCCGAAATACGCATAAAATGCGAGACTTTCAAACCTCGCGTTGTTATGCGTATTTCCGCTACATGTGCCTGCACCAGAGCATATTCCATTCATTCGGGTGCAGGCACAAGTAGGAGGCATAGGGCGGAATTTTCAGCAAGCGTTTTTCCACTTGCCGAATATATCCGCCCTACCCCTCGTCTGACATCAGCCTTAGCCTTATCAGACTACACCAGATTGGGTTACACATCCAGCAATGTGGCCAAAAGCAATCAGAATTTGCTTCTCTTTTGTTGTTGTTAAAGTTTTAAAAATGCAAATAAAGTATATTTAGAAATTACACCAATCAGTATTTATTTTCTGCCAATGTTGGTTTAAAATGTCATCTAAGTTTGAGTAACTTACAGTTTTTGTTTTAGCTTGAGCTGTGTATGAAATAGGAGGTTCTGTAAAACCCCATTCAAAAAGACTGCTAACCCACTTCCTACATCAGATGGCTGACTGCCAAGTATGTAAAAACAGCACTTTTCCCTTATTTTACAGGCAGTGGTTAGTCATACTAAAGTCGTTCAAAATGTGCAAAGTTTGTATCGATGAGGTGCACAGACAGGACACAGATGTGGGCCAGTCCCTGCAATCATTTGTAATGTCAAACTTGCAAGATCAAAGAAAGAAGGCTTGGAAAGATATTTATTTTACTTCCGATTTGAGATATGATCAGTTAGCTTTATTATTGCTTCCTCAGCCTAACATTTTCCTGCTAACGGCAACTTGCCCATCCTTGGCCATTGTTTGTTATTAATGTCAGTTGTTTTAAATGTGAATAAAGTTGTTGTGGACAGTTCAAGTTTGTGTACATGTAGCCACTAGGATGTGCTTTATGCAAAAGGCATTTCCCACTTAAAGGAGAATGCAAGTCAAAATGTAAAAAGCATACTGCCCAATAGTCCTCCTATTGTTTAGTAAAAACGCCACACTTTTGGCTCACCTAATCAAATATTTACTCAGTCACACTTACTTCACATTTTCTATCTGTTTTCTTGAACAGGCAGCCATCTTTAAAAAGGTATTCTCACTTCCTTTCCCTCCTTGCTTCATACTGCACATGTGTTTCATTCCCCCCCCCTCCCCTCTGGCAGATCTGATTCTGATTGGCTGGTGGGTATGTGTAGCTCAGAACAGGAGACAGGATCAAGTTACACACATGCTCAAAGAATAGGAAGGCTGCCGCTGGCAGCTACAGGAAGGGGAGAGATATTTCAGTGATGTCACTGTAGTCTTCACACCGCTGTAGGCTGCCAGCACCATATCTCAGAGAAGCAAGCAGGGATCTGGGAATTTAAATATACAGTAAGTACTTAAAAAGAATGCCTTTAGACTTACTTTATTTAGACTTAATTTATATTAACCTTTCATAGTCCTTTAACACTAAAACTAAGGGTGGCACAGATCAGTGATGTATTCTGCTAGCATTGCCTTGTGCCTGTCAGTGCCCACCCAGTTGGCGAGCAGAGCATGCTGCAGGGGTAAAGTTCTCTCTCAATCAGAGTTTACAACATGGACTCCATTGTAGAGCAAATAAATCTTTATTAAGGCAGTACATTGAGAAGAAACCTGTTTGTATCTTTAGTTATAATTTATTTATAGAAAATCTTCATACTGCTGAAGCACACAGAGTTTCCATTGGATGTTTTTACTAAGTTTCGGAGCAGTAAACAGTTCTGAATCTGAAAGGCAAAACAAAGAAAATTAGAAAAGAGAAATAGTGTGGGGTATGAACAATGATGTTACAGATGCAAGATGTTTTTTTTCTGTACACTATCTACCATATGCCCAATACTGGCCCCTTTCCACGTTCTTTGACAACTTTGCTATAAATTCTGCCACCTCTGAAACAGCAGAATACTCGATTTACACTGTTGCCATAAGATGCATTTGACATTCTAGTTGGGAAGTGGTTCAACAAAGAAGTTGAAGAAGCGCACAAGGAATATGTATTTCTGCATAAAAGGTTGCAAAAGCACCAGCTCCTGTTGATTAACTGAACAGATATTTTTTTTTTAACACTAAAAAAATCACATAGAAGTTATACAGATTAACATACCTTGCACTGAAGTGTTTACATTCCTTTGGTGTTGATAGGAAATTGAAATACTGTTTGCAGTTGAATGAGGACCTAGAATCTAAAACATCAGGCAATTAGTTAACTGGGCTCACAGGTGTCCAGTTTACATTAAATCCTAAATAAGCAAAATCACACACAGCTCAACTACCCAATCTAACTTACAGCATTGCTGTAAAAACTGTTGCTTTGTTTCATGGTTTGAAAGGGTTATCTAATTCTAAGCACCTTTCATTAAACATTCAGTTAAAACTTGTAAGTGATGATATATATATATATATATATAATTTATATGAAATTGACATTGCTATTGAAAGCAGTATCTTTCTGTTTACATTCTCTGTAATCCTGACTTTGACCCCTGAAACTATATTTCAGAGTTAAAAACATGTCAACCCCCCCCCCCCAACCAAAAATTTTATCAGTGAAAGCCTCACGGCATTCTTAAAATACCTGCCACTTTGGTTGTTTTAAAGCAAACAGTGAAGCTGCAGCGATCCCTTCTTATGTCTCCCTCTGCACGGCTCTGTAACTCCCTCTCCCCCCTCCCTTCAGAATTCTGCTTGTCTCTTGGCATAGTGTACATGTACACTTCTTTTCAAAGGTGTTTATTTATTCATTTGTAACATAAAACAATATAAAACATTGACATTGGTTCTACAAGCGTTTTCTTTTCATGCCAGAATGTAACGGTACATTGGGTTAAATAATCAGTAATGTCCTACTCAAAATGGTGTTCAGATTCCTATCAAGGAGGGGAGGGTTTGGGATTGCCAGTGGAGGTTTGAGTTCCCAAGGAGGCCCCTGTGGCGTTATTCCATGGCTTCGACCCATGTTCCCCATATCTTGTCATACTTTTGAGGGCATCCTCTTGCTATATAGGTGATTTGTATCAGTGGTAGAAGGGCTTTAAGTAAATTGAGCCAGCTGGCAATTGTTGGGGGAGAGTGTGCCATCCACTGAAAGAGGATGGTTTTCCTGGCATAAAACAGTAGTGTTCTATAAAGGATGCGCAATGCTGTTTTGGGGGTAATGTCATCCACAATGCCAAGTAGGCAGACCTTGGGACTGAGTATTTTAGGTAAGGATTTTGTGTTTTGGATATGGTCTAGGACCTGATTCCAAAATTGGTGTATTTGTGGGCAAGACCACATCAAGTGAAAGTAGTTGGCCTCTGGGGCACCACATTTGGGGCACTGGGACGAATTGCGGATTCCCATACGGTATAGTCGAAATGGGGTCAGATGGAGTCTATGTATGATTTTGAACTGGATTAACCTGTCTCTTGTAGAGATCAGATAGTCATAGGCCCTGTCTGTCGCTTCCTCCCAATCTTCATTGTCCAGCTCCGGTATGTCTTGGCACCAGGCTTTTTGAGCTGTCAGAAAGGGAGATTGGAGGGTGGAGAGGAGCAGGGAGTATAGTGTGGCAATCAGCTTTTTGGAAAGGGGGTTTCGGAGGGTAGTTTCAAGCTTAGTGAGCGTAAAGGGAACTATAGTTCTTTGGAATTGGTGTCGGAAGGCCTGTTGGAGTTGTAAGTATGAGAACCAGGGTAGCAGCTCTCCTGTGTCTGCATGTCTAATCTGGTTCCTAGGTAGCAGGGCCCCAGCGTTGGTCACATCTCCCAGTGTGCGTATGCCCCAGTGAGGCCATATTCGGTATGGGGCAATTTGTTGGAAGTTGGGTAAGTAGGAGTTTCCCCACAATGGCAGGCCCGGAGATAGGATTGGAGACTCCAGTTTGTATAATTTTAGTGTCTTTTGCCATACTTTGTAGGGTGTCACAATGACTGGGTGAATGGTCTGAATATCTGATAATTTACGGAATGGGATATATTTTAATGATTCCATTGAGCTAGCTAGGGCTGCCTGTAGTGGGACATTAGGGTTGGTAAGATCAGGAGAGAACCACCATTGTACATAGTAAACCTGTGCGGCTAGGAAGTAAAATTGCCAGTGTGGGAGGCCTAGGCCGCCTTCTGTAATTGGTGCTCTAAGCTTGGCTCTGGAGAATCTGGGAGGTTTATTGGCCCACAGGAAAGCTGTCTGTGTTTGGTCTAGAGAGGTGAAGAATTTGGATGGAATGAAAATAGGTGAGTTATGGAAAATATAGAGAAATTTAGGAAGGAATATCATCTTTAGCAGGTTGATCCTGCCCCAGATAGATAGGGGGAGGTTGGCCCATACCTGTAGTTTCTCTTTCATGGCTTTAAGGATAGGATCTAGGTTATTGGGAATAAAGTCGCTCAGTTCCTTCCGTACTTGGATGCCCAGATATTTAAATGCTTCAACCCATTGCAGGGGGGTAGGAGGGAACATATTGGGGTTCATGTTTGGGTCTATAGGGAATACACTAGATTTGTCCCAGTTGATTCTCAGACCGGAGAAGTACCCAAAATGTTTCACTATGCATAGAACTGTCTGTAGTGAGGCACCGGGGGAGTCCAAATACAGTAAGACATAGTCAGCATATAAGGATATACGTTCCTCCACAGCCCCCAGTTTGAGACCTGTAATTGCTGGGGAATGTCGAATCAGAATGGCAAGGGGCTCTATTGCTAAGGCAAACAGGAGGGGTGGGTAGTGGGCAACCTTGTCGTGTACCTCTGGATAGAGAGAATTCTGGGGATAGATGTCTGTTTACGTTGACTCTTGCTGTTGGTGCTTCGTACAGCATCCCCACCCATTTACTAAACTGAGCGCCAAGGCCAAACTTCTCGAGAAGTTTCAGGAGGTAAGGCCATTCGACAGAGTCGAAGGCTTTGGCTGCGTCAAGCGAGACTATTACTCGTGAACCTTTATTGATATGGTTGGCATGGATATTAGTAAATAACCTCCGGATGTTTATATTGGTAGACCTGTTTGGCATAAAGCCTGTTTGGTCGGGCTCGATTAGCTCCTCGATTACTAGTTTCAATCTGTTAGAGAGGATTTTTGCAAAAATTTTTGCATCCACATTGAGGAGGGAGATGGGTCTGTAAGAGCCGCACTCCAGTGGATCCTTACCCTCTTTAGGGATTACCACAATGAGGGCAGTGTTAAAGGTACGGGGAAGTTTATTTTTCTCTGTCGCGTCAAGCAAGGTTTTGTGTAGCCAGGGGGAGATAAGTTCTGTGGATGCCTTATACCAGTCAGCGGGGAATCCGTCTGGGCCTGGTGTTTTGTTGGGTTGGAGCGAGGCTATTGCCTCTTGTACCTCCTGAAGTGTGATGGGGCTGTTGAGTTGGGCCCTGAGTAGGGGGGATAGTCGGGGAATGGGAATAGTGTCCAGGTAGTTGGATAATTGCAATGGGGTATAATTGGCTTTGGTGGTATAAAGCTGTTGGTAGTATTGTGCGAAAATGTTGGTTATGTGGGCTGTCTCCGTAACCATGTCCCCATTCATGGAGGTGATCTTAGTGATGATGTTGTGGGGGGCTTGGGCTTTTGAGAGATAGGCAAGGATCTTACCGTTTTTTCCCCCTTGATCAAATGTTCTTTGTGTAGCATAGAGCAGCTTTTTCTGTGTTAGCTTAATTCTGGTTTCTTCTAGTGCGGTTTGTGCCGCCCTAAAAGTCCGTAGGGTATCTGGGCCTGTATGGGCAATAAATTGTTCCTCTGCTTCCCTTAGTTTATTTTGTCTCTCCTCTAACTCCTCTTTTGCCTTTTTTCTGACCCCTGTGATTGCCGAGGTGAGAACACCCCTAAGAGTGGCTTTCCCAGCCTCCCACACTATATCAGTGGATGCAGTCCCAGGGTTTAACTCCCAAAACTCTTTTAGGGCACTGTCGTTGGCTTCTTTGACATTTTCATGCGTTAGCCACAAGGGGCTAAGTCGCCATAGTGTTTTTGTTGGGACCTGTAGGAGGTCTAATTGTACCATAATTGGTGAGTGATCAGAAATTGCCCTAGGTAAGTATTCCACTGAAGTCACTCTGGGGAGGAGGTCAGGGGAGGCGAAGGCTATGTCAATGCGGGATAGGGTGTTGTATGTGGCTGAGAAGCAGGAGTATGCCTTTTGGTCTGGATATTTCCAACGCCAGAGGTCAGTAAGGTTCATAGCCTGTGCCCATATCGGGAATTTGGGTGTAGGTTGGGGGCCTGGTGTCAATTTGTCTAAAGTAGGGTCTAGAATGGCATTGTAGTCTCCCATGAGGAGTATGGGGGCTGGCGGGAAGGTCATCAATTTATTCATCATATTATCTAACAAGTCCTGGTTAAATGGCGGAGGTATGTATACATTGGCCAAAGTAAGGGGTTGGTTAAATAGGACACATGATATCAGTATAAATCGCCCATAGTGATCAGTTATTAGGTCTAGTATCTCCATTGGGATGCCCTTACGAATTAAAACAGAGACACCTCTGGCATGGGAGGAGAAGGTGGCATGGTAAGCATGAGCCACCCATGGCCTCTTAAGTGCCATCAGCCTTTGGCCCACCAGGTGGGTTTCTTGTAATAGTAAGAGGTCAGGTACATATTTTTTAACATAGTCAAACATCAGTGCCCGTTTGAATTTGGAGTTTAGGCCCCTAATGTTCCAAGAAAGTAACTTAAGTGAACCCTTCATCTTGGGAATTAATTGGTATTAGTGGAGAGTAGGGCGAGTAGCTTATACCAGTGTCATATGATATTACGCCAGTGAACAAGAACATATAACAAATATCAACAAAGTCATAAAGAAACATAACCCCAAAGAGACCCATCCCACCCGACCTGACCTATAACTTGGCAGGTATTAATCCCTTAACCAAACTTGTGTGAGTTGTGCTCGTGGGGAGCGAATAGCTCACGTTGAGTATGAAGCAAAGTACATGTACACTTCTAATCGTTTTTAATGAGCATGTGCATATCAGATAATTCTTTTCTCTATATTTGGCATGTTTTAATAAAGTTTGTTTGAAAAAAAACTTCAAGAGGTCAGGCAGGAGGGGCTATGCGCACTTGGAAGATACGAGAGCTTGATAACGTCACCTCAGCAAAATGGCCGCCTGGTGAAATGCAATAAACAGAAACTAAGAATGTGGCGGTTCAGGCTGTACCAGGAGATTGGGGAAGAAAAACTAATGTGGTTCAGGTGGGGGGTTAAACGCCCTATGCGTTACAATTAAAATAAAAGTTAGCAGTGACTTCTCCTTTAAAAGAGGCCCAAAAGATGCCACCAGTAGCTTTCTATCTTCTTTTGTGCTGATTCACTGCACATGCTCTGTGCTGCTGTCAGTTACTGAGTGACTCACAATATACTGTATATTTAGGATATAAATGTCACAATATAAGGCTGATTAGTAACTAACACAGATGATTACCGCATGGCAGCACTGAAGCCAGTTCTATTAGCATCAGACTTTAATCATCAGCCCGTTATATGACAGACAAACATCATTTTCTTTGCTTGATAATTTCCGACAACCCCTAAGCTTAGCTTCTCTACAGCTGCTCAGGGTGCACTGAGCACTTGTAACAAAAGTGTCCAGTGTGGTCACCCCCTGTGACAAATTTAAAGGACTGGATTATTACTGCTATAGAGATGTTGAACCTTTAGGCTGGTTCATTAAATAAAATATGGCATGTTTATCCGTATTCATTTTTAGGGTTTAGTTCTCCTTTAAGAATGTAAAAAGATTTTGTAAGACAACCTGAATTAAAACGTTTTTAAAAGGTGGAACAGAAAGGGGCCCAGATACACAAATGACCCACCCTTTATATAATGGTGTGCAAAATTTGAGCCTTAGACCCTTTCTCTTCACCTGAAAATCACCATCCATGTCTTGAACTCCGAAAGGTGATGGAGTTCCAGCTACTGTATAGTCTTAAGAATCGAACGATATTCTAAATACACCATAGAAAAAACATAATATATTTTCTGTGTACTAAATGTTTACTTGCTTTTTAAATCCATTTATCAGCCATATTTAGTATTCTGAGTATTAAAGGATGTTACATTTTCATCAACTTTTACTCAACATTAGGCAGTTTTTAAAATTAACTTACTGGTGCCGCAGTATTTTGTTGTACACCTGGGGGCCAAATATCCAGAATTGATGTCTCAAATAGCTGAAGCAAATCATCATAAGCCTGCTGAAGTTCTTTGGCCATTGTGTCATACTCAAAGAGAATAAGCACTTTTAAAAGACTATGTACATCTCCTATTTAGGGAAAAAAAGCCAAATAAATACTATATTTAACATGAAATGGACATTAAATTAATCACTACATAGCCCAATGATAATATAGGCATGGGATATATTATCCAGAAACCTCTCTCTGAAATATGAGAATACTATTTTGCACTTTGCAGCTTTTTGAAGTAAAAATATTTTTTAAAATGGTTTCCTTTTTTTCTGTAACAATAAAGCAGTACCATGTACTTGATAATTAAGCGGCATAAATCCATACTGGTGGCAAAACAATCCTACTATAATTGGGATACTGATCCAAATAATGAAATTACCCCTTATCTGAAAAACTCCAGCCCCCAAGTATACAGACATTAGATGTCATAGCTGTACAAGCAATAGAATGAAATGCATAGCAAGCAGAATGAGTAGCATACCACTCCAACTAATGAAGTATAAGATCAAAGCATACAGTAAGGAGACTATATTAAATATATACTTCTTCTGGATCAACTAGCAGTTTGGCAAGGCTTTGATGATGTCATATTATTCTGCTTGGTATACCCACACGTTTTCAAATCTACATTTTAAGCACAGTCATGATTTAATGTGGATTTTCAAATCTAAAATGCTTCATTTATATGCTCCTGACACACATTCAAGATACATTAGAGTAATGCATGTTAAACTCACCAAAACACATTTACTTGTGGTTAAAAACTGCACATAAAATGTTATGGTATGCGCTGCAATTGATGCACATTCAAACCACTGTATTTAAAGGCTATTGCAAGCCAACTGTTATTTCACTTGTGCCTCTTACAGAAAAAAAGATAAAGAGGAATCACATACAATGACCTGATCTCTAAAAACCACATTTTATATGGGAGTCACATTTATTATAGCTTTTAATCTGTGTATTATTTGCATTTTTAATTACTCTAAAATATATCTGTTACCTCTTAATTTATCCACCATTTTAATGTTTTCTGCTAGAGCCTCAAGCAATGCTAAGTCTTCAAGTGGACTTCCTTCCTTCAGGCTGTGCTTCTTTCTTTCAGCTTTTCGACGGTTCTTTGAGGACCTCCTGCAAAAAATAAATAAAAGAATGTTGACTCCTAGGAGCAGATGCTCAGCCCCACATTCCGCATTAAGAAGGAAAAAAGCACTTGCACAGGGTCAACAGGTATGTGCTCTAAAGCAGGGCTGTGCTGAACCGGGCCACCTCTGCTCCCAATTACCGTACTTGTGATTCCAACTCCCTGATGCGTTACAAAGCCATGACAATAGCTATGCGAGGCCCAGGAAGATTTCTACTGATTATGACAAGGACCAAAGTACTTTATTAAACTATATGTAATAATAATAATAGTAAAGTGCATAATATAAAATTTAAGTAGCACTAGTAGAGCTGCACCCCCCATCTCCGGTCCTTGGAAAAATTGTCTTGCTTGAAACTGGTCCGTGGTGCAAAAAAGGTTGGGAACCACTGCTCTAAAGTGCTTGAATGTTACATTAGGTACCAATACTGGTCTACAAGCCCTGAAAAGTATAACTATGTGAAATATTATTAATATTATTAATTACATGAATCTTGAAAAGAACTTACGAAGAAATCCTTGAGTTGCTTTGAGAATATTTGCCACTCGCGTTACTTGCAGTCATAATACTGCTGGTTTCAGAGAAAAGGTCAGCTTCAGCACAACCAGTCATATCTTCATCTGGAGAAAATATGAAATCAAAATAAAATACTCATTTAAAGGATTACAATGAGAAAATTAAAAACTATGAAGTCTCTTCAGACTCTTCGTCATTGTGCCCAAATACTATATCTTACTCCACCAATAAGCATGTAAAACTTATCTAGAGATAATTAGAAAAAAAAGAAAACTTGAAAAAGGTTCAGCAGTGCTCATCTGGCTGTTAAAAATTGGTAAAAAATATATAAATACATAAAACTTTACACATATATAATATGTGATAATATGTAACAGTACATGTAGTATTTCACATAGAACTGTTCAATACCCCCAATGTGCTTGGTATGTCTCAAACAAATATGCAGAAATTATATGATCACTAATTTTAACAAAATACAGATCTAAATACATAGTAAGATTGGTTGAAAAAGGCACATGTTCATCAAGTTCAACCTTTTATGTATGCATAAAACCTGCCTAACTGCTAGTTGACCCAAAGGAAGGCATAAAAAAAAACCTCTTCTGAAGCTTCCCCATTTCCCAGAGGGAAAATCTGTAGCCAATTTGATAGGCTACATGCTGGTTCTTTACCCTTCTGCTATGAGCTTGGTTACATAAACAAGTAAGCAGAGGAGAAAAAAAAAAATTACTAAAGGTGCTCACTATAGCGCAGAGGGTCCCAAACTAGTAGGGTGTGTGCAAATTAGTAAAGCCTGTATGGACAGATATCCACACAGGATGTTTTTAGAGGTGGAGTTAAGACCTAAGGTTTCAAATCATATAATGGTAGTAAGACTACTAGCTTCTGAGAAAGTGGCAAGTAGCCAAGAAATTCATCAAGAGTGTGTTCCTGTGAGATGTTTATGTATTAACCCTCTCCATGTTGTTATGTAAATAAAACAGTCATTTTAGAAGTCCTGCTTGTGCTCCATGCATTTGGATTCTTTATTAGCTTATAATGCCTGTATTGCATGTAGAAGCAAATTCTAAGACGGAACACGACCTGTTGAGCATGCCCAACTTGTTGAATGTGAGTAATAGGCTGTCCCACCAGAGGGGCCAAAGTAAGAAATACATAGAAAAAGATTTTCTGTGTATTTCTAACACTAATATTGCATTCAATCACATCTCAGTAATATTTTCAGACATTTGTAATTACTTTTTTTATTTTTTAGATAGTGGCTAAATTTAATGTGAAACTGGAGTTTTAGGAATGAGAATTAGGGAAAGCCTAGATGTAAAACAACTGAAGATAAGCTGAGGATAAAACCCCAATACTTCAGCACACACATCCTCACATACAACTAAATTTGCAACCTAATATACTTTGTTGTAGAACTCATAATGACTACGCAACTAAACCAATAAACTTAATCAGGTATGTGAACTGAGTGTATCCATTTAATGAGGTGCCCAAGCTGCTCTTCACAAAGCCATAATAGCCATAATGCTTAGGAGACAGCCTTTCTGAAGCATAAGGTATTGCTCTGTTGTAGTACCCTTTTCTTTAATGCAAGCAATATAATATTTAATTGGTTGGAACAGCCTGTCCAAAGACGGTGTGCTTGTCTCTAAGGCTAATCAACACCACCTTTCTATTGATTAAAGGGGAACTATGGCAAAAATGAAAATCTAATATAAACTTTATCTCATGGAAATTTGAAACGGAATATGAACAATTAACAATTAAAAAAATTATTATAATCAATTCAAATTCTGTACTATTTCTGAAATAACCAAGTTACTCTTCGCTATCCCCCTCTCAGCATCTGATCCTCTTCATTCTCTCTTCGTGCAGGAGTTTTTTGATTGGCAGGTAGGTCTAATACATCATTTAGGGGGGCTCTTTTAGAGCTAACTCAAAAACTAATTCCAGCACAAGCAAAATCTAACAAAATTACTGACTCTGGCACAAATCTTGTATGTAATAGGACTATTTCTGTCAGATCCAGTTATTTTGAAAGAGTGAGCTGTAATACATCTTCCAGCTAAAGGGTGCAACTCCCCCAAAGGATGTATTAGACCTAGCAATCAAAATCCTACTTAAACTCCTGCATGAAGAGAAAAAGATACTGACAGAAACAGTACAGACTTTTTAACTGATTATATTTAGAAAGTTTCTAATTTCAGTGAGATATAGCCTATATTATATTTTTTTAATTTTTGCAATAGTTCTCCTTTATGCTAACACATTAAGTCAAGATGACTTCAAAATTATTTAGTTCAGAATTAAACAAATAACTGCATTTGTAGCTATTACCCAGCAAACCTTGGCGGGCTTTCTCCTTCATTTCTCGTACCACAGAAAGGCGCTCCTTGTGGCGAGTAAATGTGGTTTTCTGGTTTTCAAAGAGTATCATGTGATTTCTTTGAGCTGTGTAAGAAAGATAGAGCATAAAAATATAGAAATTATGTGTAATACTTCAAATACAAAATAATTCTTACAGCATTAGATCAGAGGTTCCAAAAGGGAGCTCAGTAAGAAAGTCAAGATGAATATGATTCACCAGCATACATTTTGTGAATGCTAAAGGGTTAAGAATATTCACAAAACACTGTAGCAAAGAATAATAATTTTATGTATATTTAAGTTTGTTCTGAACTACACGGACCAGACTACAGACGGTGCAACTTGCTTTATAAGAAAAAAAACAAACAATCACCAACCTAATGATAGTCATAAATAATGTTCTCACCATCTAAGAGTGCTGGTTTTAAATTTGTTTCCAGTATATCAAGGCGCTTGTATTTGTAGATCTTCATGTTAAAAAAAAAAAAAATACATTTAGCACTATGTATATCAGGGCTTAAAAGACTATACCACCAAACAATGTAGGTCTCTATAAAAATATATTGCATAAACAAGCTCATATGTAAAACCCTGCTTCATCTAAATAAACCATTTTCATAAAAATATACTTTGTGCTATGGGTGGGTTATCCTAAATAGAAAATTGTAATTTTAGGAAATAAGGGCCGCCTCCTGGGATCATAGGATTCACAGTGCACACAAACAAGCCAAGGCACGCCATACATGCTAGGTAACATCAGCCAATTAATGGACAGAGTTCTATCTTTTGCTTTCACACTTTTCCTGTTACAGTTAGAGCTGCATTATTTCTGGTCAGGTGATCTCTGAGGGAACACCCAGCCCATCACTAAATGGTGGCTGAAGGGAAAGGATGTAAAAGGGCAATATTTACTGATATATATACTCCAGTTTGGTGAGATTCTTTAATAGGTCACTTAACATAATATAAACTATATGTTAACTATTTATTGTGGGGGTATAGTTTTCCTTTAAATGTCCTTTCAAATAATCATTAATTTTAAGAAACTCTCATAAATGTCATACCAAGCGCAAAGCCTCTTCCCAGTGTGCACCATCTAATAATAACAGTATTGCTTCTTCATAGTCCTAGAATAAAATTAATACCAAAATCAGTACAAAACATACTATAGGTTTAGCAAGTACCAACAGTTAACAGCCTAACAAACAGTCTTTCCCTCCCTGCAAAACTCAGACACCCTTGCTGTCAATGGATGCAGCAAGTCACATACAGTTTCTGCAACACTACTTGTAAAACTAAAAGTGGCCATACGTTAAGATTTTTTTCTCCCTAACAACCAATTTATTTACCAATATTAATATGAATGGTTCATTAACATTTACTACACTACTGCTTGACATGCGCCAAAGCTTCTCGTGTTACATATTGTGGTTTCTCTGGCAGCTCCTTGCCAGTCCAAACTGCAATGTACAGACTACTGCTTGTCACTATGCACACAGAGCAGATTTCCCATTGAAAAAGCCATTCCATGTACACAGACAACCATTTTCCATTAAAATGAGAAGGTAGGGGGTAAAAAAGTGAAAGAAAACTGTTACCTCAGCATATTGCTCTAGAAGTACAGCTGCATCTGCTTGCTTCCTCTGCTCCAAAAGTTTACCTAAAGTAAAATAAGTGAAAGAGAAAAAAGCACATGAAACGCAGGATGGATCAACTAGACATTAAAGATGTAGTTGATCTTTCAGCTAATAATGAGGGGTGTATTAATTAACACTGAAAACATTCATCACCTGTGATTGTTTCCCATAACAACCAATAAGCAATTAGATTTGAACAATCACCTACATGTTAAAAAACAAAAACAGATCTGATTGGTGGTATGGGAAACCTGTGATGTTTGTCTCCAATGTTAATAAAATTGTCCCTTAGTATGTTATAAAATGTCCAGTTTTTATTGTTTTTTTTTTTTCTTTTAATCATTTTCTTTCCTCTTCTGACTCTTTCCTGCTTTTGATCTGGCAGCCAAAAACTATTGCTCATTGAAGCTACCCTCTCCAACCCCCTCTCCAAGTATATTTCAATAACTCACCAGCAACAGTTCTAGCTAGGGCAGCTATTTTTTCCCCAGAGTATTCCAGTTGAGATGCCATACACATTACCTGATGCCAGTTGCTACTTGCAACAAAAGCATCAAGTGCCTTCTCAGTGCTATCACAGCGGGCATATATCAAGCCTGCTAGTTCATACTGCTGTTTAGAAACAAGATGATCCCCATAAGCAGCATTAATGGCCTATAAAGTAAAACCAAACAGAGTTAGAATAACAGTTTGCAAGAACATATTGTCATTATATTTAGATCACCTTCACAGCATTAATAAAATTAGGAAGGTTATATTTGCACATCTAAGGGCCCGATTCACTAAAGGTCATTAACACTTAACGCATAGTTTTATGTGTTAAAATGTGTTCGTTAATTAACTAACGATTCATCAGTAACAGTAATTTCGCATGTGTTACTACTCATATCACATGCGTAAAAATCTCAATTATCACAAAGCGTTTTATTACCATAGCATTGTGATAATTATCTAATAGAAATAATAAAATATGTCATCGCAACATAAATAACGACAATAAAATCGCTTAATTCAGAAAAGTGTCCTTTTTGTGAATAAATCGTTAATTCTCCAAATATAAGAAGTGATAATATTTTTAACACATACTAAAACTAACACTAACTAACACTTCCGAGTGTAGTGAATTGGCCCCTAAATGTTTTGTGAAAGACATAAAAAACTAAGGCTAAGGGGTATATTTATGAATGAAGAGCTGCAGTGGTGGCAAGGATGGGTGAATGGAGAGGCAGAGAGGAGTAGCCAAGCAGGGAGCGGAGAGCAGAAGCATTGGCGGGGACAGTGATTAGGCAAAAAAAAAGCTAAAATGGGAATGGGGAAGAGGCTTAGCTTGGACACCTTTGTGCAGTGGCCCAGCTTTTAAAATAATTCATTTCACCAGTACAAGCAATGTACCTAGAAGGTTCTGCAGCCTGAAATATGCATGCAAGTTATCAATTGCAAACATGATTAAATCTATGGACAACGAAACACAGGAAGTTTGCCCATGACTTTTTTTCCTTTCTTGCCAGCACAATTTGATTTTCAGAGAGAGTGATGAAGACGACTTAAGGTACAGACTTGGTGTGTGTCATTGCCCTAAAAATCTATTATATTTTCTTAAAATCTGTCATAGATGAAACTCACACATATACACAATTATAAAACATAGTAATATAGTACATGAGACTGAAAATGGCACTTGTCCATCAGGTTCAACCTGCCTAACTAAAGCCTTTATTTATATATAAAGCCAATTTTCTCAGAGAAGGAAAAAATCCTTCCTGACTAGGGACTGTTTATGTATATAGTATTACTTTGGTTGCAGTCGGTACAAGGTATTTATAAATAGATCTAGCTTTGTGTCACGGGGCCTATGCTCACAGTGAAGGGGTCTGTGAATTCCAACAGCCAATGGAGGCCAACTGTATTGACTGGCCAATCAGAGGAGCTCAAGAAAAAAAACAAGAAAAGGCACCAAAATGACGTTACAAAACAGCGCAGTGCATCATAATTACTCCACAGTATTCATTTCAACCACTAGATGTCACTCTTTTATCTTAATATGATGCCACTTTGTGAATTGATAATTAGTAACACTTGCTAAGAAGTATATAATTCACAAAGTGCCATGATATTAAGATAAGAAAGTGACATCTAGTGGTTGAAATGAATACTGTGGACTAATTATGATGCACTGCACTGTTTTGTAATGTCATTTTGGCGCCTTTTCTTGCACGTATGTACTTATTTAAACACTTGACTTTTACTGTATGTTATTCTTGATAAAGGTCTCTGTGTGTGACCGAAACGTTGGAATTTTCAGCACGCTGGTGGAATAAAAAGCACAATTGTGGTCCTATATACACCTACCTTATATTCAACAGTTCCATGCTGATAAAGTTCTAAGGCTTCAGTATATAAATTTTGATCTTTAACCAAGTTCAAGAACTCAGCGAAATAACCTGATCCTGTCAAAGTACAAATGATAAATTACTGAAATTTAAAAACTTACAGTAACAGTACAGTATATTCAGTAAGAAACAAATAACATGCAAACCGTCTCAATTCTTACCTCTTCCACAAACCTCTTCCATGACAACTAAATACAGTGATTGTGTGTTATGGACACACAGGTATAAAGGGTGGACAGCAACATGAATACAATTCAGCTTCAATGCAAATAATTAAAAAACATTTTTTGGAGCGGGGAGAGGGAGAGAGGAGCAAGCAGCTCATGCTCAAGCCTGAGCCCTGGAGGTTTGAGCTAAGAGGAGGAAGTCTGATGCAGAAACTTATGTATGCAGAATAGAAGGAAATAAATGTAATGTTTCTTTTCACAGAGAACTCCGTGCAGCAGAGTACAGCAAGTGGTTATGGCTGTATTTACATACACCTTTCTGATGAAGCTTAGTTTTCAGCTTTCTCTCTTTTAAAAGCAAATGCTATTGCACACTGTATCCATGTATATCCATATCAAATGTTTTTTCTATTTGGGTTTACAGCCATTTTACAGTACCTTTGGACAACCCTTAACATTATTTTCACATTTGCAAACTATATATAGGATACATAGTATACATACTACCTGGTACTTGATACCGGATCAACATTTTTTTTTCCATATGGGCAGGTGTTCAGCTTTAAAACAGTTTACTGAAGAGTATTAAACAGGCAATAAAAAAACAAATATACCTACCACATTTGCTAAGATTTCTAAGTGCTTTTCTGTATCTTTTTAAATGTTTGTCAATGGTGTATCTCTGATAATTAATTTCCATTTTCTTCAGCTTGTTCAAAAATGGAAGATACTCTTTGGGATCCTAAGATAGAGGACAAAAGAGTCTTTATGTGCATTCTAAGAAGACACATTTCTTAGCCTCAAACATCCATTCTATAGTACACCTTTCATATATCAAGGTAAAAAAGTTATTATTAGAATTCTAAAATCCATTTCAACCACTCTGTGCCTGTTTGTAAAGAGCTGATGTAATGTAAATAATCACAATAACTTAAGGAAAAATATAATCATGCAAAGGCCACTGTGGATATTCTGCAACTGCACCATTTTTTTTTTTTTTAATTTCGTTTGTCGTCATTGCTGGTATTCAGTGTACACCCTATTATTTAGAAGCAAGTGAGCTGCACCCATTGATGCAGGGCACTGAGAGAACTATGGATCGGCTGGTCTAGAGGGGTGGCAGTACCTCCAAGGTTTTGCTACATCAATAGGCGCGGCAGTGCTAAATTCAGAACAGGAATGCAGTGGTACGAACAAACTGTATAGAAGGAATGCATTTTGACGCAAGTACCTTTATTACATAAATAAGTTAATATATCTACTCATATCAAGACAAATAAAGAGTGTGTTTCCAGCAGCAAAACCCATTAAATATTGGTATAGGGCAGAGGTCCCCAACCTTTCTTACTCGTGAGCCACAGTCAAATGTAAAAAGCCTTGGAGAGCAACACAAGCATCATAAAAGTTCATGGAAGTGCCAAATAAGGGCTAAGATTTGCTATTAGGTAGCCTCTATGTACACTATCAGCTTACAGGAGGCTTTATTTGGTAGTAAATCTTGTTTTTATTCAACCAAAACCTTCTATTTATACTACTGTTAAACAAAGCATATTTATGCACAATATTAAAATAGAACAGACCTTCTGTGATTTTTCTGCCACCATCACAACTAGATCAAAATCATATGTCCCCAGGGAATAATCATAAAGTTCATTTACATCAACCAAGAACAGTAAGTACTTCAAGGCTTCATCAGCACTGACAACTGTAGTTGAAGGGCTCTCTAAGGGGGGAAAAAAAGCATAAAATTATTTAGTACAAATAATCAAATACTTTAATACAGCACCAGTTCAACAGCTAAATGATACTATTTACAAACACATTTTTGCTCTTTATCTACATGGCTATAATTTACTAAGTAGTAAATTATAAACTGGAACTTCATAGCAAAAAGGCACATTGCGCTGACCCCTAAACATCTTCAAATGATAAACAGTAGTGTTAAGAGAGTGTGAGCACATAATTTATAAATATATGAAAATAGATCTTTAGCTTAGTGAGTTTTGCATGCACTGTCTTATTGTCCTTTAACATATTCATATGAGTGAGAATCTAGTGGTGTCTATTTTACTGTCTTTATGAATGTGGCCATACTCCCAACCATGCCTGCATTATATTTTAGAAAAAGTTTACTAGCCACAACTTTCCCTTTTATGTTTATACAGGAACAGTGGGCAGGTCCTTTTTTCAGCCAGATGATCTCTCAGGTGTCCAATTACAGTGAACCTTTTTGGTTTCTAACCTAGGTAAAAGCAAGTTCAGTCCCTACTTGCTATCCATTAGAAATAGTGGAATTTTTAACAAATTAGATGAAAGTGAGTATAAGACTGGCCTGTTAATTGATGATTTTGAAATACAGTAGAACCCCGAATTTACGTCCCCGGATTATAAGTTTTCCTGCCATTTTGTTGTGGTCCCACCAATTTGTATTCATTCTTATGGGCTCTCTTCCCGGGATTTACGTTTTTATTTCCCGCATTTTGCGCTGTTTTTTACATTCCTCTTCCTAGCAAATCGCTTCATTTATAGCTAAAAAGGGCACTTACTTTAGGAACTAAAGTTTCCCCATCGCTTGCGATCGCGGGCGCCATCTTGGGAAGGTCACTTGCGGCTGGTAATGCATACTGCACAAGCACAGGGGGAATTTATGACTGCTCCACAAAAACGGCAGTCCTTCATTAGAGGTTACAAGCAAGGTACCGATTTACGGATCCTCTTAAAAATGCTACAGATTTTTGTTTTAAAAGCAAGAAGTCAAAGCCTCTGTGTCAGAGGTGAACGCTCTTGGAGTGGAGGGGGGGGGGGGAAGGGGTCCTCTGTGTCAGTGTCCTGTGGCAATGGGGTGTCAGCGGTGAATGCTCTTGGGGTGGAGGGGGGGGGAAGGGGTCCTCTGTGTCAGTGTTTAAAAAACACTAATTCTCATGGCCAGTGTAAATGTGAGTTGCAAATGTGTAGTGAAGTACTTTGCAATACTGTACTACTATACAATGTACTGTATGTTTAAACTTGAAATAACTCAGTAAAGTAACTATGTTGCAAATAAAAAATGGTTTCAACTATACAAACACTTACTGTTCAGGTTATTGGGAACAGCACATTTTTAATAGCATTTTTAACAAAATGTATTCATGTCCCTTAAGATATTGAAATGAGTGTGGAGGATATTTATTTTTCTCAGTCTTCCTGCTATTTAATGGCTATTCATGGCAGCTACTAATCATTTACCCCTGATCTTACACTTTTTGCCTGAGCACCCTTTTAAGCTGAGCACCCATTCACTGTTTTGGGCTCTAAGCGGAGGCAGGCCCACAGCTGGGGAACAGTCTTAGCTGCAAATCTCTACAGTCACATACAGCCAAATACGTCCTTACACTATACAGTGCAAATGCGCTGCTAGTACAATACACCAAAATCCAGGATTTTTGTAGGGATTCTGAAATCTCAGCACTTTCGTCTATTCTTAAAGAAAAGTTGTAAGGTATGGTTGAGCTGTATACTCTAATATCACCTCAGGCCCTGTCTTTAGTTTTACTCAGGTGTTAACTGAAGGGGAACATTTAGAGACATTCACCCCTACATGAAAAAAAAAGCACTAAGTTGCCAGGTACCCATAGCAACCAATAAGATGTTTGCTTTTAAACAGGTGACCAGTAGATACTACCTGCTGATTGGTCACTATTGGTTTCTGCACCTGCGTAAGCTTAGTACCTTTTATTATATAAGCCCATTTGAGTTTTGAGTCTGTGTTTCAAAACCAGCAACAAGAAGAGCATTGTGGGTAGTAGAAAGCAGGGAAACAACATGAGCCCTAAGCTCAAATCTATTAGCTCTCACCACATCACTATACAGACCTAGCATGACCTGTACAGCAACACCTGCTTGTCTCCTATGCTGGACACTTTTGTGCCACTGGAATGAACTGGCAATATTTAAAATATTCGTCCCTCAACCCTATCATATTTTCTAGGTAGAATAAATACAAACATGGCATACACATGAAAGTACACAATTCCAAATGTAGTTATTTCAGATTAAAATGCTTCAAATATTTTTTACCTCTTAGCTCATGAACCTTTTGGAGTGCTATTTCCAACTCTGGTTTTGTTTTCCGGACATAAGATGTGAGAATTGATAAGCAAAATCTAGAATAAATGAATTGACAAGTATATGAGTATGAAGGCTACATTTCTTTGCACATGTTGCACATGCCGTCATATGAAAAAAGAGGATGATATTAGCCTGTTTTATGATGTCTGAAGCCAGGGCCATAGGATTCTATATTTAAGAAAGAGTAAAGTCATCATCATTGTCTGGCTTTCAACATCACCATTACCAGTGGTGTATCTTCAATGTGCTGGGCCCTCTGCCTGTTTGCTGGCAAAAGATTAAAGCAGCTGGGGAGGGGGAACTAAGATATAGCAGACCCTGCAATGCAGGCCACTTGCATCCCAGTCCACCTTCTCATCAAATGTTATACAGGTATAGGACTCCTTATCCAGAAACCAGTTATTCAGAAAGCTCTGAATTATGGGAATCTCCCATTAGCATTAAATAATCTACCATTATTTAATGTTAACGATTTTTTAGTAGACAAAGTATGAAGATCCAAATTACGAAAAGACCACTTATGAAGAAAACCCTAGATCCCGAGCATTCTGGATAACAGGTCCCATACCTGTACTACCTCAGAAGACTGAAAAGATGTGACTTAACAAATAAGCAATTAATGCATTCTACATGTCAGCCACTGAAAATATTTTGACAGGACACATGTCTGTCTGGTAGCCCACTACAAAAGCAAACTCAATGACGATAAAATCTACTCCACTCATAACCATTTCACATAAAGAGCATAAACTAAAGAGAAAACCCTGAATTTTTCTGAACAAAAAGGAACAGGTTCAGAAACAGTTTCTTCCCCAGAACATCAAAAAAAATGAAAACTGCTGTGGTTCAATAACCAAATGAGAGACACAGATCACATTGTAATATGCACTGGATACACACCAACACCTATAAAAATCCATACTGCCATGCTTGCATGATGACATTTATGACCCCTTTATTAACAAACGCCCATCATACTGGTAATGTGAATACATTAATATTTAACCATTTATTGGACTGTTGTGCTGCTTATACAATGTTATTCTGATGTTATTTTATTCTTGTTTATCAATATACTTATATTATATCTTTGTTAACTGTGCAATCCCCAATTCCAGAAATTGGCCAGACTTTAATGTGGTTCTAGGGTGAGCTGTTAAGGAACACACATACATTAATTCATCTGGCATTCTGGTTACTAACACTTATTCTAAACACTCAAGGAAAGAAAAAAAATGCTAAAACATATCAGTGGGTACACTTTACATACTTCTGAGGATCCAGTTTTTCCATGGCTGTCCTCACAGCATCACAAATGATGTCAACTTTTTTAGCCTTAGCTCCTTGAGAAGACTGCATAGTGATAAGAGAAGCTGTTGCATACATAGTCTTTGTTACATCTTCATCTCTGTTGATGGATTAATAAAGAAGCCATGTCACATTATTAAAGGGGATATATACCATAATTTTTTCCAATGCACTAAACCATGTAAAATAATGTAAAATAGAAGGAAGTGCTTTTATTTTAATACCTTTGGGTTCAACTATGTCCATAACTGCTTGAAAACTGTGCTCTACCCAGACCTTATGCCAGATTCCGGTTTAGACTCTTCAAGTATGTGCCTGGGGCCCCCAGGCCCTGACAGCTACCCCCCCCCCCCCTACTACTTCCTGTGGGAGACTGAAGCAACACTCCCATGTCTCATTTGGCTCTGGCTTCTAACTGGAGAGGTTGTGTATACGGCTCTCATATAATGACAGTTTTAGGAGGAAAAAAGCTTTCAAAACTTCTTTCTTTCTGCATCATTTCACATTTTGAGGGAGGATGAATATTATAACTGAATATGAACTTTATATAAAATGTCTCCTTTAAGCATCTCTATAGCCACATGGCAGTTCTACACGTCCATCCAATACAACATATTAATAGTGTTTTGACCCAGGTATCTGTGCAGAATTCTTAACAGTACTGTTTGCCTAATCTTTCATGGATGGCTTCATTTAAGAAAAAAAAAGTTTAAATTTTGCATACCAGTCCTTAAATAGACAAAAAATAAACTTGTTTATGTGCTAAAAAGCAATATACAATCTTTAATTATGTAGAATAGTGAGTATACAATTTGTGTTTCTCTCAGGGAGAACCATGGTGATCAAAATGCCCTTGATAACATGTCATCATTTTGATAAAAATTGCTTGTCAAATCTAAATTGAGCATTCCCAAGCTGTCTGTTAGCAATAATGTCTGCCATAGGAAGAGCCAAAAGTGCTTTGACCACTGTAGTGTTTGGCCCCTGAAAGCATTGCGGTAGTCAAGATGTCCCATAGGTCTTGGTTATTTTTGTATGTGTCCAGATAAATGATATCAATCTTTGTCAGCCATAGTGCTGACTGAGACTCTAGATATCTATAAAAGCACTTAGAAGGTAGCCATACATCTAATGGTCTGTCCTTTTTTAAGGTCACCACATGAGCATATCTTTGCACAATTTTAGCATCTATATGATGAGTTTAATTAGAGTAATCAATTTCTTTGGCCCCAGGCCATGTTCAGATTCTACCAGGAAAATATGAAGACCCACTGTGAGAGTAATTTATCTATGGCCCGATTAGTTCTACACCAAATAGGATCTCCAAGCAAGCTTTATAGGTGTCTGTCTAAACCCCAACCTGGTATGGGTACAGGAAAAAAATGCAAAAACAACCAGTAGTTAAACCACCGATGATACACATAATTATATGTAGAAAAAAAATGCCCAGAATAACAATTAAGTATGGCTTTATAAACAGCTTGGGGTTTTGTTTTTTTTTATAATTCTTTCTTTATTGATTTTCAAGGTTTTTTGGGGCATAGAGACTTCAGTCTTTATGTGGCCACCTGGGCCAACTTTTCAAGTCATCCAAAGATCTACCCATATGTGGAACTCTTTGATAGTGCCTGATGTGGATGGTCAAACTGTGCCCCCATGTTCAGATAAACCAAGTAGCAAAATAGATGCAGAGGTTAGGTGATGCCACTGTTACTTCTGGGTTGGACCGCTGAATCTGTCCAGAAGGGCAGTCTGTGATCAGATTGGATAGCACAATCGTCAAAGCTATTTCCTGAGGAAGCCCAGTATAAGCTAATGTCAGCTAAGGTGTCTGACATTTTTGTTATCATTCAGCTCTTCTGTAAATCCACAAGTTAACAGTGATGATTTTCTAATTCAAATGAAGATCAAATCATTCTAGAAATAATATTTTTGTATAGCTCTTTTTAAATGCAAGATTTGTAAAACTAACTTACTTTATCTCTGTCAAAAACAAATTGATGTAATTTACAGAGCCTATCTGTGTTATGAAAAGATCCACATTGTCCAAAAATGCCTACAAGAAATCAAAAAATAGGTTGTAAGAAATGATGTCCATACAGACTCTTTATATCTAATCTGTAAGAATATAGTAAAAGAATACCTTTGGATTGTGGTCATAAAGTAAATTGAGGTTGATTCTGAGTTTACGCATACATTCAAAGGCTTCTTTAAATAAAAGGCTGTAACAAAATTACAAGAGCTTTATGATTTAACATACATTAAACATGTTTAACACATAAAACAAAATATACATATTTGTAGCAGAACAGTCTTTGATCTAGAAAGAGTAAGAGTGCTGTTGGCACTAATTACACAAAGCATAATAAAAACAACAGCTATATTAACCAGTGGCTTAAAAACTTAAATGGCACCACATCAACATTTTCCCCCATCAGAGGTGCAGGCAAATAGACCCCACATTCCAGTTGAGAAAACAATGATAAAAGAAAATAATAATAATAAAATGCCCCCTTTAGCACTAAGCTACCAGCACCAGAAGGGAGCTCTGCAGCTACAGTGAGTGAAACATATTATTGATGATAGGTGCCTTTTAAACTCTAATTGGAAAATAATGTTTGATCTAGATAAAGGAGCTGATTAAATGGGGTCCAAATAAAACCAAAAGTAGGGGGCTCTAACAAGCAAGTTGTTCAAAAGACTATTATTTTTATAATGCCATTATTGCATAGTCACCCACCTGTCGAGCCACTTCCGAATCTGAGCCAACACCAGTGCTCGATGGTGTACGGTTTCCAAATTTCCCCTAGGCATCTAAATATAGGAATATCCATGGACATTAAAATTTATTTACTTATAATTAAGAATAGGAATTTTTATAAAGATTTTCCACTAATTAAACAAGTCAGCTTTATTAACTTCAAACAGTGCTGACTATATAACAACATCAATATCCTGTAAATAGGCTTATAAATTAATCTTAATAATAAGTGCGTAGTGATATAATGTTGCTTGACTCACTAAAGCACGTGTATTATAAATAATAGTATAACTGCTGTATATTCTAAAATATGAGGATATTAGAAGTCACCTTAGAGTTCTATGACCTGTATAAATAGGAACTCCTAATATACTTATATAATTACAATAGGGGCTACATTATTTCCTATAAAATCTGCCCCACAAATTTGTGGTAAACCCATTGAAAAGAAGACACTGAACTTCATGGCATATGCCATTTCTATACCTTCGCCTGACCCCACTCACCCCTGGGAAACAAAGCTGAATGCTGCAAGGAAGCACTGAGAAGCCTGGGAATCTAGCATCTCTTAGAAAATGAGTCATGGGTTATCTGGTTAGTGATAACATGGGTATGCCATGTAAAGCTGAAAAAACTTGGTACATACAACAGGGCTTTGGCTTTGCTTAATGGTCAAGTACTTGTCCCAGGGCACATGGAAAGAAATAAAAATAGACATCTGGTGACATGTACCAGCTCTAAAGGATAGATGGGGAAAAGAATTAGGGGCTTTTAACATGATATGTAAGTTCACAGCAAATCATTTATGTGCCGTTGTGTGTGCCATTAGCCATAAATGACAGACAAAATTGCTTTCAAATTGTTAATATGGGTTTAACATACCTTATTAGCTATAACATTCCCTTACTTGAAATGAAACACAGAATATTCCAAACCAGTTCTCAATATGTGGGATATAACACTTATCACCTCTAAAAACCTCTGCAATCATTAGAAACATGATATATATTACCTGTAAGATAAGCTTTGTGTCAAATGGCACTACTGTGACAATTCGAGATCCTCTTTCCACTTTGCGAATGGTTTCATCATTTGGGTTACTTGTGCTGTTAAGCTGTGCTTCCAGTGCTATAAAAGTAGGCAAAAAAAAGGTACAGACAAGTCATTTAAAGGACAAGGAAAGGCAAAGTCACTTGGGTGTGCCAAAATGTTAAGTACCCCCAAGTGACTTAAATCGCCTACCTTTTACCCCAGGCTGGTGTCCCTGTTTGGAGAGAACAGCACCAGCCCGGGGTAGCTGCAGCGTTTCCTCCTTCCTGCTTCGCATGCGCGCACATGTGCAGTAGAGTGAAAAAGCTGAACTTTAACAGAGAAGTCGGCTTCTCACTCTACTGCGCATGCGCCGGACATGGGGTCCCAGCAAAACGAAGCAAGAAGGAGGAAGCGCTTGCTACAGGTACCCCGGGCTGGTGCTGTTTTCTCCTAACAGGGGCACCAGTACAAGGTAAGTGATTAAAGTCACTTGGGGGGTGCCTAACATTTTGGCACCCCCAAGTGACTTTGCCTTTCCTTCTCCTTTAAAGTAATTAAAATATAATGTACCGTTGCCCTGCACTAGTAGAATTTGCATGTTTGCTTCAGGAACATTACTATAGTTTACATAAACAAGCTGCTTTGTAGCCATGGTGGTAGCTATTCAGTATGAAAAAGGATCAGGTTAAATAGCAAATAAGATCTGTAGATTATAATGGTGATCTACACAGTTTATCTGTAATCTGCTATGTAACCTGTGCCATTTAGCCCTATATAAACTGCCCCATGGCTACACAGCAGCGTGTCTGAGGCATACACACCAATTTTACCACTGAAGTGCAACACTACATTATATACTAAGTCCTTAAAAACATTTTCATTTTTTGGTGTTACTGGTCCTTTACTAGGAGCTGGTATATATACAGTGGTGTGAAAAACTATTTGCCCCCTTCCTGATTTCTTATTCTTTTGCATGTTTGTCACATAAAATGTTTCTGATCATCAAACACATTTAACTATTAGTCAAAGATAACACAAGTAAACACAAAATGCAGTTTTTAAATTAGGGTTTTTATTATTTAGGGAGAAAAAAAATCCAAACCTACATGGCCCTGTGTGAAAAAGTAATTGCCCCCTGAACCTAATAACTGGTTGGGCCACCCTTAGCAGCAATAACTGCAATCAAGTGTTTGCGATAACTTGCAACGAGTCTTTTACAGCGCTCTGGAGGAATTTTGGCCCACTCATCTTTGTAGAATTGTTGTAATTCAGCTTTATTTGAGGGTTTTCTAGCATGAACCGCCTTTTTAAGGTCATGCCACAACATCTCAATAGGATTCAGGTCAGGACTTTGACTAGACCACTCCAAAGTCTTCATTTTGTTTTTCTTCAGCCATTCAGAGGTGGATTTGCTAGTGTGTTTTGGGTCATTGTCCTGCTGCAGCACCCAAGATCGTTCAGCTTGAGTTGTCGAACAGATGGCCGGACATTCTCCTTCAGGATTTTTTGGTAGACAGTAGAATTCATGGTTCCA
Organism: Xenopus tropicalis; assembly: GCF_000004195.4. NCBI lineage: Eukaryota > Metazoa > Chordata > Amphibia > Anura > Pipidae > Xenopus > Xenopus tropicalis. Next base: position 94,503,136 of record NC_030677.2, read on the forward strand.
TCTATCACAGCAAGCCTTCCAGGTCCTGAAGCAGCAAATCAACCCCAGACCATCACACTACCACCACCATATTTTACTGTTGGTATGATGTTCTTTTTCTGAAATGCTGTGTTACTTTTACGCCAGATGTAACGGAACACGCACCTTCCAAAAAGTTCAACTTTTGTCTCGTCGGTCCACAAGGTATTTTCCCAAAAGTCTTGCCAATCATTGAGATGTTTTTTAGCAAAATTGAGACGAGCCTTAATGTTCTTTTTGCTTAAAAGTGGTTTGCACCTTGGAAATCTGCCATGCAGGCCGTTTTTGCCCAGTCTCTTTCTTATGGTGGAGTCGTGAACACTGACCTTAATTGAGGCAAGTGAGGCCTGCAGTTCTTTAGATGTTGTCCTGGGGTCTTTTGTGGCCTCTCGGATGAGTTGTCTCTGCGCTCTTGGGGTAATTTTGGTCGGCCGGCCACTCCTGGGAAGGTTCACCACTGTTCCATGTTTTTGCCATTTGTGGATAATGGCTCTCACTGTGGTTCGCTGGAGTCCCAAAGCTTTAGAAATGGCTTTATAACCGTTACCAGACTGATAGATCTCAATTACTTTTGTTCTCATTTGTTCCTCAATTTCTTTGGATCTTGGCATGATGTCTAGCTTTTGAGGTGCTTTTGGTCTACTTCTCTGTGTCAGGTAGCTCCTATTTAAGTGATTTCTTGATTGAAACAGGTGTGGCAGTAATCAGGCCTGGGGGTGACTACAGAAATTGAACTCAGGTGTGATAAACCACAGTTAAGTTATTTTTTAACAAGGGGGGCAATCACTTTTTCACACAGGGCCATGTAGATTTGGAGTTTTTTTTCTCCCTCAATAACGTAAACCTTCATTTAAAAACTGCATTTTGTGTTCAATTATGTTATCTTTGACTAATAGTTAACGGTTTTTGATGAGCAGAAACATTTAAGTGTGACAAACATGCAAAAGAATAAGAAATCAGGAAGGGGGCAAATACACCACTGTACATGTTTAGGAGCTTTATTCGGTTCTAGTATACCCTATGCATATAACAAGCACGGCTGATTCCCTGCTCAAACTCAGCGCCTTTCTTAGCCAGACTCTAATAAGTCAACCATAAAGTCTTGTTCTTCTTTTCAGCTTAATTTTTTTAACAAGTCATGGAAATAAGTTATTAAACCAATCTCTCTGTATGTAGAAATATACTATCTGTTAATAGTTCTATAAAATTTTAGGGTCTCATAAATGTACCTTTTAGTGAAGTGTCTTGAAGCGACACACATCTACATGTATGTGAGTGGGTTGTTAATAGAAGAAACTCCTTATACAGGTGAAATGAAGTGATATTGCTTGCAACCTGTAGTACAAAGAAAAAAGTCATAGTGCTGACAAAAAAACAGCTGATCACAAAATGTACAAAAACAAACTCACCTCTGAACTATTGATAAAGAGGCGTGATCTCTCCGTCAAACCTATTACCACTTCCTGCAAGCAATGCATATAGTGTCAGTTTTGTTTTCTTGGGGTTTTGCACAACATTTAATATCCCAACCCACTTTAACACAGTAGCAATATACAAAGTCTCTGCAGATACTGGAAGCAAAACAATATATGAACATATTCTATGACTTGTCATTTCAGGACACTTTTAAAGCACCATTCTATTGTTAATGATCTTAAGATTCATGGTCAGTCTTGGTTTGCCCAGTCACTCAGGATTTGTCTGAATCCAAACCCTAGAAAAATGATGGTATTCAACCTAAACCCAAACAAAAACATTTATATTTGTTATCTTTTAATTAGGGAAAGATTCAATCAACACAGAATTTGCATATGTAAATCAGGAAAAGGAAAGGTTAAGAGAACCACTTGAGCAGCACAATGACAGAAGTCACATTATTTTAAAGATTCGGTTCTGCCAGGAGCATGAATTCGGCCAGATCCCAATCCTGCTGAAAAGGACAGAATCTTGGTTGAATCCTGGATTCAGTGCATCCCTATTTTAAATAGAGATGAGCTTTGTATAAATAACTAAAGAGTTAGGAACATGCTTCATAATCCAACTGTAACATGGCTTTAAGACATTTATTAAATCCATCGATGGGACAAGGTAAATTCTCCTTTTCTAGTACTATATTCATAATCCCATATAGAAAGACATGTATAATTTCCTGTCAGATGATCATCCAAGGAAGCACACAGACCATCACAAAATGGTGGCTCAAAAAGAAAATATTTGCCAATACTTATATGTCAATTTGTTATGATTCTTTAATAGGTCGCTTAATAATATTTGCGGGATAAGTATTTCTTCTGAACGTAAATATAATGTCCTGTTGTGCTGCACTATTAAAAGTTGTGTGTTTGCTTCAGAAGCACTACTATAGTTTATATAAACAAGCTGCTGTGTAGCCATGGGGTTAGCCATACAGTCTGAAAAATTATCAGGTTAAATAGCAGATAAGCTCTGTAGAATGTTCTACAAAATCTATGTTCTCGGCTATGTATCCATTAACTAGGAAAAGCAATTACATTGACTGTTCTAAAAAAGGAAGAAAACCCCAGATTGTTTTATAAGTAGAATTTCATCAGTAGAAACGCTGGGTTTTGGTGCCAAGCCCCAAACCTTCGGGCCAGGGGAAGCATATATAGGTTTGCACTCAACAACCACTTCGAGGTCTACAAAAGTTACCGTATATACTCGAGTATAAGCGAGTTTAAACCCTCCGCTTATACTCGAGTCAAGTAGCAAGGGCAGCGTTGGATTACTTGACCGATACACTCGGCGTGCGTGCGACCGATACACTACGACGCACTAACGACGAATGTACCGGTCAAGTAATCTGCCGCTGCCCTTGCTAGAGAACCAATATTGGATTAAGTTCTTTGAAGTATGGAAAGTTGTTCCAGCTTTCAGTGAGTCTTTGCATCTCTTTAATTATGCTGATCATGCTGAGCATAGAGTAATGGTTCCAGGAACCAACATGTTGGTGGAACATCTTTACATTTAGAATTGTCCTGTTACTTATCAAGCTGTTTTGGAGAATGCACATGTGCACTCTGCTCAATCAAGCATTAACCTCCTCCTACATGGATGAAAGTTCAAAAATATATACAACGAGGGACACTTTAGGCAAACTTTTCTCACCCCCATCCACTGGACAATATTTACCTAGAGCTTCTGACAAGCAGCAGTTGAGAACACTGCTCTGATTGGTGGGGGATTCAGTGCTTAGAAAGGTTAGAGCTCATTGCCTTCTCATTTTCATGTAACATTAATAGAAATATATTTGTTAATACATAAATGTTCTGGAGATTTATTAATTGACTATAATACATATTATTGCTCTTAATCTGCAGCTGCCAACATTATATATTTATGTAGAATTCACAGGGGGTCACGCTGAGTGTCCTTTCATTAATTAATTATTTGATTATTGAGACTTAGCAGTAGCGGCTGCATTTCCCACCCTAGGCTTATACTCGAGTCAATAAATTTTTCCAGTTTGCTTAGGTAAAATTAGGTACCTCGGCTTATACTCGAGTATATATGGTATTAGGCTATGATTAACAACAGTATTTTCAGCTAAGCCCTATTCTTTGCACCTTTAATGTAGAACTCTTTTTGAGGCCACAAAAAATAAAAGCAACACATCATCTTAAATTTGTGTTTTTGTAAGCAAAATAAGCCTGGTACCTCTCCTTCAATGCTTGTTAATGCAGTCTGTAGACAAGGTTGGGGAAATTTCACTTTATGGCCCATACCATCAATCCAGGGCTCTACAACTGGAGTGGGGTTTTCTGAATGAAAAGAAATGCCAAAAAACCCTTAACTTTACTGAGAAATCTTTAAAAAAAAAAAAAAAAGACATTGCAAACTTCATATATATATGTCAGTTTTATATGGATTGTATGGATTGCTAGTCAAGGAAAAATTACTAGAGTGAAATGCGGTTTAATCAACAATATGTATAGTTTATTTTCGCACAGACCTGAGATTTAAGCATCAAGGATATGTTAAGTTTATATTTAGTATCATACTAGGCAAAATGTTACCAAACTTACCCCAGAGATATTTCCATAACTGTCCATTTGATGTCTGTATAGCACAGTGCTTTGTATTTGAGCTATAACAGAGACTTATTACATGTCCAGTTATTGTTCCTACGTCCCTAAAATGACAAAACACACACATGTAGGAGTGTGGGCATGCAAAACAAATTTATATTATATACCTATAACATGTATAAATATATATGTAATATTATTTGAGCATATTTTTTAAATTTCAACTCTTTGCAAAAACTTGTATAAAACTCATAGATACATGTAAGGCTATTTCACCTCTTGTTTTTAATGACACTTTTCACTACACAGTACAGGTATGGGACCTTTTATCCAGAATGCTTGGGACCTGGGGTTTTCGGGATAAGGGATCTTTCTGTAATTTGGATCTCCATAACTTAAGTTTGCTAAAAATCATTTAAATATTGAATAAACCCAATAGGCTTGTTTTGCCTCGAATAAGGATTAATTTATATCTTAGTTGGGATCAAGTACAAGGTACTGTTTTATTATTACAGAGAAAAAGGAAATCATTTTTAAAAATTAGAAACATTTGCTTTTAATGGAGTCTATGGGAGATGGCCTTTCCGGAATTCAGACCTTTCTGGATAACGGGTTTCCGGATAAGGGATCGCATACTGGTAAATAATTATGCATTTTAATAAATAATTAGTTATCACTACTATATATAATACAGGTATTATCCAGAATGCTCACGACCTGGGGATTTCAGCATAAGGCATCTTTCTGTAATTTGCATCTCTATGTCTTAAGTCTACAAAAATTTTAACATTAATTAAACCCAATAGGAATATTTTGCCTCCAATACAGATTAATTATATCTCAGTTAGGATCAACTACAAGGTAGTGTTTTATTATTACAGAGAAAATGGAAATCATTTTTAAAAATTTAAATTATTTGCTTATAATGGGAGATGGCCTTCCTATAATTCTGAACTTTCGGGACAATTGGTTTCCAGATATCGGATCCAATACCTGTATAATATTTTTAAGCATTGTGGGGCTTGGTCGATACAAAAAGAAAACCTAAAATGGTGATCAATTCCAGTCCCGCACACATACAAATAACTCTGAAACATACAATATTTTGATAAGGAAAAAATGCTGACCCACAGTACAACACAGGAACAAAATTTACAATTTTAAAAAATAAGTATGCTATATACAAACGAAATGCCAGAACATATAAGATGACCACATAAACAACCCTTGAATACGATGGCATAAAACATAAAAAAGACTCACACTACTAAATAAACATGAACTACAGCACACAGACTGTATATACCATACAAATTAAACACAATACAGACATATGGTACAGTGATTCATCCTAAACAAAAAGTGAAAAAAACTTCTGATGTATTCCCTTTCCCTGTGTATTTAATTATTTGTGCAACCTTATTTTTCAACTTTGCAGGTTTAGATATTTGCATAAAGGATAAGTTAAAGGATAAGTAAGCCTTTTAGTTGATCCCCTAAAATGACTCTAAACATCTATTTTACTGTCTAGCATGAGGCTATGCCCCTTTTGCTTTCTGAGCACTCATTCTCTCTCTGTCTATGAAGGTGCCTACTGGGCATGCTCACTGCCTCTGATCCAAAAAAAATCAGGCAAGTGCAGTAGGCACCTCTTTGAGGTCATCAGTCAAGGAGAGAAGGGTGCTCAGGGGTGGAGCTTTAATAAATCTCGATACAGAGAGAATGATTTGTTTTCTTGGGGCTGTAAAGAGTAATTTTAGAGATTAAATAAAAAAAAGTTTACTTATACTTTAATTGGAATTATAAAGTAGACAGATATAACATGTGTGTGAAATAAATGGATAGAGGAAGGTGTTTTATTAACACAAACAGATTTTCCATTTGTACAGACCCCCTTTTTAAGTGAACTCACCGCCTTAAAGACTGGTGACCCAGATAAATGGCGATGCCCAAACCAAGTGCAAAGCAAAAAATAGGAGGTTACACAACACTTGCTATTTGGCTGGGGATTTATTCTGCCAGTGAAACCACAATCAATGTTTCGGGGAAGGCATTTTAATAAGCCAAATCATTTTATATTCCTACCTGACATTAATATCCTGACCATCCATTTGATCAGCAGTCATTTGGTGGACAATTGATATGGAAGAATTGGGCTCCTGGCTAATAGCTATGAATGTATCATCCTGTACCCATGTAAGGAGGCGGAAGTTCAGTGGCTGCACATCACATAAATTACTTGGCAATCTGAAGAAAGGGGAAACCAACATAACGATTATGAGACATACAACATTATTTAAAAATGATAAAATAAGGTACTGAAGTTGGATATGGACATGTTGAAAACTATGGTTTCAGACGTACTTATTTTCTGTAAATCGATAAGGATTTATTCATTTGCATTCCAATGTATGTGACTGCAATACTAATATTAGTGAATTTCTTTTTATACTGTATTAGCATATAATTTTATACCACAATACCGTACAATATTAGTTGCGTATTACAAAGCCCTGAGGTGTCACTCACTGGCATCACCAGGTTATGCTTATTAGAAAGCCAGCATTTCTCCTGGACTCTGCTAGACATGCAGGACAGGAACTAAAGAAATGGTAGAAGTAAGTAGGGATGCACCAAATCCAAATTTTGGGATTCGGTCGAACTCTGAATGTTTCATAAAAGATTCAGCTGAATACGGAACCGAATCCTAAGTTGCGTACGCAAAGAAAACATGATTTTAAGGATTTGGATTTGTTTTGGTCAGAGGCATGGATTCAGTCAAATCTGAATCCTGCAAAAAAACCCAAAAAGGCAGAATCTTGGCCAAATCATGAACCAAATCCTGTATTTGGTGCATCGCTAGAAATAAAAGATGCTAAAAGGTACAAACAGGGGTGAACAACAAATGCTACAGCTGGCTAGTTGATATGGGTTTTTCTAAACATGATACAAATTAGGGATGCAGCAAATGTACTATTTTGGTATTTGGATTAACCCTAAATCCTTCATGAAATATTTGCTTATGCAAATGAGGTTACAGAAGGGTTTATGTAAAAGAAAGTCATGTAATTTTAAAGAATTCAGATTTGGTTCGGTCACACACGTGGATTTGACCAAATCTGAATCCTGCTGAAAAAGGCTGAATCCGCACCGAATCCTGGATTCAGTGCATCCCAAATAAAGCCTACAAACTTAATAAACTCTTGTTGAAAAAAAAAATGTGCACTGCAGATGCTGATTATGAAAGCTCCTCCACTTCAAAGCGGACTTTTGGTTCAGAGAAGGTGCAAGCACACAAAGGTATGCAAGCTGTCTAATAACTGCTTGGCCTAATTAAAAACTGCCACAGAGCTAAGAAACACATTTTGTGACTGTAATTCTAGGTGAAGCAGATACAAGATGCAAGAGGTAGTAAGCTGATCAAGTGGAATTTGTGGAATTCTAGTAAAAATATGGCACAAGCTAGGTATCTTGCTTCTTTGGATATTTATAATGTCTTTTTAGAAATGATTCAAATAATAACTTAGTTTATTCCAAATGCTGGAATGCAGTGGCACAATAACATGCATGCAAACTTACCTAAGTTTTTTCTCTAGTTTTGGAGTCTTGTATGATGTTTTAAATCCATTGCCCCCCACTGCTTCTAATTTTACTGTTGGATCATTAACTGTGCTGTTCCCTAAAAAACAAACAAACAAAAAAAAGCCAACCGACTTATTGTGATTTAACTAACATGGATGCAAAACTGCTCATTTTTCAGTGGCATTCTTTAGAGGTACTTGCAGCTTCACAAAGTGATATATTTCTGTCCAGTCTGCTCTGATGAATCCTGCACATCTGACAAATTGCAATCCTTGATGCTAGGGAGCCCTGGAATTCCTGCCACCATTATAAAGGGGTGTTTCACCTTCAAGTTAACTTTAAAGATATAATAATATTTTTATATAAAATAGCCAATTAATTAGTCTTCATTTATTATAGTTTTTGAACTATTTGTATTCTTCTGACTCTTTCTAGCTTTTAAATGGGGGTCAATGACCCCAGCTAGAAAAAAGGATTTCTCTGTGAAGCTAAAATGTTATTTTTATTGTCATTTTTTATTACTTATCTTTCTGGTGCTCTCATTTAAATCAGTGCTGGGTTGCTAGGTTGATTTTGACCCTAACAACCAGATAGTTGCTGAAATTCCAAACTAGAAAGCTGCTAAACAAAAAGCTAAATTAATCAAAAACCACAAATAATAAAAAATAAAGACCAATTGCAAAAATTATCACTCTCTACAGCATACAACAACCCCTCAACAACTGCTTTAAGTCTAAGGTTCCCACAGCAGGTTGCATCAATAGCTGTAACTGACTTGGGCCAAACAAACTGTACACTACTGCTTTTATTAAGGCTATGCACCAAAAGTGATGTCGTCCCACTTTGAAAATGCTAGTCAAAACTTGTGCAGTGGACACACCTTGGTGCACAGCTGCAATGAAAAAAAAAAAAGTACTGCATAGAGGGGGAAAAACTAAACTGTCTATACAATGCTTCATAAGGGTTTTTCCCTAGAAGTCTACCTTTTAGGGCTAGAGAGAAGTCCTATAAGATTGCAGTTTATATGTCTATCTGTCTAAAATGAAAATCCAACCAGCCAATTGTGTGGAAGGACATCACTGACCACAATGAATGACATCAGATGACCATCAAAAACAACTGTAGTGGCCAAAATTTTTCGGCAGGTTTCGCCAAGCAAAAACACCCATACGCCCAATTGCTGCAAACTAAAAACCCCCCACAAAGCCACGTGGTAGC